>NC_088642.1:36703374-37387749 GCF_036013475.1 Columba livia
GGTAGCAGTCTGTGGTTCAGAGAACGAAATATTCAGTTATGAGACTATGCAATAGTTGAGAAATAATGCTATCTGCTGGTGGTAAAATGCAGCATTAACATTATTTTACACTAACACTTCTCATTAACCCTCGCCATTCTGGTTTCACTGGAAAAATGTTTTGTCCTGACACAGACTAAGATAATGAGAGCTTTTCTTTCATTCTGTGATTGCACGTCCTGTTTAATTAGGAAATTGCAGACTAGAAGGTCCTTTCAGGCTGCAATAAGAAAAATGTCAGTATTAGTCTACAATATTTGTTCTATTCACTGAGAGCAATTATGAGCTATGAATTACAAATTACACATTATACACTATGGTACTCATCTATACTGCAACATAAAGAGGTTTTCAGTTCTTGTCCTGTGTATATGAAAGGAGAAACTTTATTCACCAGGAAAGTGGGATACAAGTTTTCACTTGTCCTTGAGAGCTGTTGGATTTAACTACAACAGCCACTGGTCACAGGTGTCTATTCCATAGAAAATAAGTGTTCAGGGCCTGTTAAGTACATACCCAGCTGCCATGCAGGCATACTCATCGATTTCATACCAAGCCAAAACAACTGAGGGGCTAGATCTCTCAAATACCCATGCCTCCTTGCAGGTATACCTTCTTGCTGGGGTCAATACAATGCCAGAAATCCAAAAAGAGAAGCCTAAGACTTTTGTTGTAGCCATTCTGTTGACCGTTATAGGTAGTATTTGTTCAAAATATTTCTGGTGCTCATTCTGAAGTATTTAACTTTTCCTTTGCAGGGGAGAGACAGATAGAGTTCAAAGCCAAGGGCTATGCGGTATCAGTGTAGTACACTCAGCATTCTGGAGCCTGCGTTCCTCTGTGGACTTGACCCCTGGTCAGCTAAGTCCTGATTTTGCACTGGGAGGCACTGAGGTCTATGCATATAACTTGGTACAGGCATGGAAGTGGAAACCCTTCAGAGCACCCTGATATCCGTATGAAAACAGTTTTCAAACATAGATGTCAGTATTTCACTGTGTTTGTTGGCATATTTATCACTAGTGCTGGCTTTGCTTACCAATGTGTACTTGACTTCTCAATGAAGAACTTTGCTCTCCTGTTCAGGTTCAAGTTTGTCATTTAAAGGTTTGGAATAAATGCAGATTTCCAGACTTGACATGTAATTCCCTACTGGTGTTGCATTAACCATCTCACCTGGTTAAAATCTAGAATATATGCAGCTGCTCTGTAAGTTTGCCTCTAAACTGGCAACCAAATATGGCATTTTGAGATAGTATTTTGTCCAAAGTTACGTTTACTTTGAACTTTAAAAGTCTGCTCCATCCCAGGAACTACCACAGGAAAGGCTTTTATTTCTCAGCAGATCTGGTCACTGGATTTAGGATTGATAGGATAAACAAGCATTAACCAGCTTTTCCTCCTGTTAACCTTAGGGTCAGCTCATCTAAAAGGAATACATTGAATCCTCTTTGTGTACATTCTTCATGGAGTTGCTTATTGAATGTCAACTTATGTAAGTAATTTGAAAACAATAGGTTTCCCTGTTCATGCACAAAGGCAAAATCTCTCTTGATGAATGTTTGTTATCATGATCATATGCAAACAGGAATTAGCTCAGCTTGCCTTTCAAATCCCATGCTAAATTTGGGCTTGTCAGAAATTACTTCATTTTAATGTGGACATACTGACATGAAGGTTCCAGGAGGATAATAAACACAGAATGCTCAAAACACCTGCCTAAGCCACACAAGTTAAAATATTGTTTTACATTATTATTTTAATATGGAGTTGGAGGAGACAAGTTGGAATATCTCAGTTACAACTGCTACACTTCAGAGATGAATGCTTTTACCAGCCACAGATACTAGTTGTGCTTCCTTGTGACATGTTTGGACACCACATGTTGTCTTAGTGTCCTTCTCAGGTTTCCACTGCTATATACAGTCTGTCATCCTGGCAGTCTTCTTTTCTTCTTCCACTGAAGTATGGCACAAGTGTCATACTAGGTGTTGTGTGAAAGAAGCATATGGTACTGCTGTGACTGAGGAGGGATTCCTTGTGGAAGTATGAGTGCTGGAAGTATTACGTCAGCTGGAAGCTGTTTTCTTTAATTAGTCTTTTTGCTTTATTGAAACTAACGTGTCAGTCTAGAAGCAGGCACCTTGCCACTCCAGCAGATGGACAGGAACATAAGTAGCCAAGAGAGTGGATCTGTATGAGTCTCAAATGTCTGATGGTCTGATTATCAGAAAGAGCTGTAACTGTAGTTCTTCATAGGGAACTTCCTTGGCATATGGCTATAAGGGAGATATTATATTATCACTCAGTTACTTCCAAAAAACAAGCTGTCAAAATTAGTGTGCAGTAAAGTTGCTGTGGTTTTCACTTTAATGAATAATAGGCAGCATGTCAGGAATTAACTAGAACTCTTTGGGTTTATGTATTTATGTGAAGGAAAGACAACCATGGAAAGCTTAAGAGAGGTAGTATGCCATGCCTGAAATGCAACTGAGTAGCTTAAAGGAATGACAGGTTTACTTCATCAGCACTGCTTTTAAAATTTTATTTAGTATTTCAAGCTAGTAATACTTCTAAGGACCAACAAGGCTTGAAAGCTCTGTTCAGTGTGCTGATACATGGTAAATGATAGTTTATAGTCGTGTTTCCCATGGTGTGTTTACAAACCAGAAACAGACATTAGATAACTGCTGCTGGAGCAATCAAGCAGCTGGAAGACAATCATAATTAACACAGAGACTGACTATCACAAATATATGTAATAATATGTTTTCTTTAAACATGGTACTAGAGATTTTTACATTCCAAATATATTTTTTAGAACTTTTCCCTTGCCAGAAATTCTTTAAACCTCACAGCTGTTCTGGTCAGTGAAGTAGAGCGTTAAAAAGTCTACAGTTTATACCTTTGCTTAAGTGAAAGATCTAATCACTTCTCCAGTTTTTGTCCAGAAGGAAGAACATATTATAAGTTCTTTTTTATTATTATTACAATTGTTCTTTGTTAGCCTGTTTTCCTGAGGAAACTAAACCTTTGTGATCAGGCTTTCTGGCTGCCAGGCCTTTCCATAGTTATTAAGTCTTTCTGGACATTTTTAACTGATTTCAAGGGGAAGGAAAAAAAATCTTAGAATGAAGTATACTCCTACACAGATCTAGTGAAAACTAGTGGCTTTGTAGAAGCAGAAGCCCTCACTGAGAAAAAAAGGTAGGGAACTCAGCTGTTAGATGTTCTATTTGGCAGCCCATTAACCAGCCAACAGTCCACATACGTTGCACGTTAGTGGCTGTGTGTTCTGTTTCTTGCCTTGTGAGGGTGTTGTCTGAGGGTGCAGAGAACAAAGGGCACATCCCATAGGAAGCCCTCTTGTTAATTCTACTACCCACAGAATACACTGTAATACTTACACTCTTACATGATGAGAAAATCAATATTTTCAAAACAGAAATTGATCCAATGTGAAATAGAAAATAATCTGTTTCTTCAGGACTGCTGATGTATTGGGCGGGCCAGATCTACATGGGTAACAGTAGAGAATATTAAATCAGAACAATTAATAATATTCAGCCAGAACAAGCAAAAACAGCCTTTGATGTTGTAGAAGGATAGGTGGTTGGGTCTAAGTCTTGACTTTATTCTTCCCTGCACATGTAGAGAAATACATAACCTTGCAGACATCTGCAAGGTACTGTTAAATTGGGCCGTTTGGGCATTAACAGTAACATAGCCTTAGCAGTGTGCAGTGCTGCAGAAACTACCTGCACAAGTGTTTATTTGTAGGGTCAGATGGTACAGAATTTGCAATTGCACTTACCTGTATGAAGTCTGCTTGGATCATCTCCAGAAAAATCTCCAGCTGCCGGGTAGATAATATCATTGCCCACTGCACACAGCCCCGGAGGTGAGGATCAGTTATTTCACTTGCCCTTCAAATGAGGGAATCGGAGAGTGTGTGTGGCAGCCCCAGCAATCGATAAGCATTGATACTTAAGCCTAACCAGACGTGTACCACCTAGTGCTCATTCTGGATGCTCTGCAAATCCCAAGCTGCTAATGGACACACTCGTCTGTTTTTGGAGCTGATCTCCTTTTTCATTCTTTATAGATAAAGCAAGAAACATGCAGGGTCCAAATTGAAATAACTTGTTAAATCTAGGCTGTTTTTTCATATATCTCTACCTATTACCTCTCAATTTTCAGTAGTGCTCAGTTAAGTCAGATAAGAATGCAGCCCTGCTGTCCTAGATGTGAATAAAATCTTTAAAAATGCTATTTCCAGCCTTGAGAACTTGTTGTCTGAAGGTCTTATCTGTGGTGAAGAGCTAATGAAAACAGTGTCATTAGATTATCTGCATTCTTGCAGGGTAACAGCACTATTGTATGCTTAAGGTTAAATGTGCATAAATACAAGATGTGGGCCTAAGAAGGATAAGTGATGTGAAAATAAAAAGAGGAGGGATACAATTAAGTCTGCATATTAAAAGTAATCTTAAAACAGGTCCACATACTTTACATTCTTTACATTGCTACTACATAGTTACTTAAAAATTGAAAGTAAAAGCAGATACCAGTTAGCTTAGGTATGAAAAGCATTTGGATAAAAGACAACTTGGTTACTGAAGGAAAAACAAAATACATGTGATTTTTTTTTTTTTAATTTTAAATAAAGAGTACAGTAGCTTCTAAAGAAACAACATAATGCACCACATAACCAAGCTGGTTTCTGACCATCTCTAGAAAAATGCTCTTGAAAGCAGGTTGGACTGGGACATTGTTTTATTAGTTCTTAGGCATCTTCTTTTTTTTTTCTTTTTTTTTTTTTCTTTTTTTTTTTTTTTTTTTTTTCTTTTTGGTAGAGCTTTCTACATGCCATGTATCTGAACTAACATGAAAGCCATAACTTAGAATATTTTAGAGGGATAGGTGTATTTTAGTCCTAGGTTAAAAAACTGTCAGAGAAAGCACCATTTCTAGTACAGGTGTACCCACAAACTTCTATCATTTTGCCCCTGGAATAACTCCACTGAAATCAGATGCAAAGCTGCAGATTTACACAAATGTAACTGAGCTCAGAAACTAGGCATTTGTCTATTATCATTTGCAGATCTTAGAAAGACAAACAGTTAAAAAGAGGCTGCAGCAGGTCAGGATTGCAGAAAGTTTAATTTATTTGACTCAAAAAAGCAAGGACTAGCCACATAAAGAATCATGTGATTAAGATGACTCACTCTTGGCAGCAGCATTCCACACTAGAAAGGAAAATAATTTTGACTCCAGTGCTGTAGTGCTAAACAGAAGCTCATGTATACCGTTAAGAAGATAAGGATGACTTAGGTGTATGGGTTCAAGTGAACTGAAAATTTGGCCATACCTTTGTGTTTTCTTTGAAGTGACCTTGGAGAAGTTCGAAAAAGTTTGCTATGTTGCATCAAAAACCAAATTGTATTTTTGAATGACAGAATCATGTCCTTGCATATTCTTTTTTATGCAAAGTCATTCTATTGTAGTGTGTTGTGATTTAAGTGAAGCATAACACAGCTTTACAAAATGATTCTTGTTCTAAGAAGAAGACACAACTTCATTAACTTCATTTTACAGAACAAGTACCTTCTTGGTCATATAATCTAACAGGTGATGGAGATGCTTAAGATCATCTGGAAGGCTTGATACAACTTTGGGCAGGTTAAGGGTGTGGGGGAGTGATGGAGTTTCTTTCGTAAGTGGTAGAATCCTTAATATAATCATTATGATTCTACTCCTTTATTTTCGTTTTTATCTTTATGCAAGGGCTAACAGCTTTGAATATATTTTTAAGGTAGCTTGTGAAGTAGGTTTTTATGTCATTGTTGGTTTTATTTGTTTGTTTGTTTGATTTTTAATATAAGACTTGCTGTATCTAGAGGGGAAGAAAATTAAAGATGTGCAGAGCCAGGCCTTGTCACTCTCATGCTGAATATAGCCTCTGTTTAGGCAAAATTTCCAAGCAGTCATGGTGCCAAGGCTTGTTGTGTATAATTTGCAACCATATTAAGTCAGCTGTTTCTGACCGGTTTAAATGCTGTATCTTCTTTTGAGGGTAGGAGAGGGTTACAATTGTTTCCACCACTGCAGAACCAGTCTTTAGTTTTCTAACTTTGGGCTTGATGCTTGGGTTGCCAAACACCTTCACAGTTATTTCCCTCTGAGTCAGAGAGAGGTGCAGTACTTCACCGTGAGAGAACATGCTCTGCACAGAGGTCGAGCCCACCTCATCCCTAGACAGTTAACACAGTTACCTTCCAAAGATCAGGGCCAGCGGGCCACACAACATGCACAGCTTGTGCAGCTCAACACATCAAGCCATACGAGTGAGCAGCACAAAGCTCCACGTCAGCCGCTGCACATGGTGTGCAGTGTTAAGCGGGGGCTGTGCAGGGTCCCTGGAGCCTCTCACTGGGGCCCTGGGCTGGGAAGCAGATGGAAAGGAGAGCAAGCAGATTTTTCCTCCTGGCTGAAGTAAGACTTTCTAGTATGTGTATTCTTGTAGAGAATGACAGTTCAGCATGGTTATGCAAGGCCCTTGATCTGCTCAGCAATCAGAATTGTACTTCACATGGCTGCCTTGAAAACATAAACTCTTTGTTTTCGCTGAGTTTTGCTAGCCTCCTTTTGCAGACGTATACACACCCAGAAATTCACCATGGGGTGAATACAGGGAATGCTATTTGATGCACTCTGTGAATTGACTCCCAAATCAAGGTACTTGATTCTGCTATTCAAGGTACTGCTATGTTTCAGTATTGTTCACCAATCTATTTGCCCAAAATAGAGCTAATGGAGCACTTATGACTTTTTACTGAAGTTTAGGTTTTTTTGTGTGCTATGCTGCATGGATAACCTGATGCACCAAAATCAACCCTTTGTTTAGAGAAAGGTAGTCACCAGGTGTTTATTTCATTATGGTGTTGATAGAAAAGGTCACTAGTAGGAAGTAAGTTTAGCTCTGAAAGATGGCACTTACAGGTTATGAAAATTAGGAATATTCTCTGGATTTTAAATATTCGTATGCACATAGGGGTTTGTTGTTGTTAATTTGGGTTTTTGTGGTTTTTGTTTGTTTTGTTTTTTTTTTTTCTCATAAACGTGTGCAATGTCATATAATTTAGACTGGCCATTACATTGTGCGAAAGAGAATATAATTCTGTGATTCTTTATCTTGGACCTGTCAAGTTTTGTGTGGTGTTGCAATACTGAAGTGTTTTCCAGGTAAAACCTCAACAGAGACACTTATCCATGCTGCATTCAGTCTGCCCTACCTGTAAGTTTATATAAATGCAGAACTATTGATCTGATAGGCTAACCCCCTACAATTTATCTGGTGACTTCAATGCCCAGTAATGCCCAGTTCCCATTAATTTATCACCTGTGAGATTTATTCCAACTTTTGAAACCTCTAAATAAAAGAGATGACTAGGGGAAAAAAGGAGCATGACAAATAAATGTTTCCTTCTCTTTCTTAATAAGATATAATTATGTAGTTTTTTTAGCCAACATAATCTCTATTAATGAGACATTTTTAATATAATTTCATCCAGTATTTGTTCTAGCTTTGGAATTTTAAGGGAAAATATGCTTTTGAACTGCAATGTTCAGTATGTTTGAAAACTATAATGTTTAAAAAGATTTAACACATCAAATCTGTATTTTTTTAATAAAAGCTAGCATATGTAATTTATTGATGGCTTTATGATTCCTCTGTAGCACAGTCATTTGAATACATGATACATAAGAAAAAAATGCTATAAGCAGAGAAAGAAAAATGCAGATCCTATACGATATGGTCATATCTTACTATAGTGTTCATGGATTTTATTTGTATTCATATGGTGTGTGTAGTGTATAGAAGTGAGATGGCATGGTATAGACCCTATAAGGAGTTACATAACACCTCACTAGGTGATTTTTAGTAATACGTAGTAGTATTCTTTTTTTTTTTTTTTTTCCAGAAATTACTGATAATGTAATTATGTATGTGATAAAAGACCAGCTAAGCTTGCCTTTAAAATACTGTTTGGGACTCAACTGTGCTCCATGTTTTCTTCATATTGTTTTCTTGTGTTGAGATCAATCAACATCGTTCTAAATTGGGATATTATCTACCTCTTACTTGTGACTGACTCATGTTAGTAAATCAGCCATTCTAAACATCACTTTAGAAGGCCTGTGTATAGACTATTTGGGAGAGAATTTATCTGGTAAAATGTGATGTGATAAACCTATATTTTTATTTACAGAATTTGATTCCAGTGTCTTAACATCTCCGGGAGAAGGACAAAAGATAACAGAAGGTGGTTAAGAGTGCCTAAAAATATGTTCTTTCACAAGTAAGTGAAAAGCAATGGGCAAATGAGTGCCTTAGGCAAGCACTCTGAAACACTTGAAATCACCATTTCTCTCTAGGACTGAAGCAGTGCTTGGTGACAATCTTTGTGATGATTCATTAGCACAGGGTGACAGAAAACAGATGCCCTGTGCAGATAAAAACCGCTAAGTAACAATGCTATGTACAATACTGTAGTCATAGAGGAAAATGTTACTGACAAATAGAGGGCAGAAAAATTTCTGCGCAGGAGCTGTGTTTTCAGCAACTCAGTGGGATGAGAAGTCTCAGTACAGTCTGTGGGAGATGAGGAGTGATGCTCCATGTCAGTGAGCAGTGTACCTTCCTGGCTAGTGCTGCCGGGGTTTTCCACCTTGCAGATTCTCTAAAAACCACTCTGGCAGATGCACCTTTTATTCTTAATCTGTTGAGAATAGGCCTGGTTTTCATGGTTAGAAATAATGCGTAAGTCCTCAGCTTGAAAATTGCTGACCATAGCCAGTCTTTTCAAATGTGGCCAGTAAACTGAGATGAACAGCTCTGTTCCTGGAGATTAGTGTAGCAGATGCCTAAACGTGCACAGTGCTTAACATCTCTAAAATTCACTCTTTGTGTATGTCATGCTGAGCTTCTAATAATGGGGACAAGCAGAATGAATACCTGAAGCTCAAATATTGGCTGAGAGAACATTTTTATGGACAAATATGAAACCTGAATACAGTAGCTCTGACTGCGCTTGAAGTTGCCTGGAGATGGGCCAGCTTTGGCCTGCAGATCATATAGCTTCATTACCACAGCTCTGAGCCCCTGTTAGTAAGCTATGCTGAGCAAGCTCATGTGTCTCTGCACCTGTTTCCAGAGCTACTTTGGAGACAGAAAAAAGGATTTGTCCTTTTTTGAAGCCAGACACTATTTTTGTGATAATTGCAAATGCTTTCTCCTATTAATTCGAGGAAGTTTTCAAATTTATGAGCTCAGTTAGAGAATGGAGCTTGTGTAAGAATTTATCCTGAAAAAGAAGTCCCGCTCATCTGTTTATATTGCAAAGCTCCTTGCCTCATGTTTTATCAACTTCATCTTTTTTAATCCTGTCATCCTCAAAAGTTTGGGTGTTTTTGGATACAAAGGTAGTAAAGGCCCCCAAATCATATGTTTATTTAAAGAAATTTCCATGTGATGACACCATGGTCAGCTGAAGGACAAAAAAGCTACTTTTACCATAAACGCTTTGCTTTTCATTTAAGAGTAATTTCATATAATGAGAATGGAATAGCCTGTTGTACTTTCTGGTACTTTATGTATTGCTGGTCATTCACTTACTGATACTTTGAAGTTAACAGGAGTTTCAGTTCCTTTGCAGTTTTCAAGATGAGACCTACTACATACGGAGATAATTTAAGTCACAAGCAACAATTGGTGAGATTTGAAAGAAATTTGACTGGCCTAATTTATGGCCTCATTTATATTTTGTAATATATTTTGTAAATATAGGCTTGATTTGGAATGATGGCCCTCTACTAATAAAAAATTTTGCTTTTTCAGTATTTGTCACTATTGGCAGCAGTCAGGGGTTTAAATTGAAATAATTACTTTCACATCGCAGTTGTATCTTTTGTAATGCATGCTGATGTACTTTGTAAAATGAATGTCGTAAGGGTGTTATTTCTATTCTGACTGAGGCTCTTACTTTATAACTCAAATAAAACATAGAGTGCATCTGAATCATACTACTTCATAACCTGGTATTCATGAGCAAAAAAAGTTGTCATGGAAACTTGAACTGGGAGATGCAAGACAATAATTTGATTCAAATTCTTTATTCAATGAATATGTTCTCTTTCTGTTAATTAATTGTGAAGGATTTGTAGTTTCCTTGTATTTGTCTATTATTTGAACTAAGTTGCTAAGCAATTTCTATTAATATAATTTCTGAGTACTTCTTTGCACATATTTAATATGTGACACTGAAAAGGCATATTAGTTTTGGTTGAAAAGAGTGGTCACATGATACCACGTTGTGCTTTTCCCTGTGCATCAGGTATGCCTCTCTTCCCTTAGGAAATTTCCTTCTTTCTTAGGTTCATGGTTTTGATGTGAATACTCCTGATTTTTGGATATTCACTAAGCAGGTTATGTTCTGGTGGACATTCTTGTCTGCACACTCATTTGTTATAGTATCTGTTGAATAGAAGAAGACAAAAGGAATTAAATTTGCTACTTGAGCATATTGTAATAGGATTTCTTGGAGGATTTTTTTCACAAACTGATTGATTAATTAGGAAGCAATTTATTTGACAATAAATAACCTCAGTGTTTGAAAGAGGATCTATTCTGTGAAATGCATTTCTGTCATGCGTGTAATACTGTAAATTTGAGAAGATTCATTTGGTTAGGATTTGGTTTTTACATACTCTATTTAGGAATTGTAAGCAATTTTTACAGTATATTTTGTTGATTAGTTTCTTGTCAGGTGAGTGCAAAAGTTTTTCTAGTAGATGAATAAGTAACTGTTTTTATAAAGGCTAAAACTGAAGTACAGCTGGGTATTTTTCTGTGAATTAATCAGATGTGGACAATTCAGCCTACTTTACTTTGTATTCTAGCTTCTCTTAAATATCCCTCTTCATGATGATAACCATAGTTTTTTACTTAATATTATATTTTGAAAGGGATTGTGTTTTTTTTCACTAATGGTAAGTGAGCATTAAATATTCTGGTCTGACAGCCATGGAAATTAAATTCCCCTGTGAATTCACGGTTTTAATCTAGGCTGCACAGTTTCTCCATGTGATTTTTTTTAACTGAACTGTTCTCATGAGCAAATTATGTTTCAATGTGGAAAATGCCTGTTTTAGCTCCATAGGCCTCTGTAGTCACTTCTGTGTTCTGACTTTTTATGTAACTTTGTGCTCTTTTTCCTCCCCAGTCATACTCGTTCTTCCCCTGTATCTGCTGTGCTAATCTACATGAGTTTTAAAAATGTGTTTTCCACCAGGGTTGTTCCCAGGGTGTGGGCAATGAGTGTATGCAGGCACTGGTGTTAAGCATGGTGTAATTTATTTCTACTCTGAAGAAGTATGGCTGGCACAGTAGCTGGGTGTTTTTTCCACCAGTAGCCTGACTGCCTTGTCAGCAGTTTCAGACTCCTTGGAGATGGGTTCGCTTTAGTAGTTTCTATTCCTGTAAAAGGTATCCTGGAATAAGGACTCATGTCCAGTAGAAAGATTTTGCCATTATAGTGTTTGTGAGTTTAACTGAACCAAGAGACGTTCCTAACAGAGCTGCAACTTATATGCCAATTTGCTAATGCAGACCAGCAAAAGCCTTTTTGTTTTTCTTTTTTTTTTTTTTTCTGAATGAAATATGTGTTTGACTTTTTTTTGACGCTATGACCCAAACCAACATTTCTAGACACGTGGCTGCAGTATGCTAGCAGCAGAGGACTTGAAGAGTTAAATGTCAAGAGATAGACATGGAGATGCTGATTGAGAAACAAGAGAAGTGAATGGTGGAGACTGTCTTTGCTCTTCCTGATGTGCCTTTCAGTGATACAGGCTGTATCTGCATAGGTGAACAGCTGCTCACTTTTTCCTTCTCCAAGGCTGAGACAATTAATCCTGTAGTTTCAGTGACACAAATGTAAACAGCATTTGCCTTCTTATGCAGACATCTTGCCTATCCTTCATTTTTTGATTCTGCTTTCTCACAACAGCAAGATCTGATTTGGCTTACAGGAATTGCATATTGATTCTCTCCATTCTTTTGGCAGGTGACCTGAGAAACTATTAGTTCAATCCCTACAGTATTGTAACCTTTATCAAAATGACTGCTTATGCATAGATAGACTTTGAAAAATCATTGCATGGAAAAGATCTCATTCAGGCAGCATTTTAAATCCTTCCTGAAAACTGTCATAGCAAACAAAATAAATCATCTTCCTTTTTCATACCTTTTGTTTGACAGACTTTGCTTAGCAGACAAGTAGTTCATGCTTAGGAAAGACAGTGTGAAGCAGGTTAAAGAAAATTATCTTTTGCAATGCCATCACTTACTTAGAAGACTAGTAACTACATGTTTAAATAGACTGCACATAAAACACTCTAGGAAGCTCTGTTTAGTAGGAAGAATCCAGTGCAAATGTAAGAGAAGAAATGAAGAATTAGTTCTGCATTACTTTTCAGTTACTTGTCCAACTTATTTGTGCAAACAAGTGAATAACTTTAGGAAATATCTCCAAGTTTGTATACAGAGAAGAACTCAACATGACTCTAGCTCTTCTTATAAAGAAAAGAAATTACCATACTGACTGATATGTACACTTATCAGAATAAAACAGAAGAAATGTTCCATAGTGTGCCACACCTTTCAAATTGTTAGCAAAAATCTGTCTCCAGCTACTAGCAGTTGTTCAGAGTAAATTATCATTTCAGAATAACAGCAGTGACAACAACATCACCATCAAAACAGTTTAAAATGCAATGCTTGGTTTAATTTCTAACCCCTGGCTGTTTTGGAACTGTACTAACCATTGCTTTCTACATACTGTTAGTGACTGGCAACTTGAGGTTTGAAGAGCTTTCGAAATAATAGGACTTCCATGTTACATTGTCTAAGAGTTTCTGATCTCAGATTTTGACATCTAGATTTATCATTACATAATATTATGTTAAATATTTATTGAATAATTCCTTAAAGAAATAATATGATAGAATCATATCATCATAGAGTAGTTTGGGTTGGAAGGAACCTTCAAAGGTCATCTAGTCCAACTCCCCTGCAATGAGCAGGGACATCTTCAACCAGATTAGGTTGCCTTGATTATTTCCAGGGATGGGGCATCTACCATCTTTCTGGGCAGTCTGTTCCAGATTTTATTTCACCTGGGCTTTACACACGTATATTTTTTGGGCTCTTGGGATCCTGTGTGCCCGTAGAAACAAGTACTAGCAGCACTGTAAGATGGACTCTGTTTATGAAAGATGGGCTGCATTAGCAAGAATGCAACCACCAGTGATTAATCCCTTCTGTTTATGCACTTATGAGGCCATGTCTGGAGTATCCAGTTTTTGGAATCCGGTAGAGGAAGGATACTGCCAAGATTGAGAAAGGTCAGCAGAAGATGCCTGGAGCACATAACGTATTCCAAGACTGAGGAAGATGGGTTTGTTTGGCTTAATTTTCAGAAGACTCCGGGGGGATCTTATTGCAGTCTTCAGCTGCAAAATGAGGGCTGTTTAGAAGATGAAGACATACTGCTCTGAGGGATGTGTGTTTGAGGGACAAAAGACAACAGTCCTAACTTGCAGCAAAAGACATTCAAACCTGTTCACTGCAGGAGTTATAAACACTGGCATGGATGCCCCAAGAAGATGTTTAATGTTTATCCCTGAAGATACCATGTCCTAGGCCAGGCCCTGAGCAACTTAATCCAACTTGGATGCTGGCCCTGCTTTGGATAAGAGGTTGTACCAAGTGACATCCAGGGACAACTTAAGTGACTTAACTTGAATAAAGAGTATACATAAACAAAACAAGGAGAAAGAAGAATCTATAAATTCCCAGTGAAATTTCCTCAGCAGTACTCCCTTTCCATGGGCTTTGTATTTTCATCATTCTTGCGTTTATTAAGTGGTAAAAACAAAGTAATGTAAATAGTATTTTGGATGAAGCTTAATTGCAGCTGTAATAGGTCTTTTTGAAGAAAAGCTTGAATTTTTGAGATTTTAAGTGGGTTTTGTTTTGTTTTGGATTTTGTTTGTTTGTTTTAAATTTAGAAAAGGGTAGGAGTTATTGAAGTAGAATTTTAAGTTCATTGGTGTAACATTTTCATCTCTTGTCTTTTATGGCATCTATTTCTTGCACTTCAGACCATCCATTGCAATTTTCACAACATCTGAGTCTTGGAACATTAGCAATAAACAATTAAATTTCTTATTAGCTAGCTAGTTAGCTCTAAAAATAGACTTTATTCTCTATCAGTCAACAACACCTGTGATGGAATTTGAGTTTCCTTTCCCCCTTTAAATGCAGAAACCATGAAATTACCCAGAAGAATGAGATACAGAAAGTCTACCATGAAAAATAAATAAAAACTGGAAAGTATTAGAGTAGTGTGTTCCATACACCATCCATAATGATTGTATCCTTGGCTCTTCCCATCTGTAAGAAAGGAAGAGGCTGTTTAACATGTGTTTTTGCTAACACTTGTTTGAAAATCTCCCTTCTCTTCTGTAAGAATTCCACTTCAGTGAGCTCTAAACATGTAGCCAACCCACCACATGTGGAGAAAAGAATGACAGGGAGGAATCAAAGCTTCATTTCGATAATGAGAATTATCTTTATTTTTAAACAAAGATGTTTAGTTTGATACAGGTCATGTATGAGCCAGTAATAGTTTAGAAAGCTAAGAAGGTTTTCAGGCTTTTTTCTGTAAAGCTTTCTTAATTATGCTTGATTTATTTTTTCTTTGAATTTGGACCCTGACTTTATTTACAAAACCGGCTCATGGGGAGATGTATTGAAGAGAGAAAGTTTTTGATCTTCTGTGTGGGGTATAAAACATGGTTTCTCTTGCTCATTTTTTCTCCTGCATTTATTTTAGGAAAAGCTTCCAGCTGTCCCCAGGTAATGATTAGATGTTAGTTATAGTATGAGAAAGGGAAATGTCAGGTAACTGGAAGAAAGGTATAACTGGGGTCAAGTTATGGAATACCAGCTATCCTCCTGAGAGATGGGCGAAAGAGAGGAAGATAATGGGAGAAAAGTAAAATACCTGACTGAAAGTGTTCCATGGGCAGCTATATGGTTTCTTTTTTTTCTAGCTGTTTACAGATCTAGACCCTACAATTACTTAACAATTAAATAATTTAGCAATTATTTAAATAAGTAATTATTTAAAGTTTAATTAACCAGAATATATTAGTCAGAAACATGAACAAATGTAGAACAGCAGGGAATAGATCTACTCACACAAATTCTCCTTCTTCCCAAAATGTATAACACAGATAATTGCTTTCCTTTTGGTCCAAGTACCTAGAAAACATATGGGGCATTTTTGGGTATTCCAGTGAGGAGAAGAGAGTGAGCATCAAACTGAGTTAGATTGTGCTGGTTTGTTTATTTGCAATGACACAGAATATTTGGATTTTTTTGAGCAAAAGGGGAATCCAGTAATTTCTTCCTCACAACCTTTTAGTTTGGGACCAAACCTGTCTTTGTACTACTTTCTGAGCCCCAAGAAAAATTAAATTTTTGTCTTTTATCAGCATCTCACTTCTTTTCTGCTTGAAGTACCCAGCATCAATTCAAGCTTTGAGTCAAAACATATAAAATCCCTTTTACCTAGAGCTTGTTTTCAGCATGAAAATGTACTCAATATTTGCTTCAGCTGGCTTCAGTGAAGGAAAATGGGTGAACTTCCCAGGCTCAACAATACCCTTTGCAGTGGTTTAAAAAATCCCAAGCAGTTTCAGTAGAAAGATTAACATATCCTGGACCTTAGGTCCTAGAATAAAACATCTGTCATCGTTCCTTTTCCTTTATTTTCCAGGGCTCCAGGTGGAGCAGCACCTTTGGCAGAAGCAGTAACAGTATATCATGAGAAAAGTAATTTTTTTCCAAACAGGCAGCTCTCCCTCTATTCAGGTCAGAGATTATGCTGTTAAATGTCATCTAGAACCCAACAGACGACTAATTAAAGTCAAAGAATGCCAGTTCCATGCACTATTAGGAAGTGATAGTGATTAGCAAGCAAATCCCTTGTCACCTTTTCAAGTTTGGAGGAAGAAATATCATTATGGCCACACTGCAGTACAATAAGGTAAGTAAAGAGTAAGGTGTGGATAATGTCAAATAGCTAAAAATCTTTGCTACAGGACAAGGAAATAGATGGGAAGGAGCTGCCGTGGTCATTGAAGTAATATGGTTATCTTAATCCACCAGGAATCTAGCAAAAGTCTTCTAAATAAGACAAAGGAGCATAAAAACAATTTATTAAGAAAATAATGTTAAAATAATAAATAATAACAATAATAATAATAAAAGTAATTTGTTAATGTGTGATAAAGTATTTTTTTTTACTAAATTAGAGTAGACATGAAATGAACAGTTGACTTGTATAGACAATCATATAGTTTTACATGGAGGGCTGAAGCAGTAGGTGAAAGTTCCAGTGCTGAAGGCATACTGCCTCCAGTTGTTTCCCAGCTCTCTCCTGGGTATCACCACCTTTATAGTAAAGAACATCTGGATGATGACCAGTGAAGCCACTTGGTCCCGGTTCAACTAGTGTTCCAGTTTGTGAACTGCAGTGATCTGAGAGTCGTTTCACTGAGAGTTCAGATGTCACTTTTGTGTGTTGGTGACCTCCAGGAGAGCCGGGCAGACAACTGGAAACCAAAACCGCTGTAGCCACCTAACAGCAGCATCCTCTCTTCAAGAATCCACACAATAAAGTTGTTGTGCCAGAACTGTTAGTTGTGTGGGCTGAAAAAGAATAGTATCAGATTTGGAGACAGCGCAGAATTCCTGTTGAAGCAGCTGCATCTGATCTTAAAATCCATAACCACATCAGACAGAGGATGGTTGAGCAGATAGAGGATGAAGCAGGGCTGCAGTGGAATAATAGCTCCCAGCAACACTGAGTTTAGCTGTCAAAAAGCCATGCAAATTCTATCAAATTTTGGAAAGATGAAATAGATGCCTGCCAGGACATAACCTGTCAAGACACCTGGAGTACTCAAATGATTTGTTTTTACAAACCTGCATAGTCACTAGGCAAGTTTCTGTGAAATGCCCTCAAGCTGGAAATGACTTTTCCATTACCTTCACCCATATATTTATGGAGATGGTATTTGTCATGATATCTACATCATGAGAAATGTTCTTTGAGAATGCTGCACTGATGGGACCAGGATTAAAAATGTGTTTTAAATCAAATAGAAGGGAAAGCAAAAAGGCTGAAATACAGACTGTAAAGAAAGTAGATGGCATCTGATACGATCTAGTTCAAACCTGTAGTTCCTTCACCTCTGTTCCCAGCTTAACAGAGGCCTTCAGGACTAATACCAACTCAAAAGCTGACATTTTTATTGTCTTAATAATCTTATTTTCAAATGATGGTCGAGACCCTCAGTATACATGAACAAAAATGTTTATATTGCGTCCTGTTGGTGTAAATACAGTTATCTACTATTTTTGCACAGCTATGGTAACTGTAAGGGAAAATTGACTAAAACCACCTTTTTTTTTTGTTGGTGTTGTGCTTGGTGTGGTTTGGTTTTGGTTGGTTGGTTGGTTTGGGTTGGGTTTTTTTGTTTTGTTTTTAGGATGCTTGCTGTTTCACAGGTCAGGTTTCAGTCTATGTACAGTAATAGTCCCACAGAAAATCCACACTGTGGGTTTGTGTTCAGTGTACTAGAAACAGAAGTTAGGAGCATACATGTTGGAAAGATGTGCTTAATTATGTGTACATTCCTTGCAGATGTTTTAAGGTGATACCTATGTGTTTGCCTGCAAACCAGACCGTGCAATGCTCTCCAATGGGTCAGACAATAGAAATATGGCTATCTGAGCTCTTGCTCAGGCCCCTTTTGGTTTTAGCTAAGCTAGATGCAGTGGTTTCCACCCAAAGTCTTGTCAGAGACTGTGGTATACCCTAGCTGCTGGCTCCGCCATATTCACCTCAGGTCAAGTCAACATTCTGGCTGTGAACTGCTGCTGCTGGAGGGGAACACACTGCCTCTCTTGCCAGTGCTGCTTGGTAGGTGATAGATAGTGATCAATTTTTAATCTGTGACATATGCCATCTAACTTGGACGACAGGCATGAGTCAGAGTATTCAGCAGGGCACAGGCACAGCACAGTGTCAGTGTGTTCTTATGGCTTCTAGAGAGGACTTGCCTTATGGCTTGCCAAGTCACAATGTGGGCAGATCAAGTCCTGGACTACTGTCACTGAACTACTCAGGCAGGTCCTATACCTTATATGTATATTGCAAATGTTTATCCTCCTGTTTTTGGACTTAGATCTAATGCCTAAGTAAATCAATATGCTTAGCTCACCTCAGAGCACAATGGTGGCGTTGCTTAGACCAACTGATGTCTTGCACATACACAGTGAATGAAGAAGGCCAGATAAAGTGACTATATGCATGAAAATGCCCCAGCAAAAGCAAAGAGCTCCGGCAACCCAGGCTTGATAATTTATCTGTTGCAGCACTTTTGTTGGTAGTGCAGCTCTGACTCTGCTAGAGGTGTGTTGTCAACACCTTTGTCCATACCATCGTTATTAACATTATAAAAGCCCCGTGAAGCCCCAGTCATGCTTTAGGCTCCACAGTCCTCAGCACTCTGCCCACACCACCCTACAGTCAAGAACCCTGTCCCGAAGAGTGGTCTGGGGCTGTGGGGTACGACACTTGCCCTGTCCAGCTTCCATAGCACAGCAGAATCACAGAGATCCACATGTGTCTGTGTGTGTGAGAGAAGACTCAGGGGCTGGTCACAGCCAGTTTGCTGTGTTTTTTAGTCTTCTTTTTTGCCTGCTCTGTTTTGACTTGTTTTACAGGTGAAACTCAAGCAGGATTGAATTTTCATGTCTGAAACGAATGATCTGTTTTACATTCACACTAAAAAAATACATGTACATCCTGTTGTAAACAACATTTTTTTATATCTTACAGAAATGTGTGAAATCACTTGCTTTATTGGCACTTGTTTTCCCTACAATAAAATCCATATGCACTTGGAGAAAAGAGATAAGGCTTGGCTGAACACAGAAGTATTTATCTTTGTAAATTCTTATTCTCTTTCCAGGAATGCTGTTTGCCCTGGCCTATTATCTTGTCTCCGTGGCCTGGAGAAGTTGTTGGAATGTAAGAACTCAGTGAATGTTAACTTTGTGCCTCTGCTTTCCTCAGTTTAAGACTGTTTCTGTGGCAGCAGGAAATTAATTTTTTGAGGAAAAGTATTTGGCTCTGAAGGATTTTTTTGTAGATCTAGTATTGTTATCTTCAAAAAGAGGAAAACAAAGAGAGTCAACTACATTGTTGAGTATTTCTGTACTGTAAACCCGTTCATGTATGTGAATTTACTGTTCAATTGGATATGTACTTGTCCACCAGATAACTGGGGTCAGACAGGTCAAGCAATGCATTGCTATGTTCACAAATGAAGCATTATTTCATATCAGTTATGTGCATCAATAAGTAGCTAATCGTATAAAGGTGTATTTAAAAATACAGAAATTAACTCTTTCCCAGATGTATTACAAGAGGGGATGAAGTCTCCCAAGATCTCTGATAAATTTCGTTTAGCAGCAGCTAATACTGCAGCATAAATGTTAGAGTAAATTTCTCTGTCGCTGCAGTCCACCCTGCTCTACATGAGACAGCATTGATCACAGAGCAGAAAACAGATCCCATAGTCTGTTTCTTAAGTACAGCTCTGCAGTGAATGATATAGGATTGTTTGGCCATGGCTAATATGGATATTTTAGTAGATGAAGTACTCATAGCACTGTCTGTAATTCAGTGATAGATACTGTAACACAATACACATGAATGGCTGCTGTTCAAATATCAAGGCGTCCTCAGACTAGAGCAGTGATATCAACAAATACTTTTGTCCTCATCTAACAGATTCTGAAATTTAAGAAATGGGTGACTATCTCACCTCAAATCACACAGCAAGTTAGAAACTACCCATGAGTGTTTAACATATATCATATAATATTCTGCATAATTTAAAATATATAATTAATATATATACTAAATACTCATGCATACTTTCAAACTTGCTGTGTGAATCCCTCCTTCAGTTTCTGAACATATAAATAATAGACCCATCAGTCTTTATATTTTAATAATTTGTCCTTCTGTTATTTTTGTCTCGTTCTACCCTCTCGCTGTTCTTTCCTGGTTAGCAGTAGACATGCATGTGGTAGCTGCCATGTTTAAGAAGTGCTTTCATTAGCTCTGTCAGCTAGTGTGTTGTGGGCACTCAGAAACCAGCAGTCTGCTAGGTGCATTTCTGAAAATCTTCTGTAAGTTGAACTTGGAACTGCCAGTAATTTTAGATTTGATCTATGAATTTAGTAAAACTTCTAAATCTGTAATTTAATTAAAAGCCTGTGGTCCCTGACAATTTTGTGTGTCTAGTATTTTCTTTTCGGATATATAACCAGAAAGCCACTAAAACCAAACAGCTAGAAAATTATCTGGTACTCATTCTTCCTGCAAAAATTATATCATAAATGTAAGTAGATCAGAGGATATTTAATTATTTAGGTTCAGATTTCAGGTGGGACATATCCAAAACAATATATGAACGTAAGAATAAATTCCTTGCTTCTGTGAAAACAAAGGCTGTGGAGTCAGACCTATACATTAATTTACCACGCAGAGAAAATATTTACTTCTAACTTATTTATAGACTTCTTCCCTTCCAGTGATATATAGCAGTTTTGTGGTCAGTGGGATCTGCTGAATGTCCTTTCCTAGTTCAAGTATTAGATATTGTACATGAGGCATGCAGTCCTGTGTATAATGTACTCCATCTGTCACAAGACTGAAAGGAACATTTGGTGCACACGCCTGCCAAATGAACTGCTGCGAGCTGCCAAAGTGTAACATGTTAAAAGGGAGAACAGGTTGAATTTCCCAATTCTCAGATGCCTGAGAATGTGGCAATTGGAAAATAATTTCTAGAGTGGCATACAACGGAAAAATACAAAATTATTTATATTCCACTTCTTCTTGTGTTTCCAGTCATTTTCCCACCTTCCACCCATGTCCACAGTTGTCTCTCTCAGCAGAGAGCGGAGGTTTGCTGCCACCCGGCATTACTCAGTCTCTCCCTGAGGTGCACAATCAGGCATCCTGTTTTTTCCCTTGGAATCTCCTTGCCTTCTATTTCAAAAATATCACTTCTCTGCTAGAAGTCATGGCTACCAGCAGAGCTGGGGTTTTTTAAGCCTAGGAACCAGACCAATGAGAACATTTTGAGCACGTACTGCATTCACTTGGTGTTTCATTAAAGAAACAGAGGCTTGAAATAGTTCCCAAGGGGGAGCTCGAGACCCCTGTTAAGTTAGGAAGCATGCCCGCCATCAAAGAAGAACGTGATATTCCACTATGTCCTTCTGCTCAGCGCAAGGGTGGCTTGAGGCAGACTGCAGGATGTGGCACTCAGACAACTGCAAGCTGCTGGTACATTTGCCAAGGTGTATTCTTCCTGCTCAGCTTAGAGCCCTCTTCTTGCTGCTCCTCAGATTTGCTTTGTGAGGGTTTAGTCCTTGGTCAGTGGAGAAATGAGGGGGAGGACAGAAGGATTTGGGGAGGTGGCTTGGCCTCAACTTTTTCCTGTGGCATTAAAAAGAAAGTCATCCTCAGTGCATAGTAGTTCCCCTCTTCTGCTCCCCAGCAATCAAGAGAGAGAAGTGGAATTTTTTTAACCTCTGATGTGCGCAGGCTGGGCACTGCCTGCAGCAGCACTGTGCGGGACTGACAACATCAGCTCAAATTCAACACCGATAGACTGACCCAAAGCCCCATGTTCCCATGGTTTGTGGAAAAGTCATCTAAAACTTGAGTGAAAATCTGCATCTATTTGGTTGTGAGGACACGCACCTAATGAGAGTGTGTGCTGTACAAGGGACATTTGGAAATCTGAATACCTGATAGTCAGCATATATTGCTGTTCGATTCCCTGAGGATCATGTGTGTGAACAGGGGACATATGCTGATGGATATAGATGCAAGAGGACAAAACACACTGGTGTAAGCAAAAGAGAAACAATAAGTGGTTGAGTGGGTGTACAATGAAATCTGCAACAGCCAGATCATCTCTCTTTCTTGCTCTCCCCTTGTCTTCCATGAATAAAAGATAAACCTGTCAAGGTTACTGTCTAGACCATGTACTGAAGAAATTTCTGCAGAAACAGTGGGACCACAAAGCAGATTGCATTGAAACTTTAAGGTTTCAACAGGTTTTAAATTCTGGTTTCTCTTTGGGGAATGTTTGCTTTTAGAACATTCTGCTTGAATAGATACTTCTTGGTTGTTTTGAAAGGGTTGAGGTTTCCCTTTGCCTGTGCAAACAGAGCTGAAAGCTCTGATTTAGACAGAACTATTCTGTGCCTTAATTTAATTGAATAAACACAATCGGCTATAATGAAAACAAAGTATTTCTGTGCTGTACTGTGGGTGGGTGTTGCACTTCTCTGGGATGGATTGCAAGGTTGACAGGATCTGCCCTAGCACAGTTTGGTATTGTCTTTTTACTGCTTCTAATGGGTCTTCATGTTGAAAAATCCCCACAAATATATATATATGTATATATATATATATACCTATATATATATACAGGGAAAGTAATTATGCATGAAATATAATAACAGCAGAATTGCATCTGGCACAGAACTCTTTCTAAATGGTCAGAGAGGTCACTGTGAATAATCATGGCAAAGCACAGCTATATGCTTACCAGACCAGGAATTGTTGTAGGTGGTCCAGTACAAATGAAATTCTCGGTACCTGTTCCGTCCCTGACTACCCAGTTTTCTGCTTGGCTGGTCGCACATAGTTTCCCCTGGGTCCTGTCTCCTGACTGCTTCAGGATGGAAGGCACACCATGGGAAATGGGCATGGCTGCATCATTGCGGTAGTTCCCTGCTGCTTGCAAACCTGTGCAGCAGCCATTGAAATTGGATATAATTTAAGGTCAGCAGTAATGCTGACCTGTCTTGGGCAAACAACTAGCATGGCTCCAGGGTTAGGTGGCTCCACCTCTAACTCAGGTCCTGGGACATACTGAGTAAACCCAAGGATCCTGAGATAACTGTGGCCACTTGAGGCTATAGGTACTTATTTTCAGGGTTTAGTGATGACTCAAACTTTTATGCCCTAACTAAGAAATTTAAGGCTGTGGTGTTATTAGCTCCTCTTCTTATCATAGGTCTGTGCATGTGTGGGAGAAGCAGGATGACACATACATGTGTCTTACACAAGGACCCAACAGCAAAAATGACAGATAAAGCCAAGGAGGGATTTTACCAGTTGATAAAACAGGCTGTTATTAACATAAGTTCAGACAGTAACTGAAGGCACAGCTACTTCCATAAAATCAGACAAAGAACTTGCCTGAACCCAAAGCTTTAGCAAAAGCCATGAAAAGCAAACCAACAGGAACAGTTTGAGAATTTGTCTACATTTCAGATTGTACAAGCACAAGGCATCACATCACTTATTCCTTAGTCTCAACTCTTAAGAGATTTACTGAGGATTCCAAGGCAATTCAGTGGGAGCTAACCTCCTGGATAGGCTACTAGAACTAGATGCCAAGCTTCGCACATTGAAATAACTGCAATTGCCTGGGCAACCATGTGGTCTGAGACAGATCTTTCATGGTATGCTGCCCTGGGACAAGAATGATTAATACTGCAGTAAGCAGTGGTACAATATTCTGCATCGCATCACACACACACACACACACACACTCACACAAGACTTTAAAGTGAAGTAGATTTCACTTCAAGCTGAAAGAAATTAGTTATGTTTGAGATTACTGGTGATCAGTCAGTGATAGGTGAGTTGAACAAGCTGGAAGAGGAGACAACTGTACAAATGGAAAGGCTCCTCATTTGCAACACCCTGAAAACTGAAGCCATACAAAGACTTCTTTGCAACTGCCTAATATAAACAAAGAGATTGCTTATCTGTCTCATTGAAGTGTACATGCTGAGGTGTAGAGACGTGAAAGCACTGCAAAGTGTGAAAAGAGAAAAGCCTCAGGCAATTAAGTGTTAGGTGCCCCAGAAGCACTTCTAGATGTTCTGAGATTAATAAAGAATCCATGATCATGGCCACTAAAACACAGTAGTGTGAAGGATGATTAAAGCACTGGATAGCCTCAGAAAAATTAATTCCAGAAAGAAAAACAGACATGAGTGAAAGAAAGCCAGAGGCAGAACGTGGTTGCAAACACTTTCATGAACACCTCTGTATAGAAGTCACTGGAGACAGCAGCAGATCCAAGACCACTGGGAGCCACTGGCTGAGTGAGAAAAAGGCTCAGCCGGTCAGCACAGGCTGTTCGTGCAGCTCACTGCCTGCAGCCCACTCCCTCTCCCCCAGGACCATGAGCTCACAGCAGATACTCTTCCACTTGGCTGTGTCCACATGCTGAAGTGGATTTGGAATGTGATCTGTATTAGCAACGAGCTTGTGCTGTATTGAGGCAATTCTTATTATATTGGTTTTGCTGTAATGCCCCTCATATAATTATGACTTAAAATGTGATACAGTCATTCAGGCTAACCTATGGCTGCATTATCTCATGCTTTTCTGTGGGCAGATTTTACTTAGCCTGTTTGGCAACTCCCAGCAACAGGCCGGGGAAGGATTCTTCTTCTGCTTGTGTATAAACATTATATTTCTGTTTGATAGTGTAACATTACACAGGATTCTCTAAAGGTCACACTAGCCTTTTGGCCCTATAATTTCTGTAATTCTACCTGCTCCCATCTCAAGCAATGCTGGAGCACACTTACCTCCCTTGCAGCTAATCACATACCTCAGCGTGCCCAAAATCTCTAATAATTTCCTTCCCTGGTGGTAAATACATTTTGTCTTTCAAAATGGTGTTGCAGGTACTGCAGATAAATGCAGACTGAAAGAAAAACAGAGATGCAATGAAGAGGAAGAAAAGTGAAAAATTAATTAACTCCTTATTCCTTAGGAAGATGCTTTGCACATTGTAGAAGGCTACAGGTGATTGTCCTGGGGCCAGGGTGTGGACTGTTCTGGTACTTCGGTGGCCTGCAAACATCAACATAGTCTCAATCCTGTTTCCACACTTTGACTGCAGCAAGGACTGTAGAGAATCTCAAGGCAAAAGATGCACATTAAAAAAAAAAAAAAAAAAATTAAGAACAGCAATGTTTCCAAACCTCACCAATTTGAGATGAGCAGTAGTCACTGCTGGTTACATTTGTAAGAGGGACATAGGACAGATCCTGTCCATGCCTGTGGTTACAGTGGTATAGGTATGCAAATATGCCTGCAGATGTTTGCTCTCAACTAGGAACGCTGTTGGCAAGAGCAGGACTTCTGAAAGTAGGCTGTGAGATGCACTTTGTGCAGAGATTGCTGCTGCCAACTTAGTGGAGTACATGCTGAGTGGTGCTTAAAATGCCTTCTGATCAATATTACAATATTTGGCCACATTTTTAAGTGTGTGTGAAATAAACTTCTGTACAGCCAGTGCGAACGAATGAGTAATGCAGGTGTAGCTTAGACACTTTATTGAAGCAATAACCTGTGACAATCTAGACTGCATCAACAAAACCACAAATGGTAAGGTAGAAACCACTGGCTTTATATCGGCTGCAGTGGTAAGTAACAGGAGAAGTCTTCCTGCATTCTCTCCGCATTAGTTTCCATCCTAGATTAAAGTTTGTCCTCTACTGTTCTGATTATTTAAATTATGGTCAACCAGAAAGGTCATCTTACATATTTATGGATTTAGTAT
Organism: Columba livia; assembly: GCF_036013475.1. Lineage (NCBI taxonomy): Eukaryota > Metazoa > Chordata > Aves > Columbiformes > Columbidae > Columba > Columba livia. The sequence continues at coordinate 36,729,301 of NC_088642.1, forward strand.
GTGAAATAAGGTCCAAGAACAGCCTGTGTGTGTCACAGCAGCATCTCATGCTGTAGTCCCAGTACAATGGTGAACTGCAAATCTGAAAAAGGTAAACCAGAGGGAGATGTATTGTCATTTGCTATGGCCCAGTTAAGGGGTAAGGAAACAACAGCTTTTAGGAAAACTTGTCAAAAAAAAGTTCCAAGTACTTCATTCATTTTCTAGGGCATTTTTTCAAATATTTTGCTTTCCTTCATCTCAAATGAAGGATCTTCAGAGAGAAGATATCTTTGCCTCAAATCAGATAATGGGGGAAAACCAGATGCATTTTCTATAATTCTCTAAAAGCTAATGTGAAATGGTCTTTAAGTTCTGTTTCACTTATTCAAGGCCTCAGGAGATAAGCAGGAAGTATGTTGTCATCAGGGGGACCTAAACTTTTGCAAGACTTTTTGTATTTTTACTAGAAAGATGCTTCCACCAGTCTTCCTGAGTCAAATGTTAGCAGTTAACATTTCAACACCTCAGCTTAAATCACTGTAATGGGCGCAGGGCTTTACTTTGAACTTTGAGAATATGCAAGATACTTGTTTAGTGAATGCAATAAGCAATGAGTCTTTGGTCACAGGAGATCTTGGATATGGCCACCAACTGGAAAGTGCACCTGATGCTTTCCTTCCCTCATTTGCTTTTTCAATTTATTAATTTATTCCTGATCTGGATTCCACAGCTTTCCCTTTGTATTGTCCCTCTGATTCTGCTTTTGTCATTTCTCAGACTTGCTCCTGGAGGAGGTAGTTGTAACAAGAGAAAGAGTAGAAGAGGACTATCCACAGCTTGTTTTTTAATTTCTAATCAGCATTAGATAAACTAGCAGTGTACTTGCAGACTGCAGTGAAACTGAATCTTATTACTTGTATTTATTCTTCTTCATTCAGAAGTAAATGTAAGTCACAAGCAGTCCTGGAACCTAAGTACACACAGCAGTAAATAAAACCAGAGTGTGTCAGGAACATCTCTCAGGACTTTACAATCATATTCAATCTACTCATATCAGGTGTATCCAACTGGGATTAAAAAGAACATGGGAAGGAAGAGGATAAAGTCTTTATAGACGGACTGTTTTAATAACTGTTTGCGAGATGTACAGCACAAAGTTTCTGACTTAGAAGAGCCAGATTTCAGAAGGTCATGACTTGCGCATGATGTATAAGAACATGAAGGGACAGCTAGAATTGATGTGAAGAGAAAGAGAGAAACCTGATGATCCAGCTACTTCTGGAATGTCAATGGACAGACTGAATGAGGAAAGGTCAACATAAAAATGTGGTTGGATTAATTGCAGGGATCTATGGCCGAGGGAGACATCTAGACACCATAGGTGACTTCTGAAAACATGTGAAATGTTATGTAGAGAAGGAGGAAGAGAAGCATGAATATAGAAGTGAGGTTTGAGTGGGAAACCATGGAAAGGCAGAGGTGGTAATGAGGTGGGAAACAGTGCCAAGGTTGAGCAAGACAAATGGCAAGGAGCAAGCAAGAAAGGCTTTGTTTGAACAGACAGGAAGAGCAGGAGAAATGGTGGAAACAGTGCTGTGAGAAAAAGGAATTAGACAAGGAATTAGAGCAGGCATGAGGCTAGGAGGAAGAAGGGAAAGATAGAAGACAAAAGTACAAGCTATTAGGAAGAAGAAGGAGGAGGCAAAGTGGCACAAGTATGGTGAGACAGTGGAGAAGTGACACCAAACAAGCACTGAATCACATGGGGAAGAATCAATAGCCCAGGGGAGTGATCACTGAAAACAGGTGGTGAGCTGGTAGAACACCTCGGTGCACAGCTCATGAGTGAGTCACTCATGAGGTGCAGGTTCATGAACAAGACACAGTGGAGGAACGGCTAGTCTGCCTTCTCCCTGGTTGTACTTGTGACTCTGACAAATGCTGGCCAAAGAGTGGGGTATCAGCAAGACTCTCATCAGTGTTTCTATGAACAAGACAGAGTGTGGCTACATGTTAACACTAAAGTGATCTGATTTTGATGTCAGGAATGAGTAATGTGTGGACCAGGATCCTGGCCTGTCCAATGCTGTGGGGAAAACCAGGGAAGTGGAAGGGCGAAATGTCTATTCAGCTGTCGCTGAGGCTCTGTGTTGGAAGCTCCTGGTCTGCAAGGTGGGTATGTTGGTAGCAGAGGTTCAGTGAGGACTGTTTCGCTAACCCTGATCACTAGAAGACAGCAGTCTTCAGCTGTGTCGTCCTGGCCCATTTGCCAGGTGCCTCTTTTAGAAATGAAGAGCTCAGAGTGGGTACCACTTTATTTCTCTAAGGAATGACAGTCTTCATCTTCTTGCCTAGGGCAGCTCTCTTAGTATTTTGCTTGTGCAGAGATCCCACATTTCTGGTCTCATAAATGATTTAGCTTTCAGTGGCAGTGTGACATGAGCAACAGATTCAGAAGAAGATTTAACTGAAGGAGACGTTATTTAGATATAACCCTAAATTTAAACTGACCTACAAATTAGTTGCACTTACTTATCAGCACAAAACGTGAAATTAGGGATTCATTTACCTTCATTATGATGTTTATGGAAACTTTATTAGAAAAGATAGCTGTAAAATGAAAATATTAATTTTGGAATTTCATAACATGAACCTAATATACTTCTGAATTATTCAGTGGGACACTGCAGTATTGGTAGATGATATTTGAATTATTAACAGCATAGCTTTCCATTTCATTGGCAAGACAGTTTTTACAGGAACCTTCTCATTTGATGTGATCAGACTGATTATGTTTGTTAAGAATTCCAATCAGTACACTATAGTACAGTGTGTACTGCTAACAACAATGAAGTAATGTACAGAGGTTTTATTCCACAATTTATACAGGAAGTTCTATTTCCTGGGTTTTATTTTCTTAAAAGAAATAAAACATATTCTTGTGTGATTTTTCTTTGTTTCAGTTAGTGGTTATTGCCTGAAGTGTGTTACTTACACAGTACCATAAATGCACATGGTGCTTTACAGATAAGCATGCCAGATCCTTTCCTGAAGGATGTGTCATTCAACCAAAACAGATAGGCGTAATGTTTTGCATTTCAAAATCCACATATCTGTCTGCCTGCCTCTGTTTAATTACTTGATTTATCACACATTTTTAATACTTGTATGACTGTAGTATCTGGCCAGCCTACAAATGGAGGAAATTCTACATTTCTTTGTCATTTTAGACCCAAAATAGATCAGGCCCTGTAGTGGTAGTGACAGTCATTGTTGGACAACATGTCAGCTCAATTACAGCATGCAGAGATGGATACTTCATACTGCTTTTCACAGCAAATGTCAGTTCCAGCAGAAAATGTCCTGCCTCACCTTCCAGACACTTCTCCCAAGAGTCCTCAGCTGCAGCCAGTATTTGGCACCAGGATGGGCTTCAAAGGTGTGTCATCTGCTGGGTAAATTTTTCTGATACAGACCCAAAGTCTCAAATAGTTGACTGGTGTGAAGTACGAACTGGTATGATAATGTGCTCTGTCAGGCAGTGTTGGGACACTCACTCATGGCATCAGCAAGAAGCTTTATGTAGTTCACCCATCACTGACCAGTGAATGATACCTCATCTACCTGGATGCAGCCCAGGAGCATGCTATGAGATGACTTCACCAGGCTGAAATTACAGCTTCAAATACAGTTGAGGTCACCCGTGACAGAAAGCCCCACACAATCTGGCATCTACTGGGTAATCTGAAGAAAGCTGAGTTTCAGCCCTTCACAGTGAGAAGTGTTTCATGCTATAAGATCCACCTTTAGTGCTTCGTCAGCTGCCTACTTGGAAATGAGAGATGTGAGATCAAAAGTCACAGTCCTGGTCCTGAAAATGCTTCCTAATCCAAATATGCCCACTGAGGTAATTCCTGTGGGGTTTTTCTGGTCAGGTATGTGTTGGCCCAGATCTTCAGATGCTAGAGATTGCCCTCCCAGCTAGAAGGCCAAGTTACATTTGAGAGAGGAAGGCTGAGCAACCTTTTGCCCTTCTGGGTCTGAGCAACGGCTTTCAGCCACTAACATTAACAGCTGATCGTAATGAATTCATTTGAAAATCCTGATTTGTGCCCATTCACTGTGCCTTTAACAAAATCAAACCCATTGTGCCAAGTAGGATGGTGCATAAATAAATAAATAACTGATAGCAGCTGTGAAGCCAGTGCTTGCCAGAACTGTATATAGCAGTTCCCAGAGATCCCTGGGAAGTTGTAGAGGAAAAACAGTTTTAAAATAACATTTTAAAGTACAATTTTAAAGCCAACTAATAATTTAGAATGTAACTGCATCTGTGGATTTGTTTAAGTAGAATAAATGGAATACTGACATCAAGCAAATATTTAAAAGGATTTATCAGAAATATACTCTTCCTTCACACTACCCATCTTCTGAGCACTATGAATTTGGGGAAGTGATTCAGACATCATCCTGCATCTTGAAATTTGATAAAAATCTATTCCCACTCCTTTCCTGATTTATAACCTGAAGGACTGTGAGTCAAAGGATCGTGAGTCTTCCTAAAGCAAGAGAAAATGCTGACTCCTAAGTATGATGTGTGTGATCATTTGAAGAAAGTGAGATGTAATGCTAAGTGTCTTCAATTCCTCTTGTAACTACCAGTTTAGGACTACCTTTTTATTTTTCTTCTTCTTTTTTAAAATGGTCATTGCTTAGCAATTCCCATTGTAACACTAAGGACTGGACTGTCAAGAACTTTGTGCTTGATATATACAACTCTTCTGAAAATCTGGCCTCAATTATGGAAGCTAAAAAGTTTCGAAAATGAGTACTTCTTAAACTCAGCCTATTTTTAAGCTCAGCTCATAACTGAATATGAAATTACACAAGGGTTAGAGATTTCCTTAACAACACAATGAGAAATTGAAGAACTCTTACCCTGTACTCCCAGTCTGGCCTTGTGCACATGGAAGAACGTCCAGTTGGAACTGTAAGCTTTGGAAAGGTTTCCTAACAGGTCACATTGCACAGATCAGATGTAGAATGACTTTTGTTTTTGAAGACTTGAAGAGTTACAAGATGTACTGCCCTGTTCTCTGCCTACAGGGGTGCTTTGCACCCAAATGCCTGGTTTAAATCAACCTGGAACAGGCTTCTGGAGATTTGTTTTGCATTGCTACATGAGAAACATCCATTTAAACCATGCAGAATTGTGGATGTGCTTACTCCTGTATGTTAGTTTAAACTGAGTTTAATAGATTTTCTCAATAAATATGTAAATGTCTTTGTTCTAGGGAAGAACAGTAATACTCTGTTGAATAAAGGTGATCTGACTTCCTGTGTATCAAGGGATGATCAGTTTCAAGATTCTTGTGAAGTCTTCACTGGAACAGGGCTTTGAAGCTGAAAGCTTCAACTTTAGCGGCTGGCATGAATGCAAAAACTTGCAGTGGGTATTGCTGGCTATTGGAAATACAGAACTGGATAGATAAACACTAGTAGATCAACCAGTTTTTATCCAAAGGAAATTGATGAAAGACAAATTGATTTAAACTGTATCAAATAAGATGGTAGACATGGTTACAGAAAGAAGAAAACTTTTTTTTCCAGAGCAACTGTTAGGTCTGAATCGTGGATTCAAACTCAGGGTGTCCAGCCTTGGATACTGTTAAAGATTTTTTTTAGGGATTGAGGTCCTCTTAATGCACCTAAACTCGATGCACTAAAAATGTAGTTAAATTTGAAAATCTGTACCACTTCACTTGGTGGAGCAGTACCCAGAATGCTCATGAATTGGCAAAACATTAAAATACTCTGGACAAATTTCATTTAAGAGAAAAAGAAGTCTAAATTTTAGTGCTAATTCCATAAAAATTTTCAGTCCTTGGGGTACATAGCCATTAAAATGTGAATGTGATATAGAATGCTTCTGAAGCTTAGAAAGACTAAGTAGGGGACCTCAGGTTGTTACGTAAAGATACAAGAGTTCTTGGAAAGGACTAACAGTGACAGGTAAATGATCTCCTTTTTTCTTCTTTCCTTGGGACTGTACAAATTAATAAAAAAATATTTTGACTCACTGGATCAAATTATACCATGAGTTATAATTTTGCTGTTCCTGATGATAATTATGCAGCTCCTCAGATTAGCTGATGTTATGGAAAACAGGACTGACCTGTCGTTTCTGATTTAATGGTCCTGTTTTTAATATGAGTGAAGACTCAAGGTCTGTATTACTTGTTACATTAATCATGGGATAAGCTATAGATGTGCTTTTCATTAGCACTGTAGAACATTAGTTATTCAGTACACTCTGTTACGTATACTAGTCATTCCTTAGTGACTAATTGCATTGATGATTCCTGTGGTATTTCAAATGCTGATCACTTTGGTCTCTGTTGCCATGAAATGCAGATAACTTCATGTACAGGCTGTATGATGGTATTGCATGCTATACAATGAAAACTTGTATTTGCCAGTAAACTTGTCGGGGATGGCTTCAAAGCTAAGTTCATAAGATCACACCATAGCCAAGTTAATAAGATCACACCATAAACAGGTCACTCCAGACAGTAATATACACCCCATCATTATTTATTTTGTATGTACCTCGTACATAAAAGCGAGACAATTTAAAATTTATTGAAGATTTAGAAAAATAACACTATAATTGATGGTTTTATTTTTTTTTTGCATCAGTCAGGCAGCACTGTTGTCATGTGCAAGAGATCTTACTAGAAGAAAATTCTAATTACTGTTAGTAAAATAGCTATAGAATGATTTTTAAAAATTCTCTACGTAGCAACGTTTCAGTCTTTACTAGCCTCGAAGCAGGTGCTGAGAGTGTGATTTTTTTTTTTTTTTTAATGCTTTTTATTCCAGTGGTTTTGGTATAATTGTCTGTAAATCTGTCCTTGATTATCAGTGACTATTCCTCATCTCACTCTTTAGTTCACTGATTCATTTGTATAATTTGTAGGTAGGGTCAGGGGAAGACAATACTTTTCCATGGACAGCTGTGATAGCTGCTGAAAATTTGAGAGACAGGAACAAAGATGCAGATGGTGAGAAGTGTTAGAGAGCAGTTTTGGGGAAAGGGACCTGGGGTTCCTGGTGGACAGCAGGATGACCATGAGCCAGCACAGTGCCCTTGTGGCCAAGAAGGCCAATGACATCCTGGGGAGTATTTAGGTGGAGAGAGGTTCTCCTTCCCCTCTACTCTGCCCTGGTGAGACCACATCTGGAATATTGTGTCCAGTTCTGGGCCCCACAGTTCAAGAAGGACAGGGAACTGCTGGAGAGAGTCCAGCGCAGAGCCACGAAGATGATGAAGGGAGTGGAGCATCTCCCTTATGAGGAAAGGCTGAAGGAGCTGGGTCTCTTTAGCCTGGAGAAGGGGAGACTGAGGGGTGACCTCATTAATGTTTATAAATATATGAAGTGTGAGCGTCAGGAGGATGGAGCCAGGCTCTTCTCTTCTCTTCTCTTCTCTTCTCTTCTCTTCTCTTCTCTTCTCTTCTCTTCTCTTCTCTTCTCTTCTCTTCTCTTCTCTTCTCTTCTCTTCTCTTCTCTTCTCTTCTCTTCTCTTCTCTTCTCTTCTCTTCTCGGTGACAACCAGTGATAGGACACAGGGCACTGGGTACAAACTGGAACACAGGAGGTTCCACTTAAATATGAGAAGAAACTTCTTCACAGTGAGGGTAAGAGAGCACTGGAACAGGCTGCCCAGGGTGGTTGTGGAGTCTCCTTCTCTGGAGACATTCAAAACCCACCTGGACACATTCCTGTGTAACCTCATCTAGGTGTTCCTGCTTCAGCAGGGGGATTGGACTAGATCATCTTTAAAGCTCCCTTCCAATTCTGAACATTCTGTGATTCTGTGAAGTCTACAGGTGAGAAAACCAGAACCTGATTTTTGAAGAACCAGATTTATGATTTCTTTCAGAATTTAATTTTGAAAGACAAAACTTCTGGCTGATCCTTCTGACACCAACCAAAATAATTTAGTGTATTGTAAAAGAGTGTTGTGATTTACTCTTTTTAGGAGGTACATATCCTAATCTTGGCACGTGGCATCAAAAGATGCCAGCAGACACCTAGTCAGTATGCTGTCATTACATATGCACACCATCACCGGCTTTCTCTTGGCTGACCATAGTTTGAACACAATCGTAATCATTGCTCTTGTGTTTGATGTAGAGCCTGATGCTGATGAGCTGTGTTGGGTGTGATTTGAGCATGCCTGCTAAGCTCTGCAGCTCAGGACTGAGGCATGGAGCATCTGTGGGCTTTGATGGACATAACTGGTGGGGGCCAGACAGGGTACTCAGTAATGCCATTTCTGAGTCATGTCTGTAGAGATGCTGAGCTGAAGCAGAAGCACTCTTTAAACTGCCTGTCTCCAGCCTTAGGTGTCTATGAGATTTGCTTAGCCGTGAGTTTAGACAGAGGGCCTGAGGGCTGCATGTTCTGACTGAAGCTCTGCTTATGCCTTACTTCAGAGATCTAAATCCTTTTATGTGTCTGAGTCACAGGCTTAGATCTCTAATAGGAAAATTGTGAGCAGATAGCAGCATCTTTATGGGTACATGGTTCTGCAATGACAGTCATCGACAGATTCATGGATTTAGAGGAGCAGATGACTCGTCAGTCTCTGATGAGAAGGATTAAATATCAGCTTCATGCTAGCTCCTGGTAGACCCTATTCCATGGACTAAAATGATGCATCAGTCTGGGGCAGATCCTTCTTTCCCCTTCTCCCCACCCTCGAAGATGAATTTCACCTACAGGGAGTGGGAACTCACAAGGATTGTGATACTGAGTATTGGCATTACTCATTTTCTAATGTGAGGTAAGACTAAGATCTCTTCTGTGTTAAAAAAAGGAAAGAAGGCTATTTCTAGTGAATGTGAGGGTGAATCAAATGCCATGAGTATAAATAAAATAAATAGTAATTTTAAAAGCCAAGAATTTTAACATTTGAAACAAGAAATATGGAGAAATTAGTCAGAGATTTGTGATCCACTCTGTATTCTGCAGATCATTTTGTTTGTTTAGGTGGTGAATTTTACTCACAAGTTTATCCAGCTGGTCACACGGCATTCATGAGTCACTAGTCTTAATGTGGTATTAGGAGTGAAAACCTAATGCTTCTGGACACCTGTCTTCAAATAAGAAAAGGGAGTAGCCAAGGTAGATGGTTTTACTTGTATTTGAGTAAGTGATAATAAGGAAAACGGTAATGCAGAACCTAATAGAGCAACTATGGGAAAAGATACACATGGAGAAACATGGATCATAGAACATCTGCTATGTTGGAATTGCTGTGTACCATCAAAGACCTAGCCAGTGGGCTGCAGGTCAGGCTATAGCATGTGCCCTATTTTGCAAAAAAACGTGATGGAATGACACAGGAAAAAGAGGAAAATCTCTTCTATCCAAATATTGCACAGTCTGTACAAAACAGAATGTTCACATGGCCATTTGGGCTGGTCAGAAAGAAAGGGGCTTCTTTATCTACTATCTCCTATGCCCATGGCAGCATATTCTGTCTGTGATCGTGACAGTCACTTCCTTTCATCTTCATGTTGGTTGTCTCACTTGTGGATTCATTTGTAAGACCCACTCCTTTCATAGTCCATTGCTCTGAACTAGTGTGCTTTGGGTAGAAGGAGCCAAAGTGGAAGGAAAAGGTGAAAATTTCTACATTTTGGTCCTCCTTGCTCAGTGGAATTGCAGTCACATTGATCTTGAATCCTAAGGCTTTTTGTATGTCATGCTTTGCGAGTGGTGTCAGAAAAAAATATGAACACCCCCATTAGGATTGCCTTCTCTTCCTAATCCACATGACTGCTGTTCTGGCTGTGTACAGGCAGCACATGGCGGGGCTGTCTGCTAAACATGCATATTAAGACGTCCAGTAACTTACCGAAGTATTGGACATGCCTGGACATGTCGTGTGCTTCATTAAGTGGCCTCTGGCTGCACCTGGGGCTATACTTTCTCTCTGTATGAACTGTGTGTTTGATCTTGAACCTTGCCTTGAGGCATCCTTTATGTATGCAAGACACATTCATCTTCTGTGCCTGTAGATGGAAGGGAAGAACCTTTGCCACAGAGCAGGAGAGGTTTGCTTTTTGCATGGCTGTATTATAAATAATGTTTAAATATAGTTAGAATTTCATTTGAAACTAGAACATTCTTCATGAAGGATGCCTAAAGTCTTGTAGAGTTTTTTTCTGTCCTGTTAGTAATTTGGTGGAAGAAATCAGAATCTACTATGAAAAGCCCTCATGATCACAATTGCTTAAGATGATCTGCAGGACTGTTGTGGTATGGAAATACATTATTTATACTTCCTTTTTGGTTTTGCTCCTTTTTTATTACAGTGTTTTTAACTGACTGTATCTTGGCCCAGGATCAGTGTTTCTAGTACATCCAGAATTACATATTTGTGGAACTTAAGTACTAAAGATGTACAATTTGTTCTTTACAATTTGGCTTCTCTTGTAACCTTCACTTATAAACCCAGATAAATAAAAGAACACATGCCTGGCTGAAATGCAGAACCCTTGCAGTTCTGCATAATTGCTTCCTCATTGCAGTTCTCTTTCAACCCTTACCCCCCCAGTTTTGTTTCAAGTATGTTGAAGACATTCCTGCTTGGCTTCATGTTTGTCAGATGACTGAAGGCAATTGTTGATAAAACTTGGTCACCATTCAGGGGGCCTATAAGACGGTAGCTACACAGCCTTCTGCATGATGCCAAGCCAAAATTTGACCATGATAAATCTTGTTCCATTTAAGCCTAATATTTTATATGGAACATTTTTATAAGTCAGCACAAAAAAAGTTTTTTGCATTTTAGATAACATGCTCAGAGTACCCTGACCAAGAGCCCAGGGAGTAATTTGTTTTAGTTCAAATGACAGGCTTGTGCACGTAGGCTAGCATACTTACCAGAGGAGGAATATCCTTAACTACCAGTTTCAGGCAGTAGCAGAGTATGTCAGCACTGGGATTATTTTTATATGAAGATATATTGCAATTATCAGACTCTTCCAAGAGGTAGGAATCAGTCTTATTATAATAACTATGAGAGAACATGGTCAATTGGTTTCTTATAGTTTTCATTTGCTAATTTTTACTCTGAAGATTATGAACCTGAACAAGCAACAGGTTTAGGTTGCTTATGTGTTAGCATTTCCTATGCAGTAAATGATATATATCCTACTTGCATTTGAAGAATGAAACAGATAAACTTCTTCTATAATATCGCCTTCAAGATGTCGTGTCTTGGCTGTGATGAAATAATTTTTTTGCATGACAGCTTCAGAAATTCTCAGAAACTACCTGATTTTATCTGAAAGGTGCATTTTAAAACATCAATGTCTAGAGAATTTAACAAGAAAAAGTTAACCTTTAACCTGTGTTTGCGTAAGGAGTGCTTTACTGGAATAAAAAGCTGTAGGTGTTATATATTAGCACTAGAGCTATAAGAGCAAAGATTTGCAATATATGCAGATAGCAAAGCCACTGTGGCCTTCCACTCACCTTCCCCCAGGGAAAACAAGCTATTCTTTAGAAAAAATATTGTTTTTCCTGAAAGGTCTTTTGTCAGTATAGCTGTGTTGGGTAGGGCTTCATACTCTTCATACATTTGTACTCTTCCCAAGCAAATTCCTTGTAGTGTAAACCTAGATAGGTGCTGGATTTTTAATTCTAATATCTGTACTTGGAGGTCATTTGCTTGTGTCATACCTTCCTCCTAGTTTCCTAGCAAATACCCATCCTTGGGTAAGATACTTTGGCTCAGATTGCCTTCTGAAGTGTTCCATTCAAGATGATTCATCTTCTTAGTACCTTCATCTAGTCAATTCCAAATTTTCAGAAGCTACCTGACATAGATTAGATCATATTGTGAAGAGGAGCTGCCTACAATATTTCATCAATATGATATGATTAATCATTTGTTTGCTACTGCATCTGTTGCTATACAACTGCCTGTTAGAATGAACCCTTGGCCACTTTCAATAGTCTGTTTCATCACTTGCTAACCATGGTATTTATGTTAAATTTTACCTGTATGCTGAGTTGTGCACCATGGCATGCTACAGGGAAAGAGAAACCCAGACTGGGAGCTGAAACAAAGCTCTTTAGCAAACCTCTGAAGAACAGTAGAAGTGAAAGGTTAGATTTCTACAGAAAACATCATACCCAAGGTCCTGATAAATTATATATCCAAGAAAAGCTAACTCTTTTTACACTAGCAAACAGTCCCAAGTCATTGTCTTAAGTGCTGGACTGTAATTGCCCATGCTTCTCGTGTTAGGAGACTCCTTGACACAATTTTGGTAAACATTGTCTTTTCTTGACAACTTCTGGAAGCACTTCAGGAGTGTGGTCTAGGAATTGTTCCAAGTACGCAGTATGGCTGAGATCTGGCTTTTTAAAAGGAAGGAGGAGGAGAAAGGGAGAGGAAGAGCTCTGCACTGACATATTTAGCAGTATAGAAGAAGTCGGTACAATATTTGTCTAGGGAAGACAGGAGAAAAGACCTTTTATTGCCTTAAGGACTCTGACTGCTAGTGATGTTTCATCTCTCCTGTTGAAGCTATTTGTATTCGGTGATGTTCCTCACCTGCAGCCTCATGGCATATGATCAATGTGTCTGTGCTAGCAGAACTGGGTAGACCTGGCCCAAGTGGCACTTCAACCTAGCACTTTTTGTTCAGTGAATGACATCTTGGATATATGTGGTGATAGCATGAGCTGGTCAATTTGCTGAGTAACCATGAGTGGTGCCTGGCCAAACTGGTTTTGGGCAAAGCCACTGCTAGTGTGTGGGTGGCAACACCAGCTTGCTGCTCCTTGTTCTCCTGGCCTGAACTACAAGTTCAGCAAAGTTGTTCTAGTCCTCAAGGCAACAAAATTTGTTTTGCCTAGCCAGCTGAAAAAATGTGAACTGGCTCTGGTCAGAAGAGAAGCTGGGTCTGGTAGATAGTGTAGTGTGCTTTGGACATTATGAAGTTTCATGTGCTTTGCTGCCTGGTTTGTAAAGTTTTGGTAAGGATAGATGTTAAAATCAAAGTAACATAGAAAAATTATTTTAAACATTTTTAAGAGTCTTTATGTAGAAAATGTTAATTTCATTAAAAAAAATCATTTTGAGCATGATCTCTGGAGATCATCTTGTCCAGCCTCATACTCAAGTTGGATCAGGTAGCTCAGGGCTTGGCCCGGCTGAGGACAAGACATCTCAAGGATGGATATTCTATATCTTCTTGGTGCACCTGTGTTGGTGCTTAACCACTCTCACAGTGAACATTTTCTCCTTATATCCAGTTAGAATTTCTTTTGATGCAAGCTGTGACAGTTACCTCTTGTCTCCTCACTGTACATCTGAGATGAACCTGTCTAAATATTTTCTGTAATCCCCTCTATTTCAATGACAAAAAATCTCTCTGCACAACTACCCTGGTTTGATCTAGTTGTTCCCAGAAGACAGGTTATCAGTTATGTAGATCCAATGGCATATTTGCCCACTGTGGCTGTAGTTTTTCTATAGCTTTTTTCAATTGAATGGATGGCAAAATCAGAGCTCAGTAGAATGCAACTTAGCTCATGCTGTTCCCCAGCTTCTACAGACTCATATTCTATTGCTTCAGTAGTGAGGTATCCTCTTCCAAGTGACTAAATTACTATTTTTAACTGATACTGCACTGTAGAAAAGTTACTACTTCAGCATCCATTTATTATGTGCCTTTATGCTGGCTGTTTCCAGTTCCATTCTCCATGCTGATGGGGTTCAATAAGATCTCATGCATATGTCTGGATAGGAGTGGGGCAGGTCTAAGAACTAGCTGCTTTGCTCACCATTTTCCTTGCGAAATCTAGTGGAAGCCAATACAGTATGTCTGCAAGGCTTCTTATTATGGATTGTGTTTTGTGGTTTCCCTATTGAAAACATAAGGCTGGCAAAGAGAAATTGGTCAGGCTTGTGCTGGTTTTGGCTGGGATAGAGTTAATTCTCCTTGTAGTAGCTTGTATGGGGCTGTGTTTTGGATTTGTGCTGGAAACACTGTTAGTAATACAGGGATGTTTTAATTATTGCTGAGCAGCGCTTACACAGAGTCAAGGCTGTTTCTGCTCCTCACACAACCTCATCAGTGAGTAGGCGGGGAGTACACAAGAAGTTGGGAGGAGATACAGCTGGAACAGTTGACCCCAACTGACCAGAGAGGTATTCCATACCATATGATGTCATGCTCAGTATATGAACTTGGGGGAAAAAGGAGGAACGGGGAGATATTCAGAGTTATGGTGTTTGTCTTCCCAAGTAAACATGACGTATAATGGAGCCTGGCTTTCCTAGAAATGGCTGAACACCTGCCTGCCTGTGGGAAGTGGTGGGTGAATCCCTTGGTTTGCTTTGCTGGCGTGTGTGGCTTTTGCTTTACCTATTAAACTGCCTTTATCTCAACCCATGAGTTTTCTCAGTTTTACTCTTCTGATTCTCTCCCTGTTCCCACAGGGGAGTGTGAGCGAGTGGCTGCATGGGGCTTAGTTGCTCGCTGGGGTTAAACCATGACAAGGCTGCAGAATGTCTTGTGTCAAAGCTCTAGAATTAAAAGAATTTGGGAGTCTGGTTTTCTCACATAGATCCATATGAACTCTTCAAAAGAAAAGCAGCAGAAAGGAGAGGCTGTTTGTCATGGCCTGGGGCTATTATCTCCTTTATCCACTATTTGCTGTGGAAAGTTATAACACAGCCTTAAGTTATTGTAAAGGTTATTTTAGTCATCTCACTGGAAGAGATGGAAGGGGAGGTGAGAAACAGGAGGGAGAGAAAGGCAGTGGGTCCTCCTACTAAGTGCAATTACTAGTCCATTGGCAATGCTGCCATCTTTCCACTAGATTCTACTGAGAGCAAAGCAAAGGATGGTATAGTTTTATCTTGTTTAATGGCATGGGATTTGTTAGCAACGTAACCATCCCACAGAAACCTTCAGCAGTGATAGCTGAATAGTGATGATGAGGAGAAATTTTGACTATAAGTGACACACTCCACTCTTTCACATTGTAGTTCCTAATGGTACTCCTAGCAGACTTCAGTGACTCCCAGTACCTCCTGCTTTTATTTGGGTTAGGAGATTATATCCCACTGTTGCAACCTTTTCTAGTATTCTTGGAGTTTTCAGTGCCTTTTCATGAGAAAGGAATTGCTATAGAGTGTGAATGTGATAATGAAAACTTCAATGTGAATGTATTCTATTTTGTAAATAAAATATTTTTTAAAATTGTGGAATCATGAAATTCTGGTCAGAAAATATGACATTTTCATTTTTTTATATGAATTGCTGTACATTGAGGTAACAAAGGATTGAAGAGAAAAACCTGGAAATAATTTATCTCACAATTAAATTGTAATTGTTATTCTGATAATGTTTGAAAGTTGAAGTGAACATTTGCACTTGGTCTATGAATTCTTCTGCAAATGCTGAATTCTGTACTCTAGAAAACTCAAATTGTCTAAGAGCATGACTGACATTTACAAATAGCAAATACTAGGATTTCAAAATACAGTCTTCAAAGAGAAGCACATACTTGGATTAGCAGGACATCACGACTCTTTCACTGTGGTTCTGAGCTTTGACAAGATATCTCCTTGGGTGTTGGTAACCAGCAACTGCAGATGGGATGGAACAGCTGAAGATGGAAAGTCTGAAGTGACTTTTACACACAGACGTGAATTACTCTTTTGTTTTAAATTAGTAAGATCTAAAAAATCATGGTAGCATATATTCATGTCTGAGGCTAAACATTTCAGAATGGAAATCTCTCTGCATACATGATATTAACAACACACAAACATGTCTTGTTATTCTGAGAAATGATTTCACATACAATTATTTGCTGGCTTATTTAGAGGAATGTGAATAGTATTTACAGCATTAATAATCCTCTCGTGCCTGAGTGGTGTAAATACTAAGGGCCCACGAATATGTCTGACAAAGAATCATTCCTTATCTTTTTGTTTTGCTACCTAAAATTAGGGAGATATAGAGGATCATGACTTATCCTTTGGACAAAAGTTTTTCATTTTTTGTGTGAAAACCTATGTTACTCAAACCGTGGGCCATGCAGGGGAAGTGAATGATGGAAGATACACACATTAAAATAATTAGGATTTCAGCTTGAGGTCTATTGCAGAGAAGATATTTTCCCAAAGAGCTTTCAAAGGTTCAAAAGGTATTGATTTTTAGATTATTTGAGAATATTACTTCTATTTCAACAGCACACTAGATTTCTTTTATAAATGAATTGTCTTTCTTCATTTATCATTGGCATTGAAAACAATCCCTTTCTCCCACTGCCAAATGTAACATATTTTGTGTAGGATCAGATAAAAATACTTTGAGTTTCCATAAAATTTCTACTCCTCTCAGGTAAGGTAAGTTTAGAGTGGATATTTTTAAGGCCAGTGCCTAGCACTGGTGTTTAGTAGTAATTAAAAATGGTAAGTGATTAAACTTGTCACAAGATGAAGTTTCTCATTTTCCAATTTACAAATTAATCAGAAACATTAATCAGACTCATGATCTTAATTTTCTCAGTCTGTTCTGGAAACAGAGCACAGATCTTGTGTTTTCTAAAGATGGAGAAAGAACCCAGAAAACAGAATTCAGAAGCATACATGGATTGCTTGCATTTTTAGCAAAATATATATTTTAAATATGGCGGTTTTATTATTTACTTTAGACAATACTAAAATTCAGGATACTTGAGAAAAATTACTCTCTTAGAACTGAAGCTCAGGATAGTTAAGTTCAGACAGTGGCCTGAAAAACATATGTAAACTCACAGATCTATATTTTTTATTTTCATTTGTACGAGTATTAATCAGTAAGATATGCCTAAGTGGAGTAAGCTATTTTTGAGGAGTCCCCATAGCTAGTATTAGTTTGCTGTTCCCGTTCAAACCCAGGTGTTTAGTTGGTGGGTGGAATCCTGAGGGCTCCTGGTAGCAAAAGAGATGCCTTCAGTTAGTCACACAACTTGAGACTTTTTTTTTCTTTTTTAAATTAGAACAAGGTGTTCCAGTTTTGTGTCTTTGTGGCTCTGTTCACAGAAGAAACAGAAGGAAGTCAGAAAAATTCATCATGAAGAATTCATTCTTGGGAGGTTGCATTTTTTTTTCTCTCTCTGAATAACTTATTATATTTTTTTTTTTTTTTTGACATTTTATCCACCTTTTTATCTTTTCTGGGACTAGAAGAATTGTACTGGATGTACTGGAGACTGAGTCCCCCCATCTCTTTCCCAGTCCTCTGCAGTTTTGCATAAGTGTCTTTGAGTCACTCCAGGAAGAGCATGGCAGTGTCATGCCTCCCATTGCCTTCTCTTCCACTTTTGTGATGTTCTCTTTCAGAGACATGCCCACATTTTTCATCCTGGCAGAGAGCCCACTCTCCCATTCTCTGAATCTACTCTGGGAATGGCCAATCAATTTCTCCTAAGGAGTTATGTAAACCTACTTCTTCTGCCATTCATAAAAAATTCCTCCCCTGCATGTTCTTCCTTCTGTTTGCATATAATTCTGTATTTGGCCCTCTTTCTTGTGATTCTCTGTCTATCATCCTCATGCCACCTTCTGTTTCATCCCTAGTTGATTTTTATTATTTCTTCTCTCCATCCTCTTTTGGGAAGAGCTACTTCATAGTACTAATTTTCTGCTTCTCCTCATCAGTGATATCTTTCCTTTGGTAGCTTTCGTCCTCCTTTTCTTCTGTCCTTATATTCTTTCAGAGGTAACCCATCTAAGCCAGTGTATTCTTCTGCTTCTCTTTTCCAGCAGATACCTCTCAGTCTTGGGTTACCTGCCAGTTTTCTGATCCATCATGATGACAAAATTCTATTGAACTCTGTTATTCTCTTAAGGTGCATTTAAGTCTTGGGTCCCATCACGTGTTACCTTGGTTAGGCCAAACTATTCACAGTAACGGTTTGTGTGAGATACCCCTGCAGAGACAATAGATATCCCTTTGCCTCTGCAACCTCTCATTATTGTCATGCTAAACCTCAGGGCATCTCCACTTCTCTCTGTCTTTGTTTTATCACAGCCAACTTCTTCCTTTTCATTTGCCTTAAAAAAGGAAGAACAATATCCCCCAACCTTTCTTTTATACTCTTTGCTTTACTAGCTGCATTTCATAAAACAGAGAATGAATGTCATAATTATGAAAGTTGTGCTTCTTTCCTCATGCATAACAAAAGTGGATGAATTCCTGCTTTAAATGCAAAATTCAGCTCTATGTTACCTGTGGAAACTGGAGCTGTCTAATTAGTTGGCAACTTTTGCAAAATTAAAAGGAAATGTAGGGGAATGTATGAAAATGTAATTTATCAGAATCTGATTCAATATTATACTGTAGGGGAACAAAAGGAGAAGGATGGATTCAGGAAGATCCTCACCTAGCTAGTAGTGATCAATATAACTCCATTGCTATGAAAATTTTTCTTTACTCAGGACTTTGCCATTAGGATTGGAAAGATTTTTTGAGAAACAGTTTTGATCATTAGCAATATCTGAACATTGCCAAATGCAAACACCTGTTTCCATTAAATCAATGAGACTCAGAAGAGTATTAACTGGACAGTTTACAGCTCTTCAGGAGCTCCAGTATCTGTCATTCAAACACCAAATAATGTTTAGATTTTGAGGAGGCACATGCATGCTCAGTATCCGACAGCCATGCATTGCCCCCAGTCACAGGACACTGTTCAGGCCCCACTGAATCTGCATTTCAGAATCTGCATATCAGGCCAGACAAAAATTGGTGTTCCAGAAGTGATGCTTTCACCACAAGTTTGTATATCTGTCTGGTTTGGTGACACATAGTCCCCGTCATTTGAAAATAATCTCAAGATGGAAATTTCAAGAGTCAGTCCTCATAATGCTTATCCTTAATATTAAATCAGATAATCCAAAAAGATCACTCTTAGAAGGAAACTGAAATATCTGTTTTTTCCTGTTAAGTATTAGAATTGACCTGCTTGATTCATTTCAAATGACCAAATCTACAAATGCTTAATAAAAGCAGCATTGCAACAGATCAATTTGTTAAACTGCATTCTGCCTACCAACCAATACAAATTTTTGCACTCCTTTTATTGAAACTCACAGAGTTTATTGCTTTGAAAGTTCTTTCATTTTGATTCTACTGCAGTGAAACATGCAGATCTCTTTGTAGGAGATATAGAAATTGCACTTTTATGACTGACTATGAAAATTCTTATCACTCTCTATTTTGCCTTACTTTTGCCTTTTGTCTTACTGAGCAATCTGCTCCTGCTGCTGCAGGGAGAAATCTGAGGCAGCAAATTTGAATTTGACCTTTTTTATAGTGCAGGTTGTTCATGCCAATTAGGAGTGCTTCTAAGGATGGCACTTTGTGTGGCCATTTAAACTGTAAATTAATTCTGCTTCTTGAAGCATCTTACAAAGATTCCTCCATGCACGAGAAAGGGGGTGTACGTTTGCTGGTGAGTAAGCAGAACAATAAGGCCTCTGACACAGTAGTGCTGCTCACAGGAAGGAGAAGTGGAGTTGCAGGATGAGGTGCCGACCTGGGTAACCAGGCATGTTTGCTTCTTCCTTCCCTTTTCTATTGTAGCATTTCCACCTCCTTTGTCCAGGGAAGAAATTCAGACATTTTCTGGATTGCTACACAAGGAGTTTCATGTTTATTATCTTCTCATCCATGTGCTTCTTACTGTGCAATACAATTTTGAGGAGAATACAGAGGAGAGAGGGTTGCTGTGGAGCAAGCTGCCAAACGGCATGAGCACTGATCACAAAATGAGGTCTTTCAGTGAGGTTTCTGGTTTGTTCAAACACAGAGTCTTAAACTTCATAACAGAGTAATAGGAACTTCTCTTGGATTCATGTGTGTTACAAATAGAAAAGTCATATTGCGTCATGTAGTTCATCCTCTGAGAGCACAGAGTTATTCAGCAGGACATACGTTTCTAATATTTTGTCTGACTGATTTTTACAGGCTAGGTGATGAGTCATGGGGCTTACATTATCCCCAAAGGAACAATATTCTACAAATAATCAAATTTCAATGCTTGGAAGATTTTTTTTTCCCTGCTATAGATTTTGTATTTCTTAATTTTATTTCATTATACTTACTTATCTCTTCTAAGCACTTCCTCTCAGCTTTCATATTTAAGCTCTTTAGCTGTAGCTAAAGCTCTTTGCTTCTATCATATCATCGTGTCTTAAACAGGGCAAGTTATTGAAGCCTGTCTTTATTTTTGCTTGGTGTGTTGCCCTATAAACCCCCCTGTTCATTAGTGTATCATTTAATCTTCAGACTTAAACATTTTAGAAAGTTCAGATGTATCTGAAAACTACCTGAGGCAAAAATACTCACGTCCCCCTTCATGTTAATATAAACAGCACAGTCATTCAGTTGAAGCTCTGCACGCCCATGCTTTGAAGCAAGGCTGTGAAATCTCGCAGGAAAGGTGGGTACTTACCACCAAAACGTGCCTTTTGCCATCACTGCAAAATGTATTTTAGAGAAAAGATAAATATAAAACCATAAGCCAGTTCTCAGGAGTGCAGTGAGGATTAGTTTGGCCGTCGGCAATAGAGTGTGGAAGATGCTGTGTCCAGCTGTGGCTGCCGCGCGGTGAGTGGAGGGTGGCTGCTCCAGCTGTCTGCCCCGGCCATGGGACACGGAGCCCCCGACACACAGCCACCCACCCTGACTGTGACACAGGGCACCCTGCTAGACACTGGCACAGAGCAGGCATCAGAAAAGCAGGAGAGGGGAGGAAAGGAAGAGAAAAATGAGCAATGAGGGGGAGGGAAAATGAAGGGCAGCGGAAGGTGATCCAAAGCAGGGAGAAGGAATACATTGACAGAAAGCTCCATTCCCAGCTCCCACCTCCTGTCTCATGTTCTGCTGGACATCTTTCTACCCAAAAGGAGTTCCCTGTTTCCCCCATCTCCTAGCTCCCAATCTGTATCTGCAACCTGTACATTTGTTAACTCTGCCACAGCTTGTATTCCTCTTCCTTTCCACAGCAACAAATTGTGTATGTCAAAAAATTTAGGGCTGTATTCTTTTATTAGGTACTGTGAAGTACAGCGAAATGTCCAGAATGACTAATAAGTACATAAGGATAGGAATCATGACTACTATCATTTCAGTAACTATCAATGTGGCATGAAGAATCTCTCAACAAAAAACATTGTCTAACACTTCTCATTTCAAAGGCCATTTCAGTATTGCATTTAGTAGTTCTGCTTTTTGAAAAAAATCAAGTTTTTATCAAAATATATAAAGAAATAGTTCTCTTGACCAAGGTGAGATGAAGTCAAATTGAAATTGCTATTATGGTTTAAAGGAAAATACAATTTGCTGTAGTAATGCCCTATTTGTAAAAAAGGTAAGCAAGTTGGTGATGCATCTCCATGGATTTTCCTTCAGGAAAGGCTAAAAGGCTGCCAGATACCAAGGGTAAGGTTGTGTAATACTGGAGTATCTTTCACTGCTTCCAACATTACTATGCCAGTCATAAACCAATATAAAGTTGTGCTTATTAGTCTCCTTGCTGTCAGTATTAAAGCTACTTTTTAAGATCATGACTTGAGAACTGAGATCCCTGTAAATTCAGTTATTGTGTCATAAAGATGTTTTTTATTGTTGAACTAGGGATGTTTATGCTACTGCAGTAGGAATGGCATGTACAGAAATGGACTTGATGCTTTTAGATTTCTTAATGGTTTATCATCTAATTCCTAGCGTATGGTTTTATTCTACTGTGATTTCTTTTGTAATACTTGTATTCTTTCATGCTTTTGCAAGCAGTCATTTCAAGGAACAAACATTGCTACATCACCACTGAAAGAAAAGATAAACCAGTTGCTACTGGTTTCCCAGTTCCCAAATCCAAGGCATACATCTCCTTGGGTATTACTCATTTTTGTTTTCTGAATATAATCCTGGATTTGGAGTCTTGTTAATGAAAAAGAGAGACCTCTCTGTCCCTGAAGGTATTGTATATAACCAGCTGTGTTTCAGGATTTAATGTGCCAGGATTTATTATGACCTACCACTAAGCTAGTTGGAATTGTATTAAATACAAAGAGTGCACTTAAAGAAAAACTGGGCGCAGTGATCTGATGTTAAGGAATAATTTGAATCCTTTAAAATATCAGAGATCATTCTGTTCAAGATGTACTCATTAGTAAGAAAATATTAAAGAAGCCTTTTATCACCAAGACTATAGTTTCTTTACACTGTCAACTTGAAAACAGTAAGTCTTTTAAATTAAACTCTCAAAATCACATTTGTCAAAAACAAGGCTATACTATCAGCTATCTTTGTGAATTTCTTTTGCTATTGTGATAGATAATTTAGCTACTGTTATATTAGTGTTGAAGAAGTAAATAAATTTTAAAAGGGATTAATCTATTGTATGATATTTATGAGAAGTATACAAACTTGTTCTTGCTGAAATTAAAACCAGATAAACTTCTCCACCTCTGTTTACTCTTGACTGCATTGAAGTATTGCAGTTAATTGTCATCTCTATCACATGCACACCACTACACGTTATACTGTTATTTACTGAAACAATCTAATATTTGAGTGTATGCATAAATAAAAGAGAGACCTCTACAGGGAGCTGGAATTTAGACTGGCAATTCCTTCCTCCCAGCAATCTCTGTAGCACAGGGGTTCCAGCCCTTCATGCTTTGAGTCACTGCCATGGGAAGGGTGCTGAAAGCTGTCCACCAAGGAATAAACTGGGTAGAGTGCATGACTGAATCACTCATTCCTGTGGGCACAAAGATTCCCACGAAAAACTACAGCTTCTTTAAGCAAACTTTCCTTGGTGCTCCTCCTTACTCCTCCTTGCACAGAGTAATGAAATGAAAGCCACCATCTAATCCTAATCACACAGGCTGAGTCATTCCAACCACACAAATCTGCCCATGCTTTCTTGTCTTCCATCCCAGTTCTCTCTGCTTGTGATTTGCTTGAAGTACACAAACAGCATCTCTGGACAAAGACTGCTTGCTGCTCTGCATTATTACATTATCTAGTGCAATATGGTTCAGACTTGATTTGGGATACAGGTCAGCACTGGCAAAATAATATGCCACTGGCAATGTGACTGCATTACAGTGCAGTGTATGTTACCTGAGACAGGACCTGGTCACATTATAAACTTCTGTGTGGGAAAGTGTAATTTGGCTAACAAACTGGTGAGGGATTAATATAGATGTGTAAACCTCAGTAAGTTTGCAGATGGCATCATATTTGGTGTGAGTGTTGATCTGCTGGAGGGTAGAAAGGCTCTACAGAGAGGTCTGGACTTGCTGGATCAATGGGTGAGGCCAATTGTATGAGGTTGAACAAGGCCAAGTGCCGGGTCCTGCACTTGGGTCACAACAGCCCCAGGCAGCGCTACAGGCTCCAGGAAGAGTGGCTGGAAAGCTGCCTGGCAGAAAGGGATCTGGGGGTGTTGATTGACAGCCAGCTGAACATGAGCCAGCAGTGTGCCCAGGTGGCCAAAAAGGCCAACAGCATCCTGGCTTGTATCAGGAATAGTGCGGGCAGCAGGACTGGGGAAGTGATTGTGCCACTGTACTCAGTGCTGGTGATGCCGCACCGTGAATACTGTGTTCAGTTTTAGGTCTGTCACTACAAAAAAGACACCGAGGTGCTGCAGAGAGTGCAGAAGAGGGTGAAGAAGTGCTGAGGGGCCTGGAGCACAAGTCTGATGAGGAGCAGCTGAGGGAACTGGAGCTGTTTAGCCTGGAGAAAAGAAGGCTGAGGGGAGACCTTATCGCTGTCTACAACCACCTGAAAGGAGGTTGTAAGATGGAGGGTGTTGGTCTCTTCTCCCAAGTAGCAAGTGACAGAACAAGAGGAAATGGCCTCAAGCTGCATCATGGGAAGTTTAAATTGGATATTAGAAAAAAAAAATACGTAAAGGGTTGTCAGGCATTGGAACAGGCTGCCCAGGGAAGTGGTTGAGTTGCCATCCCTGGAGGTGTTTAAAAGATGTGTAGATCTGGTGCTTAGGAATGTGGTTTAGAGGTAGTCTTGGCAGTGTTAGGTTGGTTAACAGATTCGATTATCTAAAAGGTTTCTTCCAACCAAAATGATGCTATGATTCAACTATTGATATATTTTTCTGGTGATATGTAGATACCTTTATATTTTGTGAGTACTTCCTTGCCTCTAAAACATTGTCCAGAATAAACTCTTTTTGTCACTATATCTTTCTTCTTGAACAGGGAGGAGAAACCACCAGGAAAAGTACTTGTTTCATCTAAGGGTTAAGCAGGGACAGCATCATGCCATTTTAGCTCTGGTGATCTCTCATTCCTGTGGAAGTGCAACAGAACTTTGCGCTGGCTGTAGTGCAAATAAAGAAGTTTCCAACTCTGGATTTCAAGAGTGCAGTCTAAGAGTAGATGAACTGTTTAGATATTACTTGTCAGAGGGAATGAGAAAATCAGTCTAGAAATTAAGACTGGAGAAAAGGAAGCAGAAGACCCTGGAAGGTCATTAAGAGACATTCACAGGAGAGGTCAGAGGTCAGGAAAGGGTTTGGTCACACTCAGGAAGCTTGAAAGCTGCTAGGTCCCGAGAGCGGGGACCAAAAAAGCACTTGATAGATTTTCTTGATGGGAAGGCCAGACTGTTCAGTTCAGTGTAACAAGACTGTTCAGTTCATTAATTCCTCAGAATTTAAACCAAATCTTTAATAGTGATTCTTCTATCCAGATATCCTGCAAAAGATTATGTAACTGTAGTGCAACTAGGGAAAAATGTAGGCACTGAAGTCCAAAACTACACTTCTATAAACCCTCCTCTGTTGGTCTCTAACTGCTGTACGTACTGTAGTCTGCCACCTTGGAGTTCTATAAGCCCCTCATAACAGTTGGTGGCTGTACACCTACACAGGAAATCCAGGTTTTTTAGGGCAGAGAAACTTGGTGCTCAGCCCATAGTTTTGGATTTTTGAATGAACTAATGTGCCCAAATCTCCTGAAATCTTGGTCCATGACATGTCTGAGAACACAATTCTGCACATACCAGTGCCCAAACATGATTACCTTAGACAGAGACAGTAACATACATGACAGCTGTCCTGTTGTAGTTTCTAGTCAGAGCTGCCAAGAACATCACCCTGAACAGAGACAAAAGTGGGCACTTCTTTACCGAGATATTGCATTCACTGATAAGAAATTTTTTGGAAATGCCTACAATTCAACTGAGTGTAGAAGAATATTAATTTTGAACCTGATATCTTTAATAGCAAAGGAAGAACAGATTGTGAAGGCATTTAGTGTTGTGAGTACTGTGCCTCTGGACCCACGAGGAACTGCGTCCCAGCAGACTTTTAGGCTTTTTTGTTAAAGGTGCTAAATTATTGGCACAGTACTACTCAGCTTCTTTTTATGATCTGAACAAATGTGGCATTTAACACACCAGTTAGTAGGTAGTCAAGACATGGATAAACCAGATCACCAAGTAACTGACTAATATGCAGACAAGTAGTATTTTTGAAGTCTCTGTTACCTCAGGTTTCCTGACATATTCTCCAGCTGCTACTTAAAGATTTTGCTTGTGTTATTATCAAATAGCATATTATAAAAAGTCGTCATGTAACAGCTGGCTGATTGAAAGCAAGTTACTCATCAAACTCATTACAGCTTTCGTAAGTATCTAGTCTCATAGCTGCCGGAAGAGTTATTTTGCTATAGTGGCATTTTTGTTAAATCTATTTTAGTTTCTGTTTATCAAGCCTCATTTCTCTAATGGTTAGTTGTTTTACAAATGTATCCAGCATCATTTTGATTTTGCCAGGCAATTTCCTTGAGCGAAGAAGTCTGGCTTGAAAACTGTATTCAAGACCATCAACTTGTCCCTTTAAAACTCTCACTTCTTGCTGCATAGAGTTGCTTTATTTCTGATCAATGAAACCTCACCTTTGTACCTGCTCTGATTATCCATTAATTCCTTAAGCAAAACTCAATTCGATCTGTTCCTGCTTACATTTTTATCTTCTAATGTCTTAAGAGCAAGCTGAATTTGATGCTTCCTTACCTGGGTCATTACTATTTTTTCAGCTTATAAACTATAGAACTGTTAAGATAATTTCACAGAGCTTGTATTGGAAGGCATTAATCTTCCTCCTGTTGAATTCAGGTGTTTTCTTGACCTTAGTGCTGAGGTGATAGTACAGCAATGATACATTTAGCCTCTGATTTCTGTTTTCAGCTTCTTTTCTTCACCATCTTCAGACAAATTCTCATGGATTTCTTGCTTATGCAGTAGTGGAGAAAAGCATAATTTTTGGGTATGAGAGCTATTAAAAATGTTCTAAACTGCTTTTTTGTTTGTTTGTTTGTTTGCTTCTGTGGCAACACTTTTAATTAAAAAAAAAAAAGAAAAGGCTTTGGTGTGAGAATGTTCTTTGTTCCCAGGTAACTTCAACTAAGTGGCTTGAGAAAGTGCCAAAGTTCACTTACCTGAGCTTGTTTTTTCTACTACAAGTGCTTAGCTGAAATGCTTGGACTAGATGACTTCTTGGACATGTCTTGGAGGCAACATCAGAATTTCAGGAGACACTCGTTTTATCTCTTGGCAAGAGCTTCACCATCAGTGTGGGCAGTACTTCTGTTGAGGACTATCCTCTTTCACTTGCATTCACATTATGTTTGTGAGGACTTCTGGCAGCTTAGAAGTAGTTTTGTTTACATGACTGACATCATCTGGGGCATGAGTGGTGACGGAACGATGAGAGCTTGCAGATGCTGAGTGTAGATAAACTTATAGTTTGGTGTCAGCTAGAGGGGAATGTAACCCTTAGTGCTGAAAATCTGGTAACTCTGAGCCACAAGGCTGTAGCAGTGACATAAGCATGAAGGGAAAAGAAAAAGAAGAAAAAACGTAGCTTAGAAGATCTGGATGCTGAAACTGCTTCTGGTAGAGGAACTAAAACTTTTAAACAGGATAGTGAAGGTAAACCCATCTAAGGTTGCTTGATGAAAGACAACAATTTGCTGTCAGTTACTTTCTTATAACAGCCCTGTCTTTAACCAGCCATGGGTGAAACAAGCAGCAACTTCACACACAGAAAAAGGGTTTTCCACAAAGTTTCAAGAAGTTTAATCATTCTACTACTGTCAGAGGAGGATGAAAGGGGTGCTTTGGTAACATCAAAGCAAAGACCAAAGTTTGGCATGTGACAGGAAGCCAGAGCAATTCATTCTCTCTAAATGAACTGCTACTTCACTTTTTTTCCTTTCTGTTCCACCTATCTATGCTTATGGAAAAGCCTTTAGTGGTTCAGGAGAAAAGAATAGTGTAGTGTTGGTTTGTGAAGCCAATGTTCAGAACTTCCATGCTTACTGTTCAGGATCAAATACAGCATATAGATCTCTGTCACCCCTGCTATGTGAATTGTGGAGGGTTCAATCCAGTCTGGGGACTTCAGAAGCCTTTTGAAAGCCCAGGTACTACTGGCACTGCCCTTTTTTCCTGAGAATTCACCATCAATGAAACCCACAAACAGAAAATTGTCTTGCTACAGCTCCACAACAACATCTTCTTAGTATCAGTAATGTGAGATATTTTTAGAATTTTATAGCACCCATAAAATTAAACTCTTATCAACTCCAATTGTCAGCCTGGTATTTTGAACAACAATGTGATAATTTTTGCAGAGAAGAATGGCACGATGGTGCCAAAAATTTATTAAATATCAAGGTGTGTAGTGTCTTCAGTATTGTGAAGATCAGAGACTCTATAAGTGATCACAATTAATGAAAATATTAGTTACCATTTAGTTTGTTATACAAGTCTTTGAGAAACAGATAAGAGGTTTATTAGCAAACAAATCTAATCTGCATTTTAGCACAGCTGCCTGGGACAGACTGTTTGAAGTGAGCTATGGATATAACTGCAATAATGTTGTTCTGCCTGCCTTTTAAACTTTTTTAAATGAGAACTTTTTGTTTAAACCTAAACCCGTCTTAAAAAGCTGTCAGTGAGTATTTTCAACTGGAAAATAGCATCTTGTACCTCATGTATTCAGCAAAGTCCAAAAGTAAAACAACCATCTCCCAAGAAGCAGGCCTAGACACAACAAAAACTCTGATAGCAACTGGGGAATTATTTTCACTCCCAAATACTTTCATTTCCAGATTATTAGCAAAAGCAGTCAGCATCCAGTTTTCCTGTAGGAACTAGAAGCCCGTTGTCATGAAGGGAATCCACCTTTTCTCTTAAAACATAATTATGAGTACAAGTGATGCAATGACATTTTGTGTTTTATGAACAAGCTAGCAAGAGGCTAAGAAAAGTGGTCTGCTACTACTGCATATCTGCTTGCCTTTTGGATCTGTTGCAGCTAGAGGCAATGAGACAAAGATATAGAAACAGCTCTTTAAGAAGATTTTTTTATTTCTATAGAAAAAAGAATGTTGATTCTTTTGGGTCTCTCTTATGTATGGCAAAACTGTTCCTCAGCCCTTTTCTGTTTCCAGTAGACTGTGGGATACAGTGGAAGTGCTAGAACAGCATAGGTCTCCGCACTCAAACAGGGGCAAGAATAAGTAGACATGAAAAACTGTGCTATTTCCTTTCAACTCTGAATGCTGAGTCCTCAGTCATGCAGTCTTCTCTATTGTGGAGATCATGGTCACTACATATATGCTAGGAGAGCTACTGTGTCAACATAGGTAAATGGTAATGCAAGTAATAAGCAGCTCCAGCAGGGATAAAATATATTCTTTCCATTCAATTCTGTCCAAACAAAGGCAGTGGTGTGAGAAACATCAGAAGTGCTTCTGAATTTCTGGCACCAATAATTTCTCACATTTTTAGTCATACCTAGACTCCAATTACTTAATAAAAACTATACAAAATGAAAACAATGCCCACCTTCTATTCACTTGGTGGCTGACATGGCTCCTGTTACCACAAGATGTATCATCTCTAGAGGACTCGTTGAGGCTCTAGATGGTTGTCATCCCAGACCATAAATTCAAAGTATATTCCAGGGAGCACAGTGCAACTAATGCAAAACTGGTGGAAGAGAGAAGACAGTTGGCCTTTATATCCAGTAATAATGCTATGGACTTTGATAAAGCTCCAGCAAGTATGAAATGCAACAGCCTGTTTTCTTTGCAGTAAAAATACTGTGATTACATTATGCTGGTGTTTTATTTTCTGTCGGCTATTTTCTATTCACTTCATTTTGAAAATAATGGTTGTGTAGGGTAATGTTCCCAGTTGTTTCACGAGATTAACAATCAGAAATAGCCCTTGACAGTGGTGTTGCAGTCTGCTTGATCAATAAAATAGGGGTAGGCTTAAAAGCAATGAAAGCAAAATTTGCATAGCAGCTGAACATGTATTAGATTACTCAATTCTCATACAAATAAATGTAAAAGCATTTATTTGACTTTTCCTTACAATGATTTTTCAGATTCAAACCCTCAACTCAGACAAACATAGGCAGTATGCTTAAGCATAGAGGGGAAAACAGGAGCAAGACTGAGAAAGAGACTGGTATGGTCATTTACATTTTTCGTACTTTGGACATGTACAAAGAGGTATCTAATGAAATACATTAGATCCTCTGAATAGATAAAACCAGCTATTGTTATTTAGCAGAAGGTATTAAAAACAGATATGCTTAAAGAACTATTTTGTTCTGGAAATTGGTACTAGAGGACCTTTGACAGCCAACCTGTTCTTATGTAATGCAAAAAATAAATACATTGTTAGTCATTAAATTGCACTAAAACCATTCAGAACAGGTCTGCCAGAGAATGCTGTCACTTCAGTTAGACTCAGTTTGATAGAATTTTGGAGAATTTCTGATTCTGTTCTGCAAAATCTTCTACGGCTTCTTTCTGTTGCTCTCTCTTTTTTTTTTTCTTTAATTTTTCCCTTGGATTTTTATGTGCATGTGTGTGCAGTCACCCTGTGTCTATATAAAATGTAATAATTGCTGTCCATAAAGGGAAAAAGGAATCATAGATTCAAAGTTTGGCCTCCTTTTCTACACTGAAACAAGGTTATTGAACTTAAGACTAATTAAATCATATCTAACTTGACTCTTTCTTGCTGTTACACTGCTTTTATGCCTTTACTAAGATTGATCTCTTCAATTGAAGCATGCAACAGATGAAACATTTTTAGTCAATAAAGCTCCAGCATGAAGAAGATATGGATGCTTTTCTCTAGCTTAATCTTTCCAAATGGGTCCCCAAATGCAGGTAACCAGGTTCTTAGAAGGAAATGATACGTGGTGTCCCAAACCAATAAAATAAACAAAATTCTTCAGTCTGACAAGTGTACGTAAAATTTCTCCCATTCACAACTTCCTCATCATCTTTTTACAAGGGCATTGGGACCATTCTATCTGGGAAAAAAAAAAAAAAAAAAAAAGAGTTGAATGTGACTTAGAACTGTTTCTGGATTAAAATCTGTCCAGATCAGTCCAACAAGCTGCTGTGCCTATGGCATGTCCTGTTTCAGAGTCAGTTACAGGCATATGCAAAAAAAGCAGAGAATTTTCATGTGGAAGCTGAGTGCCCGGGGATCTGCTGTGTAGCCTGTTCCAGGGCTCTGGAAGGGTTGGCCACCCCACTGCTGATGTGCATGCTGCAGTGATGCTGCAGCCACTGTGGTGACTGCCAGCCCCGCTGAGGCAAGTCAAGGCAACTGGAGAGTGCTTGGCTCTCACTTTCCCAATGTCTGTCCCAGACAGACACCTGCCCTGCCCCACAGTGAGCTGGCAAAGTCAGTTTTACCTACACTGCTGGGAAGTCGTATGATGCTTTTGTCTTAATTTGATGTCAAATTTCTGTACAGAAGCACAGGAGATTTAGAAGGATCTATCTGCTCTCCTTAACTATGCTGAGTTAGAATGAGTTAGTGTGAAACTAATTAGGTGTATTTAGGTGGCATCACATTCACCTGTAGAAACACTTGGGATATCTGAGCTACAGAAAAAAAAACAGCAAGAGGTATATTTCATTATTAAATAATAGCTCACAAATAACTTTATAAGAAAAAAAAAAGTGAGAATGAAAAAGGAAGGAAGGTTAAACGATTATAAAAACATTGCTTGGAAGAGTAGTATTCCAGATAGACAGTGTCTTTTCATACTAGCTTTTATGATTTTTAATATTAGTCTCACAATACTTCATATCTTCCTTACTGTGCCAGTTGCTGGGGTCAATGTAATATTTTTTTCATAAGGCATTTTTTAATGAAGTAGATATGGAGGGTGCATGACATACCCATAAGGTTTCAAAATTGTCTGTTAATGTCTTTACAGACTAAAAAAGATCAGTCTGTGGAACAGAATTTTGTTTTCTCAGGGAATCAAAGTCTTCAGTTTACAAGTCAAAACTGTCATACAGCATTTCTTTTTTATTGGTTCAAAATGAAAACATTGCTATCTGTGTTTGGTGAGCCACTTAGAAGGCACTAACTAGAGAGAATAATGGAAAACCCTTTTATTCTGAATTCATCTTGACCAAACTAAGGTCCACAGACAGCTTGTCTTCCTAGGCCTCCTATGAGTATTTCATTCACACAGGATGTATGATCACATGTCAAAGTAATTTTACAACTGAAAAATACGTAGAGAAAAATATAATTTCAGTTTATATTTCCTTGTTCCTTCAGTGAGATATTTAGCAAGTGCTTCTGGGGCACAGTGCCATGACACCATGTTACAGTTTTTCTAACTAATGGCTTTTCTTCCTTTAACAGCATAAATCACATACATTTATTTGTCATGGACTGCATGACATTAGAATTTTGCCTTGTAACCAAAGCATCACAGTAACTGTGAGATGAAGTGGTGTGACCTTTTTTATTTAAAAAAATGCTGGCAGATTGCTGTAGTCATAAGTAGAGGCTACAAAGGAATTACAGTATGTCTTGTTACAGTTATACCAAAGATGGCAAAGAAAAAGGTGAATGGTTCGAGAGGACACGAATGGTTTGAGAGGACACCCTTTAGGGCTTGTAAAAGGGTGGTCTCTGTCTTTGTGCTGTCTGCTGTTTTTCAGCAAGTTGCAAGTTGTCACCTTTTTCTTTTTTTCTTTTTTTTTTTTGGCCACAGTACTGCCTGGACAACATGAAACACAGTTTAAAAGATTAAGTTAATTCATTTGCTACTTTATGCCGTGCTTATCTGTGCCTTTAGAACATTCCTAAAACAGTAGTAAGCAACATGCTAGTATGATTTTCAGAAGTGTGTGCACTTCACAAGTGCTTCAGTTCAGAGCCATGTTTCCTTTTCATGTTAGCAGGTACTTAATACATGAAAATAAAATTATAAAATGAAAATAATATTCTATTCTTTTATAGAACCAGATGGTGATATATGTCTCAATGGCTTCACGAATAAGCATTCAGGATGTCACTAAAAAGGTTCTAATTATTCCATCTGCACTTACACTTATGTAACCTTCATTTGTAATTAAAATCTATTTCTGTCCTAATTGTGGACTTGATTTCCTTAACTGGTGATATCAATATAAATGCCATTTTATGCACTCATAGCCACATGTTATTAAAACCGTACATGCGTACATGACTAAACACACATAGACACAAATCAGCAGAAGTTTGGTGTGCTATTTTTTATTCTCATAACTTCAAGACAACATTATGCAAATCTCTCCATGAATCCATTTTATATATCCTGATAGTATGCTTGCAATTACTGGCTTCCAAGATTCATTGGATGCCATAGGGCAGCTTTGATTTAAATTCAGCAAAAATAGTTTACGGTGGGAGAAAAAATGTTCCTTATATTTTGATCTGTATTTTCTTGTGTACCTTCAAAAATGTAGAACCTAATTTTGAAAACAACTGTTCAGAATGAAAATTAACTAGTAACCAGCCCCATCCAAAAGTTTAATTATTTCAGTTCATCCACCACTTGACAAGATTACATTTAGGATAACTAACACCTGAACACAGAATATACCATTTAGCCAGTACATTTACATTTCCGTAGTGGCTGTGTTGAATAAATGGGATTTAATGTCATTGAGGACCTTGATGGACTAGATCAAGTGTCTGCTGAGAACACATAATTTATGTGTTGTAGATCTGAGACAAAAGCTATTTTGAAAAAACTTGGGCTTTCAAAACTTCTTGCTGTCATGCACAGCTGCACAGCCATAGCTGATTCTTCAGCTTGCCGTTTGGTCCATGGCAAAGTTTGGCACACATGTGCTCTTTTTGCACTTGTAATGATTATTTCTGTAGAGGCAGCTGATATGTAAAAAAATATTTTTCCATATTCTCCTGCTTATTTTAGAATCACTGCTGCTGTTTGCTTAGAATGTATGTCAGTACAGGCATTATTTAGGATGGTGAAAAAATCAGAATGTAGCAGATTTTCTGAAACTGACTTCCTGAGACAACATGTGGGCATGGTGGAAAAGGAATCTCTTACCTGTTTTTCCCTTATCAGATATATAGTGCAGACATTTATTGAGCTTCCTTCAAACTAAGTGTTTTGCCATCATCCCCTGCAGAAGATACACAGTTGTGCCACCCTGCTTTTGGTCACGCCGACACTGAGTAGGCAGAGGCACTAATGTTACAGAAGGAGAGGACTGTCCTTCAGTCAACCAAATGCAAGCCCAGTAGCCAGCCTGCCGCTTCTAAGTGTGCTATTACACCTCTGCAAGGTGGTCTTTATTTATTGCTACAGTTTCACGTGTTATTAGAAGGTACATGGTGTTTTCTAAAATGCGGGAGAGGGCAGATATCCCAGTGTGAACTGTGTTATGTGAAATAAATAAGAGCTTTACCTCTCCCAAGATGTAAATGGATAATCTCTGCCCTATCTTGATCCCTTGCATATAGGTGAATCTATCTTTGAAATCAGTGGTCTGCAGGACATTGGACTTCTTTACATTGTGGTTCCTGTGTTTCGTGTGATAATGAGAATACAGACAAGTTCACTGATGCACCCGGTGGTCCACAGCAGTGGAGAAAGCCCATGCTCTTGAACCAGTTTTCATCTCAGCCGTGCTACTATTGCTCTTCACTGTTGAGTAGACCTCATAACTGACTGCCTGGTAGACCACCACCACTGCTAGTGCTAGCAGTTGATTTTCCAACAGCAAAGTGACAAGCTATAGGCATGTACTTATTTGGGTTGCCCAGTGTCGGAAAGTAGTTACAAACTGTGTCTGAAGGATTGTTAGTTCTGTCATTTTCTTATCTTGGTACAGAAGGATCAGAGTGAGCTTTTCATATGTAAGTTTTTCAGCTATTGGTCATAGATTCAGATGTTTAGAGAGTATGATCTTCCTCCAAAGAACCAGTTATATTGGTTATATTAGTGTAAGTCATTCTGAAATGAGGAGGTGGCTTTGCTGTACACCTGGGGACCAGCCTTATGAGCCATACCACAGCATATGGCTGCCTTGTCATGTCAGCAGCCACTGTATCTGAGTGGGCAGAGGGTGGCCAGGTCATGTGTGGGAGTCCATATTAGGTCCCCTCTGTGCTATAGTAATACGTTCAGACAAAGCTGACAGGTTGCCCTTTTAAAGAAAAGGTTGACTGATGTAATCAATGACTAATGCAACTGGGTTTGAATTTCAAACTGAGATGAGTGGAGCAGCGGGTATAAAACATTAAGTCATCCATGTTTCTTATGTCCACGCTCACGATGAATAAAACATCTTCCCACAAAGTTTTCGTGACTGATATTGGTGATTGGAGACATCCTGAGGTCATGCGTGAAGAGGCTAACAGTTTTCCACTTGTTTCAGAACAATGTCCCTTTGCTCAGTCTGCAGGAAAACCCATGACTTGTTAGTGCAAAACAGCTCTGGGCTGAGGCAGGTGTCAGCCTAGAGCTCTTGCAAGGAGTGACTGAATGTGCTGGTATTATGACTGTTGTGCTGAAAGATACAAAAAGGAATAATCCTGAACTGTTTGTGACTCATGGAAGCTGTAGTGTGAGCATCTTTTCCAAGCTATGTTGCTGAAATATTTTCTTCTGTTGCAATGTTGTGTGCTGGTCTGTGCTTTTTGGTCCCTGTTTACACCAGAGCATGACCCATTACTCAGCTCTGGAAGATCTATTTTTAGAGAAAAACTGAAAGACATCTAGCAACAAACTCTTCACAAATGAAAAAGTTTCCATTTTCAGTAGCCCAGTTGTGCAGATCCAAGGAAAAAGAAAACATCTAAAAGATATATGACATGAGCCGCTGTCTTTTCCATACTTACAGAAGTTTCCAGAGAAAACAAAAAGTAATTCGTAAACAAAACAAATATGTTTGAAAAGCCCTCCCAGCTACTCTGGCACATTACTACAGATGCAGACATTAAGAATCCTCTTCAGAAACACAAATGCAATCATAGCTTTGAACTGAACATGAGAATAATGATGTAAAGGCACACAGCTTCCTTTATTCACTGTAGAGCTCTCAAGAAACCAGTAAATAATTAGGTTCTAGCTTTTTTTTTTCCCCAGAGATCTGCATACTTTGATACTATTACATAGTGTGTAGTGTGTCTTTGCTTCCTAGCAATTCTTCTTGTTTTTCAGTCTGGAGGCATTTGTGAAAAAACTTAGATATTGAAAAAAAATATTAAGGGTTCACAACATTGCATTTGGAACAAGTACTTTTGAGAAGACAGGAAAAAAAGAAAGAAACAGGATCAAAACTAGGTATTAATTTTCTGAGAGATCTTTGTTGTAAGTCTGTGATCTTTCCATACCTACATATAAAGGAAACTGCACAGAAAACAGAGGTAAAATTGGAAATTTTTGGAAACACATCGAATTTTTCAGTGTCTCCTTCAAAAATGTGCTCTGCTTCTCCAATAATTAAAATATTTCAGAGGGGAAATCAACAGAGTTAAGAATAGAGTGAAAATCTCAGTGGGGGAAAAAAAAAAAGGATCATTTTATCACTCTTTCTTTAACAGTGCTCTAGAGTTCTTTCATCAAGTTCTTTGTAATATCAGCCAACATTCTGACTTTATTTTTAGACTGGACTTGAAAAGCTACACAGTCTAAGGCAAAAACAAATACATAGCAAACGAGATTCAGTCTCCCATTCCTTCACCATTGCTATAAGCTCAGTAAGCTTGTTCCTTGTCCTGTTTCAAGCAGGCAGTAAGGTGATGAAGAGGTTCTCTGTCCGATGTTGCAGATGAATCGGAGCACCACCACAGACTGCTTGTGCTAAGCCCCTTGCAACAGCTTGGATTAGTCTTGCTTCTGGCAAAACTGAAAGTTTGTCTGGCTAAATGACAGGATAGAGATGATGGCTTGCAGGACAGAATCTTCTCAGCAAACTGTTACACCCAAGTGGGTCAGAAATTCTAAGTGCTGCAGTGTGTGCAGAAAAAAAAGCAAGCCTTGGCTGTCTTCCAAGACTGGGGCCAAGCAGTCAGGGGGACCACCTTCTCTCCACTAGCTCCTGCCACTTTTCTCATCTCAAGGACTTGATTTAAACTTTAGACTACTTATTGTCAAGCAGCATTGGCTGTTTTTATTTCATGTCTTGCATTTTTTCTTCCTCAATATAAATGTTATGCATTAAACCTTAATGACGATGTTTTCCTGGGAGAGGTTTCTGCTACTTCTGCCATCAAAAACACGTGCATTTATTTTCCGTGGCTCCCTCTACTATGAATTTTCACAGTTGCAGCTTCTTCATCTGCATCTGTCATATCCTCTTCTCTTGATTCTAAGTATTATTAGAGGGTGCTAACAAACGAATGGTGTAGATTACTA
This sequence comes from Columba livia, assembly GCF_036013475.1. Lineage (NCBI taxonomy): Eukaryota > Metazoa > Chordata > Aves > Columbiformes > Columbidae > Columba > Columba livia. Next base: position 36,766,138 of record NC_088642.1, read on the forward strand.
GAGGAGATATAGAAGTCATATATGTATTTTTATTATATTGTCTGCCACACTTAGCCAGCAAAAACAAACCTTAGGATAACAAACCAATTAACTGATTATCACAAGGCAACCACTTTACCTTATTTCAAGCTTAGGCACATTTGGTCATTTTAGACATATCTCTGGGTGAGCCTTTTTTTCCCAAATAGCACATAGAGCCCAAGATGGTTCAGTAACACCAAGAGGGAAGGATCGCTGCAGTCTCTTTCATCCCATCCAGTCTGTGACTAAGGGCTGACGCCTGTGAAGGGGAAATCAGCTTCACCCATACCAGGCCTGAATGCTAGGGCTGTGGGTGGGCAGAACATGGAATGATTGATGAAGTGACATTTCCTGCCCTTGCATTAAAGCATAGGATTGTTGGGTAGCTCCTTTGTGGCTTGTATTTTGGTCTATAGGAGGTATGGGACTCTGCAGTCTCTGCAGGAGTTGCCCATGATATCTGAAAAACTGCCATTGGATAAAAATGGTTCAGTGGCTCTTCTCTTGGCTGACTCCTGTATTCCTGTGTGGATTTTGTCAGGACAAAGTGTTCACACCAGCACACTGTCTGTCCAGTACAGGTGGCTTCTGTTTTCTTTTTCCAGCATTAAAAAGGTGTTAGGAGACTCAGAAGAATTTAGAAGTTTTGTTCAGACAGAGCAGAAACTTAATCTCCCCATTGCAACCAGTTTCTCATTTGTTGACATTTTACACAGCAACAGTTCCAGGCCTACAATGTGCCTCAAAACACTCTGATGAAGAGACTAGCAGCTAACTTCTAATCAGGCATATTTTACTGGCAGTAAAGGCAGATACGTGCACATCTGGTTCTGAGCACATCACCCATCAGAGGCAGTCACTGGTGAAGGTGCATGGCCATATTTGTGTGTTCATTTTGTTGGGTTTTTTTGTTGCTTTTGTTCTGTTTGCAACCTATTTGCTTGGCTGTATCATGCTTTAGAATAAGACCACACCTCTGATATTATGGTATATGTGTTTTTCTTTTACCTATCTTGTATGTTTGAAGTAAAGAGTGTCATGTTACTCCCATCATCCTGGAGCACCTCATTATGAAGCTGAGTCAAATCCCTTCATGCTGCTGTCCGGCAGGATCAAATTTTGCAACAAATCAGCAGAAAAGCACCAACTGTGTCTGTTCAGCTGCAGTCTCAAAAGTGTTGGGGAGGCAGAGCCAAGTTTTTACCCTGACCTTACACAACCGCTTTTGTGGGGAAACGAGTGTTAAGCATACAGTGCGCATTTCTTTTTGTATCTCTTAACCTAGCCTGTAGTAATTCAGGGATTTAAATGTGATTCTTATTTCTGTTGGCAAATACTCCAGTTGTATCTAATTGCTTAATTATACATACTGTCTGACTAATGCTTAGGTGTCTATGATTGGTGTGGCAATAACACTAGGCTGCAGTAAAATACTCATTTGACTGGGAAGACCTGAAGTGAGATGGCTGTGACATGACCTGTCAGACCCATGAAATGGTAGAATGACAGTTTTACTGATGGGAATGAAATGAGCAGTGTTATAGTAATGTCTTTTCATTATGAGCCATAAAACAGATTTTAAATGATGACCATAACTCAGTTCATTCAACCTGCTCAGGCTTGAATGGCCAACATTTCCAGTGTTACCCATAGAACGTGTACATAACCACAAACAGAAGGACATATTTCAGGCAGCAGTAGACTTGGATTTCTTCAGTATGTGTAAGATTATTTTTTTAGCTCAGTTTCAGTCTTTCTATTGTTGGCAGTATATTCATCAGCTTTGTGGTGACCTAAATCAATTTGGGTCTAATATAAACGGTGTCCCTCATATTGCCTGAGACAAGCTGGCCTAGTAACTAATACAGTGAGGAAAGAAAGTAATTTTCTTCTGTGTGATAACTCACTGACAACTTGTTCCATATTGGCAGGGGAAAGTCAATGCTAAGAATGGCCAGTCAGAAAATCATCGCTCTTTCTTGGAAATTGACTTTCTATGAAAAGTTAAGCTGGAAGAATTTACCACTGGCAAGATATTTTCTGCTGAAATGTTTCTGTTTTAAAACTCGAATAAATAAATCCAAAGAAACAAAACCAGTTTATTCAACACACAGAACCTGAGCAAAATTTTTCATTTTCTATGGTTTATAAATAACTCCAGGCAATGCTGACTAAATTAAAACTTTTGCACATGCAATTCTCTCAACACCTCCCCACTCCCATCATTTGATGGCTGCTTTGACTAGGTATGTTTTTGAGGACCTCCTTGAGCAAATAGAAGGAAAAAAAAAAAAAAGAAGGAATGTAAGTATTCCTTCCAGATATATAGTAGTTATATACTGTAATTTTTAAACTTTCTTTTATATTCATTTTATTTAAAACTTTAGCTACTATTTTCCCCAGCTGCAGGAAAAAGAAAAAAAAAAAAAAAAGCCTTATGCACCAGGGACTCAGAACAAATGTATTCCTAAGACACGTCTTTGTTTTCAGTAGGACACTAGAGCCTGTCTGTGGGAGATACATGTCATCTCCACAACATAAAAAACCTGGAAGTTGTGTAAAAGTTGAGTTGTGGAATAAGAATACTAATCAAAGTAAAGAAGCTTTAGCACTTAAAGTTTTCAGGAATTTTGCTGTGTTAGAGGTCACTCTCTGGGAAAATCTGCCATGCATACAGCTCTATGATCTGATTACCTCTCTTTACCTATCCTAACAGTTTCTCTAAATATTAATTTTATATTTAGATTGATAGGATATTTTCTACTCTCAGTAACATGAATCAAAATAAAAGATGTACAAAATTGCCTGTTTCCCAGCCTGCTACAAGGGGCAGAATCATAGTATCATAGTATCACAGTATCATAGTATCATAGTATCATAGTATCATAGTATCATAGTATCATAGTATCATAGTATCATAGTATCATAGTATCATAGAATCATAGAATCATTTCAGTTGGAAGAGACCTTCAGGATCATTGAGTCCAGCCATAACGAAACCTGACTCTAGCACTAAACTATATCCCCTGGAACCTTGTCCAAATGCTTTTTAAACACCTCCAGGGATGGTGACTCCACCACTTCCCCGGGCAGCCTGTTCCAATGCCTGACAACCCTTTCTGTGAAGAATTTTTTCCTAATATCCAATATGAACCTTTCCTGGTACAACCTGAGGCCATTTCCTCTTGTCCTGTTACTCGCTACTTGCAATTTTAGACTTTGTCCAGATGGTGCCTTCACCAGCCAGAAAAAGCAATGCCTTGTTCCTGTGCTGAGGGAGGTGGTGTATCATCTGTTTAATGGTGAAACAATGGACGATGGACACCCTGTGTTGCAGTCGTAGTATTATGCACCAATGAAGGGACCTTTGAGCCTGGAATATTGTTCAGATAGATGATAACTGAGTATTCAGGAAAGGCTTGTTTGCCAAGGTAAAGAATGGAGTAGCAATTGCCCCAAAATTTCTTTAAGGATGCCCTAGTGGACACCTTGCTTTAATACAGGTGCCTGGACAGTTCCTTGGAGGGGCAAGAAAATGCCAAAAATGAGTCTGTTGTTGGTTTTGTTGGTTTGCTTTTTTATTTTCACTCAGCAACTATTGCAGGATTAAAACTACTCAGGCTGAAGGGAGCCTTAGTATCAGGACAGCAACCAGCTAATAAACTAACTTGTAAAGTAACCATTGCTGAAAGTATGCAAGCAAAGGTGCTTATTGTACATAGCCTGGATGGATATCTCACACCCACTATGCTTGTCTTGCTCATAATCACTACAGCACACTCATCTTAAAAAAAATGAGACATTCACCATAGCAACAGAGAGGTCTCACCAGGATTTGCCATGGCCCCAGGGCCTCCTTACTACTTCTGTTCTTTATGGTTGATGTTCCCCCTATTTGATTGCCAGTACGAGCAGGGAAAAATATACCGTGAAACCCAAAATTCAGGCTAGCCAAGAGGAAATAAGCTGAAGGTATTGGAGGCATGGTACTTCTCTGTTTAAAGAATATTGATTTTCTTTATAAAGATTATTACAACAGCAGTACAGTTGGCCTCAATCCACAAGTACAGCCTGAGGGCTGTCAGAGAGCAGTGCTAGAGCTTGTGACCTGAAGCTTGTTTCTGGATTAGCTGTTTGAAAATGGGACATTGTATAAGAGTGCTTCACATATAAGAACAGGGGAAGAAAATGGGTAGAGTGAAGTCTGAGGAATGAATAACTTTGTGTTAGATCTTGGCCCTGAGCTGCACCAGCACATCTAAAGCTGCTTCTTCCATAAGACTCACCAAAGGAACTTTATAATACAGCCCTGTTGATATTTAGGTATCTTTCTTCTTAGTAGCAGTGAGGTAGTAGTGAGACAGCACTTTGGAAGATATCCACTGTTTTGCTTAAAATTAGAAAGTCGTGATTAGAGGCTTGAGATTAGGTGCTTGATCCTTTTGTAAATTTATGTCAAGGTGTTCACCCTGTGGCTAGGGAGTTGAGTGGGAAGGAAAGTACTTACAAATTAGGTGTTAGACAATTAGTGCAGTGAGCTGGGGGCATACAACCCATTTTTAAAAAAATGTCTAGGCATTTGGGAACCTAGACCTAGACTCAACACTTCCGAAGATTTTACCCAAGGTCTGCCAGTAGTATGACTTGTTATTTTGATGTGAATTTAAGCTAGATTAAATACAGATTCCTTTTCTTCCTTCCTTCCTTCCTTCCTTCCTTCCTTCCTTCCTTCCTTCCTTCCTTCCTTCCTTCCTTCCTTCCTTCCTTCCTTCCTTCCTTCCTTCCTTCCTTCCTCCCTTCCTTCCTTCCTTCCTCCCTTCCTTCCTCCCTTCCTTCCTCCCTTCCTTCCTCCCTTCCTTCCTTCCTTCCTCCCTTCCTTCCTTCCTTCCTTCCTTCCTTCCTTCCTTCTCTTATGTACATACAAATACATCCACTTTACATCATCAGCTACTGCTACAGGTGCCATGGTAATTTGTCTGTTTATAACTATCTTGAGCAGCTTCAAGTTTTGCGAGGCAAAGTTGTGGGACATTTTTGTAGGCTTTCCTGGAAAGCAGTAAGGGCTATGGCTGTGCCTCAGAAGTGTTTTTGACTGGATCACACTGCCTGATACACAGAGGTTCTCCTAAAGTTACTGTATTTTTGAAAATGCTCTGATGGAAAACAGAAACAAAATTTCTGTAATACATTATAGATTAAGTTTGTTACAAAATTCTGTTCTTACAGAGGATACAGCACTGAGCAAAATGAAAGAAACTTTTGAATGTTTATTAGGAAGTAGAAAAATTTGATCTAGAGCAATTCCTTATACTGTGACAATTATCTGCCTCAATTCTGTGTCTAAGTGAGAAGAGCTGTCCACCTAGATCCTACATTTTGTATAAATGTCCTAAAATTACATTCTGTCCTTTGAAGGCAACCACAATGCTGATGTGGCCCCTGGTGAGAATGAGTTTGACACCCTTAACCTAGATCTTCTGTATAGTCAGTGAAGCCACATACACTTCTGCAGAGAAGAGATTTGTTTATATCTTTCCATTACTATGTGCCAGTGGCTGATCTCAATAACTGGAGATGGGTATGCTCCTGAATTAAAAAAAATGTTAGAGGTAAAACACATACTGTGTGAAATGAGGCGTGGTAATAATCATTCTAGAAAATCACACCATAAAGAATACTGTATCTCACCTGATTAATAATTAGATATATTTTAAATTATGAACATAATTGATACCACATGAAAATGACAGGAAGTGTGATCAGTTTGCCTAGAAGGCATTGCTTGTTTTGGAATAGACTGTACTCAGTATTCTCCTTTGAAGAAGTGGACATTACTTCAGCTTTCTTGTTAAGTCTTCTGCCAGGTTCTAGGTGACTAACCCTGCTCCACTGCCTCAGAAAACCCCTACACCCTTTATTTGATATTGTTGCTGAATCAACTCGTGTCCAAAGAATGGAAACTGGGTGACTCTGAAGTCAAGTGAGGAAAGCTGGTAGTGATTCATGGGGCTGATAAAATTCACATTTCCACAGTCTGGAAAGAGACTCAACTGGATTCGGATACACCAGATGAGTCAAAGGCATCAGAGTCCAAAATAATTTTTCTTAACTGAATTTATTGTTTATGGGAAAAACTAGCACCTTAAAGCTTTAAAGGCTACGTAAACAATGCAAACTCTTTTGTATGAGATGAACAGATTTCTGTCTTTCACCTGTCTGCACTGTTCTCATTTGAATATCTAGACAATGGATGTAAACTTGAGAGTAATATTAAATACATTCACCCGTTCTGTGAATGAGTTGGCCACTGACGTGAAAGACCTTCCCTTGACTTCTTCCATTATTCCATTATGACCTACACAATAAAAATCGGCCAGGCTATTATCAAAACTTTATTTGAAATGGTACTTTCAGTGTACCAGGATGAGTCTCACTCTGGTCTTATAGGCAAAGGCATTCCTCAGTCAGGATTCTCATGAACATGACTGTTTCTTCAGCTTTTTATTCTGCATCTGTGCAGCTCAAGGTGCAGTGGCTTGTACTAACCAAACAGAGCTGAGTGTGAATCGTGGTAGCAAGGCTCTGGTCCAAAAGGAAAGGACACAGATTTTTTGGGTTAAATATGGAAAAGGTATTTCTTGCCACTGTTGCTAATTGTGTGTTCATGTGCTGTAGCTAGTCTGACACACACATGCTACTTATTGGCACATAAACTAGATAAAGGGCAAGTTCAGTTTCCTGGTTGGCTCCCTGATGTTTCTGCTCTTCATACCAGCACAATTTCTGGCCTGTTTGAGTGAAGCTTGAGGCAGCTGCTTGATATGTACATGCAGTCACTCCAGCACTCTGGTGATGATTCTGACTGAGTCCACCGTGAAGAAGTTGTTATTACTGATGATGTTCCAGTCTAATGCTGAATTCCTGCTGGAGTGCACTATACTATGAAGTGCCTAGTGGATGATGTTTTGATGTAACTTATGGGTGTGAAGTAAGTCCTTCAGTCTGAGTAAACATATATCATGAGTAATTTATGGTTTTTCAGTGTAAGAGAGATCATACTCTTTTCTTCACTGCAAATGTGGAATTACTAAATTATTTACTGGGCTCCCCCACAGAGACTGTTGGATGTGGAGAGTTCTGGGAACTGAATTTAATGGTTGGAAATAAAAATGATGTGCTGTAATTTCACCCTGGATAGCAGTTAAGAGAGTGCTTGTTGTGATTTCATAGATTTAAAGAATTTGATTCCATGTACGTGAAATCACAATCTGTTACATCATAGCACGATGGGCTTTTGTCTTATAACTGCTACCTGCTGTAAATATTTTAGTGCAAACATCCTGAATAGCTTAGAAACACTGCTGACTTTAGGCAGAAAAAAGAGTTATTCTTCTCCTATACAAAAAACAAACAAAGAAAACAAAAAAAAATGGACAGTATTATCTGCTATCATAAACTTTGGTTGCCACCGCATTACAAGAGGTGCTTCTAGCAATCTCAAGCCAGCCAAGAACTCTATGAGGAAAAGAGATACTTAATACAACAGCTGCCCTCTGATTCAATGCACTGGTTCTCATTTATTTCCCTCACAGTGTGACTCCTGGATGGCATATCACAGGAAAAATTTAAGGAAGAAGATTTGAGTAACATTGCCTTTTATCACTCTTATATCACAGACACATAGAGAAGGGATGCTTGAGAGCTGTAAGGTGCAGATGGGAAGAAAGTGCTAAGTAAACTACTTTTAGTGACATAGAACAGCAGAGTCAATGCAGAACACTTGTGGGGTAGTTCCTGGACCATCTCACTTCTGTTTCATTTGTTGAAACTTCTCAGTACCAGGGCATTGTGGTGGAGGATGGTAATTTTTCTCTGCAGGAAAGAGCTCTCAGCTTTCATGAAGCTCACAGAGCACAAAGATAAGCAAATATAAGTACTGGCTATTTAATATTTGTGGAATTATATGATAGCACATCTCTAACAAAGCTTTTGACAACACAGGAAGACAACCTCCAGACCTATCTACCAGCACCTTTAATCCTCTCCAACATGCTGCAGATAATGTACAGCACTTAATCTACTGTACAAATTATTCCTGTCCCTAAGGAGCTGCAGTCACCCTCACCTTGCTGACGGTCTTTTGTGGGTTACTGATGGCTTCAAATCAATGGAAAGAAAATAAGCCAGGAATGAAAAATACTTAACATCCCATTCAGAGACCCAGTGGGCAGCTTCTGTCAGGGTATATTAGGGATGGCTCCATCCTAGCTCCAAGGCCATGACAGGCCATGAACTGCACAGTCTGACTGAAACAGTCTGTAATTTTATATATTTTCTCAGTGTGTTGGGAGACTTGTTCTCTTTTCTCCCTAACCCAAAATGACAGGTCTGTTGTACATATGTATGCAAAGTGCCTTAATTGATTTGGACAGCCTCTCCCTGATTTCTAAGATGCAGTCATTACGTGGTTCTTGGAAGCAGGTGCTATTTATGGGTTGAGCTCTAGTTCTCTGTCCCTCCCCTGCTAACCTTTTCATCTCTGCTAATGATTAACAATGATAGGGTTTGTGTGACACTAGGGCAGCAGCCTCAGCCACATTGCCAGGGAGATTTGTTTCAAACTTGCTTGTCTTTCCCCTGGGCTTTTGAAAAGAAGGGAGAAATATATGTTTATATAGACATTAAGTCAATAAAGTCAACATCAGTCAATTAAGTCATGACACTCCTGTGTTTCCCTCTGGTACGAAGGGACCAGTGGCTGAAGCAGGTGATCTGGAGTCCAAAAAGGTGCTGCACCAACCCACTACTGTCAGCCATTTTCTTTGCAGCTCAGGTCCTGATATTCCTAAATGACCAAGAACATACACTACTAGATAATTGCAACCTAGCATGCAAATGATTCTGCTACACCTGTAGTGTTTCCTAACAACTCTGGCTAAGGACTGGGAGAGGATGCCCAGCTGTGTGCTACCTTGTGGAGTGCTGCTTGGCTGGGCAAAGCATGCACTGACGCAGGGAGGAGTGAACCCTGAGAGGCACCTGCTTTAGCATATCCCAAACCCCTGCCTATGCCAGCACCTTCTGAACAAACAATAGGAGACATGCTTGGTGGAGCAGGAGGTGTGTTTGCAGGTCTGTATTGGACAGGTGTTGATGTGAGGGCACCATATGTTACTTCACTACCTACCAAATTGGATGCCTTGCAGCAGTCCTCCTGCACCTGACATGCACAAGCAGATGGCCAGACTGTATTGCCAGGCAAGGTTGCCTGCATTTGTCCTTTCCTGGTGGTCAGGACCACAGCACCTGTTAGTCACTGCATGTTGCTGAGGGCCTTCTGCTTCTGTGTCCATTTGAGTCTGGTTTTGAGCTTTTGAGTGTATTTAAGGTGTTTTCCTCAGAAGTAGTTAAATCAGAAATCAATTTTGCTTCTCCTTTAAAATTTACTATTTTTGTAGGAAAACATTGTCCCCAGCACCAAGAAACCGATTTACACCTCTTAACCTTTTGTGATACTTAAAATAGACGTGTTGACCACTCAGTCTTGTCATTCAATCTTTCTGAAGTAAAAATAGGTAGAGTGAAAATATCCATGAGGGAAAATAAGTATGTTTACAATATTCTTACAAAAATAGCTTACTTTACTTGTAGTACAGATAAAAAGTGAATTACTAAAGCAATTATTAGGGCCATGTATATAGTAAATAAGTAATCAAGGTATGTGAAAAATTTAGGATATCATTAGCAGAGAAATAATAGAATAAAACCATCTTCCAACTACCTTAATTGGAAATCTTCTTGGTTAATAATTCTTTGCTTTTCATTTTTCATCAAGGACAATGAAGTAGCTGAGAAACATTAGGTAGTAAAGATGCAAAGTCCTAGTGGTAGTAGAGGGAAGACTTGCAGAATCTGTGGGTTGCATGATGAAGTTACCATATCACATGTTTTTATTTGGTGCATTTGTAAGACTTTTTGGGAGAACTCACATCAACCATCAAGCTAAGAGGATTCCAGTAAAATTTCAGATGAGGAGTGATATTATTTGGAGTGGCGTTTTATAAAGAATAGTATAGAAAATTAACTCTTGAAGCAAGACTTATGGGGAGTACACATTTAAAACATTGTATGACACCACAGAAGAAAGATCATATGGTTTTGCCAGTATGTCCTCTGGTATAGTAACCTGATACAGCTACTCTTACTGCTACTGTATTATAATAGCATAGTACTTTTAACAAGATGCTAACATATCCTGTCATTTCCCCTCCGCATCCACCATTGGTCAGAGCATTTTCACCAGGAACAATAATGTAATCGCAACCAGGAAATGGAAAACACTTGGAGAAACATGTACTGTTTCTCAGTTTTGGCTCACAGCCATTTCACAGCAGCATTATTGGTGAGAACAGCCTTTAGAAGGAGAATATTAAAAAGAAAGCAGAATTGACAGCTATGGACACAGGACATTCCAAATAAAGTCTTTTAATACCTTCCCCCCGCCTCAGCTGTAGATGTAAAACAACCTGGTTTTGTGTTAAATCACCCTTTGAAATGTGCTGCACTCAAGGAGAGCTCAGAGTGAGAATATATTCAGCTCTGGTGGGTGATGAACTCTTTTTTCTAAAGCCCCCAAGAAAGAATGTGGAAAACAATGTCTTCCACATGCCTGTTGAGACAAGAAAAACAGAGGCATACCATATTAAAATGAATACTGTCACCCATATCCAAAAACTGTTGTTTTTAGAAAAAACAGACTGGTGAGTGCAGCCATCTTTTTACATGCTCTGTGTCTTTCTGCAGGCTGGCTCATTTTTCTGTGAAGTAGCCAGTAATAATGTGGAAATGGAACATTTCTCCCTACAAAGTTCATTCTTGGTAAAGACATGATAAGAAAATTTGGCTTCCTGTTATTTTTATGAGCCTATCTTTTAGATTAAAAGCTTGCTTCTATATGTAGTGAAAAGTGTTGTTATTTATATAGGTATACATATAATGAACCAGGGCCTAGTTATACTATATGCTATTGAAAATAATATCCCTGACATTTATCAGGGCCTGGAGACAATTGGAACTCAAGATGATGTTCACTGGGAAGATCTTGCTGAACTTTTTGTTTGGCTAGAATGAGACCGTTCTAGGCTAAGGGTGTAAAATTATGATTTGTCTACAGCCCAGGATGATTCTTAGGCTTGCATTTGCAAGCAAGACAACAGGGAAACAGAGGATAGAATAGGACCTGTGTCAGTGCCCTGTGAGTAATATGGAATGTCAGGCAAAGGAATCAGACTAGGAGAATGTCAGAGAAACAGGAGAGCAAAGAGTCACAGAAGTTAAGAGAAAACAAGATTTCAAGGAGAAGAACATGGCTGATTTTCACAAAGATTGCTGACAACTGAATGAAGATGGACTAAGCTCAAGTAGCAAAACCTTGAAGAGGACACATGTCCTGCTTAATTTTAGATATCCTTGTTGTGCGTGTCTGCTTGGTCCATGAAGACCAGAATGATTCATCTGATCCTGAAGCACGCATCTGTCATTGGTCAGCCTGATTGCTTGCTGCAGTCTACTGACTGAATTGAAGTGGGTACCTAGACACCTTGCTCACAGGTAGATGCCTCTGTGAACAGCATTTAAAGATACGGTCATGAATCCCACTCTGGTTACCTCTTGTGTATATGCTCTGCGCATAATAAGGTCTTGTAATAAAATCAATTTCTAGAGGAATCCTGCAAGCTCATTGTCATGTACACTGCAAAGAGAGAGAACAGGCAATATATGCAAGATCCATGGGAATGAGAAAATGGAAATTTACTTGCACTAGAATACATTTAGATCTTTACTGCCCCTGAGCCTAACAAAATATGGGTTATTCAGGGATCCAGATTAACATGTGTGTTATGTGAAGCTATAAATTCTGATCCTTCCTCTCCTGCCATTTATTGAGCTCCTGCTTTCTCTTGCATTTTCTCTGACACATCACTTCTGCTGAGTGAAGACAGGAAGAACAGAGAATGATGGGTATATGCATATACCCATGTTCATCTGTATACCGCATGTGTAACTATATACAAATCGGCTGCTTTATTTTCTAGGATGCTTAATAGCAACAGCTGTATGAGAACTTTCAAACACCTAATTCATTTGAAAATCAAGGCACTCATTTGGGTTCCTAAGTATAATTTTAGGCCTTCTATTTTGAAATAGTCATACTTCTTTTTAAGTGCCACTGAAAGAGAATGGTGTGACTATATTTTTACTGACATATAGCAGCATTACTGCTGTCCTCAATGGCACTACATCAGTGCAGAAATTAGCCTGACTGATTCAAAATGCACAGAAAAGGTAAGTAGATTTCATGGTCATAATTCAGATGCATGGTTTCAGGTATCATAAATGTCACTCCGTTCATGCTTTTATGTTATGCCCATTACAATGGGCATCCAAGTAGATCATGCAATGAACTGAATAGGAATGTCACTGTTGAGGGTTTAGATTGCGGGGTGACAATAAAACCATGGCAGATGTATTGTTAACCTCCTCTCCCCCCCACTTTCCCCTTTTTTTCCCTCCCTCTCCCCCCTTCCCACTAAGGACAGGAAATTGGGAGGGAAAGAAGGACAGAAAGAAGAGAGTTGGAAAAAATTAAAGCTGTTTTACTAATGCTACTAATAAGAATAGAGAAAATAATACAAAATATACAAAACCAATCTTGAAAGCCTCAGCAACTGCAGAGCTGGCACCCGAAGTCCTGGATTGGACTTCGCAGCCAACCGGAGCTGGATTCAGTCTCTCACTAGGCCTCAGTTTGCAGGGACGACTAGCAAGGTCCTCTCCTAATGTCGGCCATAAGCAGAAGAAAAGAGGGAAAAAGGGCCGAGATCCTCATGATCTCCCACTTTTATATGAAGTATTCACATGAATGGAATGTTATACACAGTTGGTCAGTTTCTTGGTCACCAGTTTCTTGTTGCCCCTCTTGCGAGATGTCCATCCGTGCTTATCAATAAGTTTGCATTCCATTGCTAGGTTTACCAAAACATGTGTCTGGTTCTTCAGGAAAATGCAGCTAATGTGAAGGCTTTAGCTGACAGGCAAATTCACTAAAAGAGAAACTTGTTTTTAACAAAACCAGGACATTCCACCCCTTATAATATGCCATTCACTGAATACGTAAACCTTATCAATACAATCTATCAGCACAATCTAATTAATCACTACTACTATATATATATATTTATATACATATGTACATATATACACATTAGTAACTAATTTTAATCAGTGGACCATCCTTTGAAAAGTTCATTAAGTTCATTTTGTCACAACAGTCTCACAGGGCAGGAAAAATGGTACAAGTGCATCTCATGACCACTGTTTGTGGGTTAAAGACATCAACTTCGAAGAAGTTGTCAGGCGCCACTCAAAGAAGCTAGCTCTGGTTTCAACATCACTGTCTTGATCTGGAAGACACTTATTAAACACTGTTAGTATGGCAATTCACATCCTGCAGTTCAGTATTGAATATTTTCACCTAAACTCAAATCCCCTTGAGGTACACACCAAACTTCTCCATCCTTAAGCGTCACCCACCAGGTGCTGCCAGGTCCCTGGGCAAAAACAATCCCATGAATGGGCTTGCCTTTGCCTGAGGCAGGAATAACCCAGACTGCCTTTCCTAACATATTTTTCATGTGTACTACAGGGACTTTATCTCCTTCTACGGTCCGCAGAATTTCTGATTGGACAGGCCCGGCTCAATTGGTTGATCCCCTGGTGTTGACCAACCAAGTGGCTTTTGCTAAATGTGAATCCCAGTTTTTAAAGGTTCCACCACCAAGTGCCTTTAGTGTAGTTTTTAGCAAACCATTGTACCTTTCAATTTTCCTAGATGCTGGTGCATGATATGGAATATGATATACCCACTCAATACCATGTTCTTTGGCCCAATTGTCTATAATACCATTTTTTAAATGAGTACCGTTGTCTGATTAAATTCTTTCTGGCGTACCGTGTTGCCAAAGGACTTGCTTTTCAAGGCCCAAGATAGTATTTCGGGCTGTAGCATGAGGTATGGCATATGTTTCCAACCATCCAGTGGTTGCTTCCACCATTGTAAGTACATAACGCTTACCTTGATGTGTTTGTGGAAGTGTAATATAATCAACCATATACTTTAACCATCGCCCCCCATACCATACAGGCTTTAACCGTTTCGCTTGTTTGATTTCGGCGCAAGTTTCACATTCATGAATAACCTGTGAAATAGTGTCCATAGTTAAATCCACCCCTTGATCGTGAGCCCATTTATATGTGGCATCTCTACCTTAATGCCCTGAAGCATCATGGGCCCACCAAGCTAGGAAAAGTTCACCTTTATGTTGCCAGTCCAAGTCCACCCCAGCTACTTGAATCTTAGCAGCTTGACCTGCTTGTTAGTTGTTTGGATGTTCCTCGGTGACTCGACTTTTAGGCACGTGAGCATCTACATGACGAACTTTCACAGGCAGGCTCTCTAGTCGAGCAGCAATGTCTTGCCACCGTGTGGCAGCCCAAATGGATTTACCTCTGTGCTGCCAGTTGCTTTTCTTCCACTGCTGTAGCCACCCCCACAAGGCATTTGCTACCATCCATGAGTCAGTATAGAGATAAAGTATTGGCCACTTCTCTCGTTCAGCAATGTCCAAAGCCAGCTGGATGGCTTTCACTTCTGCAATTTGACTAGATTCACCTTGTCCTTTAGTAGCTTCTGTAACCTGTCATGTGGGACTCCACACAGCAGCTTTCCACCTTCGATGTTTTCCTACAAGACGACAGGATCCATCTGTGAACAGTGCATACTGCTTATCAGTCTCTGAAAGTGTATTATACAGCGGTGCTTCTTCAGCACATTTTACTTCCTCCTCATCTGGAGACATCCCAAAGTCTTTGCTTTCTGGCCAGTCTGTAATCACTTCTAAGATGCCTGGGCAATTGGGACTTCCAATTCTAGCTCATTGTGTGATCAATGCAATCCATTTACTCCATGTAACCTCGGTTGCATGATGTGGAGAGGGAACGGTCCCTTTGAACATCCAGCTCAGCACTGGCAGTCGAGGTGCTAGGAGGAGCTGTGCTTCAGTATTGATCACTTCTGAAGCAGCTCGAACTCCTTCATATGCTGCTAGTATCTCTTTTTCAGTTGGAGTATAGTTGGCCTCAGATCCTTTGTATCCTCCACTCCAAAAACTTAATGGTTGACCTCAGGTTTCTCCTGGTGCTTTCTGCCAGAGGCTCCAGGTAAGTTCATTATCTCCAGCTGCGGTGTAGAGCACATTTTTAACATCTAGTCCAGTCCGAACTGGTACGAGGGCTACCGCATGAGTTATCTCACGCTTTATTTGTTCAAAGGCTTGTCGTTGTTCCGGGCCCCACTCAAACTGGTTCTTTTTACGAGTCACTCAATAGAGAGGGCTCACAATCTGGCTGTAGTCAGGAATATGCATTCTCCAAAAACCTACAATGCCCAAGAAAGTCTGTGTCTCCTTTTTATTAGTAGGTGGAGACACTGCTGCAATTTTGTTGATCACATCCATTGGGATCTGACGACGGCCATCTTGCCATTTTATTCCTAAAAACTGGATCTCTCATGCAGATCCCTTGACCTTGCTTCGTTTTATGGCAAAACCAGCATCCAAAAGAATCTGAATTATTCTCTCACCTTTCTCGAAGACTTCTTTCACTGTGTCGCCCCATACGATGATGTCATCAATATATTGCAAGTGTTCTGGAGCTTTACCTTGCTCCAGCGTGGTCTGGATCAGTCCATGGCAGATGGTAGGACTGTGTTTCCACCCCTGGGACAAGCAATTCCACATGTACTGGATGCCTCTCCAGGTGAAAGCAAACTGCGGCCTGCACTCTGCTGCTACTGGAATAGAGAGAAATGCATTTGCAATATCAATTGTAGCATACCATTTAGCTGCCTTTGACTCCAGTTCAAATTGCAGTTCTAGCATGTCAGGCACAGCAGCACTCAATGGTGGCGTAACTTCATTCAGGCCATGATAGTCTACAGTTAGTCTCCACTCGTCACTAGACTTACGCACTGGCCAGATTGGGCTGTTAAAAGGTGAGCGAGTCTTACTGATCACACCCTGGCTCTCCAATTGACGGATCAACTTCTGGATAGGAATCAAAGAGTCTCGGTTGGTGTGATATTGCCGGCAATGCACTGTTGTGGTAGCAATTGACACCTGCTGATCGTCAGCCATCAGCAGTTCTACAACAGAAGGGTCATCTGAAAGACCAGGCAAAGTAGACAGCTGTTCAATTTTCTCTGTGTCCACAGCTGCTATACCAAATGTCCACCTATACCCTTTTGGGTCCTTAAAATACCCTCTATTGAGGTAGTCTATGCCAAGGATGCATGGAGCATCTGGACCAGTCACAATGGGATGTTTTTGCCAGTTTTTTCCAGTTAGGCTCATTTCAGCCTCTACAACAGCCAGTTCCTGGGATCCCCCAGTCACTCCAACAATATTGATGGATTGCGTTCCTTTATAATCAGAAGGAATTATTGTGCACTGAGCACCAGTGTCCACTAAAGCTTTGTACTCCTGGGGGTGTGTTGTATCAGGCCATCATATTTGTAAAGTCCAATAAACTCTGTTATCCCTTTCCTCCACCTGGTTGGAGGCAGGGCACCTCTAATCTCTGTTTTGCACAGTCTCTGGGTGTGAATTAGAGGTTCCTTCAAGAGCATCAGAATCTCTTCTGCTCCTTTTGTAAACTGGAGCAGCCACCTTCTTAGGAGTTTTTCCTTTTATCTCACGTACTCGTCCCTGAAGTTCTGAGGTAGGTCTTCAATGCCACTTACTCATGTTTTCTCCTTGCTCATGTAGGAAGAACCACAGTGAACCTCTTTTTGTGGGCTGCCTCTGTCCTCTCTCTCGAGGTTGGAAATGCCTTTTCCTAATAGCTGAAACATAGGTTCGTGCAGGTTGTGAATGGTATGTGTCTTTGAGTTCTTTCATTTCTTGCAACAGCTTTTCAAAACGGTAATCAGATTTTTCACACAGTTTCTCTACAGCAGAGACACAAGCCCGTAGAGAACCAGCAAGGCTGTTCTCAAAGTTCCGGAGCTGCTCAATCACTTCAGCAATATCTTGTACACCTCCAGCTGACCAGACCATTCCTGCCAATGACTTAGCATATGCAGGTGGTGCACTTTGTACAAATCTGTGCCACAGAGGTCGTGTACAATTGATTCTATCTGGGTCTGTCCCCTCTTGGCTGTTTGGTCCAAAATAGATGATCTCTCGCACAGCTAATTCTCTCAGGAACTGAATACCTCACTCCATAGTATTCCGTTTCCCTAACTTGGATATACAGTCTTCCTTGTAGGGAAATCTTACTTCCATAGCTGCCAGGAGTCAGGTCCAGAGGGTAGTGGTGTTAGACTGTCTTGAAATTGCCCTATCAATGGTGGAATCTTTTGACAGAGATCCCAGCTGCCTGGCTTCACCACCTTCCAATTCAATTGTTCCTGCCCCATTGTCCCAGCATCAGAGCAGCCAGGTTAAAATATTCTTGCCTTCACGATGACTAAAGTCTTTTTGCAGATTTCTCAGCTCACCTGGAGGAAAGGACCAAGTGGTGGCCACTTCATCTCCTCCCTGTCCTGATGGTGCCCCTTGGGTTGATGTTGGCCCTGTGCCATCATCTGCTGCACCGGCAGTCTTTCTAGTGACTTTCTTACAACCAGCAACTGATGCTGATATGGGTTCACCATCATTTGATTCATTTCCAGAGTCTGAATGACTGTCACAGTGATTGCTGTGGTTACAGCAGCAACAGTGACCAGTGTGTGAAGAAGCAGGGGCTGCCTTGTTAGCCTTTGAGGCTGGAGAAGTAATGTTATCTGCAGCGACCTCGGCAGAGGAACTCTGTGGAGGAGCTGTAGCTTCAGCCTGTGAAGCCGCGGTTTGGGAGACAGTGGCTGCAGCGGCAGCTTTCGCTGTTTTGCTCTTTCTCAAGTGGCCAGGGGTGCTTTTTGCTGAAGATTCCTAAGACGCACCGCAAATCTCAGGACTAAAAAGAGACACAAACCTTCTGTTGAACCCCATTTCTCTTAAGAGTAACACAAACTGACACACATTCAGCAAACCAGATAACACCATCACAGTTCTATCAAAGCTCCAAGAATATTCAAAGTTCTCTAAAACATTTGTGAACTGTCCTAGCGCAAAAATGAAAGTATTGTTAGTCAGCCTTTCTAAAGATTCGCCTGACCAATTAGCAAACACAGAGCTGTACTGCCCTTTAATCTCTCCGGGAGGTTTTTCAAGGTAAAGCAGAAGCGAGTAGAAATTCATTAGCGGCTGCAATATAATTAAATAAACCGGTGACAAACCACACAGTATCGTCATGATCATTGTCTAGTTTCTTGCTGTTATATAATGAATACGTTGATTCAAAAAGAAACCCCAACACAGATATGGGATCAGTGAGCACAATGTAGAAAATAATTGATACAACTTATGCCATAACATCTTTAAATCAGCGTAATTCACTTTCCCTTAATACCACTAAATAATGTCCGAAGCAAACAGACGAGCAAGAATCACAACTCTATTAGTTGGCACCGTGCCAAGAAAATTGAACGGTACGTCAGAACAGTAGAAAAGTCAAAAATCTTCAACTTTGCCCCTTTCTCTTGCCCCACGTTGGGCGCCAATTATCTGTCGAGGGTTTAGATTGCGGGGTGACAATAAAACCCTGGCAGATGTATTGTTAACCTCCTCTCCCCCCCACTTCCCCCTTTTATCTCCTCCCTCTCCCCCCTTCCCACTAAGGACAGGTGACTGGGAGGGAAAGAAGGACAGAAAGAAGAGAGTTGGAAAAAATTAAAGATGTTTTACTAATGCTACTAATAAGAATAGAGAAAATAATACAAAATATACAAAACCAATCTTGAAAGTCTCAGCAACTGCAGAGCTGGCACCCGAAGTCCTGGATTGGACTTCGCAGCCAACCGGAGCTGGATTCAGTCTCTCACTAGGCCTCAGTTTGCAGGGACGACTAGCAAGGTCCTCTCCTAATGTCGGCCATAAACAGAAGAAAAGAGGGAAAAAGGGCCGAGATCCTCATGATCTCCCACTTTTATATGAAGTATTCATGTGAATGGAAAGTTATACACAGTTGGTCAGTTTCTTGGTCACCGGTTTCTCGTTGCCCCTCTTGCGAGATGTCCATCCGTGCTTATCAATAAGTTTGCATTCCATTGCTAGGTTTACCAAAACATGTGTCTGGTTCTCCAGGAAAATGCAGTTTATATGAAGGCTTTAGCTGACAGGCAAAATTCACTAAAAGAGAAACTTGTTTTTAACAAAACCAGGACAGTCACCAAGACACCTGTTACATGAGTGAAATGGGAACTAAGTTCTCTCACAGCACTTAGACTGAGTTTTTTACATCTTTTTAGATATACTTTCTTTCATCATCTACTACTTCTGTCACTCATATGGACCAGTGAAGTTGAAGTGTGTTAGTTTAATATCAGCCAATTTATTTTTGTCTGGTTCTGCCCTGAGCAAATGGTGGCATTAGTCATAAAAATAACACACAGTGCAGTGCCTCCGACAGAGGGTAAACACAATCTGTGTAATTCATTTGTGAGAAATAATAATGAGAATTTACCCAGAATCAGTAAAATCCAGGTCAGGACACTTTCAAGGTCCTGCACTGTTCCAAAACAATAAATCTGATGCATGTATTGTTCAAACAGTGTTGATAAGGAAGACCAGTAATTTGAAGACGCATGATAATACTCTTATTTATATTGTAGTACTTCATTGCAGGAGTAGACCCACAGAAAAGCTTCCTGTCAGAGGGCAAGTAAGAACATCAGAAACCTGCCTTTGTTTGTCAAATTAAAAAACAAAACAAACAAACAAACAAAAGCCCATGGACTACATATGTCAACAGCTTTGGCACTTAAAAGGAAATAATAAAAAGGAAATAATAAAAGTTAGCAACGGTTTTCAGCTTTCTGATCCAGAAAATCTAAAGGGATGCCTCTAAGGGATCCATTAAAGGTAGTTAAGGAAAGCAAAGTTATTGTCAACAGTATTCTCTTTTTAGGAGAACCACAAGTCAAAAAAAGGTCAATAGATTAAAAAAAAAATAAATTGTATTTGTATTGTTACCTAGAACACAATTGATGGAAAATAATGATGCACAAACTAGAGGTGTCCAGAGGGCAAACACAAATTTGACTAGTGTATCGTATATACTGCAAATATTTGTTGACCAGTGAATTCCCAGGCTAAACAAATGGACCAGCCTGTAAAAATGTAAAACCTCTGTGGCTTTTTCCACTTTGTTGGATTCAATGAGAACAGGTAGCAATATCATGACAACAAGTCCTTCTGTGCCAGGCTCATAGGGTTAACTTCAAAAGACCTAATTCAGTGCTTCCTCAGGCAAAATTCGATTTGCTCAGAAGGAGTTTGCCTGCATAGAGTTCGGGATTTGACAGGCAATGTTTATGAGTTATACAGGAAAACTAGCTGGAATAGCAATATTTGCAGACCTCCCTAATAGGCGAATAGATGTTTTCAAGCAGCTGGAAGGTTTTCTAAAATCCCTCCAAGCCCTTAATTTCAGGTTTGCAATTATGGCTTCCAACAAATGGTGGAAGTTTCTTTCAATTTGCCACCTCAACCAGGTGCCTTAATGAGCTCTTCAGGTGAGCTCACACAAGTTACAACAGGAGCTAGAGGAACAACTGCCTGCTTTAGGCACAGAACAGCTGCTTACAGATGGTTTGTGGTGAAGAACCACTCCCAGAGACTCCCGCCAGCTAGAGGAGATTCTGTATGTTGAGGGCAAGGTTATGCTAGGTAGAACATCACACCTCTTCTTTCATGTCTCTCTCAATATTCCCTGCCTGCCTCTCCAGTAAGGATGGGAGGGTGGCATAGACGCTTCATCTGTTAGATCTGTTGGTGGGGCTGAGATGCATGAATATGTGATCCATACTAAAAAAATGTTTTAGGAGTGATAGACTGAGTAGGAGACTTTCCGTTGCATAGTTTTGTACTGTCTGTTACAAGGAGTGGAGGACAGTTTCATTCCTAGAACAGACCTCCATGTTTTCATGGCTTTATTTTTCTTTCTTTCTTTTTTTTTTTTTTTTTTTTTAAATGCAGGATTTAAGGATATTTTATTCTAGTAAATACTTATGTACATTTTTAACTCCAGTTTGAAAAAGGCTCTTTTTTCCTTTCCCAGAAAAATCCTGGTGTAATATATTTACCATCCAACCTGCAAAGTTCTGAGTGTCTTCTCCTCTCTGTGGCTACTGGGATAGATTGTGTCTTGCTAGTCTAAGGAGGTCATTGTTCTCTCAGTTCAATGCCTCATTTTCTTTGGTATGTGTATTCAAAAATTGAACCATGAACTGATATATGGTCTGTGATTTAGGTATTTCACATTTGGGAGCAGATGCTAACAATATAGGAGAGAATGCTTAATGCACTTAATTTCTGTACTGCTTTATTCTAAAAAGTTATTGTGGGATAAAATGTCACTTTATATTTGGAGCAAGTTCCAACCCAGTGCAAGACATATTACTGCCCATGTGGCAATAGGAATGGTGATGTAAGTACGTATCATGTCCAGCATCTGTTTGTCATGGAGCTTGGTGCTTTTGTCTGTCTTGATGAAGAGACTGTGTGAGCTTATCTATTTTTTTTTAACTATATCAGCTAGCTAAAAAAAGATGCTACATGTCTTGAAAAGCTTGACCTTTTAAAATAGATATACACAATGTAAGAGTTAAGATTGCATGTAAACTTGTCTTGATGAGTCCTTTATTTTATGAACAATAGCATGAGGCTTCATAAAAGCAAAAGATTTATACTCTACAGCTGCATTTTTATTTTAATCAATGGTGTTATAGCATAAACTTATATAAATTTTATGAAATAAAGAAAAACAGAAGGAAACCAGGAGTTCTTTCAGCTGTATACTTAAACTGTAGGCATTAACAAAGTTATGACCACAAGAAGACAGGGAGCCCAATACACTGGCTCTTCCTCTTAAGGATCCCCACACCAATGGAACTACCTTGCAGGGAAATGCATATCCATATGCAAGACAGAAAGCATGATTTCCAGAGATACCATCTGTTTTCCTTGCAGCAAGATACTTTCAAGGCTGTCCCTGCACTATCATCTTCTCTGGTGGAGCAAGACTAAACATTATTACTGCTTGTTCTGTTTATAATAATTCTGTGAGGAACTGAGAGGAACAAAACATTTACAGGACTGCTTACTCTGACTCCTTGACATTACAGAGCTTTAGCTTTAAGGCGAAAAGTTACATAAATTCCTGGAACTAGGGGCTGCTCCACTAGCCCATTTTGCTGCTTTTACAAGTGCTCTCTGTTTTCTTCATATTCTTATCTCGATCTCCTGAGAGAAAAAGAAGGGACCTTTGCCTGGACTGTATGATTACTTTATTAAGGGAGTCCTGTTTGCAGCTGTATGCTTAGAGTTCACATTTTCTGTCTGAAGGGTCCTTGAGAAATTTCTAGCTTTGATCCTATTTGAACAATTAAGTTTTACTAAGATGTTATCTTTAGTTGACACTTTGCATCTCTTAAGCATGTCTGGAGAATTAGTATGATAGAGCACAGTGGTCGCACTGTGTATTAACTTGGAAATATGAATATTATCTCAGAGATGAAAGCACAGAAACGTGATGCCTGTAGGTACATTCTGTACATCTGCTTTACTCCCAATAAACAGCTGCAACGATTCACATGTTAGTGCGACCTTGTGTAATTGCTTTTGAGTTGCTGGACTTTTAGAAAGTGCTTTTTCTTCACATTCTCCTCAAATTCACTTTCTTTGTATGTTTCCTAACTTTGATCCTGATCTTCACATAACAAATCTGAGAGGGAAAAAAATCGTATGGGTATCACTGGAAATGACTGTGATTCATTATCTGCAGCTGTTGTGTTCTTGGACATCTGTGTTTGAGCAGGACTCAACACAAGACTTTCTGACAGCATCTGAATTCCCTGAATGCAATTATTCTCCCTGTAAAGCTGGATCAAGATTGTTCCCTAAGGCTGTATGCTGTCACACCCAGAATTCTCCTAGGAACCTTGCACTCCCTTTGGACCATGCAAGTCTGGTTGACACTAAACAAAGATCTGGCAGTAACTGAGAGTGTTGTTGGCAATATCAGTAGTAACATAATAAAAACTGAACACCTGGGAATGGTTTTGCTAAATCAGAGCTGAAGTCCATTGATGTGGAAGCTGTTGACTTGTATTTCTGCCTGAGGAATGAGAGGTACAACACCCTTTCTGAAGGGATAGCTAGAAGACAGCACATTTCATGTTTGCTATGTTTACCTGTTTAAATATTTAGGTTAGCTAGGCCCCAGTTCTGTCAAATTTAAACCAATCTGAGACCATCATGCTCCAGTCACTTATTTTTCTCAACCAATATACACATTTTGATTACCTAGGCTGTATTTGAATTATTGGCTGAATCGACAAGTTCTGACCTCTGTTTGCAAACTCAGGCAAAGCACAAAGTCCTTCTACAAATAACTTTATTAGGTCAAGCTTTTTATCAAAAGCTTTATACAAAATGCATGGCTTCTGATGAGTTTAGGTTTCTGACCTGATCTGAGAGAGTGAAGACTGTTTTTTGTTTAGCAAAACCAGTGGTAGGCACTCTAGCCTTCACCACTTCTCACTAGTCTTGTGCTCCTGAAAGCTACATTGGTTCTTGAGGTCCAAAGGGAAAAATTAAACCAATTGTTATGGAATCACGAGCTGATGTTTAATATAACTGTTCTACAGAAGTTCAGACAGTAATTCTTCCTTTCTATGTAAGTTAATGGAAGGAAAGAAATATCATAATTAAAGCAAGAATGTAGATATTGGCAATTGTGTGTCACCATATGATGGAAGGTTGGCAAAAATATACTCCAGATGGGCTCTTCTTCCCCTGACTGTATCTCCAGTAATAATTAAATGATCCACAACTCTTTTAGAGAAGATCTCATTGCCAGCTTCTTCTACACAGGGTTATAAAATTAACTACAAGAGCAGAATGTGAGGGACTTTCCTATGGATGTGTGGAGTTGCTCATCATTTTCTGACTGAGACCCATGATCAAAGAAGTGTGACATACAAAGTAAAGATGATTGAATCTCACTGAAGGTGAGTAAGAAACAAATGGCAGTGTCTCAAAATTTGAAGCTTAATGGATCATCCTCTGGCGAAGATTCGCGATAGCCATGCTGGATTGAAGGCTCTGTTGCCTAAGCTGACATTCTGCTCTGGCAGCAATCCCATTGCAATCTAAAACTCTTTGCAGTTAAATAGTTTTCCACTGAATAGTGGATCAGGCAGTGCCATGTTAGTATTGCAGATAAGAGCATGAACTGGCAATACATTTTACAGACCACTGCTCCCTTTCTCCTCAGATACCTTTTATGAACTGAGAGAAGAAAACAGCCACCAACCTCAGTAGAGTAGTAGTTCAAGCAAATAATTGATGTTGCACTCCTTGGTCTGCCTACTTATACAGCTTACTATATGGTGCCACATACAGTAAGCTGTGTAAGTAGGTATTTGACAACAGCTCTGGTTCAATGGTCTTTAAAGTTAGATGACCTCTTGTGATCTCCTGCTATTTCAGGGAAGTCATGTATAATAATAGGGTGAGGAGCAAGGGGCCTGGTGACAGGGAAAAACTCTGCTAACCTCTTATTTGCAGCAAGTGTTGATAAAACACAACTGCCACATACAGAATAGTAAAAGATGTATTTGTACCTTCTGGAAGGCAAATTCAATGGCAAAAGCATATTTATTTGACCACCATTCAAAGAAATAGTCTCCACATCAAAGAGAAGATCTAAACAGACTGGTGTAACGTACGTCTTGATTGTGCTATGCATGAGCCTCATACTCAGGTCCTGTGTAAGGGTCTGGCATAGGTCTAACAAGATCAAAGGCATTTTCCTATGTATCATATTGTCCATTCTTAGGACTTTCCATTGCCATCTATCACCAGAATATAATTTTCCAGCTAAAACACATGGTCCAAAATTTGCAGGTAGTTTCACAATACTGGATGTCAGCAAAGTGTCCCTGATTACACATAGAAATATTTAGACTGGGCGGAAGTCATCTTCGTATATTTTCTTAGACACTCAGGTATTTCGGTAATGATGGGGTCTCTCTACGTGGATACATTTCTGTATTGGAAACAGTCCCAGCGGTTCCACAGGTCATAGATACAGTATGATTTTTCCCTCCTGAACAAAAAGTACAGGGAGGGGAGCAGACAAAGTGAGATCTACTTCCCAATGCAGCAGCTATCAGGTGTCTCCTGTGGTCTAACCCATATTTGAGCCCTCAACTAGAAAGGGGTTGGAGGTGCTGTTGTTAACTCCCTGTCAGCCACTCCATTCTGCCAAAAGACAGTGGGAGGTAGACGCCACAGAGAATATGATCCCCTGTCTGCTAGACTTCAGAGGGCAGACTTCCAAGGAGTGGATTAACACTCAGCTAAGGTTTCAGGTGAGCAAAACTGTTCCAATAGCAATTTTGGCTGCTTGAAGCCCTGCAATTACTCTTTTGAAAAAGTCATGTGGGACCTCCTCCATAGGCACAGCTCCTTCAGGCTGTGCAAATCTGTCTGTGGAGTTTCAGGACTAGCATTTTTTGCTGCTTCCATGACAGAGACAGAGGTCTCCACCATAGCTGCCAACATGGCTGCTTGCTTATGGGAGCCTATCTCTTTTACTTTTTGTATGATTTGAGTTACGAATCCAGTTGTTTCTTTGACATGAGCAAATAAGGTGCAAACATACTTCAATGTGCATTGTTGAGTTGTATTAATTTCATCCACTGATTCCTCCTTACCAACAGGTCAGTGAAATTTGGCATATGCCCTTTCTGGAAATCAAATGCACAGAAGCCTTTTGCAGCAGAGGGAGAATGGGCTGGGAGAGTGGGGTGCTGCCTGCCAAGCCTTGCACAAAGACCCTTATTTCCCAGCTCATCAGTCCTCCCTCAGTCCTTACACTGACATATTCAGGATTCCCTATGTGTTTCAGTGCAACCTTCATACCAGTGGCTTTCACTAATACGCAAAAATATGTAAGCAGGTCTGAATGCTGGTGAGGTGGCGTTATTAGGAGTGCACAGTGGTGGTGTGCTAGGGAGCAGCATTTTTCGTAGTAACACAGGCCACAGAAATGGTCACAGAGATGGAACACCTCTGCTATGAAGAAAGGCTGAGAGAATTTGGATTGTTCAACCTGGAGGAGGCTCTGGGAAGACATTATTGTGGTCTTTGAATACTTAAAAAGGGGCTCATAAGAAAGATGGAAATAAATGTTTTACCAGGGCCTGTAGTGAGCCACAAGGAGTGATATTTTTAAACTGGAAGAGGACAGACTTATGTTAGATGTAAGGAAGAAATTTTTTATGATGAGGGTGGAGAGGCACTGGAACAGGCTGCCCAGAGAAGCTGTGGATTCTCCATCCCTGGAAGTGTTCAAGGCCAGGTTGGATTTGGCTTATAGATGAAGCTAATAGATAAACCACATTCTCTGCACCCTCAGGGCAGCTTAATAAGTGCATTTTATGTAGCACTTTTTTTTTGCATGCAAATCTGAAAGTGATTTCATTCTATCAGTGTTAATCCTTTTGGGAACTCAGAGATCCTGTTCATTGTATCTCTGTCTGGGTCTGCTAATATATAGAGAAAGAAGGTCTCTGCTATCTTAATTTCTTCCCATTGCAATTGTTTTAGATGTTATTGAAATGACAAATCTGTCTGATATTTTATATACAATGTTCTGTGATAACTTGTTAAGGAGTTTCAGATCTAATTTGACAAAGATACTCAAATTCCTTCCTAGACAGAAAGGCTAAAGAGTAAAATATTTATATATTAAAACTAAAGCCAGTTGGGGGTTAATTACTAGATGGTCTTCAATAGCTCTGCTCATTAGATCTTACTCCTCAGGAGCACATTTTCATCATTTTTGTTTTCAAGGATGCTTAATTTTCCCCCAAGGAAAATTAGCTTAGTGAACCAGGGCCTCAATCTTCATCTTTCTCAGGTGATGTCTTCAATTTCTCAGTGAACACTGAATATAAAATGCTACTCTGCAACAGCACTGACCCAGGAGAAACTGGGAATGCTAATGATTCAATTTTTGAAAGCCAGTCAGATCCAGCAGCCATTATTAATGTTTTACTCCATCTATACTCAGGGTTCAGTGTTTCCTCCCTTTGGCATTTCTCCCTGCTTTCCATAAATATTACGGTGAAAGGCCAAACTGCTACTGATGCTGCAGAGATAAACCTATACAATTACAAAAAGACCTATCACACCAGATTTCAAATACTAATAAAAAAATCCTGTAAGAACTCCAATATGTAATGACCAAATTCCACATTTTAGCTGTAACCTTCATGGTTTAAGTCAGTGTGAGATAAATTATCAGATTCTGTGTTGCAGTATGATTTTGTCTCCCAAACTGATAGCAAATGAAAGCTACTGTACAACAAAGTACATTGTATAATAAGGCTGCCACTGAACTGGAACAAGGGCAAGCTGCCATACTTTATTAATGTTGCAGCTGAAACTAAAATAGAAGAATAAAAGCCAGATCCTACCCTGTGTGCTCAGTCCACCCTGGCAAGCAACACGCCAGAAGTGTCATTCAGCCTATGGTTTCTGTTGCTGAAGGAGCATTTAAACTTCAGCACCTTCCTGTCCAGAGGAGATTGCAGCAGAAGCATGAGAAGATAGCAGGATGGGAAGGCCTATTTTGGCTTTCCCACAGACCTGGAGGTTGAAGACTGCAGATAGCTTATGCGACCTACATGGAACAGATTTACTTCTGTATGTGTGTTTCATGTATTTTATTTAATACAATTAAGGCTGAATCAGAATTTGGCTCACAGGTGAGAATGCCACACATCCCAGTTCTGGTGTACAACATCTATGGCATTGTAGCACAGCCTGGAAGTGCGTTTGTCACAGCCCTTGGCAGCCCTCAGACTAGCCATAGACAGCTATAGCTGCTGTGCTCTTTCATATGTGTGAGATAAAATTCACCATGCAAATCCATAACATACTACAGTGACAGCTGTAGCTAAATAACGAGCAAAAACCAGTTTCTGCTTTCCATTACATTTGCACAGCACTCCTTCTGATTCTGACGTTTTGTCAGGCTATGGCTGGAAAAAGAATCTGACCCCAAGATCTGCCCTGTGGAAAATTTGCAGCTCTCTACATTAGAATAGAAATAGATAATACTTCTGTTGCTTCCTAGTTATAATCAGGCAGTGTCTATACCAAGTACTTTTTTACTACTTCTGTTGGCAACTGTATTACATTTTATGTTTTAAGAGTTTGCGTGACTGAGTTTCCAACTGAGAATTGTTTTTTCAAGCTAAGCACAACAGAGGAATAGATGAGCAACTGTAAAAAGTTTACAGAAATAAGACATCGTTCTTCAAAAACTATTTAAAATGCTTTGTGCATATGCTCAAGATTTTCAGTAAAACCATACAGATGGGCCAAATCTTTGTCCCACTGAAATAAACTCCTATTATGGTGATAAAAGGTGGTGTAGCCTGTGACTTTT
Organism: Columba livia; assembly: GCF_036013475.1. Classification (NCBI taxonomy): domain Eukaryota; kingdom Metazoa; phylum Chordata; class Aves; order Columbiformes; family Columbidae; genus Columba; species Columba livia. The sequence goes on from NC_088642.1 coordinate 36,794,842, forward strand.
ATCAGGACAACTGTAGCAATATTTACCTGATAAAGCTATACACCAGAGAAATTTTGAAAGCATCCAGAAGTCCCTTCTTCCTTCCATTAGGTAACTTAGTGTAGCTGTTGTTTTAGTGACTCTTCCTAGATAGGATTTGGCAAGACGAAAGCAGTAGTAAATGCACCAAGAAGAATAAAAATAGCAAAGGTACAACAGTACACCAGAAAACTGCAAAGCCAAAAAAAGATGCTAGCTTGAAAATTCTTTGCAAATATAACAAAACTCTGGCCACTCAAGTGAGGACCAGGAAATGGAAATGATACTGCAAAACCAGAAATTATCACCTTTTTATAGACTGAAGAGTTAGAGTACGGTTGTGTGGTGCATGTCTTCTTTTTTTTTTTTTTTTTTTTTTAAGTGTTGCCTGGTAATTTGTAAAATTTTGAGGACATTGACTTTTTTTGGCAATTACAACACTAAATCAAAGAAGAAAAATTCTTTGCTGCAAAACTTTGCAATGCATTTGTTTTCCATGATTTTTAATAAGAAATTGTTAAGAAGAGTTTGTTTTTCCTTTTATAATCTGTAAATTATTTGTCTGTTTACATCTTTTCATCAAATGTAATGGCTGTTTAAAAGAGTGCAGTGGTTGCAGTTGCATTACCTTATTATGCAATCAAATTTATATTACAGTGTTGGCTGTATTATGAGTCATGAAGAACAGTAACTATTTAAATTCACAATTCAGATTATACGAAACAAAAATATATGTATTAATTGCTATGAAATACAAACACTATCTAACGTTCCTTTATCAGTCCAGTTCAGCATTATGTGCCACTAATATTCTAGCAAATGCTTAAATCCAGTATGAATCTACTACTTCCAGTGCACAGAGGATTTGGCATCAGAGCACAGGCACCATCACCAACACGTGGCTTTCCTGCATGTCTGGCAGCCACATGAGAGAAGTAGCTGTCAGTAGGCCAAAAGTCACCTTTGGACATGTGGACATCATTTCTGGTTAAAAAACCAATAAACTTCCTAGAGCATCAGGTGTCACTCTTCTTGTATTTGAACTGTTCGTCTACATCTGCAGTTTTTGCCAGAGTGGGAAGTATCCTGACAGTTCACTTTGCCTCAGGAATGGAAATGATGCTGAGCTTTAAACAATGAGGTTTCATTCACACAAAAATCATATTCCATTGGTGAATTACATCCTTTAATAAACACAGATGGTAATTTTCCTAGGGGTAATACTAACACTGAGATTAAATCCTTACTCATATACAATCCCTTCTACATTATATCAGTTATTGGCAGTCTGGCTTCCTGACAGAGAATATTAAACTCTTACAAGTAATGCTTCAGCTTAGGCACTTGATGTCTTCGGAAGTTAATTTTTTCACCCAAGAGTGTTTAAACAAAGGAAACTCAGGAAGTTTAAGCAGAAGGTATTGTACCAATTCTCTGTGGTAACTGCTGGGACTAAGTTGATAGGACCCTGCATACAGATTCCTAGCAACAGTACCCCTGTATATGCTACTGCTCTCATTAAGTTTGTCATGGACTTAATTGCAACCCCAAAGAAAATAACATTGGGTTTCAGAGAATTCAAGCATTTTCAGACAGCTATGGGTAATTAATCTGGCTGCATTAGAGTGACTTATACCAGGTGAACATTCTTATTTTCTGCAGCTTTGTTAGAGCATTAAGTAGATAACAGATTTTCCTAATGCCAAGCCATCAGATTTATTAGTACTGTGGGATAAACAGATGGTCAACGCCCACCCTACAGTGACACCTTGGTTGGCACAATGCTGTTGCGATATAAAAATAATGGGGATCTTTTTGGTAGGAAAGGCCGATACAATGTAATCATACACATGAGTAAAAATAATTCCATGATGCATACTGTAGCATAGTGAATACAAGTGAAATGGACTTGTTTTTCAAGATAGTGAATTTAGCAAGAGAGACTGTAATGATACTTTTCAACTGTAACATATAATGTGTAGGTGTTTTCCTTTTGTGGAATGAATGAATGTGTTACAAGAATATTCCTTTTGGGAATGTTTAATTGCTTCAATGTGAATGATGCTAAGCTAAGCACATAGAAGGGTATAGCACAACTCTACAAATGCTGGGGTGAGATACTGGCATGCAGCACATAAACATGATATGATCTTGTGAGCATGAGTTTGGGATAGCTGTAAAAGGGATAAATAGCTATGCTGCAGTGGGCTTAGCCAGATAACTGGACACATGATCACCTAATGCTGTTTTTGTTAAAAAACTGACCCTTTTAGTCTTTGCTCTCAGCCTACCCAATCTGTTTCAGAAAACGCAAACTGCATCGCCTTGTCCTGTACAGATAGTGTGTCAAATAAGAAGGACCCAGTGGTGGGAGCTAGAGGCGAATGTTTCCACCAGGAAAGTATTTTTTCATGGATTCACTAACAGTCTGATGAGACAAGGTGACACTGGGAATGTGTTGAATATGTATCTCTACCGACAATCATCTTAACTGTGTTCTCTTCAAAGGGAGGCACTTGTTTTTCCAACAGTTCTGGCAACCAGTCAGACCCATAACACACAAGCAGTGTGTTGGTATCACAGGTAGCTCCAGCGTCCACCTCTGGCTTTTCCTGTGATGAGCCCGTTCACCAGCAGGTACCACCCCTGAATTGTTTCTGGGCACTTTGGGCACTTCTGTATTTCTCTGTAGCCTAGTGCCAGCCAGAACACTGATGCCTGCCAAGGTGCATCACAATTATTTTTCTATTAGTAAAAAAAAAAAAAAAAAAAAAAAAAAAAAAAAAAAAAAAAAAGTAAATTTAAGTATTGGAGATAGTGTTTTTTATCTGCTGCTATACTCACTAATTGTGGCTGCAATACACAGTTTATCTGTTGGCCTGGGTTGTATGTACTCTTCTGCCATCTGGAACTCACAATAGGGGTAGAATTAAGGTTTAAATATCACAAAAAAATCTCTAATTGACAGATAATGATTAAAAACCCAGGTGTTAATTTCCTGCCTGGAAATTTGGCTTCACTTCATGAATATTTCCAATGATGATGCTAAGTCTATATGCAGCTCCTGGTGCCATACACCTTTTCATATTTTGAGTATTCATCATAAGAATGCATGCATAGTAGGTGTCTATCATACGTGAGCAAAAAAATTATATCTTGCCTACCTTGGCGTATCAGGGTTATTGGCCAAGCAGTATTAATAATAAGGTACTTTTAAATTCAGCAAAAATAAAGACTGACTCCTCCCACTTCATTTTTATTGCTGTTTTCCTGTGCCTTCTCACTCACTGTTCTCTCCTCCTATGTTTGCTTAGTGTAGATTGTGTGTGTTATGTTTTTCAGCCTCTTAGAGAAAATAATAAACAGGAATGAAGGGTCAGAGTCATCCTGTTTCTTTCTAGTTCTGGTAGTGTGAATAGTACTTCTACTCTTGCCTCTGTCAGGGTTATTTTACCTCTGTCTACCAGGAGAACATCTCAACATTCATTTGTTATGGGTATTTTCTCTGTGGGTATTTGCTTACATCACCCTCAGTGGGAACAGGAGAGGTGGAAGGATGCCTGCTTAGATGTTGGTTGTGAGGCTTAAGTTGGTCAATGTCTGGATGTCAGCTGGACCTCCTCTAGTCTGTGTTTACCTACTGAAGTAAGGACAGTTCTGAAAAATATACAGTGACCATTCAGCATGCCCAGACATGGCATAGTATACTCCTTGAGACATTTTCTGGGAGGAAGAAGACCAGAAAATTAAGTCTGTGTCTGCCATATCCTAACTTGCTATCAGGCTGTGCCCTCTTTCACTGTGAAGTTAATGCTGAAAATATGAGTTTCTTTTATTACATGGAAAGCACTTACTGAAAAAGGCACATATTTGTAGAAGTTTCAGGTGACTGAAATGCCATATTTTGGTGAATAAACTCTGCTTACAGGGACTGAATGCAGCTGAAGTTGTGCAGCTCTCTTGGTCTACACAGGCTCAATTGCTCCACTGCAAGGACACAGTCCACTTCCACAGGGCCATCCCATGATGGGGAGACGGACTGTTGGTTTTCCTCAAGATCCAGACAGCAGATCTGAATCAGAATTAAGACCTTCCCTGGGTCCTTGCTAGGACCTCTGACCTTGATCAGTCCCAGACACACCATGTTTCTCCACAGTAACTGTGAAATGGACTTTTGCCCCTGAGAGAGACCTCTGCTCCCAGAAGAGCCCACAGACAGTGGTGGCCCTAACTCAGGTCAGTTAGAAGGCAGTTTGGCATTCTTTCAGGGACATCAATAAATCGGTGTGTCCCAAGTGAGGAACACATTTTAACACTGCATCCCAGGAAAGGCCTCCAGAATTAAAAAGTCTTCTGTTATGCCTGGTGACTTCTGAAATGCTTTTACTCTTCTTTTACTCATTCCATTTCTGTTGCCTCTCTTCCCTCCACTGCACCTTCTGCACACCTGGCTGTTAAAACCAGACACACATAAGTGCAGATATGCTTAATGCTGTCTAGACAAGCACACTATTAAGCTGGGTTGGGGCAGCAGTTGCCATAGTGATGAACAAACAAGGTCTTGTAGCTGCAAATGAGGTAGCGGGAGATTCATACTTTCTTCGCAGTATAGTGGTGACACCAGAGTGAATTTACAGTGCAAGAAACAGCAACTCTGTGTTAACTATTAGCAGAAGAGCCATAAATAGAGATACAGCTGGTTAAGGACTAGACCTTTCTATTTCACAATGAAAGTGAAAAATCTGAGTGTTGAAATAACAGCCCCAAACCTGCTCCTGAATGCAAAGAAAACTATTAATTTTGCATTTTTTCAATTCCTGTTGGGTATAAAGCAAAACCTTATGCCATATGCTGCTTTTACTTTAACATTTGAAGCTTACACTGAAGTTTTGGCTTAACAGGTGGTAGCTTTTCACTGGGGGGGAGAGGGGGAGTGGGCAGAAAAGCCCTTTCCAGTTTTCACACCATTTCTGACTGAAACAGCAGTGCTGGGGAATTGCTGGGTCAGGCTCCAAGAGAAAACATGAGATTTTTCTAACTGCAACAAGGATTCAAGTGAAAAGTTTTTCCCTTTTTCACCATATTTCATAATACCAATACAAAACAACTCTCACTTCTCATGGAAGAAGTGAAGCTTCAACAACGTGTTTACAGGTTACCAAGGGGAAGGGCAAGTGGTCCTGAAGCAGCAGCAGCACATCATGGTAGCTCTTGCTCCTTGGCTGTCCCCACCATGGTGGTGCCCAGGACATGGCACCGCAGCAGCCTCTCCATGGCTCACACCCCTCTCTGCTCCATGCATGGTGGCATGGGGTCTATCATAAAACCATTTTTGTTGTAAAGGAAACCAAGCACAATGCTCACATGGCAAATTTCCTAAAAAAATTGTTTATATTTTCATCTGAAGATCCTGAAATATACTTCACTGAAGAGAAACATATTGCAAAATAATCGTGCTCAGAGGTAATAAAGCAAGGAAGTACCATTTCAGGAACTTATGAGCTCATGCTTATGGGTTACTTTTCTCTTTATTTCTTTTGCATAATGTTTGTATCAGGCTGCTAGATGTAGCTAAGCTGTATATTTTAATACGCATATTAATGTACACAAGCCCACGAGCTGTACGACATGAAGGAAATATTCTTCTAATATAACAAGTTGAAGCAAATATTAAATAGTCTTCGTCCCAAATTTTTCTTCTGTTTCAGAGACAGGCAGATGTGGGCTTACAGATTTCAGGAGAAAAACCACGCATAGAAGCCCAGATGTCTTAAATTTGTCTTAGTGAGGTGTATGCTTCACCTCAATGCTGCTTGTTTACTCCAAAGTGGGGTGGATAAGCTGACTGTTTCTGGAAGCTTCATTTCAAAAGGAGAATCACAGGGGTTATAAATCAGCTGAAAATTCTGGGAGCCAGAGTGACAATTAGATGGGGCTAGACCATTCAGTCATATTTACAAATATTTTAGTGTAAAAGATTAAAAATTAGCAAAAGTAGGGAAGCTTATTAGTACATACAGATAAAATTCCAGTGTTTTTCCAGCCATAAATCTTGATTTATTACTGTTTGATTGCTGACTGGTATGAAATGCATACTATTGGAGATTACAATTTCTACCCACTTCTCATGTCAACTTTTGACCAATGTGAAGAGTTTGCTGGTTTTGGTGTACTTTGGGAAAGGTTTGTATGTAGCACTGTAGCTGATTGTAGCCAAGGCAATCTTTTTGCCAGTATACCCTGAACCAGGTCCATCAGTTGTACAACTTGTATCACTGAAAAAATGTTTGTGACAGGATAACTGAGTCTGTAAAATCTTTCTGTTGCAATAGCACAGTTGATGGGGTATGTATGCTTTCCTGGCTCCTTACTAATGTAGTTACATGGCTAAAAGTGTGTGTGGCCCACATCTCAAAACCGGATACATACGGAGAAGACTGAGACTTGTCATTCTTGCTTAAATACACTCCTACAGAGTTAGGCAAACTCAGAATTTAAGGACATTTTCCTCAGGAGTATGTCAAAAAAATTATTGCCAGTGTTCCTGCTATAAATACTCAGGTTAGCGACTTCATCATGTATGTGCGCATTTTGTTGTTACTGAGGAATTATCCATCTACTCTGTAAGAATGAGTTCCTTAAACACTGCAATATCTACACTGCTATTTCCAATAAATGCCCCCGCTCAAGAATAAGCTCCATCATTATGAATAGCGAACACAGGGTGGGGGGAGGGGGATATTCTGGACTATTCCGTTATGGTATATTTCAAAACATTCATTTCAAAGCCCCAGAGACTTTGTGATTTTTGAAGCTGTTCACAAGCTGATTTTGTGCAAAATGAGAAATAACATCTATATAAAGGCCTCAGTTTTGACCCACGTTAAGAATTTTCCAAACTCATAAAAACTGCTAGATCCTTATGTAAGCCCCCAATCTCAGCATGTTACTAAATTTGAAAAATTTTTGGCACAGTACTATTTTAGATACACTTTGTTGGTCAATATATTTATATTTCTCAGTATATGTGCATTTACCTAAGTAGTTCTGGTTTGTCAGTGTGTTTGACTTACCTTCTCTAGAATTTATAGTCTTTTAAATAACTCTTCTTTGGCTTCTAAGACCCAGATTCTAATTCATTACAGCCTAAACTTTCTAAATTGATTTGAATATTTTCTCAGAAGAAATGGAAACCTGGATTGTTTTGTTCAGCATTGTTTTGTTCTCAGAAGAGAGGAAATGAAACAGGAATTTATTTCAGGGAAATGCAAGTATAATATACACTTTCAGATATATAGAGTGGCTTCACATAAATCAATGATTATGGTTGAGGCCTTGTATGCTTCCTAAAAACTCATGTGCCTTGTACTACATAGAATCTCTTACATATCTTTGCACTGACTTTTCTTGGAAAAGTCCATTCTATTTGTGACTTTTGTCCTTTATGCCAGCAGACAGCTGGAAATATATTCAACCTTCTGTTTACCACCACCTCTTGTCCATTAGGGTCCAACCTGTGAGGCTTCCCCTGTACCCTTTTTTTTTTACATTCTGGAAAGGAAAACCCAGAAAGAGAGCAGCGGAGAGGTTGATATTGTGAAAACTTCTCTTTTGTTTCTGGAAGGTAGCCCATGTTATAGTGGATGCCTCAAAAATAACACTCATCAGCTGTGGCTATATCTACACCTACATCTACATCTACATCTACATCTACGTCTACGTCTACATCTACATCTACATCTACATCTACATCTACATCTACATCTACATCTACATCTACATCTACATCTACGTCTACATCTACATCTACATCATCTACATCTACATCTACATCTACATCTACATCTACATCTACATCTACATCTACATCTACATCATCTACATCTACATCTACATCTACATCTACATCTACATCTACATCTACATCTATGTCTACATCATCTACATCTACATCTACATCTACATCTACATCTACATCTACATCTACATCTACATCTACATCTACATCTACATCTACATCTACATCTACATCATCTACATCTACATCTACATCTACATCTACATCTACATCTACATCTACATCTACATCTACAGGATGCTTTCTCACTCTCTTATGCTTTTCCATCCCACCCTTAAATATCTGCCAGTCAACAACAAGAAATCGAGAAATAATTAGTGTTCCATTTTCCTGAAAAGTTTAAGACAAGGAATTAAGAAAGAAATTGGGAAAAGAAGGAGCAGAGGAAAATAGCAGATAAATGAACCTCCAGAGTTATTGAGTCTAGCCTTTTGCTGTGAGAGGAATCATAACATATAATCTCTTTCACAAATGTACCAAATTGTATATTAAATGTTGGTGATGTGCATTACTCCCACCACTTCTGTGGAAGAGGTTGTTCCAGAAACATGTGTTCATTCCTAGCACATCTCTGGCTACATCTCCAGTTTGCCATTTGTCCCAAGCAGACCAGCTGTGAGCAGCATTTCTCCACTGCAGTGAAAATGCCATCCTTCGATGCAATGGCCTCTTGCTCTCTCTGTCTCTGCAACCTTAATCTCCAGTTTTGGCTCATTCTGAATGTGAGCTGTCCCATTGGTAGCTACTGACTCTGGAGTCACAAAAGTGAGCTTTTCAAAAAGTGTATTTAATCTGTAGAAAAAACTCTGAAAAATGTCATCATCTTCCACCTGCTCAGAGATGGCTAATGCTATCTCTTGTGATTAACAATGGTTCTAGCATGATTTGCGATTTTTTATCTAGAGAAACTCCAAAGAGATCAGTTCAATCTTCTGACATGAAAACTAACATCTGTCTCTTTCACAGTGTGATAGGTTTGCTGTTGCACTCCACAGTCTTGGAATAACAAAAATAACTGAAAGTACCTAAGTTGACTTAAAACATTTCAGAAGCTTACAGATCACATAGCCTTCAGATAACATGAGTTAGTATGAGCTCAATGGTAAAATTTATGGCATAAGGTGTAATATTGTTTGGCAAAATATTTTTTGATTTATCAGCTGATAGAAGTGTGAGTTCTCCTGCTGCTGCCACACTGGAATTATGATTCTGACATTGTATGTTTCCTTTGCCATTGTAAAATGTATATGATGTCTTAGGTGTGAGCAAACAATCAAATAAGGAGATGGAATCAGGTTCTTCCCAGTGGATGAGGATGAGGGACAACGGGCATGAGCTGAAATGAGTGGTTCACCTTGCATGTAGGAAAAATCTTTTTCTCTATGAGGACAGTCAAGCAATGGAAGAGGCTGTGCAGTGTCTGTCCTTGGAGAGTTTCAAGCCCTGATTGGACAAGGCCCTGAGTGACCCTGCTGTGAGCCAGAGGATGGACTAAAGACCTCCTGAGGTCCCCGCCAGCCTGAATTATTTTGCAGTCACTTAATCTGAAATAAAATTAACCACAGAGGTTGCCATAATTTCATGGCTATGAAAGAATCACATGCTAACAGCAAAAAGATCCCTCCTCCCCGCCAGGCTGTTAAAATAAGTGTTTAATTAGAGGTGCCTCACACCATGCCCTGATGCACACATTATGAAAGTGCCATCCAGATATGAACTAAAGCAGTTTGCATGGCATAATCATTCTGTTATGAATGCACAGCCTGCTTGTGGATATTTTTCTTCTAGGAGAAAACAACAAACACATCTTGGTCATCATCCTACAGGCAAGAAACACATAGGTCAGGAAAAGTTTCTGAAAGAATCAAAACTTGTAGAAATTCAATTCTTGCAACAATTCAGACTTGTGGATTATAAAACGCAGGGGGAAATACAGGCCACTGAATCTAAGCAGTAGAGAAACCCAGAAGTCCACTCCAGGCAAAAGATGAGCTGCTGTGGTAAACATTGTCTGAAGCCTTCAGTTCTTTTAAAGACCTAATTAACAGCAAAATATTTTGCAGTCCTACAAGACAGAGCTGAAGAAGTGCACCAAGGTGACCAACTTCTGGATAAGGCAGTCTCTTGGTTCAAAATACAGGGAAGCATTTAAAGTCACCATGGTTACTTTCAAATTCAAGCTATAGTTAGTATTCCAGTAAAATCCTGGGTCTGCAAACCACTCTGAAATAATGAGCCCTTCATTAGCTGGACAGATAAACGCCACCCTATCTATCAGGTTGCATGACTTTCATTCTACATGGGGTGAATTTGAGCTGAGCAGCTTGCAGTTGAGCACCTGTCATTCTCAGGCAGTTGGAAAGCAGAGACCTTGAGTTGTTTTGCTGAAGATGAGACTAAGGGCTTGACTGGAAGCCCCACTGAGTTCAGCTGATGCTAAATCAAGCCGCCAGACAAGAGTGTCACCATAATGAAAGTACTGTAGGTTAAACCACCCGGCACTTTCCCCCGAGCCATATATTTAAACCCAGATTAAATGAGGAATATGAGGGCTGCATCTGTGACAAATCAGTCTGTACTTAATCAGTATGAACTGTGATGTATTTTGGAAAAAAAAATATGTTCTTGCTAGGTGTTACCTTATATGGTTACAATCTGTAAAGAGAAAAATCAGATGGAAAAGCTAAGAGTTCAGTTAATTTGTTTAAAAATAAAAGTATTAAGTTATTCTGTATTTTTTCACACTTTATTTTCGTAGATGCAGATTGTTTCAAATATTTTTTTTTCAAAACAGGATCTAAAGTAATTAAATAATAATTTTAAAATTGTGATAGGTTTGAAGTCTGAACATTCCTTATAAATCTATGACTTAACACGCTATTTTTCTTGGTCATCCTAAAGATGTTAAACAGAGAAAGCATTGTTGTTAAACACAAAAAATGAGATTTTGATCTACACAATCAACCTTTAAATTGCTATTGTGTGGGAGTACAAAGTCTGAACTTTGCCACTAGCCATTTTCAGGGCAACACACTGTGATGATGTAAATTCAGGATTATGACTTCATCACAGGATCAAGCAACAGAATCTGAACAGGGATGGAAAGCACTTATTTAAAAAAAAAAATAAATATATATATATATATATATAACAGTAAAAGTGGAAGGAAAACATACAACAGTATGTATCCTTTTCTAACTTAAAGTTTGGAAACAATGCCTTTATTGTGATAATACAATGTTTCATGATGCATAGTGGAGTAACAGAAGAGGACAATGACATTATGAAAGGCAAGACAAAAGCAAAAGGCACATGGTTATTTATGTGTTCATCCATCCGGCTGATGGAGTGTCACAGCACTGGCCTGAAGGGACTTTCTCCATTGTTCTGTATTGCTTTTTAGTCCACCACCTTCCAACTGTGTCAGGAATTGAGAATGCCAGTTACTTCTCATTGCAAGGTTTGAGTGAAATGATAATAATTATGAACTAAGCAGATCCACCAAGTCTTTCACACACAGTTATTAACTGTTAGCGAGATGATAGTCTGGCTAGATTCAAGAACAGTAATCTACTAAAGACATCCATAACCTATGGCTAAATACTGGGATTCACTGCTTGGTTGATTTTTTTCTTCCTTCTCTCTCTTCACTTCCTTGTCATTCAAATTTCCTCTTTTCTTCCAGGAGCACAAAATTTGCTTTAAAAAGTGGCACTTTAGCCTTAGATACAAACATGATCAAATACAGATGAACAATTAATTTCTCATAGGTCAAGCAAAGGGGTACTTGTACATTCTTATCAATCTGTATTGATTTGCAGACTTGTATCAAATCAGAAGTGCCAGACATCACACCGATAAATGGAGTCTGTATCTACATCAGTTTTCAGGTGAGATAGAAAACTATCCAATTATATTAACAGATAACACTTTAATCATATAAAAGGGATCAAAACAATTCACAATATTCAGTAGCACTCTTCAATGTCATCTTTGCATCCTGTCTTGGTGCACTGTATCACGGAATCACAGAAGAGATATCTCCGAGGATGGAGACCCCACAGCCTCCTTGGGCAACCTGTGCCAGTGCTCAGTCACCCTCACAGTGAACAAGTGTTTCCTCATTCTCAGAGGGAACCTCCTGTGTTGCAGTGTGTGCCCATTGTCTCTTGTCCTGTCACTGGGCACTACTGAAAAGAGCCGGGCTCTGGCCTCTTTGCACCCTCTCTTCAGATGTTTATATATGTCAATAAGATCCCCCTGAGCCTTCTTTTCTCTGGGATGAACAATCCCAGCTCTCTCAGCTTTTTGTCGTAGAAGAGATGCTTCAGTCCCTTCATCATCCTGTTGGCCCTTTGCTGGACTCTCTCCAGTATGTCCTTGTCTGTCTTGTATGCGTGATCCCAGCACTGGACACAGCACTGCAGGTGTGGCCTCACCAGTGCTGAGTAGAGGGGAACCATCACCTCCCCTGACCTGCTGGCAACAGTCCTCTTAAAGAAGCCCAGGACACCACTGGCCTTTGCTGCAAGGGCACGTTGCTGGCTCATGTTCAACTTGGAATCAAATTCTATTCTTCCCACGTGCTTTCCAACTGGGCAGCCCCAAGCCTGTACTGGTGCCTGGGGTTGTTCCTCCCCAGGTGCAGGACTTTGCACTTCCCTTTGTTGAACTGCATGAGGTACCTGTCGGCCCATTTCTCCAGCCCGTCCAGGTCCCTCTGAACGGCAGCACAACCCTCTGGTGTATCAGACCCTCCTCCTGGTTTGGTGTCATCTGCAAATTTGCTGAGGGTGCACTCTGCCCTTCATCCAGATCATTAATGAAAATGTTAAACATTATAATATTACAGACCAATTTAATATTATGTGGAACTACAACTACGTGTGACTGAACGTAACCCTTCAAACTTCAGCTTTGCCTATTCACTTTAGCAGCCACCAGCTATTCTTTACCCCAGTAAAGACACTGAGCCAAAGTTCTTCAGATTCATCTCTACTGTGTCAGTGCTTTATCAAAAGATCAATTAGATTAATTTGAAATACTTTTCAAAGTATTTCAGCAGTGAGTTCAATTACCACATTCTTTCTTTGAAGAAAATAATGAAATGCACTGCTAAACAACACAAGGCAAAACATGGTACTCTGAGGGTCATTTCAGTTTTGTCACTGACATTACTACAGTAGAGCACAAGCATAATGTCAGAGCTACACCCTTACAACAAACTGATACAACTACAGAGAAAAATGAAGAGCACTACTTTTTTTTTTTTTTTTTTTTTTTTTTAAGAAATAAATACATGAACTTCTTTCTAGTAGGATATTAACATCTTAACCTTCATATTGTTCCTGATACTTCAGCATTGTAGTGTCAATGAACATCACATGAGATAAAAATTTTTCTTTTTTTTTTTTTTTGACAGCTGGAGGTCAGATTTTAGAAAGGTAACAAACAAAATTCAGCAAATAACAAAAAAAAGATATGACAGGGTCTTCACTAAGTAGCTAGCTCAGTATTAAGTTATAAAGGGGACTCTTCAATATTACATGTGGCATTCCAAGGTCTTGAAATCAATAAATGGTTGGGCATGAAATCAGTTGGTGCCCTAGGGACAAAACAAAAATGATACAAAGATTGATTTAACAGAGACTAATATAATAGCAGCAGAAAGCACTATTACAATCAAGCATGCAAACCTTTTATATTACACAGGTTATAGAACTTGACTGAATCAGTGCCACATTTACATTCATAACTAGACTCCTGGACAAGAGCAACTTGCATGCCAGATGCTGGGACTGGGTTTGGTTAGCCACTCTGCTGTAAGGGAGAGCGGCCTTAACAGTCACATGAAGAGAGGCAAGCAGTGCTTCTTTCCCCACTCCACCAGGTTTCCTTGCATTTCCTCCCATCAACATGACAAGACAGCCCAGTGCAAAGATGCCTTCTCCTTCCTTCAGCACTTGCTGTGTTCTGGTAAGCATGGTGACTTTTCTCAGCTCTACTGCAAGTTTTCTGCTTCCAACAGGCACTGTAAGAGTAGACAGTGGGCTTGTCTGTGTAATGAAAGCCTGTCAGTACCTGAGTCCTCTGAGGTGAAGTCTCTTACATCAGCTCATACTATACCTAGAAAGAATACCCCCCAGCTGCTTGGATGACAGCATCTTCCTTGAGACTCTCCTGGCTAAGGTTCAGAGAGAGCAATGACTGTCATTGAAGTGGCTTAATTCTGTATCTTTTTGTCAACTAGAGCTATGACACTGCAGAATTATGAGGTGCAGGACTAATCACTCTGCTTGGCTGATGCTTCCCCTGCATTATGGACAACTCCCTGCAACCTTTAAAGCAGCTCTTCTAGCTTTAACATAGAAAATCTCTGATCCATGTTAAGCGGTAAAAGGCCAATGCCCACATCATCTTTCAGTACATACCCACTTATTTGTGAACAATTACATTTTGATTGCCAGTGATTAGCTGGGGTTTCATCCAGGCCATGGGGATTTTGAATTTATCTCACTTTTTAATCAAAACATTATGAGTGCCAAGTCAAATGCCAGACAGAAAACATCGCATCAACTTTATTTGCTCTATCAGCCAAACTTGTAGTTTCAGTCAAATGACTATATCAAGTTACAGTTTATCTCTCTAACAGTGTAAATAGACCTTGAAGTGAGTGTCACTCACATCTGCTTTAGAAATGCATCAAGTACCCAACTGTTAATTAGAATAAGGATCTTAAATCCTTCATCAGGCACAAATGGGTCAAGATATGCACCAGTTTTCAAAGACAGAAAAAAAACCCTTAGTTTTTAGTGAAGTGAAGAAGGATGGTATGTGTTAATTGTCTTTATGAATCAAGTCACTTTGTAGGTATACAACTTCAGACCTTCCCGTTGTTGTCTCCACTGGTTACTTGACTTGAGAAACTGCTTTTCAGTCTAATCGGCAGGTTCCATGTTGGCCTCATAGCAGAGGAGCTTGTCCTGCTCAGCTTAGTCCTTCAAGGAGAAGCTGGTGCCAGCCATGCCTATTGCCTCTGACAGTCCTCCACTGCTTCAAATCCCTGTGTGCTGCCTGCGTCCCCTTCAGCAGCACCACAGCAAGCAAGAGAGGGCCTTTGGCACCACAGGAAAATCCACAATGAAAATTTCCACTCTTAATTGCCAGCTTGTGTCTCTATGGCTTTGTCTTTGCTTTTTAAAACATAAATTATGATTAAAACTAGCCATTTACAAAACCACAGAACTGAAGCACAGCTTCATGGAGCCCACAGCTGGACTGAAAATTCTGCAGTCAACATCTTAGCAAAGATTAGTAATTATTTTTCATAACAAGCCTGATGCTGACTACACCATCTTTTAAAAAACTCCCTTGTTCTTGCTTCTCATTTGCAACTGCCAACCCAAGATACATGGCTGGAAATGCATTTGGCAAAGTGGTTTTGAAATTTAGGACTTTGAAAGGAAGTACATTTTTCATTTGGGATAAAGTCTAGTATTTTTAAAGTGGTTTTTTGTTTGTTTGTTTTTGTTTTTGTTTGCTTGGCTATTTTAAGGGCTTACAGTTTTCAAATGTGTTTCTTACTAGTTCTTCATAAAAATACCACTCATAATAACTTAAGATTCTGGAACCCTCTCCTATTGCTGCTGGAGAGGGTTCTGCTCTGAAAGTATACATTTTTGCAACTGATACAAACTGCGTGATGTGAACATGGAGTGCTCAGAAAGACAGAACACTCATCAGAGATGCTATGTATGAATAATTGAGTGGGGCCAGAGGAAGGAATATCATTAACATCCAACATTTAACTTGAAACTTTCTAGCTGCTTGTCAAATATTATTCCACACTTCTGAGGTTGTCCTGTTTCATTTCCATCCTAAACTTTTTCATAAAGGTGGCTTTTTTGTTTGTTTGTTTGGGTTTTTTTTTTAAGGTGGAAATTCCCCTCCGCTGTGTAATTTTTTAATAGCGATAAATACTTAGCTTTGAGCACTCATCAAAGTTCAGATCTGCTTGTAGAACAGATGGTGGAGTACAGCTGCTGAGTCAAAAAAACACAACACCAAAAGGATGATAATGAATAAAGCTCTTTTTAAGTAGTACCAGACAGAAACCAAGAAAGTTTCCACTAAAAGTCACTGGAAATGCATTGACTTATTAATAGCAAGTAACTATTGCCATCTGCAGAGGTGACTACACTCTGGATTGTAACATGCAACTTCCAAACCATACAATGACACTCTGCCCTCAGTCCTCCATCCCCTGCACATGGTTTAAATACTTCAGTTGCAGCTGTTCAAGAGGAAGAAACACTAGTTTTAAGAAGGACTAATCATGATTATCCTTAAAAATGATTTTGTCATTAGGGTTTTTTTCTTCTTAAAAATGCATAATTTCTTTTTATGACATGCTGGGTTTGCTGAATCCCTGGCTTCATCAAAGTGGCAAAATAGAAAGAGTGACTTCTGAGAACACACACAGAGACACACAAGTGTCTTTAAGGAAGCAGCTCTGTTAATCAATTTAAAAGAGATTTTTGAACTTTTTCTTCTAACTTTGATCTTTTAGTGTCTGGTTCTTTGGTGACTATTATGAGAAATACCAGGAAAAAGAGAGAATTATTAGATGAAGGATAATGGACTGAAGCTTACTCTCTTCAAAATGAATGGGAGATGTGTTGTTGGTGAATGGAGTCGTGACTCTTTCCTGCTGAATAAAACAATATGGCTTTAAGTGAAGTTCCAGATATGCCCTGCAGGCATTTGAAAGAGGCAAAAAGTAAGGATGACACAGTTTGTGATAGAAAGCATAGTGCAAGGCTTCGAAAAAAATGAAAAAAGGAGAACTGTGAGGCAAACAGGTTCTGACCATCTCTTTCTGTAGTAAGAAAGTTATAACTCATTATGGTTACAGGGAATTTTCATTTTTGGTTTTAAGCCTATGAAACTAGCCAAAAAATGTAACTAATTCCACACCCATCACTTCCACAGCTTCACATTTTCTTGATACAAGTCCTGAAACACTCCAAAGTACATGTTACGGCCTATAACACAGCATTAAGGGGTCCCTGAACTGTAGCAATTTCACTTACTCCCTAGGTAGGGTTGGGTACATCGGCTGATTATTTCCCTTTATATATTCCCCAAACACAAATATTTATGTTTGTGTCTGACCCAAACTGTGTTCCATTTGATGATTACTTTTATAGAGTCTGTTTTCCAGGTCCAGATGCAGAAAATGCAGGGGTATTTGTTTTCTAATATAATCACAATGCTGCTGTTGTAACACAGTGTGCCCAGGTTGTCAAAACTGTCAGTATGATTGGCAGTGATGAACCTGAGTGTTTTTGTACTTAATCTAGAATGAAATTTCCTCAATTCAATGTATTTACTCATGTTGTAATGAGAAAAAAAAAACAAAACAACAAAACAACAAAACAAAACAAAACAAAACAAAAAACAAACAACAAAACAATCCAGACATTTGAAAATAAGCTGACAGAAAGGATACAAATCAAACTCCTGTCTTTTAATCCTGCTTTTCAGGAATTGGTGAACTAGCAACACGTGTTCTCGCATTCCAGTTAAATTAATCTTAAACTCAGCTTTATAGCTAAACTTCAGTTGGACTTAAACTCTTCAAGTGTTGACTCAGGTAATCTTGCAGGTTCTCAGTAAATTGCTGAAAATAATTCCCTTAACAGGAAGACTATAGATTCCAATTTTAATTAAATAAATACTCATGAATTTAAATTAAGCATACTGTGTTTATTTAATTGACTTGAATAGAAAGGCTCATCTCTTGAACCATTACCTCAACAACATTTAACACATTATCTTCTGTGAAACCACTGGTGTGAATAAAAGCTACTTCAGAAGTGAGAGTTATGGAGTTAGGCTTCAACTCATGTTTCAAACAATGCACGTATGACAACATCACAAGTATACATATCAGAATGACATCCACAGCTTGTCAGTGTAAGTTAGGAAAGGTCTCAGTGGTTTGAGCAAAGTACACACATATACTGTCCAAACTGCTATCTGTTTTGGATGTGATTTGGTTGCCTACGTATCAACAACATATCCTGTGATTTGCATTTTAACTTTCTTCTGAAGTTTGATAATGTGTAAGACTTTCTCTTCTGTCTCTCCTGTCTGCTCATGATCTCTCTCTCCATGGAGAATGTGCTAATTTTTTATCCCAGTTGGAAGAATTAGCACTTTCCAGCTACTCTTAGTCAGAATTACATGTTTTGCCACTGTTTTCACATTAAAGCACCTGAGTTTGCAATGAGTCAAACACAAACTGTAAATTATTTTCCAAGTTCCTGAATATTTCTGTCATATTCAAGTAATTTATCATAATTTCCTTACAAGAAAATTAGGCAATGAAGTACATACATCACGCTCCACAGACCTTCGATTAATGGTGTCTCCAACACACAGACACAAAGATGGCTATGTCATGAAACAAAGCAAGCCATATGCTTGAGAGTGACCACACGTAAGGGTCCTCTTTAGAATTCAGGAGATTCTGTGTTCCCTACATGCAGATATTGCCTTGAAAATTTTGGCAAAACAGCTGCACGACTGAAGGAGAACACAAGGTCAAGGTCAAGCCAAATTATAAAGATTTAGTCATCCAAATCTTGGTTAGCATGCAGAGTTTCTTAAAAATTTAATTCACTGTTCATGAATGCATCTTCTGATCTATCAAGGTTTAGTACTTTTATACAAATATTTGTATAAATAGAGCTGGTAACAAATAAATCAAAGTGTCCCAGAAGTAAAATGCACATGGCTTTGAAAGATAATGAAACAGACCAACAAGTTTAAGATTTTGTTACACGATCCACTAATTCAGATAATAGTCCATTTTTGCATTTTGGGTCAGACTCTACAATAGAAAACCTAATTTCCTCTAAAACCTATGAGAATTGTGAATCATTATTCTGCTTTACTCAAACATAAGAATTAGCTAATAATCAATGGACTTGTCAGGCAGGAGATATGAGACTTTTTTTTTTTCATATAGCACAAATAGCCACAATTTATAAGAGCCACTTAGATAACTGCTATAATTTAAACCTGACTAGGGCTTGCTGGAGTTAACCAAATCACAGAGGCAGTCTGTTTCAAAGAAGCACCCTTGAATTAGCATCCAGGAAGAGCATACACAGAGGAAGAGTACCAGGCAAGAAAGCAACTTGCGCTGCAAGTTGCCTGAACTCTTAGGCCTATACTGGTACCGTGAATACTGCTTTCCAAGTGCATGACTGCAAAGCTGGAAATCATGAATTGCTATTGACTGAAAAGAAATGAACACAGTCAGTACCAGTATCTTTTTCTCCCCTTCTATAGCAGCTCTTTTTACCACTTACTGTTGCTTTTAGAGCTCTGCTCACTTCACCATGTCTCAAGGCTGAAATTTGCTCCATTTTTACACTTTTTTTTTTTTCTTGCTGGAGCCAAAAATCATGATCAAATCATACTGCTTTTTCTTCTACAACATTCTCAAATTATTTGTCTGGTCTAATGGAAAAAACACTTTATCCCAGTCCATAGTAAAATGCCTGCTAACTTTAGTGGATCTAGAATTTCACTTTGACTTATTTAACCTCAGCAGAGTCCTTGACTGTACACATGTAGATAGCTTCATTGACTGATCTAACTGTATAGGCCTCACCATGATTTTCCTTCCTTTGGTGTATTTTTGAAGGAGTCTGAATATTCTACATCTTCCTGTCAAGTGTTCAGTGTCAGTTATTATTGCAGAGAAACTGCAATAGGTGAAAGAATAATCCATTCTGGAAGCATGAGGAACTTCAGTTTGTTAAAAGTTAACATGTTCATATAGTAGTTGATGTGTAGTTCTTCCATCCAAGCTGTCCTCTGTTGGAGCACTAGTAAAAAATCCTTAACATTTGGTTTATTTAATGACAAACTAATCTTAACTGGAAATCTTCCAGATAACTCAGTTTCATCACTTATTTATGCATAGCTCATTTTGTTTGGCAATAAAAATAAATGAAAACAAAACTCTTATAGACTTAAAGATAAGCAGGAAAACGAAACCTTCTGAATCCAGCACCCAGAAAACTAAACTGGAAATAGAGTCCAAAGTCTATGTCTTCTTAAAAAGTCAGTTAGTGGATACTCTTCCCCTTTAACTTCAATCTATTAATAGTTGCTGCAGAAACATCATACATATTTCTGATAGCTAGTTTATAATCTACATTGCCCCCTTTATGGTTATGAAAATCCGCTGAAGTTTTTTTTCTGTAGAAATGCAATTACCCACTTTCTTCCTCAAATTACTTTATTGATGAATAGAACTTAAGAGTAGGAAAAGTGCAAGAGGCAGAAGAATGGGCAAGAAAGGAAAGCTGTCATTATATGCTCTATCTCTATGCCCTCACGGTGAGATATGTGGTGCTTTTATGATACATTCACAACAGTGCTGCAATGGTGCAGATATTATTAGTGGAAGCTGCATATTCATAAAAGCTACAAACAAATGGAACCACATTTGGAGTTTTGGATGTTTTTACAATAAGTTGTGTGCACAACCTGGCTGCAGTTGCTAAACCATCAGCTTCACCTGGCATCTCATGTACCTTCTTATTTCAGGTGCTCCAGGCAATCCACAAGTGATTCATTACATGAGGGTGCAGCTCATCCCACTACCTCTGCCATGCTTGAATCCAACCCATTTCCAGACCAGAGTCATGTTAATTTCATGTGTTGTGCACAATGTTGGAATTGGATAGCTGAAGAATGCATGGGAGAAGATGAGTGGCAATTGTGGCCTGCAGTGGAGGACACAGCTTCTCTGCTCCCTATCAGAACAGGGAAGGACAACTCCAGAGTGATTCTCCAGTGACTATTTTATGGCTATTCATTGCAAGCTATGGAGTTTCGCAGCTGCTGATTTATTAAATCTTTGTAACTTCTGCTACTTTTACCTTCCCCTCAGCCATAAGAGCCTGTTCTGCTCTGTCTGCTTTGCAAACCCATTTTAGGCTATTAGTACAATCATAATGCTTTGTATGTCAGGGCTTTATCAATTTTAGGGCTTATAAGTCAGGCCAGAGAAAGAAATAAATGGAAAAAAGAACCAAAGGAAATGGTCACAGGTAAAAGGTAGCAAAAGGAAAAAAACTTTCCCTCCCTAGCTATAATTGACCACAGAATAAAATCAGACTGGTTTAGGTAACCACAGGGTACAAAAATCAAGCTTGAGGTTAAACCTATTTTCCTGAAGACAGCAGGACAGTTTACCTGAATGCCACATTTGTAATAATGAAGTTTTATATGAGTGATTAGAGACTAAAAGGGGGAAGGCTGGCACTGGACTCACAGTCAGGCTGAATGTCCCACCTCAAGAAGCAAGAAGATTTCCACTTGCTCACCATGTATCGTTTTAGAAAAGGCAGTATTTTTACCTAATAGGTGGGTTACCCATTGATGTTTTTCAGCATCCTAATGCTCTTTACCTTGTTAACAAAGACATGATCAAAAATTTTAGTTCTTCTCCTGCATGTCTTGACAAATAATTTCAGCCAAGTGTTTTCGAAGATATTTTCAGTTCAGTCTTATCAGTTTGCTTGAATTGGTTCTTAACCGTTGTTGGCTTCCACCTCATTGTTTGGGGTCAACATCCTCCATATTAGGCTTTTGTCTCGCAGACCTTGCATGTGTAATTACATTTCCAGAACCAGAAGTAGCAGAACCTCTCCTGTCCCACAGTGGGGTCAGGCTGCCTCCTTCTGCTGCTTCATTCTCCTCTCCCATGCAGGCTTTTACCCTCTTGTTCCTGTTACCAGCTAAACCTTGGTTTCCTGGTTTCTGCCAGAGCTGCTAATGGAAGCTGGCTAAGAGAAAAGAAATTCAAGACACTGCAGCCAAACTAAACAGTGCAGACTTTGAGCAGATCCTAGCAACTTAGTTTGTCACAGCCAACAAACATATGGGACTTTTCAGATACAGTAAAGTACAAACCAGACAGCAAACCAGGTTGCTTACCTGGGATAAGAAACCAAGCCACTGGGAAGAAAATGAAGGCTTTAAAGGCTCAAATAGAGGTTTACATCCATCTACAACAATTCTTGTTCGTTCCAGTAGGAACTTCAGGGTGTGGGTATGTTATCAAATGGAGTGTGAGGAGGGAAGAGGTACCTATGGAGAAAGGACTGCAGAAGCTGGGCACACAAGGTTTTGAGGCAGCAGGGGAGAAAGATACCACAGCTTTAGCTAGGAGCTCAATCCTTTCTTCCCCACAACTTTTCAGGAAATGCCATGTAACATTCAACATGCATTACACTACCTTTGGCATGTCCAGTCCACTTCAGCATTTGTGACCGGTACTCCCTGCTCCCAATCCCTGGTAGTATGGTAAGAATACTAACACCATTTTGTAACACAAGCAGCCATCCTCTGTGGGCAAAGGGGTCATGTATTCATTCCCCTTCCCTCATTATCAGGCCCTGAAGGCCCTGTGCACCAAACAAACAA
Source organism: Columba livia (assembly GCF_036013475.1). Lineage (NCBI taxonomy): Eukaryota > Metazoa > Chordata > Aves > Columbiformes > Columbidae > Columba > Columba livia. The sequence goes on from NC_088642.1 coordinate 36,817,232, forward strand.
ACCAAACAGTTTTGTTCTTCCCCCATCTGCTGGCCTCAAGGTTCCTGGGTGCCCAGCCCATTACTCCTTGAAGGTCCCAGCCACGCAGCCAATATGGTGCTGGTGATGGCCCCACCACAGAGCAGGGAAGCATAATGGCACCCAGGGCACTGTCCATAAAATCATGCAGTTATGAGTCCTAGGTGGAGAACTCAGACCGAAGCTGCTGCTGGAGAGCTAGACCCAGGACCCACTGTGGCCAGGGACACCCCCATCACATCATCTGCTTCCTCTAAGGACTGAGCAACTTGTATTCTTTTGTATCATTTTAAAGTCTAGATAATTATTGTTATACTGATACAGCAAACCATGTATTAAGATCTGACCTGGTCTGCAGAGGGACCAGGTGATTAGAAATTATGAGTTAAGTTGTATTATAAATTCTGTATTATACTACTTATGGGTTGTACTATGTTGATTCTGCTTGTGGAAATCTTGTGCCATTCTAATAATGAATTTTGTGCTATACTAATCATAATACCCTGCTAAGAATATAAAGCTTTAATTGTAACTACAATTTAGTGCCATCATCATTCTGCTGAGGATCCCTAAAAGAACTTGTCTATTCCCTTAGTGTCAGGTGCCAGCATTGTCCATTTCAGCTTCTCAGGGGCTTCATTAGCACAAGGTTCCCAACCCATGAACAGTTAAGTCTTTGGCATCTAGCTTCATTCCCCAGTGTCAAATCCGTACAAGAGCTGAATTTCTGCCACTTCACCAGCTAGGACACGTACTCCCCATGTCAGAAGATGAACCTAAGCCAAAGGGACGCCATTGCTCTTACCAGAGTGTGTGCTCTCAAGTGGCTGCTACTTGCACTGGGCTAGCATTTGTTATTCAGTAAAAGGTGAGAATAGTGCTCCTTCAGTATCCCAAGGTAAAGTTTAAATGTACAACCTCTAATGTGCTTCAGTCCTAAGAGCTGATCAGTGACAACCTGTGGAAGAGGCAGGCATGAGGACGCCAGCAGTAGTAGCTATGTACTTCTGAGGCTGAAGATCTGATCCTAGTGTGCTAAAGTCAGAATTATTATCATAGTTTACCAGGGGTTTAAATATCAGGGGCTGCTTACACCTCACATTTCTCCCTTCTAGCTGCCAAATTTTCCTTAGACTGGCAGGCTTGCAAAGCATTCCAAGATGCAGTAGCTGGTCAGGAAGATGCAGAGACATGATAGCAAGCTGATTCCACCCAACAAATGGAAACCCTGTGTGGACAAAAAAAATAAAAAGGAGTTTCATGGGGGTTAAAATAAGAGTGTATTTGAAAAACAAGTTTAGTTACTCAAAGCCTAGACCTAATAGAGAAGACTTAATCTTCTTTTAGCCTGCAGCATGTATGATTTCCCACCATTTTAACCCCCTTTGCCTCAGACATTTTAACCTTGAGGAAGGTAACTACACATGCTGCAGGGTAACAGAGAATCTTCTTACCACTTGTTTCTCTATATTTTGGCCATACATCCCTGAATAACATTTTAGAGAGAGACACTGTGCAGCACCATGCTGTCCCTGTCACTTTTCATCAATGTACTGTGTCTACATTGTTCCATTTCCTCTGGAAATGTGGTCCTCTGTGTCGCGACATTGCACTTCACTTAGCCGTTTCTGTCCCTCGTCCTGTGGCCCTACGCTCAGAACTGGGGCCACTGATAACGTACGAACTGACACGGCTTCTGCAAAACTCGTGGGACCCCCACCGCCGGGCTGTACCTGACCCTGCACACATCCTCGGCAGCCGCCGCTGTGCCCTGTCTCTGCCCGCCGTGCGGGTGCCCTTGCAGCGCCTGTGTGTGCCTTGCACTGCGGGACGCGCCCGGACTCCCTCCGCGCACTGTCACCGCCTCACGTCCCACAGGCGGTGGCTGCGCCGGCTCTGCGGCGGGGCCCGGCGGCACCTGCGGGTCTGCGGCCACCGGCCGCCCTCCGCTCACTCTACCCCGCGAGTCCCGCACGTCCGGCTGGCGGCGGGCTGCCCCGTGCTCTCTCCCGGGTTCCGCCGCGCTCCCCTGGTTGGGGCGGCGACTCGCCGCCCTCCCGGCATGCGAGCAGGTCGCCGGAAGAGCGAGCCGGGGACTGCTCGCTCCATGCCTGCCCTCCCAGCCGGGGCACAGTGGCCGCCCCGGCGCCCCCTCCTCCCCGCCCACCGTTTTCTTCCCTCCCAGACAGGCGCAACCGAGGGGAAGCGGCGGGCGGCTGCCTCCGTCTTCCTCCCCTTCTCCTCAGATGCCCTTTGCGCCGCTGCAGGGTTATTATTACAGTATGTGGCTGCTCCCTCCCCCGCCCCTCCGCGCCGCTCCGCGCCGCTGGCCGGGCGCCGCCGCTGTGCAGGCCCTTGGCCCCGCTCCGCGCCTGGCCGCCGCCCAGGCCCGGGCCGCGCTGCTGCGGAAGGGGCGCCGGGCCCCGCGCGTGCGGGGCGGCACGGGGACACCAACGGCTGATCGCCAACGGCTAACGGCTAATGGTTAACGGCTCCCCGCCCCGCCGGTCCCCTCAGCGCCGCAGGCGTCGGCGCACCTCGTGGGCCCCCGCCCCCCCCGCCCCTAGCGCTGCCCGGCGGAGCGCGGCCGGCGGCTGTGCGGCCGCTGCCCTGGCTCCCAGACAGCGCGGGGACGTGGGGCTGCGGATTATTGCAGACTAAGCAGTCTGGCGCTGCAGCAGCGGGCGGGGGAAGGCGGGCGGGAGCGGGCAGGCAGGCAGGCAGGGGGAGTGTGTATGTGCAGGGAGGGGACGGGAGGGGTGGGGGGAGAGCTGGCAGCCAGCCAGCTACCATCAGAATTAGCTCATTGTTCCATACAACCAGCACTGGCAACCAAAATCCAGCCTTAGAGAGAGGGAGAGAGAGACTTTCCCCCAGCCACCCCCACCCCTTTTTCTTTTTTCTCCAAGGCTGCACTTTGGAAGAGGTGCAGTCATTCTTCCCCACACCCCCTACCCTCTCTCCACTCCCCCAACTATAAATTCCCTTCTGTAGCATGCTGCCCTTTTAAAATCCACATTTGTGTTTCAGATCATGTAGAAAGGACAGAAAGTGAGCAGGGAGCGGGGGCTTTTGTCTGTAAGTATATGCAATTCCAATCCACAAAATTTATTTTATTATTTTTTTTTTAATTAATCCTCTCTCTTTCTCTTTGTTTCTTTTCATTTTCTTTTGTCCTTAGCTGGACTTTGCTGCAGCTTGCCTTTCCCCCTCTCGGTGCACATTTCCAAACAGGCTTTCTTAAAGAAGATGAGGAAACGTGCAGTATATGTATTTAACTCTTTGTCTTTATGCTTTACGGCTGAATTTCTAGGCTGGGGATTTTTCTGCACACATGCAAGAGGAGATGAGAAATGGTTTACTAAAACTGTTTCCTTTTTTTTTTCTTTTGCACTCCACAAACACCAAAATGCATTTTGAACCTAATGCATTTAGCTTTTTTAGCATGCATGCAAGGCTCTAGGATTGTTTTTTTGTCTCTTTTCTTCTCCCTTGTAAAACGAATCTCCCTCTTCTCCGCCCTGACACTGGATTCCTCTCAGGCTGCTAGGGTTTATTTTTAGAAAGCAGTCATTCTTGCAACAGCCTTCTGCCTTTTTGCATGTGCAGCAGTTAAATTTCGGGTTGTTCTTTTGAGAAAAAAAAAAAACAAACAAACCAAAACAAAGCCAAATATATTTTCGTGAACATGTAGTTATGTGCTTTCTTTCAAACATTTCTGTGTACATTTATAGATATATTAGTTTGCAGTTTTAAATTCAATATATATGTGTGTGTTTGTGTGTAAACATGACTCATACCTAATTACATTTCATACATACACACTATAGGTAAGAAATATATAATCAATAGAAGAGAATTTTAGTTTTTCTCAATAGATGAAAACTGATAAAGGAGCTATGCTACAAATTCAGTCAATTAAGAGAGTGGTAATTTAAGGTACCGTTAAATGAGGTAGGACCTACTCTCTTTTTTTCTCTCTCAATTTAAAAGGGGGGTGTGTGGAACAGAGAAATCTGGAGGTTATGTAATGCAGTGCCATTTCCAAAAATACCTGCTCTGTGGGCCATTACATTGTGGAAGCCTGACACTTAAACTTGTTTCTTGATTGCAAAAGAACACACTTTATAGTATATCTGAGAACAATGGACTACCTTTACAGTAAGCATAGGGTGATGGGTTTTTGTCCTCTTCATGGATTTTTAGGTGTGTTAAAATTATGCATAGTGCTCTTCAGAGAAATACCAAGTACTAAGAATAGCATAGGGTTCTGCAAATCCAGGTACCGGGGATTCCTTTGTCCTATATTTAAGCCTACAGACCACTGAAGTGCAGAGATGCATGACAGATAAGCGTCAATGTGGTTAGAATAATTTGCATGACTTTAATCTTAACCACTGAAGCTTACACTTGGTTCACCCACAGTTATGCTGGCAAAAAAATACCTCTTAAATATTGTCACCGTTGGAATTACTTTTTTTTTTTCATTTTTTATTTTTTAAATTGTTTTCAGGTTATTCTCCTTGTGCTACTTCAGAGAAACTGCAATCCCAAGACTTAACAGAATCTAAAAATGGTAAGAATTAGTTGCTTTAGCAAAGAATTTTTTAAAAAATAAAAATAAACCTTCTTTCTCTATCCCCAATGTTTATTTATAACTATGACCTTTGCAAGACATACTTTTTGAGGCTATGGGGATTTGGCATACAATGACTGATGTACTCTGAAAACCTTCGTATGTTTGATCTTTGATTTTCTTGCCTTTTTTTTTAATAAAAATGTGAAATCCCTCTTTGTGCAGTAAGGTTTATTTAATTGAAACAAGAAATGTTTAAGTTACTATGAAAAATACACATCATAACACATGTAGGAATACATGCAGACAAAACAATATCCAGTAATTTCAGCACCACCACCTTCCTCCCAAAAAGAAGAAATAGGTCATTGCACTTAGAAGTGAAACAGATTTAATGTTAAGTCTATCAGGGAAGTTCATAAGATGCAAGGTAAATTTTCTTGTTACTTGGTAATTTTTTCAGGTTAGCCTTTCTTTGTGGTACAAATCTGTTCCAGAAAAAAATGTCTAGGCCTCAGCCCAACTGAACTTACAAACACTTAGCTGAAATATAATTATTGAAAAATATTGAACAACGATCCATTTCCTTCAGTGATGTATTTATATTTTTACTGATTTAATCCCATTTGTTATATTCTGAAATACTACTGCTAACAAATACCTAATTTTAAAGATGAAACTTTATAAATATAGGTATTGTGTAACTGTGGTATTTTCTGAGAAGGACTTTCTTTGTTTTTGATGAAAAAATACATAAATTAGGCAAAATTAGTTTAGATGCTGTATAGTCATTTAGCATTCTTGATTGAAGATGCAGCTATTCTAGAAACATGTCTGAATACATGTACTGACATAAATATGATATATTTTGGGTGCTACATGATAATATCATGGTCAAAATCTGTTAATTTGTATGAAGCAATAGCTTGTCTGAAGTAGCATTGCATAGGGTGTACATTGGAACAGAATATTTTCCAAAGTGTGAAGTTCTCAGGAACATATTAAGGTTGTGTTTAATTAATTGCATTAACTATATTATCCTTGTCTGGTTCTTTGGGGTTTTTTTGGATTTGTGGGAGGAGGGATGATCAAAAGATGTTTAAAATAAGCAAATATAAAATCTGTTATAAAGGCTTTATTTCTTTTTGGCTCTTTGTTTTATATTATTCCTAGCTGCAAAAATAAACCTGCAAATTCTGGAGTTTTAGTCTATTCTGGAACCTACTTTCATCAAAGTGCCTTGCTCATCTATGTATAAATGAATAGTTGGGGGTGGGGAATTAAAAGAGAAATGATTCACTTAAACTGTGAATAGAAATCATGTTAAAATACATTTTGTTCACAGAACTTTGGAATATTAGATAAGGCAACTGTTTTCCTACCAACACCAAGGTGACAATCAGCCCACGTTTTTGGGTGGTATACAGGCTGTTATGTGCAATATATGCCTATCTATGGAACAAAAGATTATTTTAAGTTTAGTTGGGCATAAAATAGCCACTGATTTTTACCAGCAGATGGTTCTATAAAACTAGTAAGGTTCCTGTAGTAGTCAATGAAACCAGTTTTGTAAAGCCAGTCTCTGGACCAGAACATAAAATGCAATTTATAGCTATCAAAATGCATAAAATAATAGGACTACCTACCTGTGTAGTCCTATTGTTTGTTTTGCATTTTAACCTAAATAAAAGTATAATTTGGCTGGTTTTGCATTTTTGTTGTTACTAAAAGGCCCAATTCTAATTTTGTGATTGTTGATCAGAATTTCAATGTAAGAAAGACTAGGTTTTGCCCCAACTTGCAAGGTTTACTAAGATGTGATACTTGGCAGAATCTCTTCCGCTACCACCACCCTTTTTTCCCCTTTCCATTTTTGGCACAGTAACACCAAATGTAATTTTAAGACAGACCACCGACACACTTTCTTTACAGTAGTGGATGTACTTTTCATTGGCATATTTCTATCTATTGCAAGTGTCTCCTTAGCCATTCTAATCTGCAGGAAAAAAGTCTTCTTTGCATCTCAACGCTTTCTACACTGGAACACATGATTTTATAAGGGCTTACTTTGTTTTTGGTGAAATAGCATATGCAAAGGCTCTATTCTACTCTCACTGGTCAGTGAGAATTTAGCTGATGCATTTCACTAGGCTGAACTAAACCTTGAAAAATTGGGAAAAATGACCTGCTTATTCCTCTGCTAAACTGAAAGTTCGTTAATTCTTTAGCTAAGCTACAGTAAAATTAAGAGTGACTAGAATAAACTTGTTGAGTGAGAACAAATGAATTCTTGGTTTAATTTCACTTGCTTGCCTTCTTAGTTTCTTAATGTTCTTATTCCATAAAATGTTTCTTAAACTGCTTACAAGTAAAAGCAAATAACTTAGGAGCTTAGTTTTCAATATTACTTTTCTTGTTCCTAGACTTGGAATTATGATTTCCTCTAACCTGGTTAATTAATCTTTCTTGGAGCTGTGTAATAATAGCATCATCAATAATTTAAAATAAATAGAAAATCAGAAGAGCGAACTTTCTATTCTTCTTACAGTTTTAACTCATGGATATTTTGAGTCATCTTATACAGGATCAGCTGCCGTTTGAGGATCTGTCCTTACTTGTGTGCATTTCCTTAAGTGACCCCCTAAAGAAAGAAAGAACCTTTTCTGTTTGTTTGCAATGCATGAAGTCCTGAGGTGATTTAAATTGCTATTTTTATTTGAAAATCTTAAATTTCTGTATACCATCTTCATAGAAAGTGCTGTATTTTAGTGCATATTAAGGAAAAAAGAAAAAAAATGGAGCTAACTACAAAAAAAAAAAAAAGTTTCTTGCCCTATGTGATCCAGTCATTGAAACAAAGGATCTTGTCAGAAGAGTAAGAGTACAGAAGTCTTAATTCCAGTTTTCAGTGACCTCAAAGAAGACTTTTAGCAAAACCAGGAAAGGCTTTTTTAATGGTAAATGTTTATTTTTAAAAAAAGAGATCGAACAGTCATTTCAGAGACTTGAGAAAGTGGTCTGTTTACTTCTGAAGCACTCAGGTGTGTCCTTTTCCCCTGCTCATCTTGCAGTTAATTTCTGGACTTCAGTTTTGAGAGTTTTCAGTGCAGGTCCTAAGGAATTTAAACTAATGTAAAAGTGCATATCATTAAACAGATGCATCCTTAACAATTTTATTTTGACCTACCTGAAGATAAACAAAATATATTCTGGAGCATCTCATTAGTTTATTTCTGTCTTAACGTGATTAGATGGCTTTCTTCTTAAGCACTAGTGGTATGGAATCTCTAGTGTAGGTGTCATCTCAAAACAAAAAGGCCTTGGAAGGAGGTCATTTGGACTGAACACATCCTGTAGCATATCCTTACCTGAACTGGATCAGATTTGAGGTTTTTCTATTATTTGCATTCTCTGCATTTTATAGTCTCAGAGAAAAAAGAGAAAAATGAGATTATGCCCTTTCAGAAAACTGTTAGTGAAGAAGCTTTTCCTCATTAAATCAGAGAGAAAGAAATGACAACTTGTATTTTGTTGAAGAGAAAAGAAATCATCCAATTTTTTCTTTTTGCAGTTCACAGGGAAATGTGTAATATCATTTAAGTTAGGTAAAGGTACTTATGAGGCAAAGCTTATATTTAAGATTTCGTCCCCGTTTAGCCATTACAAACCTTTTTCCAGTGAGCTATATGCTGATATCTTTACACATTCTGTAATTTTTGGTGTCTATAGAGTGACTTAAACTTACTTGGAAAAACTGTTCATAACTTCAGGATTATCTGTTGAGAATGGAGTCTGGGATTGGTCTGGCAAATGCAGGCTTTATTTTGAACTTTTATATGCTCTGAGGAATAAAAACAAAGCTACTAGGATGATACATAATGTCCAGCCTAATGCTGGATACGCACTGGATGAATGCAGCTCCTGATCTGGCATGAGGAAACTCATGCATCTTAGTTGATTATTACCAAGTCTGGAACTTGAATTTCCTTTACAGTAGTTCAGAGCTGTATAGGAGCTGTAGGACTATATCAGATCCTATTCTTTTCATGGGCAGCCATGGGCAGAATTTGATCAAGAGCAGGAATTAAGAGGGATGAAAGCTAAGCAGTTTTGGCCCTCTGAATGTGTATATTGTGCTTTTTTAAATTATGTTTATGTATTGTGCATGAAGAAGACATTGGATGCTGTTTGCTCAATACTACATGATTCCTGAAGACTTAAGGAGAATTAAAGGCTTTCTATCTTACAAAATAAGTAAGCAGAAACACAAACCCACTTTTTGCAATACTTCTGCCAAATCAGCTGTTCAACTGTGCAGAAAAAAAACCCCACCTTTACTTGATTCTGGTCAGGAAAATTTAAAATGGGGTTTTAAAAAAAGTAATTTTTGTCCAAAGCTATAGATACTGTGCATATTATATGCACATATAATATGCACATGAAAAAACAAAAGCTCTGCGTATATATGTTTCTATCCAGTCACAAAACATACATGCTCTGGATGTTGAAATTTTGTGATTATGTAACAGCATACTTCATCTGAACAGAACTGTGTTGACACATGGAGTTGGAGGTTTACATACTACTTTGTCCAGGACAAACCTTTACTGAAAAAGTCTGAAATCTTGGAAAATCAAAACTAAGAATTAATATGCATCTTGTAATACTGTAGTCATGACATTGATTTTTAAGTCACTGGGTCCAAAACCCTCACCAACAATCTTTACTCTTTTTTTGCTGCCCCACACCTGATCCTTATGTGCAGGGCTAAAGAGAGGGACTGCATTTAATACCCATAGAACAACTTCATAAACGTAATTCAGTTAGTATAATTGACTAGGACTGGATATTTTAATAAAAATATTTTAAAATATTTGTATTTTGTTTTTATTTCAAATTTTTATTCACCTCATTAAACCATATTGGTTAAGGGTGCAATCTGGAAAGGTGCAAAAATGTTCTTTTCAAATGTTTAATGTAGAATCATACTATGAATCGTTGTTCAAGTCTTAGATGAAATTCTATTTAGACTGCTGGTCTGGCAAATTCACTGTAGCGCTACTGAATGAATCCCTATATAAATGTTCCTGGGAGGATTCCTGATGTTTCCTTCTGTAAATACTGCATTTAAAAAAATAAAAACCACCCTCAAAACTAGTAGTGTTTTCTCATCCTGCAGGAAGAAATGTTTCTGGATTATTTTTTTTAATACTAACCTCATTGTCTGTCTAGTTGCGTAGCATACCTGTGTAAGAAAAAGTTGAAAAAAGTTATAAGAAATTTGAGTATTCTCAGTGAAGGTGGTGTAATGCTTGGTTTACTATGTACTTTTTCAGAAAAAACTCTCAAATTCTTGCAGCATTGATGTTTAGAAGGCATGCATTGGCATCATAGAGCTACTCAAGCTAAAGGGGAACAGATCTTCCTTCTTTGTTTTTACATTACTATATCTGTGATAGGTCTCCATCATGAAAGAGTATGAGTTTAAATAACTCTGTTCCTGCTGACAGAAGAAAATCCTGTGGAAATATTGGTAAATGTCCTTACCCTTAATTTCTCAACTAATGAATTATATAAGACAGCATATACAAATCCCAGAAATAGTACTTGGCAGGAAAGTTGTTTTCCTCTGTGTGTCCTCATTAGAGGAGTTCCAGAACCCATAGATGCTTTATTAGTTTCAGCCTACAGAACATACACAACAGTTAGAATTTTTGTATTTGAAGTAGCGGTTAAGCTACATTAAATGATACTAGATGGTGGTAATATGGTGACTGCAGGTAAATGTACCATAATGCTTTCAAGCACCTGTTACGATATCATTAGCTGTGGTCATTAAATCTCTTTTAGTGAGGTAAGTACTGACTGTACAATGTCTCCTATTTCCAAGAGATTACTGGGGCTTTTAATACTTGCCTGAAATATGCTGGTTGGACAAAAGGTTGGTATCTCATGAGGGAAAAGGCTTTCATGGCTAGGCTCTGCAGGAAAGCAGTCAGCAGGGGCAGTGAGCTTGCCAACACTTGGAGAACAACATCACTTGTTGGATTTATGGTCATTTTTCTGGTATGTGTGAGAAGTTTAAACAAAATTAAACAAAAATCAAAACAGTTTTTGTCTAAAGCAGTGTATTAAGTCTTCTGTAAGTTATGGTATTCAAGCTATTAATTTAGAAAATTTATAGTGAATTAAAAAACAAAACATGTTCTGGGATTGAGCTTGGTCTATACATTTTTTGTACCCCAAAATTGGAAGGGGGGAATTGGGAGAGCACACAGGAGAAGCATTATTCTGGGCTGTCTCTGGTCTTCTTTCTTCAGGATTGTGCTACTGGCCACTATTATTGCTGGTCTTTCCCTTAAAAAAAAAAACTCAAGCAAGGAGACGAGGCTAAATGGACGCTTTGGTCAGGCTGTGACCATGCTGCTTTTCTTTCTTCTCTGTTGCTCCCATAATTTGGCAGTGTTGCATGTGGAACTACTGAAGAACTTACCTGTGCAGCCTTTGGTCCTGAATTTTGCTGCCGAGTGTTCACCTGACTTTGTAACTTGCAACTTGTTTCTGGTCTTGTTCTGCAGTAACCATTAGATGTAGATACAAATGGTTACTAATTAAACTTTTTATTACCTTATTGCACTTGAGCAAATTACAAACTCATATGTAATTGACTGAAAACTCGAATAATATTTTAATTGTCTGGCTTGTTAACTGTTGTTTTTTTTGTGTGTGCCTATTAAGTAAAATAACAAAAGCTATCATTGTAGTACAGAGGCAAACAAAATGAAGTGAAAAAAGTGCTGGATTGCACTGGATTTTGAGTTTAGTTTTCTGGAGTAATGTTTTATGTTTTCAGAGTCCATGCACAGAAATTTACTGGTGGAATAGTTAACAGCAATTTCCTCGGTTAATGAAACTTTCTGTATAATATATATTTGTTTCTTCTTATTCTTTGGGAATAATTGCATTTCTTTTCCTTTCAAGGAGTGTGATAGTCTGGTAATGAGCATTTTTGTTAAATTCATTAATTCAGTCAGAAGTTAGATGAGTATTTATGACAGCATTCACGATGTACCACTTGACATTTTTTCTCTTACTCTTCATATACATGGTAAATATTAACAAAGCTTTCAGTGGTTCTTGCATATTAATGAAGCAAAAAAGCACCATGAGAGCAATTGCAGCACACAAGCTAGATTCATCCTGAGTAGTGCAGAAAAGTGCAAATTGATCTCTTTGCCTAAAATTTGCATTGCACTCAGGTAGTGTGGGGAGGATTCTTCTCCAGGGAAAAAGAGTGTTGTCTATAGCTAGCCTCATTCAATCATGTATTGCAGAATACAGCTAAAGTTTCTGTTGAGGGTTCGGGTCAGCTAAAGAATTTGGCAGAAGTGTGCTGACTATACTCAAGCTATACTAGCTTGTGTTTTTCCTCTGCTCAACACCATACTCACAGAGTTTTGGAGGCCAGTAGTCATGTAAGACACCGCTTGGTTAAAAGGGCCTGCTCCCAGTGCTTACTGTCCAGCAGCATCCTTTCCTGCAGCAAGGCTATGTGCAGCAGTAGAGCCCATTAGTCTTAAAAGCATGTTTTAGCAAGTTTTGCGGGGTCACTCCAATAATTTTCTTACATATGTCATGGGTTTCTGTAAGTACATGTACGAAAGATTGAACCTATATTGTTTGGATGAGGGCAGGAATGAATTATACAGATGATACAGATGGGACAAAATAGGAGACTACATAGGAGCAGACACTTAATTGTAAACTGAATAACAGAAGCTTTAAGAACTATGAAAGAAAAAATGGATTAAGATGGGCTTATATGAGAAGCTTTGTACTTAAAATCTAGAGAAACTACTTCCAAGGTCACTTCCTTATGTTGTGTAGGAAAGGAGCAGACTTCTGTGAAATTGACAGAAATTGAAGAAGTGATGCACAAGGACTGCAAAAAACCTCTAATGAATAAACTTGCCAATTCATGTACAGCATGGAGAGGGGGATGCAAGGAAGAGCATACTTGTCTCATTTAGGCTTTTTCATCTGTTGTGTGGTTGTGAGTTTGAGTCATCAGATGGAAAGGAATAAAAAGCAGCAGTAATATCTTCCCTGTGAAAAGGCAGAGCCATCAAAGGATGCTGATGCACACAAGTCAAAGGCAAGTTCAGATGTGCAGTTGTCCTGCCATGTTCTGCTGTCGTACTGCCATGTATTAATTCTTACTGTAATGGTAAGTAAAGTCTTGCCAAAAAGGTGGGCCACTTGGAGCAATCTCAGCCAGGAGAATGATTGTGTAATTATTCATCAGTTCTCTTAAACTGTTTAGATACCTTTCCCTGCTGTGTGAAATTAACCAAGTTTAGTGATTGTGATTTCTTTCCCACAGTGATTTTTCAGCGTTCATGGCACTGATGGAAAAACACGCTGCCCTGACAGTATACTGAAAATGTGAAGACAGTTTATTGGTGGTAACTGTCTCTGTACCTTAACCCGAGGTTCAGACTTGTGATGCAGTGCCACACACACACACAAAAGTGATCGACTTCACAAAATTGGCAGGCCTCACACCTGCTAAATCACATGTTCACACTATTTTTAAATAATTAAGTTAATGTAATTAAGTTGCATTTTAACTTGGGCAAGTTGTGGTTTCTGATGTTTCAACAGGCAAAGCTTTCCTGCCTAGGCTGTTTCAGTCAGCTTATCACAACAGCAGCATCTCATTTGATCATGAGTACAGCTTCGCAAATAAAACAAAGATTAATCAAAACTTAAATGACTGTGAAATAAGGAGTAATGATGAGCACTCTTGATGTAGCCCTGTCATTGCCCTCTCCACAAGGTTCAAAAGACAAGGCTGATTGAAAGCAGAATGCCACCCAACTAAACTCTTGAGAAGCAGCAACCATTCACCTGACAGTTGCTTTATGTGTTAAATCCTGCGTGCTAGGTTTGGAACATGGTGGACATTAATATTACATGCTTTCATTATGTTCCCCTCACGGTGTTAAAAATAAACTACTGCAGATGGGAACATTACCACTTGCACTGAAGTAAATGCATTGATCCTAGCACAAGCTTTCCTTCCGGTTCCATTTAAAATGATTTTTTTTTTTTTTTTTAACAATTGTTAATTTGGTGTTCCAACAGTGGTGAGGTAAGATTTTCTGTTTATGCATCTGGATTGTGATGGTGGGCTGTTGGTTACAAAGACAACTTTTTACTGCAGTGGGAGGCATTTGAGGGATTGAGAAGCATGTGGTAGAATGTGCTGGGAAGAGTTGTTACAGCTCAAACCAGCTGGTAACTAAGAAACTTTAAAAAACCCCAACAACCTGCAAAGTTATAACTCTTTCATCTTAGCAGGCAACTATGTTATCATTTTTTGGAAAAGAAAGTGCATCACGACTCCATTTGTAAAGAAAATGTGGAAGACACTTTCAGTGATGCTGAGACCAGCCACAAAGGAAATAAACTGCAACTTTTCCTCTAGGAGCATTAATACCATTGGTTTGTGTCATCACAACAGAGAAATGGTGATGAAAAATCCCCAAACTAAAGAAATATTAGTATAGAAATTACTAGCAGTGCTCCTTTCCAGCTATACGGCTCATCCCCAGGGGAGCATGGTAGAAGGATGGTTGCTCTCTGTTCTGGGTTAGGTGCTGCAGGCACACAGCCCTCCATCCTCACAGCTGTGCAAGTGTAGTTTGAGTGTTGTGAAGGGGAACAGCACACCCCTTCTATTGATGATTTTACTACCCCGTTCCTTGGCATGTAGCCATTTGTGTCTGCTGTTAGACTGCTAATCCATACAGTAAAGCTTTTCCTCTTTCATTTTCCTTTTTTTTCTTCCTTTTTTTTTTTTGTTTGTTTGTTTGTTTGTTTTTTGGTTTTTCTTTCTTCTAGGTAGGCTAGGGCAGAATTACTACAGATGGTCAACTTTTATTTGGAATTGGAAATTTCTAGAGTGCTTGTCGTCATGTCCTTTTTGTTTTAAGTTTTTCCCACCCCAGAATTGGTTTATATGATAAAAAGGTTATCTGAAGGTTCTCAAAAGGTGGTTGCTGATGTCCTCAGAGCAGAGTTGGTCTTCACAAAGCTTATAGTTTGGGAATCCAGACTGTGGTTGAATTCAACTCCTGTGAGTCTTGAATGAGACTTGATGAACAGGAATTCAGTTGTAGTCCACATGAGACTTGATGAACAGGAATTCAGTTGTAGTCCACATGAATAAATAATTTTTTAAAAAAATTAAAAGCGATATAAAAAGTAAGTGTGGAGGTTTTCTTGCTTGTTTCTTAACTATAAAAGCCTTAATGGTAATGTGCTCATTTTACTAAGGTTAGCATGCCTTAAATCTGTTTATGTGTGGCGCTTTTTTTCCCTCTTGATGGATGTATCTGAAGGTTTGAAAGATGCTTTCAGTGAGTAGGAATGAAGAGTGGGTAGCACAAAATTAATTTTAGCATTTTAATATGACTGATACTGTAGACTTAGTCCAACTCTGAAATTATTTTATGTATCTGTTTTAAAGCTGGGCAAAAGTTTGTGCTCCCCTACTATTGCTCTTAAAGAGGACATGGCTTAAAATGGAAGAATGCTGGTTAAAGAGAACCTTTGCAACAACAACAACAAAAGTTTTTTTGTTTGCTGGACAGAGGAGAAAAAAAATGTACTCTAGCAGTCCATCTGGTTTGACAAAAAAAAAGTAGTAGTGAGTAGTTCTGGAGCCTGAGTGCAGTAAGAGCCAGTAAATAGACTGGGCATTTGTTTTCCTCCACCTTTGCTTTTTCTGATTTTTAATCTTAATTTTTATTATTTGTGTATTTTCAAGAGAATGGAAGCTTAAGAGTCCAAAACATGTTCTTTATAGATCAGAAATCCTTATTTCAAATTGGTGGTGATGTTTCAGACAGAATTGCTTGTTGTTGTAGAACACTGTGTCAGACAGCACTTCCCAGATCACTGGGTTTCTTTCTCCCTGACTTCTCAAAGCAGAAGTGAATGGTTTTGTGTATCACATGCTCTGCCAGGAAGGCAAACTTCCAAGGGTCGTAATGCTGTTAGTCAGATGTTTAGGGATGATCCACTCTGATCATTTATGGATGAAGTTAACTCACTTCATTTTTTTCCTAAAGGTTATCAAAAACTGAGGCTATCAGTTTGAGTCAGCTAATGATTCTTATGCCTTGTATGGATTTGCAGTAAATTCAGTTTTCAGTCCATCCTAAAGTTCAGTAATCCTGTTCTGAATCCTGATACTTTGGTTGTTTAAGCCAAGCCTGTACTTGCATAGTAGTCACAGAGGAAGTACTAAGAAATGAAAATATGGTGTGTATCAATGGAAGCATTTATTTAGAAGTGTTTGCTTCTGCTAACCGCTGCAATGTTGTGAGCCGTATGCCCTACTCTGTAATGAACACTGCTTTGCACTTATTCTCTCTCTGTAGCTCAACTTGCAACATTATTATCAGTTGTTTTGAGCTGATGTAATAAACAAAAAGGTTCTTGCTGTGTGTTTTAACACCCTCGTTGTCAGTGTATTTGAACATCTAAGCAGTTTCTGCATTTTATAAAGCATGTGGTATGGTAAGTTGTTGTAGTTGTCCCTTTTTTTTTTTTTTTTCCTTTTATTCTCCCAGTAGATTGTAGTCAGTCCTATGTGGACTTTTCTATACCAGCATCTTTTTTCCATTCCAGAATCTTCTTCCAGTTAGCCAGGATCCAAACCACGATTCCTCAGCCTTTCAGCATTGCTCACAAGGCAGATAATTACAGTCTTTTGGCTGCCCATTCAGGACTTTGGTAGTTGTAGCAGAATAGCTACTGCATGTAGAGTAGGTCTACATTATTATAATCTACCAATACTGGCCACAGTAGTTGGTTTTGAAGAGATATTAAGAAAATAGGACATTACTGATTTTTTTTTTCTCCACATAAAATTACTGTGAAATATTGCTGGGGGATTGTGTACATGTGTTTTTTGTGGTGGTGGTGGTGGGTTTTGGTGGTTTTGTTTGTTTCTTTGTTTTTTACTGTGGAGCATAGTTATGGATCTTTTTTACAATTTACACCTTTATCCTCCTGCCTCATTCCCAAAATCCACCCTGAAACTCCAGTCCCTCTAATTTCTTATAAATTTAAGTTGAGGATCCTTTCTTTGTCATTTAATTGCAGGTGCTTATTTTATTCCTATTAATTTCTTAACAGAAATGACAAGGCCCACAGACTAAGCTGAACATATCTCACACTGTATGGAAAATATAGAAGCTCATATTCATCATAATGAATAGTACTGTACTCTGATGTTTATCCCTTGCTCCTGTAGGAAAAGAAAAACTATTTTTGTACACTTTGCTGGTTTGAGCACTTGTGTCTTGTTGTAGAGCTGAACTGCTATGGCTGTTCCCACTGTGAGTTTTCACACAAAGAATATGACTACACAATAAAATCAACACACGGTTGTAGGGTGGGTAATCAGTGATTATAAATAGCAATAGGAGAGCTCAAAGGTTACTTGTTATCTTTCATTCAAGTGTCTCGATTATTCAATGTGAGCATTAACTGATAAATTCCTAGTGCCCTGTCCTGTGTATTAGTTATTCTCTGTCAGCCATACCCAGACATTTTAACTGGCTTGTCTGAGATCATACTGTAATCTGAAATACAAAATAAAACCTGATGATTTAATAGGTAGAAAGCACTGTAGTTTGTACTGTGGAAAATCATGGCAGAGTGTATCAGAGCAGCCACTGTCCCAGGATCTGTGTTTTAAATTTCCCTCTTCTGCTACCTGCTTTGTAGTAGAGTTCAGAATTATCTCTTGGAAGATGATTTAGTAATCTTCTGATTATTTCTCCAAGCTACATGTAGTGCAGTTGTGGCAACTCATAGGCAACATGCAACTCCACAGAAAGGAAAACATTCCTCAGGTTTTCGTATAAATACAATAGTAAACAGGTCAGGAAAGCTGGTCCAATAGGAGTTTAAGTGACAAGGCAACTTTTGATTCCCAAAACGCAAACAAGTTTGAATGGTGTAATTTATAACGCGTAGCTCAAAACATTTACAGTTTGACATTCAGGTATTGTACAGAAAGAGTCCAACTCATAAAACCCTAAAGGTCCAGGAGGCAGACCCAACAGAAAAACAAATTTAAGATCTTCAGTGTGGTGTGCAACTTGTACTTGACTACTTCAATGTTAAATGAGAGCAAGATGAAGAAATGCTCTGATCTTCATCCTGAATTTGAGAAACTGAAGCACAGGAGGTTTCCAGCTCAGATTCAGCGTAACTGAGGTATATTAGCCTGGCATTTATTCACTCTAGCTTCACAATGTAGTCAGTGTCTGCCTTTGGATCTCACCAATTTTCCATAGTAAAATTTTCCTATAGCAGTGATAGGCCAGTACCCTAACTATTAAATCCTGCTGCTAGCTGTTTTATTGTATGTCTTTTATAATGTGCTGAAATTCCTTTAATATCTAAAATACAGGGTGCTAACTCAGAATTATAGCTGTGTAAATGATCTTAGAAAGTAGTAATTTCTAGTTCACAGTTGCTTGTGAAGGGATTATCAAAGGTGTGTTGCCCTTCTCTCCTGCAGTCATCAACAAAGGTAATAATCTTCATTAAATGGTCTTTCATTGGTGACTTCTGGCAGAAGAGAATGACCGTGTGGTCTCACAATATTGCCAGTAAGTTTATTAGTAAGGACATCCTCTTATACATGATTTCTTCAAGAATTTTTTTAAAAAAACCCATCCTATGCTCTTTTAAAAAAAGCCTGTTGAATGCTGATTGCCATAAACAATATAGTTGAAATACTCTAGGGACAGATCTTGTTGTCATGGGTACTCAAAAATAAGTACTGAGCATAAAGTGCAGCTGGGTATCTCAGCTAAGCTCAGCTGACATATTCTTGGTTTTAGTAATACAGTCTGTCACATGAACACCATTTGATTGCATTTAATGAATCTCTCTTTGTTAGTAAGGAATTGTATATATTTATGTCACTACAGGTTTATCAACGAAGGTTAATGATTTGGGTAAGCCAGAAAATCTTTCCAACCAGCCGAGGGGATGGGAGATTTCCAAAGGTAAAGTTACTTATATAATTTCTATCATCTAATTAGCTTACTAAGATGAAAATTTTCTAAAAAATAAACAAACAAAACCAAACACTGTAAGTTCAAGGGATTTCATTTTGTGACTGCTTCAAGAGAGCAGCCAGCTCTCATGATTTCATCACATGGTCTCATGGTATTCTGTTTTTCTTAAAGCCTTGGCTCCTTGAGCCAGGCAGTTAACTGAGGATTTCAGCTTTCATTTTAAAAAGATGTTTTTAGCCTTCAGGCTTGCAGAAAACATGGACTCTTGCTGGCTACATACCAGAAAGAAAACACACGTATTTCCAAGAGCTTATATTTCTTAAGCCTGTTGTGTGATTTTACAAACTTGACATGCTTGATTTTGGCAAGTCTGTCTTAACAATGCAGATAAGAAAATCAGTGATAATGCAGGAGGAGGAAGGAGGTGTTGTTTTTATTTTCTGTTGTTAAGTTTTCTGCTTGTGCTTTACCTGTCTTGAGTAACAAGCATACAAAGCATGTCAGTTTTCATCTGAGTTTGATAATAAGTACTCCAACATAAATGTAGAAGTTGTGGCTTGTCAGACAAGATTCATAAGGTTTTGTTCTGCTACCATTGCTGGTTTCATAAATGTGAAACTAGATATGAAGTTTGAGTAGGCAAATACAACAGTTACTCAGAACCACAGAATGTACATGTTTTATTTCCATATTACCTTTCATGACTGACTCAAAATCTGTGAAAAAAAAAAAGGCAGGTAAGTAAAGGAGAGAGCTTGTGGAAAAATGTTTTGATTGTTGCAATTATTATCTAGACTCCAGCTACTTGTTAACAAAACTCTGCTATTCCATCTGGATGACATTATATTTTCCACACTTTTTCTTTATAAAGGAACTTGTTAAATTTAGAGCTGGGCTATTTGCAGTCTGTTGTTTGCAGACTCATGTGCCAGCATGCCAGTCTTTAAATTAACATATATGGTAGTACTACCATTCTTAACATTCAGAGTATTTTGAAAGTTCAGCTGAGTAGGTTGACAGCAATGCCACATAACAATGAGTGTGCTGTACGTGGTCATACTTACATTAAATGAATTTGCTAATTTTATGAATCAGCTGTATGTTAACTACATGATTTTTGTTCAAAATTTTAAGCTAGTAGCTTTTAGTGAGTTGTCATTCATCATTAAGCAGAGTTGCTCCTGAAACAGAGGGATCAAGCTGTGAACTCTTGCAGCATAGTTACTAACAATGGTGCATTATATTTGATTTATGAATACCCGTGGTTTTATGCCACATATAAATTTTAAAAGTTTATCAAAAGGGAGAATTGTTTCTCAACTAGTCAAAAATATTATATTTCTTTTCTTTTAAAGTGATTGGACTCCTGCTTTTTAAATATGATGGATTTTTTCTAGCATTTATGTAATTCTTCAAAAGCTGTTTGACATATGCTATCAAGGACCAGTTTTTAGAACTAGATTTTAAATTTTATTTCACAATTGATCTTCAAAACAACTTGAATATTAACTGCACACAAACTAGATTCCAGAGAGTATCAGCCTTAACAGAAACTGGGTGTCTTTAGAATCTAATTTTTTTCATCCATCTTATAAAACGAAATTGCTGAATAAGAGAGCAGAAAGTGCTCAGTCTTTTAGCTCAGCTGTTTTGTATACTCAGTGCTAAACAGCTTGAACTACTGAAAGAATAAAGTAAAATTAATAGAATTTTTAAAAACTGTTATTTCACATAAAAGTGCTTGTTATTTTGTTTTCATGTAACCAACAAATGTAAAAGGATACATTTCTTAAAGACAATTTATTTCCAGACCTAGAAGGGTCATATGGAACTTTTTATCTTATGATTGTATGGCAGAATTTCAGGATGAGATTGTTTTCACAGCTGAAAAGGAACTGCCCAACACAATGCTTTTGGAAATTTGCCCAGACCTTTGGTCTATGTAGTGCGCCTGTTCGCATGTGTAAGTTTCTAGTTTTCTTCTCATATCCTGTAATGATACATAAGTATCAAATTCAGTCAACAAAAAAGCAAAAATATTATCATGAGGATGGAATTTTCTAGAGTCCTGTGAGGAAACATATTTGTGCAGCCGCTAAAATGTAAATGTTATTTTTTTGTTCTGAAATGGTCTTTTGCAAAATCCCCTGTTTGGCCCTGGCAAAGGTAAGGCATGTTTCTAAACCTTCCCCTGGCTTGCAGAGCCCTTCTGCATATGTGCTGATCAAAGTCTGCTCATTTTCTCAATTTCTGATGCCCTGAAGGGAGAGGCACCATTTGCCCCTAGAAATGGATTTTACTCTGTGTTCAGCCAGAAAACTGCTCCTGACTGTATGCAGTGCAGAACCCTGTGGGAAGTTCATGTACCTGAAAGCAGAAGTTAGCCTGTAAACTGATAAAGACAGTGGGACAGCCATGGGGTGGCTTCATTCCTAGCACAGGTAAATGTAGCAGATATGGGTATTCCAGCGAAAATTATAGCTTTGATGAGCCAGGAAAGAAAAATTGATGAAAACTGCACTTCCATGGTAGTTGTGAGACTGCTAGGTGTTTAATTCCTAATTTAGAAATTCACAACTCTCAGATCAGAAAAACTGAACTCGGAGAACTTCAATTTCTTAAACAAACTAAAAGCAATCTGCTTATATGACAAACATGTACTAAGCAATAAAGGCAATAAAATATATTTACAATTCTGATTCTTAAACACATAACCCACAGTGTTCTGTTTTGGTTTTGTTGTTTAGGGTCCCGTAGTGGCATATCATCAACAAAATACTTCAAGCATGTGCTTAACCTTTAGGGTTCCTTCTGAGGCTTAAACTGAATCAGAAATTTAAATAATTTGCTGAATAGGCATTGACTTCAGCCAGTGAATGTTTAAGTGAGGTTAACAAAAACCTACCGGAGACAGCTGGCTGATATGGCACACTATCTCCTTACTTGTCCAGAGACAAGTAACACACTACATTGTCTTTGAGTGCTCTTTTCAATGACCACTATAGGAAAATCACTTAATGGTGCATACTAGCTGCTTAAGCTGCAAGGTGTTTAAAAGATGAGAGGTCCAAGCTGTAAAAGGTTCTCTTAACAATAAGATATTTTATAACTAAGACATGCTTTTATGTTGAAGGCCACGTGCAGCCATAAAATGCAGCTTGAGGGTTTAAAAGGGCAAGCAAACAACTTTATTGGTAGACAATACCATTAACGTCAGTTTTCTGATTACCCATGTTGGTACTGAGTTGTACATTCTAAAGGCCTCGGTGCCATCTGTCAATTTGTGGCCATGAATTTTGCATTCATGACACTGTGTCTATCTTCTGTGCTCCACATGTGTAAAATAGGTAATTGCTCATTTTCAGCCATATTCATATTCTAGAACTACTGCACACAAAGCACCTGCAGGTACAGTTTTAGACCTGAGCTGTCCCAGCCATTATGAAGGGCACCTTGGTTTGGCAGAAGTGAGAAAAATAATTTTGAGGAATAGTATAAGAATGTACAACTGGTGGTGAGCTGCAGAAAGTGTTGTCACTCTATTGCTTCTTCTGTAACTTTGCTGGGGTGGTTGGGGCCACCTCAGGTGAAGCAAATGTCCAAAT
This sequence comes from Columba livia, assembly GCF_036013475.1. Taxonomy (NCBI): domain Eukaryota; kingdom Metazoa; phylum Chordata; class Aves; order Columbiformes; family Columbidae; genus Columba; species Columba livia. The sequence continues at coordinate 36,839,542 of NC_088642.1, forward strand.
TCCCCAGTTCAGCAGGGTAGGATGGTTGGTGGCTCAAGACTTGCATTTCGGCTCCTAGGACACACTTGTCCATCCCCAGTTGAAATATTTTCTTCAGGTGCTGTAAGTCTTACCTGTTTTTAAACAATCCTTTCCTCTCTGTGGAATTACTATTTATTATATCGATTCAGCCATGTTTAGTAGGCATTTACTTCTGAGCTAAAGCTAGGGAACTATGGAAACCTTAGGACAGGAGAAGGGAGGACCTTGCCAAATGGACCTCACAAAGCACAGCTAATACTGTTTTTTTTCTCTCCACAGGGAATTCTCCCCATTTCGAAGGAAATAAATCGTAAGAAGGAAAGTGAGGCAGGAGGGGAATGCCTGGTTCCAGTAAATGGCTATGGACACCATTTCACCCAAATTGATTACCTCTACTATTTTTAATCATAATTTCTCCATTTGTATTACATATGGTGTATGGGTTTGATGAGGTCATGGTGTCATATATCGGGAATTGTTTCTGTGTAAATCATCAAGTGTAAGAAGAAACTATGGGACTCTGAGCCTTGCTTTAGAGAATAACAGTGGACAAACGTGTACCATAAAAAATAGTTTTTAACATTCTGACTCAAGCGAAAGCTCTCAGAATTTCACACTGTGAATCCATGTTTACAAACATTACAGGTGGGCCTTCAGGCCTAGTTCTACCGCAGCAATGTCTTCCACTACTCAAACTCCACTGCTCACACACAACCGGTAAATTGCTCTCTCCATTTCCACCATCCCAAACTGCTTCTTGCAGAGGCTGAGAGTCCCCCCTTTTTTTTCATTTAGATGTAACAAACCTAGTAGTTTATTTTCATCGATTGTCTGTATATCTCTATATTTTATCCATGTACTCTTTTGATGTATAGAAGTAGTATGAAACTCATGGTTTCCTTGTGGTAAGTGATTGTGATGCTGCCACGGGATTTGAGACACTGATGAATGGTGCTATTTTGGACTTTAAATATGCTCCTTGGCAAGGTAGCTCTGATGGAGTTATTTTTTATTTCCATATTCTGAGAAGGTGTTGGTACTTTGTTTTTCTGAATGTTGTTCTTTAGACTGGACTGACTTGTTTACTTGTGTCTTCAGTGTGGCTTTCTTATTCAGTGCTGTAGGTGAGTAACTACTTATAGTGTACAAGTGAGGAACTGATTCCCTATCAGGGTCCACTCACAAACATGCAGTTATAGTGGGAGCAATCACAAAACTGTAATTTACGTAAAATCTCCTTTCTGACTCCTATCCACCTAATGGAGAAAAATGAGCAATAACTTTCCACCAACCTCTCAAAATCTCTTTTGATTTTTGCCTTTAAAAAAAAAAAAAAAAGCCTTTTTTTAAAGAAGGGACAAGCTGTAATGCCCTCTTTAAAACCATAAAATAGGGGATATAGTAAGAAAAACACAGCAAATTTCTGGGAGAAGTCCTAAAGGGGAAGAGTACATTTCCACAGTACTGTCAACATGTGGACTTTACATTTTTGTTCTTGCTCCCAGACTACTATCAATACAAAACAACGCAAAACACAAAACTAAACAGTATCATCTACTCATGGAGTGTTGTTGTGTTAGACACAGTCTGAAAGCCCACCTTGATTTTTTATATAACTGTCTTTTAGCTCTTCCTTTTACAGGGCAGGCCTTGTTCTGAACTATATTAGCTTCTGACTGTTAAATACCAATGCATGCACTGCACTTCCTATATTTCTTTCCTTTCCCCACCTTCTGTATCCCTTTTCTTGTACCTTTTATTTTCCAATAGATTAGATATGTCTACTGTGCTGTATATAGGGCAAGAAGTAATATTCAGCAGTTGTGGCATTTATGTATAGTTGCAGTTGTGTACTGCTGACAATGCAGGCTTTTGTAACAATGTGATCTTTAATAATGCACTACAAGTACCCAATGTATTTTAGCTATTTTAGTAGGATTTGTTCAATAAACATGCAAGCTCTAAGGATAGCCATGGTGTCTCTGTTTCCTCATTACAATTAGGGGAGGGCTCATTTTCTGTTTGTTTGCACCTGTTCCTTACGTGATTTCTGAGGTGGGTTTTTTTTTTCAGGAATGTCTGGTGAAGCAAAAGGTGATTCCTTTTGTTGTATGCTAAACAATAGCTATTAAGATAAACTAAATGCCAGACCTGGATCTGGGAAATTATAGCAGATGGACAATGGTAGTCATGTACTTCACTTTCAAGACTGCTGAATGGCTGGGTCAGATGTGATATATGATGCCATTTTTAGTAGTCCCAGGAGGAGACTTTGCAGCTGTGCATGGTAAATACAACATATTTAATTTCCCACCTCCAATAAACTGAATTAAAAGGCTCTTTTCCTAGTGTGTGTAATATAGTTTAAAAGAATGTTTACATAGTCCTCTCTTTGAAAAACCAAACCAAAACTAAACAACAAAAAGGAACAACCAAACGAACAAACTTCTATTGGTAGAAAAAGTAATATCTGCGTTTGTAAGTTTTAGAACATGTATTGACCTAGAGAGGTGGTGGTAGTATGGCATGGATGGGGAACAGAGGAGGTTGGTGCTTCTCAGGTTGGCGAGGGGGCTTTCTGTAGCTGGAAAACGGATTAAAACAATTGGGAAAAGAAAAAAAAAGAAAAGCAGTGTATGTGTCTCACAGTCAGCTGATGCAGTACAGCATGATGGGCTGCCTTTTAAAATCCCTCATTAAATAATTACTTGTGCAATAGAAAGGCTAGTAAGCGTATTTTTAAAGGTTTGTGGTCAGTAAATTGGTTCAGGAAATGTTGGTTCTAACTGCATACCTGGTAATAATGTACCATGGAGGATCTGGTGAATCAATCTTTATCCCTCAGCAAATCAAACAAGAAAAAGAAGATTAATTCTCCAAAATAGGAATAATAATGGATAACTGTTTTTCACAAACCATTTTATTTATGTGGATAAAATAATAAATTAGGAGCTAGCTACTGTTATCACCAAGCACCACATTTTAAAAGAAAAATAGGGCAGAACAACATGCATTATCAATCTCATTCTAGAACTAAAAAAACTGTATTGTTAATTACCAATCGAAGAGACATCAACTGTTACACTTTGCAGTTTATGCCACCAACAACATCCTGAGGAAGTGGGTTTAAAAAAATGAACAATATTTATAAGTTGATTCAGTGGGAAGTTAGCTAAATTCTGCCTGCATGTGGGTAAAGAAATGCAAAAGAACAGTAGCAGTTTAAAAGTAATATTACTTTAATGCCAGGCTCCAGTAAAATATACTGCAATTAAATTTCCACTATTAAAGCTGTACTACCATATCACAAAAGAAAAAATAAATCAGATTTGAAAACAATGCAAATGAGTCCAGTTCTGTCTCATCATGTTCCTGTCAGGGGAAAAAAATAATAACCTGGAGTAAGCAAGCCAAGTTTAGCACTACTCAGCATTGGCAGGGCTACAGCTGGAATAAGACATCCTACTTTGGCACCCCAGCTCAGAGAAGATGGGTGCCCAGTGGTGAGAGTCCAGAAGAACACAGCAAGTGTGGTGTGAACGATGGCACAGAATGTTCTTGATGGAGAGTGACTGAAAGAAATGGGTTGGTTTAGTCTGAGGTGAAGCTAACAAACTGCTCTTTGTGAGGACAGAGCAAGATAGTCTTGAGTGTCATAAGAGAGGGTGAGGTGATATCTAGAAATCTGGAAAATACTTTCAAAGGTGGAAGGATAGGAATGGGCTGGAGTAGGGTGACAAGGAGAGGCTATTGGATGTTCATCTTCTGAGATCTTTCAGAACAGGTTGGCGAGTATCTGTTATTTGAGTTACCTGTAACTCCTATCATGAAGTAACGATAGACTAGAATCAGCATTTTCTGCCTTTTTATGTCTTCCTAAAAACATCCCTGGCAAACATGGTGTGGCCCCATACATTTGCAAAACCATGCACACAGGATTTGCATTCCCCACTCACCATTTATTCATTCTGCAGACTGATTCCAAGCGGGCTATGAGCTATATACTAAGGCACAAACCCCCTTTTTGTAGTCACTCACATCCCTGTTTTCTAAGATTCGTTTGAGTCCTGGTGAAGGCAAAAATACAGGAACGTATATGGGCTTTGCTGTTACAGCCATGAAAACATGAGTAACTTACACTCTAGTTGAGAGAAAGACCAGGAGAAAACCAAAAAAACACCTCCCTCCCCGCCATTAAAAAACCCAAGCAAACAAAAATAAACAAACAAACAAAAATACCCAAGCAATCAAAAACAACCATGGAGAGTATATAGCAAGCTGTTTTGGGGAAATAAGAAATTCAGAAGAATTTGTGCCTGTCTGAGCTGCAGCCCAAGTGATGCAAGGTTTGCAGAGACAAAACATGAATGTTACGCTCCTACTTGCAATAGATATTTTCCTTTTCAGATGCAGAGCTCTGAAATACCTTGTTAAAAACACGCAGGAAGCAAACTTGACTTTAGAGGACAGTTGTTGACACTTTTCCTCCCCACATTTTGGAAGAGGGGAGCTGCCAGAGAGGAGGCAGGCTGGAATCCCCATGGGAAAAGATGTAGCAGATGAGACTCTTGGCCAGCGGTGTGGGGAGCGGGGGCTGTACCTTGGTCCCCCAGCTGCACCTGCTTAGCCCAGCTTGGGCCTCAAGACCCTGGCACTGCTTCTGCCCATGGGCATGCTTGGTAACACTCACACAATGGCCACCACAGTCAGATTGCTTATTTCTAGTCCCAGGCTAAGTGGAGGAACATAGTAAAAGAGAACAGACTTGCTGTAGTTCACTTCCTCCTGAAAAATGAGTCCAATATTTGGATACTCAAATACTGTTTAGCTATGTTGCAGAATAAAGAAGAAAATATATCACACATTTATAGTTTAATTGCTATGTAAGCATAACGTAAAATCCTCAGGTAACCTACTAGCATACTGACAATCCTGACTGCCTACACTTGTTCATCTGAACCATTTTATAAGTGCATCCAGAGCTTCGAGCTACCATCTGCTAATCAGGGTACAGTTAGAGCTCAAAGTACTGTGTAAACTGGGGTAAATGATCTCAGGAAGCAGTGTAACTGCAAAATCAGTGCTGTGTTTTTTTTTAAAAAAAATAAGTCAGAATGATGCTCTTGCTCTTTGTGCATTCATTTCTACTTTGCCCTTTCTGATACTGCCTGAGTGTGTTAGCTTGATCCCATTTGTCAATTTGCAACACAAATTACCTTTCAGAGCAGCTTAACTCTATTCCTGCTCTGGAGGCACCAATTTGGTGTTTTTAAGTTGTGGGTATAAAGACTTCACCCTATATGTCACTTGGTGTGTGCTGCTTTTCAAAGCTCTCAACTCCTTGTGACTCATCTAATATTTTCCAGCTGCTGATTCCAGAGGAAGAGACGTGACCCAACAGCTGATGTTTTATACAAAGAAAGAGTATCCTGTTTGCACAGCACTGTTTCAAATTCATATTGCACGTGTTTGAAGTTAAATCCATGAATTTGTTCAGACAGATAATTTTTGATTGGGGAATTTACTTTATGTAACTTAGAGAAGATCTTGGAAGTTTCAAGAAGTCACAGCAATAAGGACTTCTTTTTTCCAAGATACGTCCTCAAAATGAAAGTGTTGAGCAGTATTCTTCTGCATTTTTTCGTGTATTCTCAGGTGTTTTCTGCAGTCTTGAGTCTTTAGTTTATCTCAGCAGATTTCCATACCCAAATATAAGAACCATAAAGCCCTTTGTACCATGATTTCTGCATTCAACACCTTGACTTCCTAAAAGCTGAATTACTTAGCTGGAAATTTCACTGTTTTTTAAGCTCCTGTTAAAATTCTCTGTACCCACCCACTCAAGACTTATCATTGACCATCCAGGTTTCTACAGCAAAGCTACTGGACAGCAAGTCCTAGAGGCTGCCAAGTTTAGGACTAGACTGCCACAGGTTTATGGCTATATTGAGATTTACTTTCCCACTGGTTATGCAATAGGTCACATCACTGACTGTAATGATAGCTGCACGAGTGTTGTTAGAGTTAAGTGTGTTAGCAGGCTGTCAAAGCAGCCTTGTCTCTGGAGGTTTCATTTCCCTGTGAGTCATTTTGGCTTTGTCACTTTTTCCTCACTACCGTTTGCTCGGAGGTGAGTTTCTGCCCATGAGTCACTAGCACCATTGTAGAGCCCCGTCTGGCGAAGTCCCCTGGGAGTCTCAGGCGCCGGAACATTTCCAGCACAGACTTCAGTTGGCCGTTCAAAACCACCTGTAGCCTCTAACAAATTCACAGTCCATTTGTTTTCTTTTCAAGCCCAGCAAATTCTTGGTGTTTCCTCGGTAGCCCATCCCAGCTGGCAGTGCTGTTCGCAGGAAGGTTGCATGAGGACAGGGCTGTACAGTAGTGAAAACACCCTCCAGAAAAAGAAAGGGGAGGAGGATATAAAAAGGATGCCTGGACACTGACTTTGTAAATAAACAGCAGTAAGCTAACTGTAGCAGCAGGAAACATTTCTGTCAGATTCTGGAAAGCTACCCATGGCAGGAAACAGATATGTAAAGTGCAAAATTTCTACTATTTAAAAGAGCACTTTGATCAACAAAGTGATAAAAGATGTATTTCATGCTTTTTACTCTGAAATACACCAATTTGAGCAATTTGCAAAAGTTCTTTTCAGTGGAAAGCCCTGAGTTAGCAGACTTGCAATTTGCTATAACTGGTAAAGCTCACAGCATTGCCTGATCACACATGAGAACAAAAGAAAAAACAGGGCACTCTTTCCTGAATTTCGTTTGCCATTTTTCCTTTTTACTGAAGGAGATGAGCGTCTGAAGTCAGAAGGGAGGAACTGGGCACTGGCAGCAGGGTACACAGCTGTGCACCCTACCTCCCATCTTGCACAAGTCCATTGCTACACATCTCCATTTCTCTAGTTTCCTCTGCCCATAGGGTCACAAAGAAGAACATTTTAGTGATAGCAGCCCAAGTCTAGCACCTGTGTGAGTCAAATAAGCCACCCATGTTCCCTACATGAAGCATAAAACCCATTCCCACACACTTCTTGACCAGACCATCTCCGTAAGTATAAGCTCTCTCTCTAGATGGTATAGTGCTGTTAAGTAACTGGATTTTTGATGACTGCTAGAATATATACCTGTGTCCTTTTTTTTTTTTTTAAATTTTCATTTGGAGAATAACATACTGTTTTCTGGTTGACCTTAAAGTCTGAAACCCAAGAAAACCATAAGAAAAGCAAAACCAAGAAAAACCTTTCTCCAGAAGCCCCACACCAATAACAAACTATTGCAGAGGCAGAGACATTAAATTCAGAACATATAATTTCAACACTTTAACATATATAAGTAGAACATTCCATAGTTTTTGACACTACAGTGAACAAAACTATACTCAGGAGGTAGGCACATCTGCGGCAAAATATGTACTTAAAACAGACCATGTTGCTACATGTTATGTAGAGAATTTTTGGCACTAATATTCTTAAAGCAAACTGCAAGAAGTATCATGGTGAACATCACACTCTCCTGCACTTTGGGAAACTCCTTCTGGGGCAATGCAGACAGTGGGCTAGAGTTTCCCTGGATTATAAATAACCAGATTTGGCCTGACTCTCTTGTGTGTTATGCAAGTTCAGCGTGAAAGAGGAAAGCAGATTAAGGGCCTCACATTGCCTATTTCTGAGCCAGGAGTTTGCTTTCACAATCTGGGCAGGAGGCAAAGGAGCAGGACAGGAGTGACTGCTGTCCCTCTGGGAGTGGGCAAGGAAGTGAACAGCGCTGGATGGACAGCCCCCTGTGTCCTGTGCACTGCGAGCAATTCCTGTACTATGGAACAGATCCTTTTTGATAACTTGGGTTCTTAGAGGGCACAAAGAAGCATGCTGTACCCTTAAGTATGTCAGTGTGCCAAAGTAACTCGAGGCCACGACAGGTGCCCTTTATTTGCACCTGAGAGAGGGGTGACTTCTGAAGCAGCTCTGGGTAGCAATCAGCTTCCTGCTGGCAACAATATATCTGCGGCTAATTGGGACTGCACTATTCACTTTCAATCTAGCAGGCCTCAATTTGTACTAACCCGAAGTGCACCATTTCCATGCCAAGCCTGTGCCACAAACTGATTTTCTAGTTTCATTCTTATTTCCAGAATGATATGTGGATGCTACTGTAAAGACAGCAAACAAAAAGGAAGTAGTAGGTCACAGAAACTACTTTATCCAGTGCACTCAGAACTTCATATCTTCTACTAGCTGCTGAAAATATATTTTCTTTTTATTTCACCCCCTGCCTTCTGAAACAAAACTACATATGTTGCTGTCTTAGACCATGGTGTTTGCAGGAGTTTGCACCTCATATTTGCCATCCTGAACAGTTATGTGTGTCCGGTGCCACTTCTTTTCTTGATTTATTTCTGTATTCCCCAGCACCCATAAGATGAAGTAGAGAGAAAGCCTAATAGCGAATAAGCTACGTGTCCCAGCTTGATATCCAGCCCACACAGCACTCTCTGAGCAGTCACAAAAATTATTAATTCTAATGAAAGAAAGCAGTTGTAAAAGCAGAGTTAAGATCCCTGAGGGAAGAACCTGTTCCCTAGCATCAGAACACCTGTGCCACTTTCTGCAGAAGAGCCAGGAGGATGCACAGTGGTTGCTGCTGCTTCCTGTCCAGGAGCAGCTACAGGTGTCATAAGAGGTGGGTATGCTTACATCCTTCAAAGCCACAGTTTCCGATTCACCAGCAGAAAACGTTCCCTTTGAAAATGTAGCTTAACTATTCTGTGCCTCCTTCTTACAGATATAAGCAGAGAAAACACTGACTATTAGGTTTTGTAATGTGAGAGGCTGTAGAGTTCTCTGAGGATGAGTTAAAAGTGTGCATCAAAAATAGCCCAAAGGCCAGAGCACAACACTAAGAGGATATGGGAAACTGGTCAAGTTCACTGATGCCTTATGCAAACTAAGACAAGTCACTCTGTGTCAGATCTAAAAAAGAAAAACAAACAAACAAACCAACAACAAAACACACAAAACACAAAGAAACAAACAAAAAACAAATAACAAAGCAAACCAACAAAACTACATCCCCCGCCCCCCACCCCCAAACTAAAAAACGACAAAAAAAAAGAAGATAAAAGAAGCCATCTACAGATTCCATGTTGGAGCACACTTTTTGGCACTCAACCCACCTCACCCTGCCTTGCCATGCTGCATGGCCCATTTTTGTTACAACTCCTCTATAAAACACAACCTTCATCCTCACAGTGGTACTTCAGAAACACCATAGTGACTGTGAAACACTAAACATATGGCAATTTGATTCATGGAACTACGAGAGATACATGCAACAGTTGCCATTATTCATTTCTGTACACTTCTACTAAAATTATTCAAGAGACTTGCTACTGATACCTCCCATCTCTGCAATTATGAAATATCTGCAATAGCTAACTGTACTAGTCTCAGCCCATAGGTTTTCCCTGAATTATATTCCTTTATTTTAGTAATAACATTTTCTGTGCTCATCAATAGCTCTTCCTCATCCCTGTACGTTCAGCTCTGACTTATTTATCAGGAATATCAACATGTTTGTTGTACCCATGTTGGTTTTTGTTGCTTTTTGAGAATACTCTTAATGTCAGCTGTTCTCTGACTGCCTGAAGAGTTTGAATTACTCACGGCTTTCCAAGATATCATTGCACAAATCCTACCATAGTTTTTAATAGCAATAGTCACTATTGGTAGTCAAAACTTGGAGTAATTACATTGACTAATGTAATGGAGTCTTTCTATGCCTTTGTTATTCTCCATGGGTGAGTTTCTTGCTAAGAGCATAAAAGTCGATTCTTACTGCTGGTCCTGAGATTTGGAATTTGGTTATTTATCCTGTGTCAAGTAATCTATTCTTTAAAATAATTCAAACAGGCTGATCTTCCTCAAGAGTCAGCAATGCCTTGCAACAGAAGTTTCCAAATCCTGCTCTATACTTTACAGTACTGTGCAGAGGCCTGTACTTTAAGCTGTGCAAGCTAAGAGAAGTTGCCTTAGCCAAATAAATTAATTAATCAGCAAAAGTTTTAAGAAAAAATACTGGAAGTTTGAAAGTTCAAGACAAAAGAATCTACTGATATTATACAAACCAATTTTTAACTGTTAGCAAAGATTCACTGAGAACAAAATCACATCCAACCAATCTCATTTCCTCTACAATAAGGTAAAAGGCTTGAGAGTAAGCAATAGAAGCCATAAATCTTGCCTTTCATTATGGTTTTTACATTGATTGATGGGATCTTTTTATAAGTAAACTAGGCAAAGCAGGTCAGGAGGGGTGGAAGCAAAACTGGAGAACCATATCCAGAAAGTGCTCAGCTGTTTACTACAATAGCACAGACATAGACTAAAACCTTGTCTTTGAGCAAATCAACATTTTCAGCAACTAGGATGCTGAACTAAGAAGCAACTCTATTGAATTTTAGGCACTGAGCTGAAGGTTTAGGCAGTGGCACTAGTGAACAGTCTGAACACTCAAAATTATCTTAAAAAAATTGATATTTTTCCTTTTAAAGCGGGTAGTGTTCAATAGGAAGGTATTACACACAGATAATGGCATCCAGAGATTAGATGACCTCACATTTTTGGGTAGTACTTCTGTAGAAGGTCTGGAGATCACAGTGGATCTGACACTAGCAACAGTTAATCTACTGTTGTCGGTAGAAAAGACAATACTGTACTGGAATATATAAACAGATGCATAACCTACAGGGCTCATACAGTACTTGTTCCAATCCAGTCAGCATTTGCAAAACGTCAGCTGAACCACTGTATCCAGCTTTAGGCAAGGCACTTCCTGCAAGATGGGGAGAAGCTGGAGGGAGTCCAGAAGAGAGCAGTGAGAATAGCCAGAGGTCTAGAAAATGCACCGAGTGAAGAAAGACTGCAAGAAACAGGACTGTTTAATTTAATGTGAGGGGAACATGACAACACTTCTGAAGTATACAAAAGGCAGCTGCAAAGAGGCGGGGGAAAAATATTGTTTCTGGTTCATGAGAGTTAGGGTAGGAAACAAAGACCCTAAATCCTCATTGGAGTTTTAGTTTTAGGAAGTATTTTCTAACAGCACGACCACTGCTGCAGGATATATATACACTCAAGAAAAATAGCATAAATTTCTCCCAACAGTATCACAGCCGTGTAGTTAGTTCATACTGCTGCAGAAGGCTGAATGTCTTGGGACACCTTTCCAGGCTAGTAATGACGAGCAACCATTTTCGTTTCATGTATAGCAAACAACAACAAAAAAGTCAAACCAGATGAAAGATAGGTGCCAGAGTTTAGAACGTACTGGTAAGTAAATTGAGGGATGAGGTTGCTCAGGCCTCCATTCCACTTTGCAGTAATTTAAAAGATCTCCAAGAATAGTCACCTAACACATCTTAACTGAGTCTTCAATTCAAATGGGAAATTTTTGTTCTTTTTAATAATATCTGAAAGAACAGGATTTGATAGGTGTTTGTTTGTTTGGTTTTTTGTTTCCTTTTTTTCCTTTTAGCAATCTCTTTCTACCCACATGGAAAAAAAAAAGAAGAATGCAACATCATGTTAATAAACCAAAGGAATCAATGCTTTATACTTGAAAATTTTTATTATCTTCTTTCTCATTCTGTACCCTATTTAAAACAATTAGTATATTTTTAAGTGCTCTGGTTTCCATGGGTATAATCAGACTAGTATGTAAAACTCTGAACCTTGACTGTTTGCTTGTGACACTCTGATGGGGCTGTGCTAATACTACTAGTTTTGTGGCTGCATGCGACTTGATAACATCATTAGACAAAGCAGACATGGCCTGTAGCCTCTGGCCTGCTGACCCTATGGTTTAACTGGAAGTAAGATGCACTAACTGTAGCCAATGTGAGAGAGACAACAAACAACGAGTGAAACACAACTGACAGGATCAAACTTGTTACTCCCAGTTTCCATTATTTCCACAACCTTCAGTGTTTATGTTGTTCCAACGATGACTTTAATTTTTTACTTTAGCTCATTGCCTTAAGAAAATGATTAATTAGAAGTAGGGAGTTTGGTTTCTTTTAAGACACCTACTCAGATAGCAAGCCAGTTTTCCCCCTCAAATCAGCCGACTGATGTGCTGCCAAGAAGTGCAGGCAGTTCCCCATCTTCATCCCTCAGCCAGGACCAGCTGCTGTTTCCTGCACGTGCAGGAAACATCTCTTGATAAGGATGGACCAAACTACAGCTCCCGGTGCTGGGCTGAGCACAGCCCCAGCTGCCCGCAAGGGTTACCTGCTTCAGGTCCCATCTCTGCCACCCTGCCAGCCACCCCTACCCCCCAGGAGCTTACAGAAGTGGTAGTGAAAGCCACATTTTAATTTTTTTTCCAACTACTTCTGCTGCTTTAGGCCATGCAAGTGCTAACAACAGCGACAGGGGTATGGGTTAGATGCTTATGATTGCAGCAGATGGGTTGCTGGGGAGAACTGTCTACCATAAGGCTGTGGAAGACATAAAGCATTTGACATGCTGGCTATGGCTGCATGCCCTTTGAAGAAGAAACATGGGAACACCTGTATTTGCATGCCTAGTCCTAGAAGACACAACCTGACACTTAAGAGGTGAAGGACAGTTTCTCTGAGCTCAGCTGCTAGCATTCAATGTCCCTCATGCTTTGACAAGGCACATGTAACCACCAAGATAATTGGCTGTCCCAAAAGTAAACTTTAATTCTAGCATTCAGATCAGCCCTTAGAAGTATATTTATAGCATCTGCATTCTACCCATTAATTCTGGCACATCAGCTACCTAATATCTTACTGTTAGGAGGATTATAGTAATTCATATACATTTAAAAGACAACAATTTATTATGCATTTCACTGAATATAGAAGTGTAGATCTGTTTCTGGGAATCATTCTTGCTTAATCCTGAAGTTTGGTCCTCTAGTATGCTCAAGGGGTCAGTCAGTATCAAACAATAAATAGATGTGAAATTGTACATCCAGTCCTGAAATGCAATTAAAAATGTTCTTAATTATAGTAAAGAAAAAAATAAGTGTTTTTTTGCAGACTTTCCACAAGGAAAATTTGACATGGAGAAGTAATTTCTCTGTTAGATAAAAGCGGTTTATGTCAATTACTTAGCTTTTCCTTGTTTTCTGAATTTTAAAGCACTAAGAATACTTTGTACGATTTTCCTCGTTTTTGAGCCCACCCAACTATCACTAAACTTCATTAAAGAAAGCTTTGTAAGTATTCTTCTTCAGAGGTGAAGCCAAGAATTTAGGAAGGTTTACAGAGCTCACTTTCATGCAGATAAGAGGACCACCATCAAACAGTGTTTATTTAAATTTTAACTTCACTTTATGAGTTCAATTACTTCTGCTATTTGAGATAAAAGGAAAGACCTAAAGTGGCAGAAAAGATTTCTTCCTACCAGCCTGCTTTTTTGCACAGCTATCAAATGCATCTGCGTCTACTCGCTCTAAGAGACAGTGCACTAAAGGAATTAGGCCTCAGATCTGATTTAGTACCTATGCATTAACATCAAACTAAACTTACTGGCTTCTACTGCAATGTGAATGAATTGCTAAAAAGCTATTTATAATTATGAAGGGAATTCTCCAAATCCTTGTATGATTCACCTTTATGAATGTTTCAATAGATTTAAGGTTTTTCATCCCAGCGGTCTGGAATACAAAACAAAGTCATAGCAAAAACTTTCCATCCAGAATTTTCTTTGCAGTATATATTCACTGTATTTGTTTTTAGTACAGTTCTTAGAGTTAAATCTGAACAGACAAGACCTGAATGAATGCCTGGCTGGTTTTCTTCACCTGCAGCTTTGACCACTTTATACAATGATGTAGCCAACAGCTGTTTAGAATCCCTGAATTCCAAATTTTACCAGCAATTGTACCAAAATTGCAGCAAAGGACAAAATATTTTTTATTTCCATTTCTGCAGTCAAGAGATTACGTGCACTTCCCTTGTTTAATGCTGGTATGGTCACAAAGAATAGTGTAAAGATTAAAAGAGACTGCAACAGAAAAATTCAAGAGAGAAAATGAGGAAGGTATGGAGGAAGCGGACCCGTCTTGAATTTCTAGCAGGCTTTTATTTAACTTTGGCATGCTCTTCTTCATAGGGATATAATTAGCAAGGTGTTTCTAGGTATTTCAGATTAAATATGCAATTGTGAAGCTAGGTGTCAAAGGCGAGGTTCAATTATAATGAATGTTATTCTCTGCAGATTGCTTCTTGTTCACTAGTTATATTTGTGGGAGTAGAAGTAGTCATTGTTTTTCTGGAAATCCTTCATGAAATCAGACTGGTTTCAGGGCTCCATCTGTGGCAGCTGGTGAGTAAAGACAAGAGACAAAAGAGAAGTAACTTCTACACTAGGATATTATATGAAATTATTCCTTAAATATGTTGTTCATATGGAATATTTATACTGTTAAATGTAGCTAATAAATACAAGCATCACTGCGTCAGCACTGTGAAAGTGGGTGCTAAGCATAATATCTGAAAGGATAATACTGCTGATCTTGCTTCCCAGGAGAACTGCTGTGTTTTATGTTTATTTCATGCAAAGAAAATTCCTGGATCCTAAAGGTCACAATTACATGGAGACCATCAGCAGCCACTCAGGTTTTAACAAGACATATTTTCAATATTCATCTGACATAAAGATACTGCAAGCAAAATTGGGATATTCTGAATGAAACAAAGATCTTGAAACTGGTGAATTCTGCTCGCTTCAGAGGACTTTTTCTCTTTGGTGTTTTGCTGGATTTGGCTGGGATAGAGTTAATTATCTTCATTGTAGCTAGTATGGGGCTGCTTTGGATTTGTGCTGAAAACAGTGTTGATTATACAGGGATGTTTTAGTTGTTGCTGAGCAGGACTTACACCAAGTCAATGCCTTTTCTGTGCCTCACATCACCCAACTGGCGAGCAGGCTGGGGGTGCACAAGAAGTTGTGAGAAGACACAGCCAGGACAACTGAGGCCAACTGACCAAAGGGATATTCCTTGTGATATATGCTCAGCATAAAAGCTGGGGAAAGAAAAAAGTCTGGGGGGACATTTGGAGTGATGGTGTTGTCTTCCCAAGTAACTGTTACAAATGATGGAGCCCAGCTTTCTTGGATAGGTCTGAACACCTGTCTGCTGACAGGAAGGAATGAATGAATCCCTCGTTTTGCTTTGCTTGCATGTGCGGCTTTTGCTTTACTTATTAAACTATCTTTATCTCAACTCATGAGTCTTCTCACTTTTACTCTTTTGATTCGCTCCCCCATTCCACTGGGGAGAAAGGGAGGGGCTGCGTGGGACCTAGTTGCCAGCTGGAGTTAACCATGACAAATGTTCACCCAGGAAATCATTTGCCTTTCACTCGGAGAGTCTCCCCTCTCCATTTTAGGCCAGTTGACTCATTTCAGAACCTTTTCAGTTAACATTTCTGAATTTATAAGCAAATACGTCATTTCTAACTAAAATGTCAATGCTGTTTAAAAACAAAAAGTGAAACTTCTGGCAAAAATGTCATTAATGCTGAGATGTATATAAATGAAAAGCCCCAACATTTATGTTTCTCAGCAATGTTTTTTGTTTGTTTGTTTGTTTGTTTGTTTGTTTTTGTTTTGTTTTGGTTTGGTTTTTTTTTATGTCGTTGTTTTGGTTTTGGCTTTGCTCTTAATCTAAAGCCACTGCCAAATTTGATCCTCTTCTGCAAATCATTTTGGTCTGTTGAGAACTCAGGAGGAACAAGAAAGGGGTAAATTCATCCAGTCCTGCAGTGGTCTATTTCTAAAAACTTGCCTGGTGGATGTGGGGGGAAACATAGTGATAGAGGATGAGGTAAAAGCTGAGGTACTAAATGCCTTTTTTGCCTCAGTCCTTAAGACCTGTTGTGCTCCAGCTACCCAGCCCCCTGATCTGGAAGACAGGGATGTGGAGCAGAATGAAGCCCAAATAATCCAAGGGGAAATGGTTGATTACTTGTTATACCACTTAGACACTTACAAGTCTATGAGGCCAGATGGGATGCTAAGGGAGATGGTGAAGGTGATCACTATGCCACTTTCCATTGCCTATGAGCAATCTTGGCTGACCGGGGAGGTCCCAAATGACTGGAAGTTGGCAAATGTGATGCCCATCTACAAGAATGGCCGGAAGGAGTATCCAGGGAATTACAGACCAGTCAATCTGACCTTGGTGATTGTCCCCCCCACATTCAGTGCTGGCGAGGCTGCAACTTGAATACTGTGTTCAGTTTTGGGCCTCTCATCGTAAGAGGGACATTGAAATGCTGGAGAGATTTCAGAGAAGGGCAAAAATCTGGTGAAGCATCTGAAGCACAAGACTTATGAGGAGCGTTTAAGGAAACTGTGGCTGTTTAGCCTGGAGAAAAGAAGGCTGAGGGGAGGCCTTCTCACTCTCTACAACTACCTGAAAGAATGTTGGAGCATGGAGGGTGTTGGTCTCTTTTCCTGAGTAGTAAGTGAGAGTATGAGATGAAATGGCCTTAAGTAGTGCCAGGTAAGGTTCAGATTGGATATAAGGAAAAATTTCTCCAAGGAAATGGTTGTGAAGCAGAAGAACAAGCTGCTCAGGGAAGTGGTGGAGTCACCATCCCTGGAGGTGTTTAAAAATGGTTCTTTGGGACATGGTTTAGTGCTAGAGCTAGGTTATGGTTGGACTCGATGATAGTGATGGTCTCATCCAACTGGAATGAGCCTATGATTCTATAGTCTATATTCTAATTCTATAGTCTATATTCTAATTCTATAGTCTATATTCTAATGACACAATTTGGAGTTAATGTAGCAACCTGGACTTTTATCCACAAACTTTAGGCAGTTTATCACCTGCCTCTCTAGATTGAGTTCAGAGAAAGGTAAAGGCTTCTTTGGTCTTCTACCATGGGTAAATGTAATGTGAAATTATTGGGACAACCTCAGAACTGCAGCACTGTAATTCTGTTGCCTGGTGATGATGTAGAAGAGCAGTTAGTGTGCAAGCACAGAGTACCTTTTTAAAGCCATAAAACAAACAATATCAAAAAGTTAACTTTTGCCAGAATACACAAAAATACAAGTGTTTATTTTTTTAAGTATTATCTCTTAGATCTCAATCCAAATCAAAGCACCTCTTTAGCTAAAATTTCAACTAATTTTGAGACATTTTGCCAAAACCCAGGCATACCACAGTATACACGTCATTGTATGGACTGCTTCTTCTCCAGCCATGAATCTTCTAATTATATGCTGAACATAAATAGAGCATTAGATAAACCCTAGCCTTAAAGGAGAAAATAAAACAGAAATACCAATACATAACCTAGTATTTCTTTATTTTCATTGGTTCTTTACTCTCTATAGCAGGACCAGTACTCTCTGAATCAGTTACTTCTCCAGCAATTCAATTAATTACAATTTACTGGGCTGAAACTGCACTATTCTGTGCAGTGTACAAATAAATGGGGCAGGAAGCAGCAAGCAAAGAACAGATCCAAAGGTCAGGTAAGGTATGAATAATAGTGCAGAGAAATGGGGATATTTGTCTTCCATCAAATGTGCTGGAGTAAGCATGTTCTGTTCCATTAACTTTGCTAGAGCTATTCATGTGCATAATTGCATACATGCATTCATGTTTTGATGGCCATAGACTTTTAGGAACAAATCAAAGAAACTGGAGGAGGGATTGGAGAGGAAGTTTGAAATTCTTATATTCATTCAAGTGTTGCCTCTGAGTTTATTCTGACTCAGTGCAGCAGTACCAATCACTTTGCTGTGTGGGCAGACTGGAGTGGAAAAGGCATGCACACACAGGTGTGTGTACACACATGCACACACAGTGCTCTGTTGAGTCCAAACTTGCTTTATCCAGTGACATAGTAAAGACAGTTCACACAGGCAAAATGTGCTGCATAATGGCCAGAAAGCAGCCCTCCTTATCTACCCAAGTTGAAGGGAACCTGCTGTGCCTAAGTAGCAGTGGTGTCCTTAGCAGAGGAAGAGAAGATTGTGATCAATGGTTCAGAGTCTGTTTGGGGGTGTGTAGTTGGTGGGCTTCCCCAGGGGTCAGTTCTAGCTCCAGTCCTGTTCAGTCTGTTGATCAGTGACCTGGATGAAGAGAGTGAGTGTACCCTCAGCAATTTTGCTGATGATGCCAAACTAGGAGGAAGCATTGACACACCAGAAGGCTGTGCTGCCATTCAGTGATACCTGGACAGGCTGCAGGACTGGGCAAAGAAGAACCTGATGAAATTTAACAGAAGCAAGTGTAAGTTCCTGCACCAGTACAAGTTAGGGGCTGACCTGCTAGAAGGCAGCACTGCAGAGAAGGATGTGGGAGTTCTGTGGGACAAAAGGTTGACCATGAGTCAACAATGTGCCCTTGTGGACAAGAAGGTCAACAGTATTCTGGGATGCTTTAAGAAGAGTGTGCCCAGCAGGTCGAGGGATGTTATCCTCCCCCTCTGCTCTGCCCTGGTGAGGCCACATCTGGAGTACTGCGTCCAGTTCTGGGCTCCCCAGTTTAAGAAGGATAAGGAATTACTGGTGGGAGTCCAGCAGTGGGCTATGAAGTTGATTAAGGGCCTAGAGCACCTTTCTTATGAAGAGAGATTGAGAGAGCTGGGTCTGTTCAGCCTGGAGAAGAGAAAGCTGAGAGGGAATCCTTTCCATGCTTATAAAAATCTCAAGGGTGGATGTCAAGACGATGGGACCAGACTCCTTTCAGTGGTGCCCGATGATAGGATGAGGGGCAATGGGAACAGACTGAAGCACAGGAGGTTGCATCTAAACATGAGGAGAAAGTTCTTTGAGGATGACAGAACGTTGGAACAGGCTGCTCAGAGAGACTGTGGAGCGTCCTTCTCTGGAGACATTCAAAACACATCCGGACTCATTCTTGTGTGATCTGCTCTAGGTGAACCTGCTTTAGCAGGTGGGTTGGTCTAGATGATCTCCAGAGGTCCCTTCCAACCCCACCCATTCTGTGATTCTGTGAATTCCTCTCTTTCCTTTACTCCTTGATTCCCATTCTGCTAGGGGTTGACCATCTTTGACATCTCCCTGTTTTCCTCTGTGTTTTTACCATACATGGGATTTTTACACATGGGATACATATTTCTTGCTTGTTATCACACCGTACATCCAGTTTCCCCAACTCTCCAGGCTGCACTCTTTTAGTCACTAGTAACTAACCATTTGTGATTTGTGTTCCCACCCTTGGCCCCCTGTTACCCTCTTGTGCCTGTATCTTCAGGGCCTCTACCATCATCTTCTGTTATTATACCTTTTGATCATATTCTTGAGGATCCTTGCTACAGAGTAGGATGATCTTAAAGCTACATTATCAGAGACCCCATCCCAAACCCTAACATTCCCACAGTATGGATATATTTGAGAGATTTTAAAAACTATTCTAGAGTATGTACTTCCCAAACGTAAATAAGAATGAGCAACAACTACAGGGACCTGTAAATAGTACTGCTTTTCACTGTCTCCAGTGGGGTTTCTTTTGTGTCAGGAAGCATGCCTCCACCACATTAGTAGTCTTTAGCCAGATCTCCATAAGAAGTAGGACACAGCCTTGTTATGCAATAATAAATACTGTAAAACCCAGAACAAACTCTTCCTGACCTTCAATGACTTTCCAAGAAACAGTTTATGTATTTTTCAAAGAGACAACAGTTATATGGGAAGTTGTCCACCTTGGCAAGTATGTGAGAAAGAGATACCAAAAGTCCAATCTGATTTGCCAGCCTCAGGAGTATATAATCTATCTGCAGGTTTCCATTCCGTAAATCAGAGATAAGCATTAGCCACTTTTCACATAATGAGAACAATGCATCTACATAAAAATACAACAGTCTCTCTAGTTCACTATATTTATTTTGGTTGCTATGTTAAACCATATGAAGATCTTGCTTAAGCATGGACATTTTGGTCTGACTTGCCATTCTATTTTGAACAGTGAAAATTCCTCTACTAGCACCCATTAACATAAGCTGAAGTGAAAGACAAACAAAGGACAGAGGTTTTCAATAATGATGCTGGAAAAATTGTTCCAGCTTTTATCAGACATCTAACCAGTTTGTCCAGCCACATTGAGGGAAGAGAGTGGATCTTTCCCTACATTTCTTTTTCAAATAATCCTTAGTTATTCTGGAAAAAGAAGAGTACATGATGTAAAAATATGTATTTTGAGGGTTATCAAACCCACTTACGCTCTTGATCCTCCAAAGCAAGTATACATGACTAATTTCAAGTTGTATTTGTTTTCAGGTCTTTCCTACCTACAGAGTTATGCAATCTGATTTAGAGGCGGCTGCATTCCAAGCACTCTGCAAGCAGAGGACCCTAATGCTTCAGAATATTGTGGCTGATAATATTTTTTCAATGCAAAAATACCACAGATGGTTACATAATCATGTATGCTTCATCTAAAAATAGTTTTGCTATCAGGAAGAAAGAGATTTTTTTTCCCCACCTCTAAAAATGAACTAATTGCAATATGTTTAGAATGACTACAAGTTGTCTAAAGCACATGAAACTTATTTGTTTAAAATGCTTTTTTGAAAATTAGGCATGTTTCCACAGCAAGTTCTTAATCAGCCCTTGAAATATTCCCTTGAATACATCAGACAATTATTTGTTGGTTCTTATGACCAATTCATTTGTACTATAAACTTGATGCACAACTGGCACATTTTGAATTTGACAAAATATCTAGCCACAGAGAACAAGGGCTGAGTTCTGAAACACTGCAACGCTTGGCCACAGTCCAGCCAAGCATTCACATCCTCCATTTAAAATAACCAGATCCACTATGGACTGTTCACTTGCAGAAAGTCAGGTAGTACAGCTGTGCCGTGTATGCAAGGGAAAGTCTATGTGTGTGTATGTGTGTATGCAAGTCCTGTCTATGGAAAAAGTTGCTTGAGGCAGCTTTATCTTTAAACAGACCTTAGGTCAAAGAGAAAATATTTTTAAAAAGAGAAAAATAATGCTGCTACTTGAAGTTTTGTTACCCACCCAAATAACTAATAAACAGTAAGATGCATCTAGGTCTACCATGTTTTCATTGTCTTTGAATGTGTGATTTTTCTTGCTTGGAAGCTATGTCTAGGAGAAATAGTAGAGTTTGGTCTTATGGATGGGAGATCAGACTATCTGATTGGAATATAAGCTGCAGATGCCCAGAAAGCCTGCACAAATATCTTGCAAGTACAAGCAGATCAAAACAGCACATCAGAAAGTACTGCAATTTTATTGAATGGACACTGCCCAAAATGACACACAGTCACGTCGCGTCACAGCAAATCTGCCACATTGGGACACACTGGTGTCTGAACAGCAATCACACACAGACTTCAGCTGAGAAACTGGGGAGCTAAAGCAGCCATGAGTGTGCAGATGAGATATGCTGCTGCTTGGCTTTTAATTATGTAATTTCTATTCACAGATGCAAAGCTGAGTATTACATAGCTCCTAACACACAAACTGTAATGATAAAGTAGTAAATGAGGGAAGACACTAAAACTACAAAGTAACCATAGAAAACCAATTTCAAAGATAAAGTGATTTTCTGAAGAGTACTTATTACTGCAACTTGTTTCATCTGCTTCTGCTCCAAGAGCAAAATATTAACAAAACAAAATAACACCCTCCTCCCCCACCCCAACTGTAATAAAAAAACAGTAAGGTAAGAAACATCAGAAACACTGTCACTAGAAACAGTCACTGTATTTAATGTGTATAGGATGGAGAATACAAAAAGTAACATCTCTCTGTGCCACACAGCCCACACTCACTCTTCAGGAGGAAAAACAGAACTTAATGTACAATGAATTTTCCAGTCAGTACAGGCAGTCTGGTAAACAGCACACAAAATAAGAACAGACTTGAGTCTGCCCCATCCTGTTAATTCCACTTGTATTGCATGCTTTACTGGTTCAAAGGGCCCCTCTATAAACTTTTCATAGTGTCCTGCCTGTTCTGCTTTAAGCCAGACAAAAATCAGTTAGAGCAATTATGACATTTACTGGCCATGTTTTAAGCTAACTTGTTAATTAACTTGAAAATTTAACCAATCAGCACTATCTAGTATTATTAAATTATATTTTTAATGATTGCATAAAATCAGATGTAGATGAGAAGAAGATGAAATCTTTATATAGGTTTAGTAATCTATTCTAGTTTTTTACAGTATTTATTTAAACAGACAATTTCTGTTGTTATTGTAACAATTGTGTGAAGTTTATAAACATGAACACAATATTATTACTGCAAGAAACTGCTGCAGCTTCACAATTTTAAATATATATCAGGCTGGTTATAGCTGAAGGGCCATGCATGGTGATGAAAACTGAAAGAACCACACTGCACCAGAAAACAGGGCTTCCAATAGACGCTATTCGAAAGTCTCAAAATCTGCCTGAAGGCCTTTTAGGACAAATACTCTGTTGAGAAAAAAGAGAAAAAAGGGGGAAAAAAAAAGAAGGAAAAAGAAAGTCAGCTAAAATAAACAAAGAAAATATTTCAACTTCAGTTCTGTATCAGTTAATCTATGCTGAAGAGAATTTATTATCTTTGTTGTTAAGGTATTAGGAAAAGCAGACTGCAGCACCAGTTTGTGTTGGGGGAAAAAAAAAATATTTGTTTCTTATGTCAATATGATATTGCGAAATGGAAAATTCTATCTGCTTAGAGTGCACCAGAGAGTGAGGAGAATATTTCTGTTTACCAACAAGGTAATGTTTTAATTGATTATCCAGTAACTACTGCTGATAAGCCTGGATCAAATATAGGCTGATTTATTTCTTATCTCATACCAGCAGTAAGAAATAGCCTGCCTTCCTTCCTTCCTTCTTTTCCTCCACATGCTTGGAGATGATGTCCAGAACGAGTTTTTCCATCACCTTTCCAGGGATGGAGGTGAGGCTGAGTGGCCTGTAGTTTTCTCAGTCATCCTTCTTGCTCTTTTTGAAGACTGGAGTGGCACCTCTCCCCTTCTCCATAACCTTTCAAAGATGTTAGAGAGTGGCTTATCAATAACATCTGCCAACTCTTTCTGCACTCACAGCTGCATCCCATTGGGGCCCATGGGTTTGTGGATGTCTGGACCACCTAAATGATCTCTAACCTGATCCTGCTCAAACAAGGGAAAGTCTTCCTTTCTCCAGACTTTCCTATCTCTAGGTAGGAGAGGGGATGGTCTCCTGAGGGCTGATCTTAGCAGTAAAGACGGAAGTGAAGAAGCCATTCAGTAACTCTGCCTTCTCTGTATCATCCATCACCAGGGCACCCTCCTCATTCAGCAGCGGACCTACATTTCCCTAATCTTCCTTTTGCTTCTGATCTACTTGAAGAAGCCCTTCTTGTTGTCCTTGACATCTCTGGCCAGATTTAATTCCAAGCGGAGCTTGGTCTTCCTCACTGTATGCCTGCATACTCTAACAGCCATCTTATATTCCTCCCAGGTGGTCTGTCCCTTCTTCCCCATTACATAAACATCCTTCTTCCAACTGAGTTTTGACAATGATTAATACCTTTGAATTTCAACTTATCCCCAAAATGGAAGCTTTGCAATAAGGAGTTTGGAATAATCAGATCCTGACAATTGTTCCAGAGGAGCGATGGCTTTATCTTCACTGTCCTGTTCCAGTATCCATCATGTCACAAAGACTGTCACCTAGAGAGCCCCCCACTCAATACACATGCTGGGGACCACCACAGCTTTGCCCAGCCTTTGCAATACTCTGCAATAGTCACTTTCCAAAGACAGACAAAGAATGTCTCGTTCATCCTCATCACCCCAGAAGCATTCCACCAAGTGAAGCCTCTGTGTGCCAACACAGGGCAGGACTGAGGTCTGGATCCACTGTGTGCTTGCTGCTGTGTGCCTCAGAAAAGCTTTGGCCAAACACCAGGAGCAGAACGGTGTCCATCCTACAGGTGACATAAATCCCTTTTTGTTCCATGAGGTTCACAAAATGCTATGCATGCTTTCCCCAGCCTTCTT
This sequence comes from Columba livia, assembly GCF_036013475.1. Lineage (NCBI taxonomy): Eukaryota > Metazoa > Chordata > Aves > Columbiformes > Columbidae > Columba > Columba livia. The sequence goes on from NC_088642.1 coordinate 36,863,610, forward strand.
CCTAATGAAGGCTGGTCCTGTAGGGGCAGGTGCCAGTCTCCTTTCCTTAAGAGGGCTACAAATCGCAGGAAGGCTGTTGCTAAACTATGCTGCCTGTGAGCCTTTCTTGCTTTCCTAGAGGATCATGAGGATCAGCAGCAAGGATGTCTTAAGGCTCCCTTCTAAAGACTGCCTGATGGTGTCAGAGAAGTCAGGAGCAGAGCAAGTGCTGGTAGAGCCTGGTGGGATAGCTGTGCTGTCTGAGGACACTCCATGTAACAGTATGGATAGGGTTGGCCCCATCTGAATGCAGTTTTGAGACCTTTAGTATGCATTTGGGTAGGATGTTCTTCCTGGACTGGCATGCAAGAACAGACAGCTGTGTAGCCATCATTTTTCAGTGATGGGGGGCGGTGAGATAGCAGCTCTCATGGTTGTATTGCTAGCTCAGGTTAAACCACGACAGCCTTGTGTTCTGCACGAATGGGATTGGTTTCCTGGCACCAGAAGACTGACAAAACTTCTAGGCCTTGGGCGTCTTTGGTGAGAACATTTTCTGCTGTTAAGTTCCTCTGAACCCAAAAATGCAAAAGCCCTTTATTTTTATCTGACACAATAAAATCATCTTTTGAGCCAAGCAAAAAATATAAGCTATGCCAAACATCAAGGGAAAGCTACACATGACCTTCATAGCAAGGATTCAGAAGAGGAATTGCAAGGAATAGTTTTTTTAATCACTCCTGTATGTGCAAAAGCTTAATTCTCCTTTGTATGCTGAGTATGGCAATGTAATGGTGAAGCTCAAAAGCTTATATATCCATGTAAGATGTCCCAGAACTTCAAAAGCCCCCTGAGGTTGAATCTGGAAGCCCATGTCACTGGGCTGCCATACCTGATCTCATTAGCCCTTGGAGCCAGGCTCCTTAGCTCAGGATCAGAGCAAGGCTGACAGGGTTATGTCCTTTTTGAGACAGAATTACTTGGCAGCAGCTCAGGGCTTTCTGAAATGCTCTCTGCTCAGGCCACTAGACACATCCTAGCTCAAAAATGGCAGAGCAGAAACATCCCTACAACCGTTGGTGTCAGCCAACTGTCACCCAATTCACTTTCACAAATCAAGAAACAAAAGGATTTTCACTGAAGACACAGAAGTAAGCCATTTAGAATCATCAGAAGGAATTACATTCTGAACTAAATCATAAGCAGTTTGAATATCTTCTACCTCACTCTATCAGAGTGACAAAGACCTTAGTTGGATAAAAATTAGTGAAAAAAAGCTGACACATTTTCAATAAACGACATGTTATTTGCCATTACACTAACCAGAATTAGAATTAACACAGAAATGGTTCACATCAGAATTAATGACTCTGAGGTTTATGTTGGGAACAAACTTCTCTTATTGGCATATTAAACTCTCTAATTGGATTTGTGAAGGTCCTACATGTGTTCTTGAAGCTCCTAACCTGATAAAAATCAAAGCCATCACTTAGCATTTGCAAGGTTTATGCTTTTCCATACCTACCCGAGTTTTCTGCTAATTAGAAATTTGAGGGTGGGAACAATGGAAAAACGCTGCACAAAAATGTTGCACAAACCAAGTGTATTATAGAATTTCTAGCACTACAACAAAAAAGAAGAATATGTCACCTGTTACTTTACTATGAAGCTGGAGCACACTATTTGACTTGGTAAGAGGAAATAATTTTTTCACCGTGTGTGAGCTGTTACACACTAGAACAGGTTCCCAGAGAATGTATTTTCTAGCTAAGTTGTTTCTAGAATTCAGAAAGGGCACTGGATAATTGTTTTCCACAGCAAGCAGGTTAGAGAGAAGACTGACATGGCAATTGCCTGTTCAAGGCTTATAACCTGATGACTTTATGGCTAACATTTGCATTGTTGTTATACATTGCCTTCTTACTAATCACCTTGACTTCCCTCTTAAATAGATCTTGATTTAGAATTGCCTTCAGTCAAATGCAAGTCTGTGGAGGTGACTCAAATAAAAAAATCAAAGCTAAGCTTTGTCCCTAAGAGGTGTCTCCTACCTCTGCCAGATATGTGAAACCATTTGAACACACTACCATTACGCCACCTGCAGACATGCAGGAGCATTAAAGATGACTATGGATCTTTATGGTGATGGTGCTACTTACAACCTTGACTTTTATTGGTTTACTTTTATTCTTGCTAGTACTGGCAGAAGGACTTAGTTATATGTGGCACACACGTTCCGCTGTCTTTACTGAGGAAGATTAAGAAAAATATCTAATGCAGGAAAAGCCAAGAAAGGAAGGCAAGTCACAATGAGACATCTCAAAGTGTTGTTCACATACAACATCCCAGAAACATTCCATTGATTATCTGTATAATAGTCTCATTTAGAAGACATAGAATGGCAGAGGAGAAAATATGTAGTTGGTACTGGAGTTTTCATCTTCTTCAATGTCATTTCTGAAAGTGATCCCTTAAAGTAAGATACGTGAACCACTACTGATGGGAGTTAATTTAATGTCTGCATTTTGCTGTGCCTCAAATTCCTGTTATGTTCATTCTACTGCATTAAAAAGAAGCCCTCAGTAACAACTAGGTTGTAAGGGCTAGAGATAATTCAGTTAAAATATTTTGAGCTGACACTCAAGTGTAAATTTCTCTATATGCTACCATTTGTTTTTATGTGACACAATAAAATGTTTCAAAACAAATAGCTGATGTATCTACTAATCTATTACACTACTAGCCTGGCCTGAGCAGAGTGACAACGTGCAATATCTCCTGGCTTAGCAGACCTGTAGTTCCCCCACAAGCACAGTTTGGACAAGGTGTTGATAGCTCTGTCCAAGGCCTGCAGGAAGCCAAAGAACAGCAGCAACATCTAGAACTCATTCCAGAAACAAAATCCTTCTCTAAAGAGAGCTGAAGGAACCATGGACTCAGTTATTGCATAGCACACTCTAAGCAACAAATTATGCTGTTTCCTTTTCAAGAGCAGCCTCCATCCCTTCTCAGCTAGTGCAGGCAAAACTGGGCTTCCAGACTCAGCTCTGTGTAAAGTGAACATGGTCTCCTTTTGTCCAGCAAAAAAGGGCAGTTTTTGGAAAAGAGAGAAAAAAAGAGGTTGGGTCATTCCTGTCTTCACACCATGAAATGTGCTAACCACAAAGACAGATCAAACTTTCATTCGGCTTCATTTTTTTCCTGGCTTTTGCATTTTTGGGTTCAGAGAGGCTTAACAGCAGAAAATGTTCTCACCAAAGATGCCCATAGCCTGGAAGTTTTGTCCGTCTTCTGGTGATAGGAAACCAGTGCCATTCATGCAGAACACAAGGCTGTCGTGGTTTAACCCGAGCTAGCAATACAACCACTATAGCTGCTCACTCACCCCTCCCTTTCCCTCCCAACAGGAGAGAAAATCAAAAGGGAAGGTAGAAACTTTGACTGAGATAAACACAGTTTAATAAAATAACAAAATACTAATACACTACTAGTAAATATATATATATATACAGATATATACATATATAAGATAGACATGAAAGATACTCAATGCAATTCCTCACAAACTGTCCACAGCTGAGCAGCCAGTCCCAGCAAACCATACCTGGTCCTAAAGCCAATCCCAGAGAGAGAAAAGGGAGAAAAAAGGCAGAAAGGCTCAGAGACCTCTGCAAAATGGTAAAAAGCCAAACTAAATGTCCCACACAGACCTCCCCCAGCTGTGTCCCAGAGAGAGCAAGAGATAGCAGAAGAGAAAAACCAAAAGGCCCCACTCTTAAATCTGGAGCATGACGCCAATGGGATGGAATACTCTTATTGATCAGTCTGGATGTCAGTCAAGCTCTGCCCCATTCATGCCCCCCTTCCTCGATGCTTCACAGCTGCAGGCAGAGCGCTCAGAATGTCCTTGGCTCTCAGACCACACCAGAGCAATTAAAAACATTAGCTCTATGTTGGGGTGTTATCTGCTTGTTCTCAAATTAAGTCCAAATTATGCACATGCTAACTATGAAAAACAAATATTTGTAACTGCACAAAGAAAATTAACCCATTTCCAGTCAAACCAGCACAAAGGCAAAAGGAGGCACTAGCATCACCACCTCAGTTAGCCTGGATCCAGAGCACATGGAGGGACTCCTTTCTGGATTTCTGTACCCTCAGTGAAAGGGACACACCGAAGCAGGTGGCAATCACTCTGCTTTAGAGTATTAGTTTCCTGAAAAAAATCAATGTAGAAAGAAGGTCATACATTAGGTGGATTAGGTACCCACTGTCTCTGTGTTGTGGAGCTCCAGTGCACCTGGAGTTGCTTATCCCCAAGTCACTCAAGGCACAATTCCCCTTGGAGGTCAGTCCTCCAGCAGGAGAAGCCTTTCTTTCTGCACACCTGCCTTCCTCCCCAGGGCCCTACTTCTGTTGCTGCAAGAGTGACCTCATTTTGCTGCTATCAGAAACTTCAGTCTGTATCTCCTTTACCCCATCTAGTCCTTGATCCTTTTCAAATTTATTTAAACTTTAAATTTAAGAGATTCATGTCAGCATCTCTGAAGGTCAACCAGGCAGTAGAGTTCTTGTAAATGACGCTGGGGTCACGCATGTATTTGTACACACACACAATGCACTGCACACACCCATAGTTTAATCAGAAGTGTGAGAACACAGAGAGTAGGAAAAGCTTTGCCAGCCTTAGTCTACTTGAAAGCCAGTACCAGCAGTGACCTCAATACTGAGGGGTCCAGCATGGGCTATCTACTCATGCTTTATGCAAGCCTCACACACTCAAGCCTACGACAGCCAATTCTTCTCTCTTACTGGTATCAACAAATCTAGTTTGCTGTCACCCTTGGTACAGCCATACATGCTGTAGTCACACCTAACTACCTGTGGTAGGTTGGCCCTGGCTGGATGCCAGAGGCCCACCAATCCACTCTATCATTTGCCTCCTAAGTTGGGAAGGGGGAGAAAACAAAGGTTTGTGGGTTGAGACAAGGAGAAGGAGGTTACTCACCAGTTAGTGTCATTGGCAAACAGACTTGACTTGGGGAAACTAGATTAATTTATTACTAATCAAATCAGAATAGGACAATGAGAAATACAACCAAATCTTAAAACACCTTCCCCACAACCCTCCCTTCTCAACTTTAACTTTACTTCTGAATTCTCTACCTCCTGCCCCTGGAGCAGGTCAGGGAGATGGGGAATGGGGTTGGTGGTCAGTTCCTCACACGTTGTTTCTGCTGCTCCTTCCTCCTCAGGGGGAGGACTCCTAACACACTTCCTCTACTCCTGTGTAGGGTCCCTCCAATGGGAAACCGTTCTTTGTGAACTTCTCCATTGTGAGTTCTTCCCATGAGGTGCAGTCTTTCAGGAACAGACTTCTCCAGTGTGGGCCCCCTGTGGGGTCACAGGTCCTGCCAGAAAACCTTCTCCAGCATGGGCTCCTCTTTCCATAGGGCCACAGGTCCTGCTAGAAGTCTGCTCCAGTGCAGGGCACATCCACCTGCTCCAGTGTGGGTTCCTCCACAGGCTGCAGGTGGGTATCTGCCCCTCAATGGGCCTTCATGGGCTGCAGGGAATAGCCGGCCTCACCATGGTCTGCACCACGGGCTGCAGGGGAATCTCTGCTCTGGCACCTGGAGCACCTCCTGCCCTCTTTCTTCACTGACCTGGGTGTCTGAGAGTTGTTCCTCTCACATATTCTCAATCCTCTCTCCAGCTGCAGTTGTACAGGGTTTTTCCCTTTCCTAAATATATTATCCCAGTGGTACTACCACTGTCACTGGTGGGCTCTGCTTTGGTTGGTGGTGAGTCCATCTTGCAGCCAGCTGGTGTTAGCTCTGTTGGACACAGGTGAGGCTTCCAGCAGTTTCTCACAGAAGCCACTCCAGTAGCCACCCAGCTACCGAAAATTTGCCACATAAATCCAACACACTGCCACACAGACATATTGTAGACACCAAAGAGCCTTTGAATGTCAGGTTTACGTACTGTTGCCACGCCATGTGACCTCCATCTGTTTATTTCCAATAACTTGCCGATGGCAAATTAATCCTTCCAACACAGTGGAAAAGCATGACCTAATGTAAGTAATTAGAAAAACAACTATATTAAATGTTGTAATGATAATGTTATTTGAAAGCAGTAGTTAATTTGGCTGTTAAATAATAAAAATTCAAACGATAAAGAACACATTTGAGGTGCCACAACCTTGCCTTTCTCCCTAAACTTGCTTGCAGATCTTCCCATTAAGAATGAAAATCACACAACAACTAGTGATTAGCACACTTATTTATTTTTTTCAATGCAGAAAGTTTTTGTTTCATTTTGTTTGTTGGTTGATTGGGTTTTTGTCTGGTTGGTTTTCATTTTGTTTTCAGATCAGGAATAATACATTCATGGGTTTTGCAGCTCTTCCTTGGAGAAGCTGTGGGAACCCAACAAAGTTCAAAGATCCTTACTAAGGGCTACGCAACTCACTAGGCAAAGTTCAAGCCCATATACATCCAGGTCAAAGTCCTTTACGAAGAAATACAAACAAGGCTCGTTTGTGCTACCTTTGACTGTGAAGATGGGAGGGAACCTTAAGCACTTGGTAAAAGGGAGCCATGATTGGAAGTGTTTGAAAGAGGTAAAAATAGTATACTGTTCTGAGGATATAAGACACACAGATACACACAAACACATACAGAGCCTTTACCAATCCTGTACAAAACACCAAAACTTGCTGTCCTTCTTACAAATCTGCCTTTAAGAAAAGGAACTAGAATTTTGTGACTTCCCCTTCCTTGGGCAGTGTTTTAATAGTCTCAAAGACCAACCTTCTTTGATGGTATCTCATACAGGGAAACCAAAAGAGTCATGTGTTAGTTCCAGTTAAACTAGCTATGCAAACTTAGTGGACTCAGATCATCAACAGTCAAAACTGAAGAGATGAGAAATCTACTCAATGAGTATTAATTCTTTTTAGAACATTAGGTAGCATCAACATGAACTAGGTGTTTTCTAAACCTATAATGAGGGCCTCTTCACATTCAATAAGTTCAGTCTATGAAACAGCAAATCCTTAGGCTAGGGAGGAAGCCTATTAAGTATATAGCAACTTAACTACTCTGTCAGATTGACAATATGATGGCAGAAACCTCTCAAAACAATTTAAACACAAATAAATACAAGGTAGAGATAGAGGAGTACAGTTTCTAATGGCCCTTACTGCATTTCTCGGAAAACAGATTACATAGACGATTTCCCAGTCTTAGTATGTGAAACAAATGATAACAGGGTAGACAAGTAAATGGCTTATTATCTGAAAAAGGCTCTGGCCAAAAAAATACATGAACTGGGGAGAAGAAGAAAGAGGGAGAGGTAGAGAACTATTTGAAAAGCAAGTGTTTACCCTTCCTGAATGGATCAGAAAACGTATGTCCCATGCCATCTGTTTGATTTGTCATCCAGCCTATTAAAGTTATTGCAGTAAATCAGACTCTGAAGAACTTACAAGAATTTCTGTACCTCTGGTGCTTGTGTAGTAGATGTTTACAAACATATATACTTAAACAAACAGGTTAATTCCTTCCCCAAAGAATTTATGCTTTAAGATGAGACAGCTCAGGAGCTGGGAACATGAACTTTAAGTTCCTTATAACTAACTCCTCTGACATCTTGCAAAGTCATCTTAGGCTTCTCACAGCATGTGCTAGACCAGATAATTTCTGAAAACATGTGATGTGAAATATTTATGGAGAAAGCAAAACAACTAAAGAGCAAAGGAAAGTTCAGGAGTATAACAAATTGAACTACTGACCTGCTCTTTATGAAAGGTAATAAATTAGACTGAGTGTACATTGCAATAACATCAGCTTTTCATGAAACTTAAGTAGATTACTTATTTTATCTCTAATTTCTAGTGTCCTGTATGCTGCAACTATATTCTTGAAACACTAGGAGCTTAGGTTTAATGTTAATATTTTCAAAAATATACCACAAATTCTTATTTGCAGTTCTCAGAAGGCTATTTCAGGGAATTAATTGAGTACTGTTAGAAGAAAATGAGGACAAATTCTGTGTATGAAATCAGTGGTCTTCAACCACTGTGAGGCAGTGACCCCTTCATTGTTGAAAGTAAGGACTGAGTAAACTGACTGAACATACACTTGGTTGTATTACTGACACAATAATGATGAAGATGCTTTTACAATATCCATTCATTAATCATAGAATCGTGAAACGGCCCATGTTGAACCTCAAATATTGTCTGCTCCAAACTTTCATGGAAAAGGGAATGTACATGAGATTCTCTAGCACCCTGCCCACTTGTGTCTTGAAAACCTCCAGTAATGGGAATTCTACCACTTCCCTGGGGAAGTTGTTCCTGTGAATTATTCTTCTCACTGTGAAAAATGTCTTTCTTTTATCAAGATGAAACCTCTCACAGTGCAACTTGCATCTGCTGCCCCTCGCCTTCTCCATGTGGGTCCTTGTGAAGAGAGAGCCTCTTGTCCTCTTTGTAGACACCCTTTAAATACTGGAAAAAACATTATGAGGTCCCCAGTGAGCCTTCTCTTCTCCAGGGTGAAAAGACTGAACTACTTCTGCCCTTCCTCACAGAGCCAGTTCTCTCTCACAGTTAAAGTGTATCCATGGATACACCGGGTATAGGGATACTGTAATTTGTGCAAGTACAACAAACATTATTTGTAAACCCCAACACTGACAAGGGCTAACTTGTTTGTCTCCTTACCCTCCACCTGAGGTGAAGGGTGGTATGTCAGAGCATGTGCACCTTTGACAAAAGTGTAATTTTTTGGTAAAGAGTGGGAAGTCTTCTAGAACTGAATCAGAGGCAAGTCTGTCTTTCAACATTTTATGCTCTTTGAAGTAAAAATTTCAAGCTGTACTGAGACTAGAAGCCCTTGGAACAGACAGGGTGACATGCCTAAAAGAAGCTGAGAGAATCACTAGCATCTCCAGTGAAGAAGACATAGTCTACAGTTATTAAGGATGCACTGGTTTAGTATTACTCAGACTGGTGCCAATATTGTCCAATATGATGGATTAGACAGCTCTCAAAGACCACAGCAAGAACTCCTGTCACAACAGTATTATTTCATCTTCAGAGTAAATTTTACATAGTAAGGGTTGAACCAGGACCTTATAGAATCATAGAATCATTTCAGTTGGAAGAGACCTTGAGGATCATCGAGTCCAACCATAACCAAACCTAACTCTAACACTAAACTGTGTCCCTGTTTTTACTGTGCATCCTGTGTTCAGCATCTTGGGCAGAGGGAAAAAAACACAGATGAAAAATTTCTCAGGAATTTACTGGAATGGCTGCAGTATGACTGAGCAAGAAGATTTTAATGGAGCAGTGAAGCTCACCATGGACCGTTTTTTCTTTATATTCTTATTCAAACCCACACAAAATCATTGAGAAGTAATGAAATACCATTTACTCTATGCCAGCGCAAACAACTCCTGCAGGTTAGGCAAAGAAAACACCATCTGTCATCTTTTCTCTTTAAGTTATAAAATAAAGAACTGGTCAAAATATTTTGGGGCACAATTTCAAGAGGAACTTTACCATGGTCTGTGATTAACCAGTGCCACAGACCAAATATCTCTGCTGCTGGAGAGGGTCTCTGAGCATCTTCTGGCTGAATAGAATTGGTCAACAGCCAAATCCTACTCTCACTAAATCAGCAATCAAAAGTCTACCAAGACGTATATTAGCAAATTGATGTTCATGTTGGCCTGGTTTCACATAGGGTACAAATGTTAAGAGACCTAGAACAAGTGGCAAGGTATGTGATGTATTTATCTAGCAGATGTAATCTTTAAATAAACCCTGGATACATTTTTCAAAAGTTACAGACATTAGTCCATGCAGAGGTACTGATGCATTTTATCTAGGTCAGACTGAAAGGATACAGGAGAACTGCAAAAGGTTGAGAAAAAGGCAAAAAACATAGTCAAAAAGTGCAAAATTACTTCTGCACAAGAAATAATTAAGTGAAGACTCTTCAGTGAAAATTCCTAAGTGAGGACTGGAAAAGAGATAACTGAATGAGGTATATGACAGGAGTAAATAAAACCTGAGTGCATGGAGACAGTGAGCAGGGATTGGGAATTCACTGTGTGTTCCAGCAGAAGATCTAGGGAGGGCATCAAATAAAACTAACAGGAAGAAGACACAAAACAAGCAAAAGGAGGTGGTTTTCCACACAGCATATGGCCAAGTTTTGGATAGTAATATTTTACATGGGTTTGAAAAGTGAGTAGGCAAATTCATAGGACAAAAATCCGTAATCAGACATTAATTTAATCAAAGCCGCATCTATCTTCAAATAATCAAAGGGTGATAGAGTGTGAGAAAATTCGTACATTATTATCTTATTTTGTGCTTCTACAGGCAGCTGCCTTTGACCACTGCAAGAGACATTCTTATATTCTTTGTAGTGTGTTACAAAATTCTGAAAATCATTATGGATGTTTTAAATATTATTATACATGTTTTATAAAAGTAGAGTATACTGTTTCAGCAATTTAAGGTACATTAGGCCATAAATGGTACATTTTTACTGAGGCATGAATTACCTATTTCTTTTTTCTCTTTCCTAAAGGTAACAGGACAGGAGCTTGAGCAGGAAGTGAGATAACAATCTATATTGGCTGTCTCCTTTTCTTATCTCTTAGACCACCTTAAAAAGGATGCAACTATTGTTCATGACCTTATGTTCCTATGTTTGTGAGCAGACCCAAGCAGAATATCTATACAGATAACTACTTTTTTTTTTTTTTTTCCATAAATCCCAATCTTGAGCTGGTATTTGTCCCTTAAATATTCTGGATCTTGTCCCTCAGTAACTCCTACTTCCTGAACAAAACCCACCATAACCCAGAAATTTGGAAGTATTATAAGAGATCAGTTCCTTAGTAATGCAATTTGTATTCCATTAAGCAACAGCAGGAAAACAAACAAACAAACAAACAAACAAAACCCACAATGAACTCAAAACCAAAGGAGAAAAAAAAAAAAACAAACAGAGCAAATGTCAGAAAACAAAACAAAACAGAACAAAACTAAGGATAAAAGAATAATTGAAGAAATGGGTAATGACAGTACAGAAAAAAAAAAAAATCCACTTACCATAAACCCCCATATTTTCCCTTAATAAGATTGGATAAAATTTCATGTACTGGCCTGTTTGAAGCATGACCTTCAGCATTACCTGGTTGTATAATGTGGGATAGCAAACAGAATTAGCTTGGTGCCTTTAAATTGTAAATCCCTTTCCATTTCTCTGCAAGTAACTTAAACTGCTATCTGTCATGTTGCCAGCCACTTTCTGTGAGAATCAAATGTTTCAAAATTTCTATACTTGGCAATGGATGCGTTATGTTTAAACAACAAAAAAAACCCAGAGTTTATAAAAACTCAACAGTTAAGACTTAAAAAAAAATCATAGCTCACAAGACTTGCTATCAATGAAGGAATAAATAAATCCACCTTAGAAAACAATTTAAGAGCAGTGGCAAGCCTGACCTGTATATGCAACTGCAATACAGCAGAATGAAGTGTATCAGTCATGGAGGAAAGTTTCTAAGATAGGGATTACTACGGTGGAAGTATTTATAAATGCACTTCACTTTCGCATACTGCACATAGGCTAGCTGTGCCCCGTGATGTAACCCATCTATCATCTGAACATGGTAACTCCGTGCATTGGACAGAGGTGCCACTTGAACAATTTGAGCAGGTTATTTTTTGGCAAGGCAATCTACAGATTGCTATGGTCACAATAAATTAAACCAGTATACTTAAATTACAACATCATTTTTTAACAATATGTAGGCCCTCATCAACAAACACAGGTCAGGTCAGTATTTCACACATCTTTTATCAATCAAGTAATAACACGGCTTGCACCAGTTACAGATTACTCTTCTAAATGTGGCTGTAAAAAACAGTGAAAGATTAAACTGTAGTCAAAGAGACTGACAAGTGAGTCATTAGTATTTTCCACTGTTCAAAAAGCTACTTCCACAGAAATTGATGTTAGGACTCGAGAAAATGGACAGGAAAATCCTTTGAGATCATACTTTTATTTCAGAGAGTAGTAGAAATGTCAGAATGTGTCTTGGCTTATTCCATGTAGTTGAGGAAAACAGCTTACAAAAGTAATGTGTCATGTAGTTACTTCTGTTCAAGACCAAACACCTTAATGTTTACCTGTCATACAGTTTACTCGATCTATCTCCATCTTGCATTAGACCAGTGCAGAGGATTTCTTTCAAGGCATTAGCTTTGAAGTTACTTGGCCAGTATTCTAGCCCCATTAAAAACCAAACACAGCCTCACCTCAAATCAATCCTGTATGGTTTATTTGCATTTTTCTCTTTTCATAATACCTTACCACTAGGATAACGTGCTGTCTGCTATCAACCTAATAAAAATTCCAGAGAAACAACAGAAACAAATACTAACAAGTTCTATGAATACCTACAAAAGCGCAGGTTTGGTTGAAACCTGCATTGGCTGTTCTGATGATGTATTTAGGATTTATTTTCACGTTGTGCTCTGCAGTTGTTTTTTCTCTTCAATTGTTTAACTGCTTGATGCCAGCAGTGGCCATGCCACTTTTGGCCTACTTGACAGATCTGTGTGCATGAGCTATAGGCTTGTTCATAAGCACAACTTTTAATTTAATGTGCTTTGATCAATTTTAGAGAGAGCTATTGGATGTGACTACCCACAAAAGCAGTAAATTAGTGTTAAATACTATTTCTGGCTGTTATTACAAGGTTGAATTCACTGACCACTTACACTGTCCAGCAGCTGGACCACCCTGGGGAGAGACTGAATGGGTTGCTTGGAGGCTGTCTCAGGGCTTCTTGGCAATGTATCCACACATCGCTTTTATACTGTAGTCAGAGTTGATGGATCCACCTTTTTCTTCTTTGTGTAAGCAGAATTAGATGAGAAACAAACTAATGCAAACTGCTTCTTCCTGGACTATCTATCCAACATTTTTCTGTCACAGAAATATAGCAGAGGAATTTTCTATGGAAAAGTGGATTTAACACACAGCTCCTTTTCCCCTGATCTCTTAGAGAAAGAAGAGACCACTCTGGCCTTCTAACATGTCTTGTATTTTAAAATGTTGTCCCGTGAAGAATTTTGCTCTCTTCACACAGTTTCAGCCTCTTATTTCCAGAGCACTGGATAAAAGCATCTATCCCAGCATTCTTCAAACATATTTAAAGCCCTTGAACTCTGACTAGACACTTATTGAAGTTCTTCCCTGCTGTACACACAGACAGTTGATGTGACTGAAGACACTTCAGGTTTTGTTGTTATTGAACACTACACAGACCCCCTCCAACCTCTATCATGCAACCTGTGTTACTGCCCAACAGAATTACATCCTTTTATCAGCTGAACTACACTCCCCAAAATGTTTAATAACCTTGTACTTCTAGTTGCTTACATACATGGTTTCCTTGAACTCTAACTTTGTTTTGCCTCTACAGGAACCTGGTAATTTGTGCAGACTTTCCTCATAAATTCTCTCCTGTATCTTAGCAGAGTGTCCTAGACACTGGATGAGATTTTCAATTTTTTTCTTCCCCCTTGAAGTGATATTTCAGGACCTCATCTTAGGACAAAGCCACTCTTCCTCCTGGAAATGAATTCATTCCTAAAAATATTCTACTAGTCTTTCTTTTCTCACCTGAGGCTGCCTCCAGGAATCTCCGCATATTTAAAAAAAAACAATACTTGTCTGTAATAAGTTTCATAATATGTTCTGAATTTCCTTGCTCATGCTGTTATTCTCCTCACATATCAAACCCTGAGGTATGTTTTAATAATAATCATGGGAAAAGACAAGATATGCCTCCATATATGCCTCTGGTACAGAGCAAGAACTGTTTACTTAGAGTACACCTCAAGCTTACACCAAAGCTAGGGAAACAACTGGTCATAGAACTGAAGAAGGCTTTTAAGGTAATCAGGTTCAGACATCTGCCATTGTCACATCTGGAAAACAGTTTATGTTTCTTGGCTCTGCCTGGAAGCCTGAACCAGAACTATGTTGCCCTGTTAGTTTACTTACCTAATACCCCCGATATTACTTACGTAATCTATAACTAGGGCAAAAATAAAATCACTATGTCAAGTCTGTTTTGGACTGGCTGAGAAAACGGAGCCATTTATTATGTCCATATCACTAGCTGCTTAAGACAGAATGTGTGTTAAAAAAATTACATAATGTTCGATTCACAAGTCAAAAAGGCTTACTTATTTTCAACTGCTAATGCCAGTTTCTCAAAGGAAATAGCTCAGACATCCAAGATAAGTGTATCTTACTTAACTGAAAAGTTGTCAAACATGCTTTAAGATCCCAGAGCTCCAAGTTCTTACCCTGGAAGTGCTCTAAGTAGTTTCCATTATATAAAAAAGATAAGGTGGCTACTTTTCTAAGAAAAAATAACATGTAGGGAGTGTGCTTGCATCAAGGAAAAACAAAAAACAAAACCAAAACAAAAAACCCACAAAAACATTAAAAAAAAATCAATCAACAAAACCAAACCAAACCAAACCAACAAACAAAAAACCCAAACCAAACCAAACCAATCCAACAAACAAAAAACCCAAACCAAACAAACCACAATCAACAGACTGAGAGCTATACAGAGGACTGTGTGCCATACTGTTCTGTCATCACACAGATAAATCATGAATAAAAGAATCCAGCTCCAAATCTATTTCTGGGAAGCAAATGTAAGAGAGTTAGGTATTTCAGAGTCTATAGTGTACAGAAAGAAATTACTAAACCCAAGAATTTCAGTCTAACCTGGAAATCACAAGAGTCAAGAGAACTCTTGTTTTTCTTGACAGTAACCAAGACTATGGTAAAAAAAAGTAATCTTGATTATGATGGTGACCCTCTAAGTAAACACAGTTACAATGGTAATAGTGTCAGCAAATTTTGTATATTTAAATCAACTCATAAAAAGAACACAAACACTGTAGAAGCAAATCTATCAGGAATATAATTTCCACTTCTGCTAATGTCAGGACCATATCAAAGAAGAGCAGAGTGTGGCCAGGGGGGTTTTCAGGACATGTTTATGGGAAAATAGCACAAAAGCCTACAGTGCTGCCAAGGGGCATGTCAAATTAAATAGTTAAAAGAGAAAGGCACGGGAAAGTGGATCTGATATTTACTCATTATTTTTTATTTTTTCCTGACCCCTGGTTCCCTTAAACCTGTAGCAGCTGAAGTCGTGTGTGGCCATTTCGAGTGGGTAGAATAAGCTTGGCCCAGAACTGCTACTGCTATAAGAGCACTGAAGGGATCACTAGGAGTAAGGACATCTTCAGCTCTGGCACCATGCAGCTACAGCAACTGACTCCTGTATTCCTGTTCTCCGTCTTTGGGTGGAGGGAAAAAAAAAGGAAAGGTGTATAATTGCAGAAATCACAACACAACGTGTTCCCACAATAATGCCAACATTGGAAATCTATGGATAGTTGGCAAGAAGCTTTCAGTGCAGCAGATTTATAGAAAAAATCATTAGCGTTCTAAACAAATAAAGCTAATTATTGCTGAAAGTTCTCTGTGGCAAAGTCTAACATCATGGCATCTTAATATGTAATACAGACTCTTTTCTTTGGTCCAGTATCTGTAATCTGTAATCTCAGTTTTCTATTTTTGTTTTCTTACTGCTGTGGTAAAAAAATTGTTGTTCTAAACATGAACCTTATTTTCTGTCTGTGACCTGAGCAATATGTTTTTCTTTTCAAGGAACACTTGCATCAGTCCTGATGGATTTTACAATAAGCAGAAAGAAGTCACTCTTGTTATTCATTAACAGGCTTCTATCCACACCGAATTAGGAATTCCTCAACGTGACTGAGATAATGAGTTAAAACAGGCAGAAATCCAGCAGTTATGCCTTGCTGATATTACTCCCACAGATCACTACAAGCATGGACAGTTCACAGAAAAATGAAGTGACTGCTTTAACTGAAGAATGGGCTTTAGAGTAGTTGCCTGAATCTGGAAGGAATCAAAACTGGTTTAGGTACAGCTGTTAATCTACCTTGAAACAACATTTCAATAGCAGAAAATATGGGATCAGTAGCTCTAACAAATAAGTGTGTTGTATGTAAAACATGTGAATTACCAATATGGTGAAGATTTTTTTCTTTAGCTATAGTTTTCTCCTTTTACTGTCAGGGCAACTAAGTACACACAGCCTGTGACCACAATTATTTAACTAGGCTGGAAAGCCACAAACTCTGACTCATTTCCTGTGTGAGATAGGTTTTCTGTATGCTGCCTCATGGTTTATGATCTGTGCTTTCGATCCTTGGCCAGGACACAACTGTTGCACCTGCAGAATGGTGTACTTCACTGATTTACCAGCTCAGTAATGAAGTTTCTTTGCCATTGGCAAATCAACAAGGCTGCCTGTCCTAGAAGTAAAATGTGTCTCTGTTACAAGGCAAACAGCCGGTAAGGCAGCAACAAATGAGATTATGGACAGAAAGAAGAGGCAGTAAGTTCCCCAAAAGATAAAACTAAAGCAAGCCCTTGGCCGTGTTATTGAAACCTGGCCAAAACACATTCAATAAATTTTTGGAGATAAGAAACACCACTTATAAAGACTTTTGGGTGAGGGGCTTCCTGGTTCACTAAGACAAGATTATTGAGTTATTTGCAGGGGGCAGAGGGAGTATTTTTGTCAGATGCAGAAAGTTCTCTGGCACTTTAGAATGTGTGCAAATTTGAAGACCCACCATCACAATAAGATGGGAGAAGGACACAGATGACTCTGTCAAAGAAACCAGACAAGGCAATTGGTTAAAACCATGTACAACATTTGATATGGGTCTTTTACTCAACTTGCTACACTTTGGAGAACACTTAAGATCCCCCAAATACTAATAGTTACTGTAGTAGACATCATGTTCTCTGGGTTACAGTCAGCACTATGGGGCATTTAAGAGCGTTTGTGGGACAAAACTATCCAAGCAATTGAGAACTCACAGAAAGATTCCATGTACGCTGGTATTACTGATACTATTGCTATGCACTGCTACTATACACTATAGCTACTTAAAACGTGCTAACAATGCAGTTGTGACCACTGCTTTTGAAAAAGGAGATGGGTGTGGCAGGTGCACCAACCTCGATAAAGACCAAGGATTCTAACACAGCAGCCACTGGCTCTTTTGTGCTTTTATTTTTATACATTTTATGCTCCACTGTGGCTGTTGTCACGCGCACACCTTGGCAGAGACTATTAGAAATGCGCAGGTCACAACCTCTGAGAGTGGGTTGGGTGAAAGATCATGTGAGAAGTGGAACTCTGACCACTAAATTGAACCAGCGGGCTGATTATTTAGCCCCGATCAGGGTTCTACACTATCCCAGAGGGATAGTGTACAAGAAGAGTGGAGACGGTTATCTGAATGGCTGCACATTAAGTGAGGTCACTCCAGAAAAGTGGATCTTTATTATGAGTGCCAGTCCTAGTGGTAGCCAGTGTCTACGAAAATATATGAAGTAAGTCTTAGAGTCGAGCACCAAAATCACCCAAATCAAGCCCTGGCTCAGAATATCAAACAAGGCAAGGCTTTTTGGACTACCTGGCAGGATGACTATGTTGGGCCATTAAAACCATCTCATGGAAAGAAATACATCCTGGTGTGGGTAGAGGTGGTATCAGGACTGTTGATGGCTGCAGCTGTTTGCACAGCCACTGGCAACCAAACAATATGAGTGTTGTGAGAATGGTCTAGTGTTCTATATACTCATGAGTGCATTCAGCATGGCAATGGGTTGCATTTTATGGTCGCAATAGTGCAAGACTGGGCTCCAGGGAAAAGTATTCAGTGTGCGTTCCATATCCTGTATTATCACCAAGCCAATAGGATTGTAGAACAAACTAATGGCTTAATCAAAAAACACGCTGACGTCTCAAGACTCAGTTGGGATGTGCATCTATCACAGGTGGTCTTCATTGTTAATAACTGTTGTGGGAGTTATGGGAACCCCAAAACCAGAGAATTCTTTCCTGAGAGACCACTGATGGGTTACCACCATACCCCAGGCAGCGGAAGGAACCAGGTTGCTGAAGATGGATGTGGGCAAAACTGTCATAGTGAAACTCTTGCATTGGTACAGTGCTAATGACCCTGGCAAAACCCAGAGACTTGTATGCCTGCAAGGCCCTAGATGAGAATGGAAAATCCCACTGTATTACCACCTGGTGGATAATCCTGACTTCTAACCTGAAAGCCCAGTTCCAAAGAACTGAGAACCAGCCTTATGTTTTCTTAGAGGATGATGAAGAGATACACCATCCTATCACTCTTACTAGTGGCAACAGCAACCAACACAGATGACATGTATCTAGGTGATGAGGAAGGTGATGGTGGGACTTGCCTGAATTACGAACCTGAGATCATGTCATGGTCTGTTTACCCACCCTCAGGTCCAGGGAATATCCCTTGCCCATTTTTGTACAAGCTATGAACATTTCACTAGCTCTTGAATTAACAGGGGGTCAATATAACAATTATAGCTGGAAGTTCTGGAAAGGTAGGAGGGTATAGGCTACACCCATATCATTTATAGCTGGTCACTGGGCACAATAGATGCCAGTTCAGTATGGGATGGCAGGTGTAATTATAGTTTCCAACCTACTCACAAAGCCACAGGGTGGAGTCCCATTGGCACTACACCTGGCCCTGAGGTCCCATGGGGAACCACCAAATGCAGCTCTCTGTGGTATGTTGATGACCACTTCTTAGGTATACACCAAGCAAGTAAATGCCTCTTGGTGTATCAAACATCCCAACAGTGATAATGTTGAGTGCCTTAGCATGTGTAATAATTCATTTGGCTGCCCTCCTAACCAAACATGGGCCAGGTTCATTTAGGAACCTATCTGGTGTGGAGGGAAGAATAAGGCATGCCCAGTAGGGGAATCTCTGCTTTGGAATTGTCAGACAGAGATTGAATGTAAGGAAATAGACAAAACAACACTGTTGTGGCAATACCCACTTACCCAGATAGCCTTGATAAAAGGCTGCCTATGCAGTAATATATTTTTGACCTTCCATCCTAAATTGTAACAAGAGATGCTATTGTTGCCCTCTCACCACCATTCCAGGCTTGTGCCAAACAACCTGTGTCACAGCACCAACTAATTTAGTGTAGGCATGCTCCAGTGGTCACCTGTTTTCATGATTGTAACTGGCCATCCCCAAACCAGCCTGCACATTGGCTGTGTGTACTGTTTGCTCTACATATCAGGAAGGGCCATGCCACAGCAGTGGTGGGATAGCATGCCAAGGGATGTACGGATGGGGTGGAAAAAGGCCTTAACTAGGACTGGGTGACAGCTGGAGCCAATCTTTGGGATGGGAATCACAATGATACAAAACTGCCAAGCTAGCCAAAAGATAAGCTGGCAGCCAGAAGTGCTAATGAACTTTACGCATGACAGCATAGGTTTTCTGGACCACTAGCTACAGGAAAACAATAAGACAACCATTCAAACCCAACTTGATGCTGTTGAAGGAGGGAGGTATATGTGGACAGCTGAACCTATTGTCAGGCATTTGTTGCATCGACATCCCAAATGTTTCAGTGCCACTGATGGGGAAGATGGCCAAAGACACAAGAGTGCTGCTGCACTAGGGATTAACTGGTTGGGGAAGGTTTTTAACACATTTGGGTTTTCCTTGTTCATATGGCTGACTAGCCTTCTACGATCTTCGATAACAGTTGTATTTGTTGTAATTTGTATTATTATAACCTGCATTAAGAGCACCATAAAGAAACCCATGTCCACCATGGAGTATAACCCTTTAAACCCTACTCCTGAAACTGACATTCCCTTAAATCCTACCAGTAGCATTGAGTTGGTCTTCTCGAAGCAGCAGGTCTGTGATCGGAACCTCTCTCCTTAGACTGGGATACCGTCTAAGGAGACTTCCTGGGGCTGAGTCCCCTCACCTCCCTCTTGGTGATTATTTCTTCTGGTTATGTCCTTGACAGAGCCCTTGATCCTCACCTGGGAGAGCAATTATTTCTTCTGGGTACCTTAAGAGAGCTTCCCCTTTTGTGAGTGTGTGCATGCTTTGGATTATCATTCTTGTGTGTCAAATTGCAGTAATTATAGCCTCGCGAGTACTCTGGACTTGTGGTGGGTTAAATATTATTGGAATGCTGGTTGCTTTTGGATTACCTTTTGGATTACTTCCCATTGCTCATCAACTTCTGTTGTTTGGTTTTGGCTTTGTTGCAAAACAGTTTGGTGCACCTACGTGACAATGAGATATTTTTTAAAAAGCAGTCCACTGAGATTACACTGAAGGGACTAATCAGAAGAGGAACAGAATTCGTTAATTTGAAATCTTCTCATAGAAAATATGATAGTAGTTTCTTAATATCAAAAGGCACAAGCGAATAAAGCACAAAGGTGATTTGAAGACACCTCTATCTTTTATTCTTCAAATCAAGAAGAATGAAGTCAGCACTTGAATCTCCTAACTGGTTTTGCAGTCAGCTTTGAGAATAATGTGAAGGTAGATTTTTTGCAAGGCAAGAGTTAGGGGGAATACCATAAAATATATAAACCACAGAATAAAAATAATTCAGGAAAATCATGGTTTTTCTTCCAGATGCGGAGACTTCATTCTGCATTTCATTTTCATACACACCATATTCCAATGGTATCCAAAAAGGAAACCATTTGGGCTAGCTTTTCTACTTTCTGCCTATAGCAAAAGAATAGTCAGTATTTGTCCTGACCGACAAACAGCACATAAGAGAAAAATACAGTAATATGGTGTAGCACAAGTAACAAAACACATTACTTAAAGGAATATCTAACAGTTTTCAAAACTTCATAAGGCTTTAGCAATACTTTAATAAGGAAAATTAGCCCCATTCTCTGCCGTATTTGGTTTTAGACGGCACTTTCAAGTGCAGCTGCTCCAGCAAAAAATATTTATTTTGCTTTCCTGCCATCTTGTGGCTTGTCGAGGGTTTAGATTGTGGGGTGACAATAAAACCCTGGCAGATGTATTGTTAACCTCCTCTCCCACCACTTCCCCCTTTTGCCCCTCCCTCTCCCCCCTTCCAACTAAGGACAGGTGATCGGGAGGGAAAGAAGGACAGAGAGAGGAGAGTTGGAAAAATTAAAAATGTTTTACTAATGCTACTAATAAGAAGAGAGAAAATAATACAAAATATACAAAACCAATCTTGAAAGTCTCAGCAACTGCAGAGCCAGCAACCAAGGTCCTGGATTGCATTCTGCAGCCAATCGGAGCTGGATTCAGTCTCTCACTAGGCCTCAGTTCGCAGGGACAGCTCGCAAGGTCCTCTCCTAATTTGCCATAAGCAAAAGGAAAAGAAGAAGGAAGGAGATCCTCGTGATCTCCCACTTTTACATGAAGTATTCACGTGAATGGAATGTTATACACAGTTGGTCAGTTTCTTGGTCACTTGTTCCTCGTCGCCCCCTCTCGCGAGATGTCCATCTGCGCTTATCAATAAGTTTGCATTCCATTGCTAGGTTTACCAAAACATGTGTCTGGTTCTCCAGGAAAATGCAGCTAATATGAAAGCTTCAGCTGACAGGCAAAATTCACTAAAAGAAAAACTTGTTTTTTAACAAAACCAGGACATGGCTTAACTGCAAAATGCACTTTTTTTTTTTTTTTTTAAAAAAAAAAGCAGTACCATTGCTGGTTTGTGAAAAATACTTTTTAAACACTATTTGGCCAAAGCTGTGCTCCAGACGACCACCCCTCCTACGTAAACAGCACCACAGCTTGCAATAGCATGGATCTTCAGTCCAACGAGTTTCTCTAACAACAGAAAGAAATTGTGTTGACCAGTCCAGATCTCACCGCGGAGGCAATGGGTCATTCTGTCTTCCAGAGGCTGTTCCCTTGACCAAGGTCTGCCTAAGGCAGTGACTGTCTTACTGCATTCACATTTCTTATTTAAATAGACTAGTTCGAAAGTGATTGTGTGAGAAGTGAGCTGAATTCCAGTCTGCCTCACGCATCAGCAGAGACAAATGCTGCCAGTCCTATACCAGTGAAACACGCAAGATTTTTAGCTATGCTTCTCATCATCTGGAAAGCCGCATTTGGGAATATGTATGAATGCTAAGAATCCAGTCGTAGCCTTTTAGATTTATTTTGCATTTACAGGGCATGGTCCAGGCTGCCAAATTAATACAGCTGATTTAATACAGCTCATATTAGGCAAACAAACATGAACTACTAATGCCATTTCCACACTTTTATGTGGGCCAATCAGCAAAAAAATAAAGAAAGACTGGCTTTCCATCACCCTCTGATAGAAAAGCAGCACATTGTACACTTACCTAAATCCAGCCGAACAAGTTAAATAACGAGTTGAAGATCAGACATCAGGAATATTAGAGGGTTTATACTTCATTGCTGTTGTTGTGGCTTATTTTTTAATAAAATTGCAAGAATCACAGCTAGCTGACTATCTAGAACAGCTCCACTGACTGAACTACCTAATAGCAAAACAAAGTCATTTGTTTTCTTAATATCTGTGATATATTTCTATGAAAAAAATATTTTGCCATGCTGAATTAGAAAGAGTCTCCTACCACAGATGTATGGTCACTTGGATTTAGTGGCTCATGTGACAGTGAGTGAATAATATTTGTGCATGTTTTTAGCTAGAAAAAAACACTTAAAGAGTCAAGATTTCACTGGCTGATGTTCCAAGAGAGTCAGACTTCTCTAGCAGTTTTCCTGTCAGTTGAAATCCTATGCTAGTCTGACTGGAAATACCAGGAGTGATTAAAGGCAAAACACTTCTAGTGGTCTACTACCTAGGGAGAAAATTTCTGGGCCACATAATTTTGGATGACTCAGAAGAAAGTTTCAAGAAAAATGGTTTTAGTTAAATAACAGGCCTGCTGTGCAACTTGCAGAATGCTCTGTTCAGGACATTTCAAGACTGTGGTTTTCCAAACAAGCTTCTTATGGAAGTTCAACCTTCAACTGTTCTACTTACAACTGAATTACAAACCTGGATACTCGTCTTTTATTTCTCTGACAGAGAACATGAATTGAGTGGTTAGAGAGATTAAAAAAAATCTTAGGAGTCAACTGCTGGTGAAAAGTAACTGTAAGATTTCTCACAGGATCCTCACAGAGAGGCTGTTAAATACCAGCTGGATGAGCAGACAGTGAGGTGGATTGAGAAAATGGTTGAACAGCCTGGCCCAGAGGGAGATGGTCAATGGCAGAAAGCCTGGTTGGAGCAGCATCCCCCAAGGGTCAATACTGGATCAAATCCTGTTCAACATCTTCATTACTGAGTTGGATGATGGGGCAGAGTGTACCTGCAGCAGGTTTATTGATGACACCAAACTGGGATGAGGGGCTGATATGCCAGAGGGCCGTGTGGTCACCCAGAGGGACCTGGACAGGCTGGAGAAATGGGCCAACAGGAACCTCATGCAGTTCAACAACAGGAAGTGTAAAGTCCTGCAACTGTGGGGAAAAAATCTCAGGCACCAGGAGATACTGGGGACTGCCAAATGGAAAGCAGTTTGGCAGAAATAGACCTGGGCATCCTGCTGGACACCAAATTGAATGTCAGCCACCAATATCACCTCTACTCAGCACTGGTGAAGCCACACTTGGAGTGCCATGTCCAGTGCTGGGCTCCTCAGTACAAGACAGACATGAACATACTAGAGGAAGTCCAGCAAAGGGCCAAGAAGATGATGAAGGGACTGGAGCATCTCTCCTAGGAGGAAAGGCTGAGAGAGCCGGGACTGTTCAGCCTGGAGAAGAGAAGGCTCCCCTGAAGGGAAGGTGCAAAGAGGCCAGAGCCAGGCTTTTTCAAGTAGTGCCCAGTGAGGGGACCAGAGGCAATGGGCACACACTGAAACACACAATGTTCTCTCTGAACATCAGGAAACAATTTTTCACTGTGAGGGTGACTAAACACTGGCACAGGTTGCCCAGGGAGGTGATGGAGCCTCCATCCTCGAAGATACGCAAAAGCTGTTTGGGAATGGTTCTGAGTACCCGGCTCTAGGTGGTCCTCCTTGAGCAAGGGATTTGAGCAGCTGACCTCCAGAGGTCCCTACCAACCTCAAACATTCAGTCATTCTGTGATTCTGTGACTGTGCAGAAAAGAACAGTTTTAGAGGGCTATAAATCCCCTGTGTTTTGTGCAACACAGGAGGCCTGGCACTAGAACATCTGAATCTTAACATGGACCTTGGATCCTGTGCCAAGGCACCAAACATGCAAACCTGGCATATGTGGAGTGTTCTCTAAGTTGCACAGTTAAAAGCAGCATATCTGAAAGAAAAAAAACAAACAAAAAAACCCACAACATTTTGAACTGTGTTTGCTGTTTTACGTACCTTCCTCTGCTTGAAATTAATGCGATGTCTTGCACCAGTGGGCAGGCTCAAGTAAGTTCATGTCCAGTGTCCTGGTAACGCTGAAGACAATAACCAACTCAGGAAAATTGATCAGTCAGAAGAAAGTGATGGAAAACACAATATTCATGACCAAATTAAGCACTGGTCTCGGAAGAGATCAATTATCAATCAATCATTCATAGCACTCTTCAACATCATACAGACGTGACTAATCTGAAAAAAAAAAAAAAAGGAACTGTATACATCTAATCCTAACATCTTGCAAGTATGTTAGAGGTATTGAATATTGGAATATTGAGTATCCAGGGGTGTTACAGAAGATGCACAGAGCTCCTGTGCTTGAGAAACTTACTGTTTGAGCTGCCAGAGCAGCTTTCAAGAGACCAGGCAGCCTTCCATTAAAACACATCTAGCCCACGGAAAAACGACACTTTTCTGCAGACAAGGTCTTATTCAAAAATCATCATCTTCCAATAAAAGCTTGTCATTCCCCACTTCAAGACAAAGAAGTTTCTCTCTAAAAAAATGAACAACTTACATCAGTGGTTTAAACTAGGTGATGGCCCATGGAGAAAAAGAACGTTATACTCAAGGGCAAGGAAACACTAGACTTCAAGAAATGCAACAGAGCAGGGAAGGATGAAGAAAGCAGCTAGACTTTTTCACTCACAGGAAGATGACAGCCGTCTAAAGGAAGACCGGTGAAATATGTTCCTATGCTTTTGGCTCAAAACTCCTCTGTTGATTCTGTATTGTAAAATTTCAAGGATTTTGTTTGTTTGTTTAGTCTCCCCTTAAAAGCACGGTCTTTGTTTAGAGACCCATTTTTATTTAAGGAAGAATGGCCAATAGCTGTAAACTGCAAGGGGAGCTAGGGGTAGTTCAAAAAGCTTGGTGTAAAGACATGTATTGAGAACGCAACCACGTTCAAAGCATTCATTTTTGGGAGCCAGCACTGCCCCAAATGAACAACATTCTACCACAGAAAGATCTGTTGTCTTCCCCACTCTTTCTAACCGCCTGCTTCCTGCCCCATCTTTTTTTGTGCTTCCAAGAGTTTACTTTTTTTGCGTGGATGTTGGCCCCAAGTGATTCTGTTGCACTGAATTGGGTGAAGTCCAGTAAACAGTGCAGTTCTGCAGAAACAAGCAGTTAAACATATTTAGAGGCTGGCTTCAGCTGTGGGCTGACCACAGGTGCTGCCTTATTCCTAAGAAGAATCTGGTCTGCTTGCTGCTTTACAGAGCAAAGCAACACCCCAGCACTTCCTCAGGAGCCTGATCCATCACATTGCAAGCACTGCTGACTGAAAGCAGGAGTATCTCAGCCTTTCTCACCACAGTGTGTCCCTTGCCTATGAGCTGCACCATCTTAAGCCCTTCATGGCGGGGCAAACATTTATTTTTTCAGTTTCAGACACTGTGGCAAGCGATAGTTAAAAGCACCCCGGGAACACCAACCCAGGGCAGCTCTTCACCGCGCCTGGCCCCATCAGCACTTGCAGGACAGGCCTCAGCTCAACACCAAAACTACAGGGCACTTACAACCGTGAAGCTGCAACCCCGTGTAAACCTTCATACAGCCGTGGTAAGAAAGCCTGTACAAAGAGACAGTAACCGGCCACACATGAGAACACGAGCGACCCAGCCCGGGGACTGAGGCTCAGCCTGCTCCCAAGCACAGTGATGCTGTCACCCCAGACGACCGGGCCCGGCCCGGCGCTACCAGCACAGCAGAAGGGACCCCCGAGGTCCGCCGCGCTGCCCCAGCCGCACGGCCACGCTCCGCCGCGGCGAAGCGACAGAGGCAGCTGAGGCGGCTCAGCGGACGCGGCGCCCCGTCGCGCCCGCCTCCCGCTGCCGGTGAGCGCTCGGAGGCCGCCCGTGGCGCTTATCCCCGCCCCCTCCCATCACGCCACTCCCTCCACCCAATCAGAGCGCCGCGCGCCGTCGTTCCTCCGGGTGCTGACGACGCGCCGGTGACATGTCGAGAGGTCGCGTGGTAGGAGCAGGCGACGAGCCACCTCCACCATCCTCGGCGGATCGCGCCGCCATTGGCTGTGCCGGGAAGCCGGCAGCGCTCTCATTGGCTGCCGGCGTCGGGTGTTGCGCAGCGCTGCCGGCACTGTCGCCTGCGGGAGAGCCGGAGGTGGCGTAAGGTGGCGGCCGCAGGTGAGCACGGGGAGCTGGGGCCGGAGCCGGAGCCGGGGTCCCGACAGCCGCCCGCTGTCACCTGGACCGAGCCGGGGAATGTGTGTGTGTACAGGGAGGGGCTGGGGGATGGGGGCAGTTTCTCCTGTGTTCCCAGCGCGTGGATTTGCGTCGCGCTGTCGCTGACGTCCCTCATGGTGTGTCTGCTTCTGATGCCTGTGTCTGTGTAACCTTAACGCAGGCGGAAAGCAAATGGATCTCCTGCCAAATTCAGCACCGCTGGCTACGAAACTGCGGAACACTCTGATTCAGTACCACAGCATCGGAGACAATGAGTGGCGGGTTGTGAAGAAAACTGTGAGTGGTCTGGGTGGCTTCGTGCCTGCAACCCAATTTGTTCTCTCAGGGGGGAAAAGAGCTGCTTCTGCTGTTCAACACGGGTGTCAAACATTTGGCAAATTATTGCAGGGCTTTCATATGAGATGCCCTGTGAAGCCAGCCTTCTAGGATGGTATATCTTTACATGACAGAGTGTGATTTTCCTGTTTGCAGGTATACTTTGTCATCCCTGATACCCTTTTTCAGGGAGGTACCTCACAGTAGAATCCTGGCTGTGCAGGACTATAGGCTTTTCTTAAAACAAAATGTGAAATACTGTTAGCACTAGCAGTATTACAAGATGCTTGTACTTTCAACAAACCAGCTAGTAGGCTCTGCTGGCCCCTGAAATCTCTTTTGCCTATAAAGCTTGAACTTGTTATGCTTCAGGTTCCAAATGACTTCCTCTTAGAAACTGAGATAATTCTCAATTCTTTCTCTTACATTGCTTCGTGTTTCCTTTGCTTCAGAGCCCCCACATTATTTTGAGTTCCCTTCTGTGAACGGGAATGCACTTCCTCCTTTCTCCAAGCAGTTTGCCATACCCTTGTTTTGAGCTGCTTGGCTTTTCTGAGTCCTGCGTCATCAACCTAAATAGACTTTGCTGGTGCATCAGCTGTAGGCTGGGTGAATACTTTTTAGTCCTGTCCTGCGCTGGAGGTGGAAATGTATTTTGGTATCTCAGTAATGCAACATGTTAGGACTAGTGTGATAAATTTCTGGCTTTCCACTTTTGTTACAATAGTTTGGGTGGGTCTTGTATTTTTTTTTATTATATTTTTTTCCTTCATGACCAGACATTGGTAAGAGAGGGTCAGGTGTTCCAAATGTACCTTGATTATTTGCAAAATTAACAAATTCATTGTCTAGGAAAGGTGAAACAGAGTATCAAAGGTTTTCACTGTTGCAAAACACCTGCACCACTTCCGCTCTGCTAAATGCTAAGTCTTATACCTATAAGATTGTTTTCCTTTAGGAAGTTACCTGAGTCTCACTGTTTCAGATCACGTTAACCCCCCAGATTTTACCCCTGTTCTTTTCCAGTCTTCCTTCCTTCCTTCCTTCCTTCTTTCCATCCTTCTTTCCTTCGTTCCTTCCTTCCCTCCCTCTGTCCATCTGTCCATCCATCCGTTTTGGTACTGTGACACGTAAAAGAAATTCAGAGCTTTAGCTACCTGCTGGGAAGATGTTTTTTGCCCCTATATGTCTTAAACATTTCTGGATGTAATACTTATACCACTGCTCTTTAGGACATTTGGTTCTTTGTGCTTTTGTAATCATGATTGCAAATAAAAAGGTGCTATATAGTACCCTCTTTAACACCGAAATTCAGAGATTATGCACAGAGGTTCCATTTTGTAGTTATATAAAAATCAGAAGATAATATTTCTTTATTTCCTCTAGCTAACTTTAAAATGAATAGACTACTGCTTGCAAGACACTCCTAGTCAGGCATCTAGGAGAGAAGGGTAACTTCAGCTTTCGTGTCTGCCACTGTCATCACCTCCTTCACACATCTGCTTGGTCCTGTGTTACAGGAGTGCAAGCAGAAGTTGTGTGGTCTTCCTGTCTGAATAGTGTCCAGATAATGGCTTTCCAGTGGCCTTTTAATTGAAAGGCTTTACCTAGTAATGTGGTTCCATTATTGTATGTTTTCAGAGTAAACTGTCTTGGCCTGTCAAGCACTAGGTCTGCATAGACTTCTATTGTTTGACGCTGAGAAGGGCAACTGACTGATTTGTATTTTTAAAGAACAGGCAATTAAAAGTAAAAGATGTCTGAAAGGTCTGCTTCTGTTTTTAAAAAAATGTACAAAAGTGCCCAGGTTAGTGAGCACTTTGAGGTGAACCATATTTAAAGATAAAGTAATTTGCTTTTCTTCAGAAAAACTGAAGCATTTTCTGGACATCTTGCAATTGTATTTAAGTGATAATGAACATTGTATCTTCCATTTTCTTTCAGAAAGATGCAACTGTGTGGCGTAAACCATCAGAGGAATTCAGTGGATACCTGTAAGTTTGCCTGGAGAGTGTGTATGATTTTAAGGTTCCACAGATGTTTTGTAGAATTTAGAAATGAAGGCTGTGGATTCTACAGCCCTCAGCTACACAAATTTTCAAGAGGGGAAGCTAAGTGGATTGTCTAATGTGCCAGTACCATTTCTTTTTAGTGTTACACTTTGATGTTTTAGCATTGCATGGTGTCTAGAGCAACAAACAATGAAAACTGTGTAACATACTACAAAACTCCCATTGGCTGAAGTGGACAACAACATGTATCCACACCTTTTAGAAAGATGGTCTGCAAACAAGATTATCGAGTCCAGGTTCAGTAGGTCCAAAGTGTTATTGGGTGACAGCCCAGCCAGTGTGTGGACTGTTACAGTGACTATACAACTGCAATAGAGTAAAATGTCAAGTGTGTAGTTGTGGGAAAGATGTGTGACATAAAGGCCCTTCCTTTGTGAGTTTCTCTATCTGGGTTCTGTTGGTATTTGTAGATTTAGGTAGAAAAATAGTTACTAGAACACAGCACTAGAAGACAGAACTGAAGAAACAAAATGTTGTGTGAAAAGGCAGTGTTTGAAAGTAACTTAAGGACTGGTGTGCTCTCTGGAATTTAAGTCCTGTTAAATCTGCAATAGCTGATGGCTGCAGACACCAAGAGTCTGCTGACTCTGCAGGACCATTGGCATGCTGGCATCAACAGGTTGTGTAACTCGAACCACTGCCAAGAGGGCGGTGGCTTCTTCGTGCAGATGAAGACTCCAGGATTGTGTATACACCTGGTGGAATAAAGGATGTATTGAAGAACTTTCCAGACACCCACTGAGAAGCCACTGGCATGTTCACATGGTCCCAGTTCCAAGTATAGAGTTGTGATTGGCTCTAACTAGGTAATTATGAATGAATATGGGTGAACTGCACAAGTGAATAGATCAATCTGTTCCTTGACTAGTTACTTACTATTAAGAACAGCTTGATGAATAAGAAGTATTTTGAAAATAGTGGTCCTGATGGATTACTCCCCTTCAGGATCCAGATGCCCAGTAACTGAGGTAAACAAGGTCTCTGGTGTCTACTAAAAATTTCTCATAATGAATGTCCTGTAATGTCTTATACCATGTTATTTTAGTTGGTACTGTTATATGCCACCACAACCTAATATAGTTTCTCATTAGCTTGGTTCTACTACTGTTACTTCTACTCTATGAAAAATGTTTTTCCCAATACGTGTCCAGTTCTGGGCTCTCCAGTTTAAGAAGAACAAGAAATTACTGGAGGGAGTCCAGTGGATGGCTACAAGGATGATTAGGGGTCTGTAGCATCTTTCTTACGAGGAGAGACTGAGAGAGGTGGGCCTGTTGCCTCGCTTCTGTTTCTGGCAAAATCATGGAGAAGATTGTTCTGGGAGTTATTGAAAAACATCTGAATAACGTAATCATTGGTCACAGCCAGCACAGGTTCATAAGGGGAAAGTTCTGTTTAACAAACTTAATTTCTTTCTACCACAAGGTTTACCTACCTAGTTGGCCAAGGGAAGCCTGTTGATATTTTTGGATTTCAGTAAAGCCTTTGATACTGTCTCTCACAGTATCCTCCTGGAGAAGATGTCCAGCACACAGCTGGGTAAACATGCAATGCAGTGGGTGAGCAACTGGCTGAAGGGCCAGGCTCATAGGGTTCTAGTAAATGGGGTTATGTCAGGCTGGGGATCAGTCACTAGCGGGGTTCCACAGGTATCCAGCTTAGGGCCAGCACTCTTCAATGTCTTTATAAATGTTTTGGACTTGAGGGATTGCTTAGTAAGTTCACAGATGACAGAAATTGGGAGGAGCTGTTAACACTCTCAAAGGCAGAGAGGCCCTACAAAGGGATCTGGACAAATTGGAGAACTGGGCAATTACCAACCACACGAAGTTCAACAAGGGCCAGTGCCAGATTTTGCACCTGGGACACAGCAACCCTGGCTGTACGTACAGACTGGGGGACAAGATGCTGGAGAGCAGCTCTGCAGAGAGGGATCTGGGGATTCTGGTCAACGGCAAATTGAACATGAGACAACAGTGTGTCCTGGCAGCCAAGAGGGCCACCCATGTCCTGTGTGCATCCAGCACAGCATTGCCAGCTGGGCGAGGGCGGTGATTGTCCCGCTCTGCTCTGCACTGGTGCGGCCTCACCTGGAGCACTGTGTGCAGTTCTGGGCAACACAGGATAAAAAGGATATAAAGCTACTGGAGAGTGTCCAGAAGAGGGCTGCAAAGCTGGTGAAGAGTTTGGAGGGGAAGTTGTGTGAGGAATGGCTGAAGTCACTTGGTTTACTTAGCCTGGAGGAGACTAAGAGGAGACCTCATCATGGTACACAGCTTCCTCTTGAGGGGAAGAGGAGGGGCAGGCATTGAACTCTTCTCTCTGGTAACCAATGGCAGAAACTGATGGCAGGAGGATGTGCCAGGGGAGGTTTAGTTTGGACATTAGGAAAGGGTGCTTCACACAGTGGGTGGTGGAGCATGGAACAGACTCCCTAGGGAGGTGTCACGGCTCCAAGCCTGGCAATATTCAAGAAGAAACTGGACGATGCCCTCAGACACACGGTGTGAACTGTGGGGTTGTCTATGCAGGGACAGAAATTGTACTTGATGATCCTTGTGGGTCCCTTCCAACTCAGGACATTCTGTGATTCTGTGTGATTGTATTGCTGCTTTCCTTTATTTTTGCTTTCATTAATAGCTTAAGAAGAAGGCTGAGAGGGGTCAATGCTTACAAATATCTCAAGGATGGGTGTCAAGAGGATGGGACCAGACTCTTTTCAGTGCTGCCCAACAGTAGGATGAGGGGCAGTGGGCACAATCTGAAGCATGGGAGGTTCCATCTGAATATGAGGAGAATTTTCTTTACTTTGAGGGTGCCAGAGCACTGGAAGAGGCTGCCCAGAGAGGTTATGGAGTGTCAGTTCTCCAGTTCTCTGGAGACATTCAAAAGATATCTGGACTCATTCCAGTGCAGTTTACTCTGGGTGAACCTGCTTTAGCAGGTGGATTGGACTAGGTGATCTCCAGAGGTCCCTTCCAACCCCAGCCATTCTGTGATTCTGTGTGATTGTATTGCTGCTTTCTTTTATTTTTGCTTTCATTAATAGCTTGTTGGTGGTGGACTCCCTTGTGCACTCAGCAAGAAGTGCATAATATCCAGTTGTTAGAGAAATAAACATTATGATTTTTTTTCTGAGGAAGGAGTTTTCTGTTTACTAAATATTGATTGTAGTGTAAGGACAAAGTTTCTCAGCAGAATATCTATTACAGAGAAGGACAGGTGCACCCGTAAGTCTTTTTCTGTACTATTTTTCTGAAACAATTGTCCACTGACCATAATTCCAGGTACCAAGGTATTACAGTATATGTGCTGCTGCAAATTAATGGAATATTTTAAAATTTTTTTTTTAATTTTAAAAGGAAACATATGTTTTTCTAGCTACAAAGCTCAAGGAGTGGTGGAAGACGTTACTAACAGAATAGTGGATCATATTCGCCCTGGACCTTATAGGCTAGACTGGGACAGCTTAATGACTACTATGGACATCATAGAAACATTTGAAGAGGTGAAGACTTGTTTTGATTCTTAAGGGAAATGTGTATATATACGTACATTGATTTAACAGCACAGCAGAGCAGTAGTTCCAACAAATACTAACATTTTTCTGCCTGTTTTCTGCATGCACATGGGATATTGTCCATACATGTGGTGGGTGACTTCAAATGAGGCTTTCTGGATGCACAATCCTGTTCTGAAGCTTGAAGTTCAGCTTTCCATCCATGCTAAAACTAAAGGGGTGAAACTTGGTTGGTCCCATTTCTCTCAGACCTAGGAGCTCTGGTAGCCTCTAATAAAATTTACATATATAGAGCTACAGTGTGGTGTTTGGCATGCCAAAGCCTTTTCATGCAACTTGCTTTCTTCCATTCCACAACAAACAAAATTGTGGGTATTAATGATCCACACATACAGAAGTTACAACCTCTCCGTCTTCCTGAAGGACTGACTTCACTGTGTGGCAAAGTTTTGTGCTGGAAGCCAAAATAATTCATACCTGAGGGGCAGGACTTGCTAAAGAAAGGTAGATTGGAAGTTGATTGCAGAAGAGCTTGTAGCCTTCCTTTGGTTACTGGGGACATTCATTATGACTTCAAAACCCAGTGGACATATGTCCTTAACGTGGATTGTCTTTTTCCTGTCCCTTAATGAAGATTTATATGGCAAGGCATTTATATTAGTTATTCCCTAAAGTTTGTTCAAACTCTGTTGTCTTCTAGGAAAGCCTTTTTTGAAGTATTGTTTGCATTCACTTGGTGGCTTAAAAGTACTTGACGCAGCATCTTAGTACCAGGAGAGGCCTCTTGCAATTTGTTCACGGTTCTTTCAGAGTTCCTAAGCAGTGATTAAGTCACACAAAAGCCACATGGCTTTTGGTTCCCAGGTATGGCGCAGGTCTCTAGTTTTAGTCAGTATGGCTTAGAGGTGCCAGATATTCTCTGCCCCTGCAGCTCTCAGTTGCAGACCACAAATACTTACAAACTTCTGGCATTTAAACTGAAAGTGACACAGCTATTCAGACCTCACTGAAGTTGTTTGCACAATGTAGTTCACAGAGGCTGCAACCTTTGTGGAAAAGGCTAGCTGCCTACTAAGATATTTTTGTTTTCTTACCGTCCTTATTCTGTCACTCAACAAGAACTGCTGTGTGATGCGCTACACCACTGCTGGTCAGCTCTGGAACATCATAGCACCAAGGGAGTTTGTTGATTTCTCTTACACTACAAGCTATGAAGACGGTCTTCTAACATGCGGTAAGGCACCACTTATCTCTGCTTAATTCTTATTTTGCAACAGCTGCCTCGCTATGCTTTGATTCAAATTAAGTTTAGTTCTGCAGTAAGTGTTCAAAAATAGTGTGAGATGGTCTCCAACAAGTATTTCCAAGGTATTTTAACATTTTACACATTTAAAGAAGTATACAAGTTACTGGCTTACTCATGAGCCATCCCTGTGTGACGAGTGCTCTGGCTCAGCTCATACAGCAAAGTGGCTGGAGGAACAACTTGATGAACTTACTAGTAAATGTGAGGGAAGTCTTTTTAATGGCAGAATTTCTGTCTGTTGTGGAGATTGGATGAAAGGTGGACAACTTCCATGCATGAAAGTACCCAGAAACTTTAAGTGTGTCTGTCACTTCTACCAAATTCCCTAGACAGAAACTTGTACATTTTAAAATTACTGTACCTTTATTTTTATCTCTCTCAAATTCATTTCCCTTTTTTGTTGTTTGTTTTCCTTGATAGGTATAAGCCTAGACTATGGAGAGGTGAGACCTAACTGTGTCCGTGGATTCAACCACCCTTGCGGCTGGTTCTGCGTCCCTCTGAAGGACTATCCCAGCCACAGTCTTTTGACAGGCTACATTCAGACTGAACTGCGAGGAATGCTGCCACAATCTGCAGTAGACACTGCCATGTCTAGTACCCTGACCAGTTTCTACTCTGACCTCAAAAAGGCACTGAAAACATAAACTAACTGTGACGTAGAAGCCCATGCATTTCTTGCAATCGAATTCTATTGTTTAGCTTAGCATAGGTTAGCTGCTGAGTTAAGAGGTGAGTAACATTTTTCCTGAATGATGCCTGAACCTTTATGTTGAGGGATCCAAAAAACTTTACCAAGTACTTTTTGATGTGATACTTAGCATATATTCCTAATTCACGGCGTGGGATTCCATTTCCTGCTCAGCACTTTGCAGCTGTGTAAGGAGTAGTCCGAATCTCTAAACCCCTGGCTTCCTAGGTAGAAAACACAAGATGCATGTATGGGCTTGAAAAATGCAGCATGACTTTAGCTCTCATGAGCAGTAGTAAGAGCAGGATTTTGCTGTTGCAGGTCACTATACAGGCAGCATCTCATTGAAGATGTAGTTTTGTAATATATATCTTTTTATATTTTTTTAATTTATTTAGTTTGTACAGGTGCATCTGTAGTTTGTTGTGAAAAATTGCTTTGATTTGTCTTGGGGATATTACATAGCTAAGTTGTTAAATGATACTATTCATAAGAAAGCTATTCGCTCTTGTTAGCAAATATAAGTATTCATTATTGGCATTTCTTCAGTGTTGTAACTTAACTAACTGTTGTATATAGCAGTCTCAGTGCATAGATGAAGAAATGCCCTTACAGCTGATCCAAAGCTCATTTAAGTCATCAAGTGTCTTTCCATAGTTTTTAGTGAGCTTTTTTTTCATCACACAGTTGTCAAAATAGCAAAACTCCAGTGGATCTTTTGTGATACTCTGCACTTACAAGGATTTTTTTACTTAAATTTGCCGTAATTGTGTGTGGTGGCTTTTGTTTGTTTGTTTTTGTCTTCCTTAGCTGAAAATCCTGGAATTACTAAAGCAACAGAAAGGACCACTAACTTGCTTTAGGTGTAGGCACTGGTGTAGCCACAATAACTGCGAGTGTGCTGGCGTAGCACACTGGAGTGTAATATCCCTAGACTGATCTTTTCAATAAATGAAATTATCATTGTAAAATATTAGCCACAAGAGGCCAAAGCTCAAGATGCAGAATTGGTCAGATCTGCTGCAGGATGGAGGGTCAGGTTTTTAAGGGAATTTAGCCACCCAGTGATGCAGGCAACTGCTTTCAGAAGATTACCGTGTGTGCTGCTAGGGACCTGAGTTCTGTTTAAAACCTGACATTAAGCTTTTGATGCTAGTATGTGTCATTTCCTCAAGTGAGCTTGTAATTATCTGTGTTCTTTACCTGTGCTAGTAGGGGCAAGTTTAGCTGAGTAGTAGTTTGGGGAGGTACCTTGGTGCCCTAAATATTTTGGGCCCAGTTGTATACATACAATCCAAGGACTGGTAATGAAATCTCAGGAAAAAAAGAAAATTAAAATTAAAATTAAAATTGTTCCCCTGAAATATTGGCTTATTTTGACACTGGCCACTATAGCTGGATTCTGAACAGTGAGGACTGTTATTTCTCATTGCTCAAGCAAAGAAATAGAAAAAACATGACACCAAATATAGTGAGGATTCTTCCCGCATGCTTCATGTATGAAGGCATGTAGTACTGTTTGAGATGGTTAAAAACAATGACTTCAGACGGCCTTTGGTGTCCTCATAGGCACAAAACGTCAACTTCCTATTACATTTTGTGTATTCTGCAGTACCCTTTAAACTCCTTGGTTACTCTTCCCGTCTTTTCTATCTTCCTTTTTTTTTCTCGCTGTACTGGAATTTGACAAGGTGATTTTTCACCACCAAGGACATTAAGGAATTTGTGTCAGCTGACATGCTTTTTCCTTTTTTTTTTTGGTGTATATAGACAAATCAAAATTATTTTT
Organism: Columba livia; assembly: GCF_036013475.1. Taxonomy (NCBI): domain Eukaryota; kingdom Metazoa; phylum Chordata; class Aves; order Columbiformes; family Columbidae; genus Columba; species Columba livia. The sequence goes on from NC_088642.1 coordinate 36,899,996, forward strand.
ATATTACTAGTATTTTCTAAAAAAAATTTTTTAGGGATGAAGGCAATGTGACAGTCTATGGCACTTTAACTAGTTGCTCTGTGAGTGGATGGAAAAGGTGGCTAAAGACAGGACAATTTTCATGTTTGGCTTCTGTTCCTCATCTAAAACCTCCAACATTAAATCTTGCCTGTGGTTGTGCTACTTACTTTACATACGGAGAAGACGGAGATTTGGCTAACTTCAATTTGGGGTACTCTACCACAGCCTGCTGGGAGGTGGACCAGTACTTCAAGATAGATACTCTTGGAATGGCACAAGGCCTGATCTCAGATTTGGTCAATTTATAAACATGAAATATGATGAATTTAGAAAACATTAAAAGAGTGTATAATTCCTCAGTAATTACAAATAACAAGAACTGATTTGATGGTGTGAGCTGGTGGTTCAACCTAAGAGGTTCATTGCTGTAAAAGTAGCCATAATTCTAGTGAATTCTATGTTCAGATATAATTCTAGTGAAACTAGTGCCTATGTTCAGAAAATAAAAATCAGTCTATCTAAACTGTAGTTTTATCTGACTGTGTTCAGTAGTAAAGAGATTGTATTTATATTTCAAATGCATTTGCAGAATAAATTAAGTCATTTATTCAAACAGACTCATGATGTAGCTTTTTCCGCACCTGTGAAGGTGGATATAGCATTCATTTACTTTTCGGAGAGTTAAGTCTGATGATGTAGTTTGTCTTCAGCTGCATGGTGATCCGTAATTCTCTAAGTTCATCTCCTTAAATTTGAAAGCCAAAAAGCTTGCCTTTACTTAGAAGCATTACTTAGGCTGAGTAAGATGTACAACATGGATTTCTACAAAATTAAAATATCTTGAAAACTGTACAAATAGGATTTTCTCAAAGCTTGAATTCTAAAAAAATATATATAGCTTTTTGTAATGACCCCATTATTGCTGTGGAAGAACTTCATTATTTTGTCTTGGTATGACTTACCTTTTAGCATGACCAGCCTGGCCAGGGCTCTGAGCAACCTGATCTAGTTGAAGATGTCCCTGCTCATTGCAGAGGGCTTGGACTGGATGACTTTTAAAGGTCCCTTCCAACCCAAACTGTTCTATGATTCTGTGTTTAAGAAATGGTTTATTAACCATCAAGTTAATCCAAAACACATTAACATGTAGCACCTCACAGAAGGCATATAGATGTACATTAGGGTTATGACAGATGCTGCAACATGTATTTTGACATTATTTAATTAGCACCTACAGACACCAAGGAAGAAAATGTTTCTCTTACTAAGTCCTCATAAAGGCAGGAGAGTTCTATAGTGTTTGAGTTCTGAGCAAAGACGTGAAGCCCTCTTCTGGTCCTGAGGAAAGAACTGTGACTTCTGAGATACAGCACACTCTTATAGGGCATGTATCGTGTCACCCTCTGCAAAGTGGGGTAGGAATAGGCACAGAGGCCACTTTGGATCCTTGGAAAGTTATTAAGGATATTAATTAGAATTGTTAAAAAAATAGTGATGTTTAAACCTGTTTCCTGGTGAAAGAGAATATGAAGATGAGAGAGATAATAAATCTATGTAGAAGATTAAGTGTTCTCTAGGAAAGAATATACGCTGGAGTCCTAAACCACAATTTAAACTTTGTAATACTTTCTTCCTTTTCAAGTTCTCACTGAGCTGTGCTGGTGACTCAGGTTTACAGTACAGGAAGGGACTGGTTATTTTTGGGTTAACCTTCCTCAGGATTGTGCTGCTAGAAGGGAGAAAACAGACACAGATTATAACAGCACATGACAAGAGATATCTGTGCAGGTTTCACAGCTGACCCACACAATAAGAGATGCCATATTTAGGTGAAGGTGCCCCAAATCGCAATGCCGTATCCAGAACTGTCTCTTCTATGATTTTCTTTAAAATTTCTCTTTCAGTGACTCAAGCCAGTATGGCTACCTAATGATCCTCAAAAAGGTTTCTTTGATACAGGCAACAAAGATGGAGCTATTAGAAGATCAGTTACTGCCCAAAGTGTAATCAGAAACTGACCTCACTCAGGTGTGGCTGTTCCTGTGGTCCCTGATAGAGAGCGTTTCTGAGTCCTGTACCTGGGCCTGCTCACCTGCCCACCAGCACAGACCCAGCTCTGAGGCAGGTCATGACCCTGGAGAGCAAATTTGTATCCCAAGTAAGATTTATTGACTTTCTCAGTGTGTCAGTCTGAGTGCTGCCTTAAAGTGGGGTTCCAGTTAGACAGCATTAGGGCCCACATGTTGGTCATACCAACTCAAGCTCTGAAGCTCACTGGGGATGCAGAGCAATGCTCAAGCGCCTGCATCTGAGCAGTTGCAAACATGAATACGTTGTTTTTTGGGGTACCACATGGCTCCTCCTTGTCTGTATACCTAACAGGGTTTTGAGCTGCTCACAATTTGAAGGAAGAAAGAAATTGCAGCATGCCTGTTCACTGAAACATGAGTAATGTCCCTACAAACCAGCATCTCTTATGCATACAACCATGGAGCCCCTGTGTGCACAGCCATCTCTGCTGAATTTCATGGTCTCTTTGTCTCAACCAATCATGCTAATTTAAAGATACAGTTAAAACATGAACATCTGTACAGAAACACAGTCTGTGATTGTAAGATGCTGAAAGTTTTCCCAAGACCGGCAGGTGTAGCAATCTTCACCAGGAACCTGTTGTACGTTGAGGAATTAGTGATCCACACAGTGCTAACCAGATCTGGGTCAGGCCTGTGCTGCCCTGTGTGTGTTCCCTGGCTGCAGGATGAACTCATCCAGGTCATGACAGCACAGAAGCCCACCAGCAGGTGCCATGTAGTACCAGCCATTAGACCACCTGCCTGGCCTTCCCTCTGTCTGACAGAGCAGCAAGACATTCTCATGTGGACATCCTTCCTGCTTGACAGCAGAAATAAGTAGTTTGGTGAATTATGTGGGTTTTTTTGTTTTTTTGGTTTTTTGAGAAAATCCTGTAATAGCTTGAATAACAAAAAATGGGGTAACCCTTCCGTGGGTGTTACCTGCATAACATGCTGTGCCCAAGACCTGTTTGATGCCTCACAGCTCAGGGTTCCCACATTTGAAGAGGTGCAAAATTATCTGCACTACTCTTTTTCTTTATTATGTTAGCTCTAATTAATAGCACATTAAGTGATACTTTACAGAAGCTGGTTGCCTTATTACTGGCATCATAAGGAACCAACACTTCCTGGTGCAAAACAGCAAGCAAGATGAAGAATCAAGTTTTGTATATGGTCTCCATGGGCAAAACATCTTTCTGTTCTGCCTGTGTGCCTCCCAGCCCCTACCATGGAAACTGAGCATTTTGGGAAGAGAAATGAGGAAACCTGATGCCTACCACACATTCTATGTGCTACACACCTCTTGCCTGATGAAATGGAAGTAGGAGAATGAAAAAAAAAAAAAACGTGAGGGAGAGGGAAGAGGCCTTTCATACATTTTTTGGTTTTTTTTAATATCAAATAAAAGCATAGAGAATTCACAATGCACAAAACCTATTGAATCATTTCGCAAACCATCTGCATCCTTGGATATTTTAGACAAAAAATTACTTGCACATGCACAACATGTGCAAGGAAAAAGGTATTTTAACTGCTCAGAAGGACATCAGAACTAGAAAACCCCAGGGCTTTATAAAGAAGCAGATTGCACCAGCCATCAGAAAAAAATTGAGATTTTTGTTAGTTATAAGGCAGGATGGTTTTTTTAACTCCCCAGCTACTCTAACTTATGGACAGTCCATCTGAGCAGTTCTGTCAGGTTATAGACTTGTCAGATCTTTCTTGTGTTCTGTTTTCTTGTTTGTCTGAAGCTGTCAATAAAGGCAGTGTAATGTTAGGCTGTAACACGAGTTTCCACACTGTTGTTCGATGCACGATTTTGAAGACGTCAGTCTAAAGAACAAAAATCTTGTGCCCATGCATGGGCATGTCCTGTGTGTGAGAGAGCACGGCTGTGCCTGCGCTTGGGAAGTGTCCCCACCTGTGTCTGTGTCCCACAGTGTCCAGGGCTGTGCCCCTCACTCCTTGCAGTGTCCAAATGCACAAGCGAGGGCATGGAGACAGACGTGCTGCAGGAAGACCTCTGCATGTTCCAGGAGTGCCTGTCTCAGTTTTCTGCTGAGACTGAAAGGCAAAGGGGGATGCTGCAGCGTCTGGCAGGTGTGGAGCTGTCCTCTTGTCCCTGCGGGCTGGGGCTGCGAGACTTGAGGCCCTGACCCCTCCTTTCCCCATGCAGGCAAAGCAGGAGGAGCTGAAGGAAAGCACAGGACTGCTGAGCAATGGGGTCATTGTCCCTTCCTCTGCCCATGTTTCCCCAGCTGTAGTGGCTCAGGCTGTGTCAGGGGCTCAGTGACTCCATGTGGCTCCTCTTCACAGAACTCTGTCGTGGGGTCGTGTTTTGGGAACCACTGCCAGGAGCTCCAGCAGCTGGAGGGTCTGCTGGCCCAGTGTGAGGTGAGTCATAGACTGGTTGAGCTTGGAAGCAGCCTCTGGAGATGATGTTGTCTCATCTCGTGCCCCTGCTCAAGCAGGCTCACCTAGAGCCAGTTGCTTAGGACCATGTGGAGACATGGACTGTGTCCTGAGTGGGGCGTGGGGGTCCCTCTGTCTGCCCACAGTGGCTGCAGGGCTGGGAAGGAGAGGGGACATGAGGGGGGCAAAGGTGGTGCCTGAAGGGAGCTGGGAGGGGATAATGGTGAGAGGAGTGCACTCGTCGGGGTCTCCCTGTGCCCTGATTGATGGCTGCTCCTCACGCCCTCCTCTCCCACAGGAGCAGTGTGAGGCGGCATGTCGGGAGGCAGGCACGAGAGGAGGAGAAGAGACGCAGCAGGTAGAGGGGAGAAGGAGGCCCGAGTGGGCATGGCCCTGGGGCTGGGGAGGGCTGGGGTGTCCAAGTCCCAGCCCAGCTGCCCACATGGTGCACCCGTTGTTTAGCAGGTGGAAAGGCGCTATGCAAAGACTGTAGACTTGCTGCCCCAGGCTATTCAGAAGACTGAGTTAATGCCAAAAGGGCTGGGGAAAAACGGGTGGGTGCCCACAGACCCTGGGTTGGGGGGGCTGGAGGAGGGCTGCAGCGGGCTCAGGCACTCGCAATCCTTCCGGTTTCCAGGTGCTGTGTTGGGAAATAAGGAATCTTGAAGAGGAGCTGGAGGAGGAAGAGGCCTGGTGAGTTGGGCCCATTGCCCCATATGGGTCTGCAGGGTGTCTCTGCAGCACCCGCAGGGATGGGGCTGCCAATGCTGGTGCCAGGCAATGGAGTGGGGGTGTGAGAGGGGAGCCCAATCCCTGCCTGGGGTGGCATATGTTTGGAAGGAGAGGCCCTGTGTGGCCGTAGAGGTCTCTAAGTCATCCAACCAAGCCCTGTTGCCCCCAGCCAGCTGCAGAGGAAGAAGGAGGCCAAGACACCAGAGTCTGCACTGCCGGAGCTGGTGGAAGAACAGATGGTAAGGGGGAGAGCGTGTGGCAGCCCCTGCGCCCTGGCCAGCGTGGGTCTCCCTGGGGAGAGGGGTCCATGGAGGTCACAGCCACCATGGGCTACACTCCTGATCAAAGTGAAGGCTGGGGCGCTGTGTAACTCCAGCTGTCCCGACCATGCGGCACTGCTTGACAAGTGTCCTCGCTCTGTGCTGACCTGCAGGAGACAACGGACTTGCTGGTGAGGAGACACAGCTTCATTTACTGGCTGCAGAGAGTGTCCCCACTGGGTCCCCTGTGTCCTGGGGCCCACTCCTGGGCAGTGGCTGGGATGATGGGCTAGACGCCTGATCCAGCTGGTGGAGCTCACAAGGGTAAAAAAAAAAGCTGCTGGCTGGCTGTGGGCTTTGCAGCTGAGAAGTCCTCAGCGTCAGTTTTCCCTGGGCCAGGGTGTTTTCCCAAGCTTGCAGAGTCTCATGTCCCAGCCTGTCTGACTAAGCAGTGAGAAGCGGCTGGGGAGGAGGCCTGTGGGGCTCCTAGAAGGGGCCATCCCATATCTAGATGGGCCTGGGAGGCCTCCACCCTGCCCTGTCTCGCATGCCTCTTCTGCCCCACAGGATGCTCTGCATGCTCTTTGTCGTCCTGGAGCTGGCTGTCCACTCTGGCTGCTGCAGTGCTCTACGCCTCCTGCTGTGACACCAAGCTCCTCTACCACCTCTTGTTGCACGTGCTGTGTGAGGAGACCTACAACAATGTGGCTTATGGAGTGGGAAGGATCCTTTTGGTGGTCAGCAAGGGTCTGCTGCCCTTGTGACTGCTCCCCCCAATAAAGCCCTTTTGATTTACACCTCCATGTGCTCGGGCAGGTTTGTTGGAGTGCAGGGAGAGGGTCTTGCCCCACGTGCTGGTCCCTGCAGCCCCCCATGGCCAGGCCCAGTCTCATCTGCTGGGCACTGGGCACGGCCACCCAGGCATGACAGCCTCACCTGCTCAGCTGGTAGTACAGGTAGAGGAAAAAACAGAGACACGGAAAGAGAGGTTAACAGATTTACCTTAATTCAACCATCAGATTTATGGTACTGCAAGAAACTCAGGCCTTGGTCATGGAAACATTTGAGCATTTACTTACGTTTATTCCATTGAAGGGGTAATGCTGTGCACCCTTGGATGAATCCCATCAGGTCCCGTCGACTGCTAGGGCTTTCCTGGAGTAGTGGATCCCACACAAGTTCCAGATTGATTGGGAGTTTATTGTTCCCGCAGCCATGGTTCTCTAGCCCAGGGCTGTGGGGGCTACAAGTCCATCTTCAGTGTTGAAGATTGAGGTGATACCAAAATGTTGGCAAAAAGACTCCTTAACACTGTTCTGGATGTGTTAAAAAGCAGGCACTTTTATTACAGCATGCCGAATGCTCGGAGGATTGTTCCTCTAATCCAGCATGCACGTGATTCCCACTTCTTGGTATTTATTGCATATACTTCTTGCATATTCATTTGTTTCTACCGCCTAGTTAATGCATTAAAAATAAATTATTTCCATAAACCTGCCCTTTGCTGGGAGTCCATTGTTGGTATTCGGGAGTTTTATCAGGGGTCTTTAGTGGTTCCCAGTGGTCTTTGCAGCCTGCTGCCTCCCCCTCCGGTGTCAGCTTTTTGACCTAATTTCTTGAGCATGCATATTGTCATTGTGTGCCCCTACTCACCAAAAGTCATGTAGCCATTTCTTAATTTGGTGGAACATTTCCGTTTCACCAGCTAGCAAACCAAGTGCATCCCGCTTTGCCTCATGTCCAGTCTCTATAGGGCTCTCCTTTCCCTGTTAGGTTTCTGTTACATTGTGCTTAGTCTTGCTACATTACACCTTGGGGTTCCTAAAAGATTATTGTTTCTCTTATCAGAGGCAAAGAAAGCATTCAATGTCTTGGCTTTGTCTATGTCCCTGTTAATAAGGAGACCATGCTCATCGAGTAATGGGCCGATGTTATTTCTGGTTTGACATTTTCCACTAACATATTTTTAAAAGCCTTTTTTATTGTCTCTAAGTAGTGGCCAGCTTCAATTCTAATTGAGCTTTGGCTGCACTAATTTCCTCCCTGCAGTGACGAGCAGCACCTCTGTACTCCTCCCATGATGCCTGACCTTTTGTTCACTGACCACGCGATTTATTTTTTTGCTATATTTCAAGAAGAAGGTCCCTGCTCAACCAAGATGGCTTCTTGCCTTGCCTGGTAGATTTTCAGCATTTTGGAATTTCCTAGTCCTGTGCTTTTAGTAGGTGGTACTTAAAAAGTAACCAACAATGATGGACCCCAACACCTTCAAAAGCTTATTTCGAGGGAATCTTACTAAGTAGTTCTCTGAGTAACCTGAAGTCTTCTCTCCTCATATGCAGAGCTGAGGTTTTGCTGGCAGTTTTTCTCCTGTTAACACAGATTTTAAACCTGACCTCTTTGTGGTCACTGTGAGCAAGGCCACCAAGGTCACCACTTCACCCATGAGAATCAAATCTGGGAAGGTATCTTTCCTGGTTGGTTCCCTTAGTACCACATCAAGAAGTTATTGTCCAGATGGTTTAAAAATCTTCTGGACCTGTTTGTACCAGCTGTATGATATTCCCAGTTGACATTGGGCAAGTTGAAGTCTCCCATAATGACAAGGTCAGGTGATTTAGAGGCTACCCTTAGTTTCTTAAATAATAACTGATCAGTGTCATCATCCTGGCTGGGTATAACCAGCTTTGCACAACCTTCCCAGAGCACATGGTTAGCCTGGACAACCTTACAAAGCTCTTCCCCACCCCCTAGTTCTGTACTCCACCACTAATAACACAGTTTGTTATCCAATTGCTAAGGTTTTGACAGAAGAGGAGAAGGGGAAATGCTATGCCAACTTGGAATTAATTCAAGAATGTGCTACATAAACAGGTAACACCCATCATTATGCTTATCCTACACTGAGCATTAGTTGTCAGCAAATAATATATGTAATCATTTCTAGATTTACTGGTTTATTTAGTATCAGATCAGTCATGCAACACACTTATTAAAAATAGACTTCCCACCATCAGAGCATATTTCCATGGCTTATCAGCATTTCCATGCAGGCACACAAGCAGGTACATTGGTCCCAAATACAATACAATGAAACAACATAACTGTCAGTTTTTCTCTGGTTCAAATTTCTCTCTGGTTCATTTGCACAGTATCAGAGAATTTACTACACAAATAGGCTTAGTCTGAAGTAAAAGTGTACAGTTATCTAGTTGCTAACATCTTTGCTAGTACAAGCAAACAGTGCGGACAGGACGGGATTTCTTAACACATTAAGCAGTAAAAGGAATCAGGTACACAGGACATGGAGCTGACTGGAGGAAGTCTGATAGATATATGACATTTTTAATTGTTATTAAGAGTCCAGCTGTCATTTCTCTGAGATCAATAAGCTTCTGTAACAGGCTTATAAAAATCTTTGTGTTACAAGTCAATAGCACCATTTTTCTGTTTGTCTTGAAAGCATTAGCACATACCCTAACCATCCAGCATATATTCCTCTTGAATTAACCGAAGCACAAAAATCTCTGCTTATGGTCTTAGTCCTCATCCAGACTCAAAGCTGAGACTCACCAGGAGCCTCCAAACCACGGCTAAGCCAGACATAAGCCCTTAATGTATCACATCTCTTCAGGTTAAAACCAGCTTAAGCTGATAACTTCCTTATTGTGGGTCTGGAGCAGCCAGCCAGACTCTGTTTGTTGCTTCCCAGGCTTACAAGGGCATGGTGGTGTAGCTCCTTGGGGCATGGTGGTATACAGCTCCTTGGGCCTAACAAACTCCTTGCTCAGGTGAGAAAGGCTCACTGTCTCTTCCCCCACTTCTCCCACTCCCTCGTCAGTGGGATCAACCTGTTCTGAAAGACCATGCTATTTATCTTAGTCTGAGGGACTGTGGTTCACCCTCAACATCTCCATTTTCCTTTCTCCCTGAGCACCTAATCACTGCAAAGTTAATTTTCTCACAAGCATAGGCCTCTCAATACCGGGTGTTCTGAAAAAAAAAAAAAAAGAAGAAAACAAAACTCAAAACAACCAAACTCCAAAACAATGTCCCTTATGGAACACTATATGAAATTGCTGCTATTTAATCAGAAGTACTAGCATGACTTCTCATGTACATGTGGTGTGAAAAAGGAAGTGGTTCCTGTTGTGCACAATAGCATGAAGACACAGCTGGAGTTAGCTCTCAGGAGCTAGTAGTTTAACTGTTTTTGTTTCTAATTACTATCAGCAAAAAATCTCTTAGTTTGTAATTACTGTTTTCATGCAGCAAAGATGGTAAATTTGAGAGGGGCAAACAAGGCATCCACCACTACGCTGAGGGCAGTAGGCTGGTGGTTGCAACATCATTCCCAAGTATGACACTTCTCAGGGAGGACACTGCTGCAGCAGAATTTAGAAAACTCTTCAAAGGTATTTTTTTCTAAATATGCATACAGTCCATTTGCTTGGTTTCACAAAATGTTTCTGGACAAACTCCCGTTCAGCATTAAAAACTACTTCAGACTCCATAGCAAGCTGAGGAAGAGACTGGAAGCCATATTAATAGTGCAAACAAACCAGCTTTGATGTCTTAGAAATGAAAAATGAGGTCAGTGGTGACATTTTTCCATCTAGAGGAGGCTGGCATTGGATATTTGTGCTACTTTCATTAACCTGGCTGATGGCAATGTCTGGAAAAGAACAGAAATCAGGGAACCTGAGACCTTGGAGAAAACACTTTTCACCCTATTTCTTGTCCAGACAAAGCCAAGAAGCTCTCTTTGGTGTGCTCTTTAGCAAAATCCCCTGCTTCTTTTTGTTGTGGGTGCTTATTGTTTGGAGGTACTTAGGGATTTGTGTTGGTGGTTGTGCTCATTCATGCAAAGTTAGCATTTGTAAGTAACAAAATCATGCCTTGGGATGTTTGTTCCCAGGTAGCTTGGTTCTTGCAGGTACAGTAGCTGTAATTTCTCACAGTGCAATACAGCTATTTGGAGCTAAATTTTGGAGGGTTTTGTGGTTAATGACTACAAAAACTGTGCCTTAATCTGCACAGATATTCTCATGAGTGCCTTTACTGCTGTGATGAGGCCAATTGGGCTCATCATTATGGTTAATTTCAGGCAGGAGTGTAACACAAAGCTTAACAGCAGTGCCTCAGCTATATGGCTCTTCAACCACCAGGAGTCTTTCCACTCTACTCTTCATGTACCCTGTTTGGTTAGTTAAGTACAGTAACTTGATAAAGTAATTTGATCACTGGAGATCTGCAAAACCTACAGCTTCTCTGGCTCATCCAGGAGGGAGAGAGAGAATTCCTTGAGCAGGATTAAAATAACATTGACTTGTCACAGTTAGTGTGGTGCCCAGCACCTATGCACAATTAACTTATGAAAAAGCTTTATTTCAGAAGGAGTAGCTCAAAAGTACATGGAAGATGATACTGAAGGCTGAGAATTAAGCAGACCCATGCACAGTTCTGTAGATGAATAAATATGACCCAGAGGCTACTGGAGCATATTGTCTCTGGGAAAGATCACATGCCATTGGCAGCTGTAAATCACACCCAATGGCTTGCCCCAGCTTTTGAGTTACCAGAATAACTGCCTCCAGTCTACGACACAGTGATTTCAGTTAGAAGAGCCATCCCAGATCCACCCAGCATGGGGATAAGAATTACAGTATTTTTTCTCTTCAATAGACTTCCCCTGTATGTACATATGCAGATTCAATGATTGGCTCCACGTAGTTCTGTACTATGAAGCAGATCATTACTTACAGCTGCAGACAATATATGGGACCAAGTGTTATGAACTGACTTAGCTATTTCCTGTGGCAACACTGCATAAAAATATGATAATAATTATATCAAGCAGTACTAAGTAAATGATATTAAGAAGATCATTGGTCATAGCACACACTGTATTTTTCAGAGTTCCTAAGCCTGATGTCCTTCTTTGGATTGGACTAAACCTCTACTAAACATCTTCTCCACCAAAAAGATATTGTTGATGAAGGAGCTTTCTGGTGTTGAGGAGCAGAACCTGGTGTGTTGCTGTTCTTGTGCCACTTTGCTCTGAAGCCCTCACCCCCAGCATCAGCAGCTTATACAACCAAAGTGCCTCCAGCAGCCCAGGTGCCTTCATTTTCTACTGAGAAACTAGCTCAAGGAACTGAATACTTTTCTTCTTCTGTCTGGCGTTTGTTGCACAGCACTGGTCTATTTCTGTCAGCCTGGTATAGGTTCTTGAGAAAGGAAACAGAAGGCACCAGAAAACAGCATGACTCTAGGAAACAGGAAGGGAAAAGAGAAACACCTTTCCCTCGGTACTGAGTGATGATGACTTATCACAGCAAGGGTGGCTCACAGAGGAACATATTTATAGTTGGCCAGTAAAACACAGATTCTTTTGGGAGCACAAGCAACTCAACGAGCAGGAGCAAAACCATCTGACAGACCCAAGGGCAACAGCAGATTTGTCAGGGCAGTGCAGCTGCAGCCAAGAGTCAGATGGTTCTTCTCCCACTGACCGGCAGCTAACAGCTCTTCCTCAGTGTCCCATAGGATCCACAGCCAGGAAAAAAAGACCAAGCATAAAGGGGAAGAAAAACAACAAGCCATTTGGCCATGAATGCATGCTAACACTTGTTCTTGAAAAGTGTAAAATGTCAAAACAGAAAATATACTTTTCTTTTAAGCTCTTAATGTATCACCATATAACACTGAAGAATGCTGTAATTTCTTAGCAGACACAAAAACGTAGCTGATACTACAGAAGGAGCTCTATGCTATTTAACAGGAGCAAAGACATGCTGTTTAATACACCTTGGCCAGTAAACATCTTTCTGATATACAAGTTAAGGTTTAGATTGACAGTTCTCAGTCATATGAGCTGTGGATGGAGCATTGCTGGGCAGGGGTCTCTGGTGCAATTTAGTGCAGCTCTAACCCATTACAAAATGCTGTACTTGTCATGTTACCCCACTTTGGCCCATGTCCTGAGCATGCAAAAGGATGAGGGCACTGAAGCACTCTTTTCCTAGCTGTGTCTTGGTATGAAGAAGCCAGAACTGGGGAAAACTCAGTAACCACTGTATTTATTAATCTTTCATACCTTGATATCCATTACACTGAATTTCACCCAGTGATGATTCGCGTATACAAGAATGTTAAACACTATGGTTTTAGTTCCAGCTGAGTAATGCTCATTGTTTTTGTTTTATAAAGCCACTTTAAGGGTGTTCTGAGCTGTCTCTTTGTTTACCTTTGGTATCTTCTGGACTTGCTTGTATCCCTGTCATTGTTCTCCAGGCACAGCTGTGCATCTCTCTTGGTCAGCTTCATTCCTGCTTTTCTTCTACATTAGGAGACACTTTTTGCTACTTAAACGCCAAGCCTACATGAGCTATACACTTGTAACCTGAGCAGCAACAAGGCAGACTCAATCACACAAAACAGTCTTTTCACCAGGAGAAATACACAGCCTCTGCACAAACAGGGGTCAAGGCACTGCACTGAGACTTGTGAGCATCCATCAGTCTGTAAGCAGGCAATGTCCAGGACACTGTGCAAGGACCTGCTGAGATTCCTCCCCCTACACTTTCCTATGTCACTCTGAAAAAGCTCCCAAGAACTGCACTGTATGGTTCTGGGTAACAGCATGTCCTAGATATGTGTGGGAGCTGAGGGACAGTTAATCGTTACTTGGAAATGGGTATTTATTCTCCAGAGTCCTCCTGCATTTGCTGCTTAGCAGATACTGCTACCCATCTTCTAAGTTGGATGCTGACAGCTCTAGCATCCTCTTTCCTTTCCCTGCTGCTGGGCTGCAGAAAATGCTGTGTTGTCCTCACTTCCTCCCGGGCTGACAGCGGCATCTATGCTTCACCCTGCTGATAGCCCTTTCCAAAAATGTTTTGGTCACTGATTTATCTTGCTCTAGAACCCCATGGTTTTGCAGAGGACTTTGATTTATTCACCAAGGCATGGGATCCTTGTAGAGGGGATGCTGTCCAGTTTTTGTCACTCCTCTCCATGTGCCCAACAGCCTGCTTGCTTGTGGGGACAGAGCTCTTAGTACCCTTCTTCTGAAGTACACACTGTATCACAACATTTTCTGTTGATGCTTTGGCATTTAAAAGTTTGATTATGGTGTGTCTGTGTCTTTAGAGCATGTTTGCACAATGCAAGGTACAAATTTCAGCTAACAAACCAGCACTGGGCTCATGCAGTGCAATCTACGGTGTCATCCACAAAAGTACAAGCAAAAGTGTTCAAAATGACAGGAAACCTGTTCTACTTTGGAGTGAATATTTCTGAACTTGTAAAAAACCCTGTTGTGCACAGGCAGTACATTGTTAGCCATTTAACAGCCATCATATCCTCAGCCCAGCTTTCGCGTATTATATTTTAATTGGCTAATACTACAATATGACTCTAAAGGAAAAGTTTTGCTAAGTTTGAAAACTTCAAAATGATGGCAAGGTTCCCCCTTTTGCACTTGAAGGACTTTGCTCATGTGTTGAACATATTAAAAACTTAAAGCTTAGGATTTCAACAGAAAAGAGCATCAGTAATTTTCTACCTGGTTTATAATCACAGATGTGGAACTAATCCACCTCCAGCAGTTTTTCGGCGTGTTTATATTTTTCTGCCACAGTAAGACACTGGTGTTGCACTCCCAAGTCTAAATTATGACAGATGCCACCACAATGTGATTTTTCAGACAAAAAAAAAAAAGCACATAACACTTTAGTTACATGCATACGCCCTGACACTGCTCTTCCTTCTGTATACTTTTGTCATTCATAAATCGGGCATACTACTTTACTGAGTCACATATTGGTAATTCGTTCAGCACATACATCCTGGTTGTTTCATACTAAGCATAATAAAAGAAAACTAAGCAAAAACAACTGAAGCCCTGGAGCCTTTACGCACAAGACTGAGCTGCCTCTGAGATCATGCTGTCACAGAGAGGTCTCCAGTTGAATAGCATCAGTTCATATTTATGATATGCTATGGTATAATTTAGCAGAGAATAACTTTAAGAATCAGCTGGGACTACTTTTCAGCTCAATAAACTATGCCTCAGATGAAGATATTTCTGCTCAAGCACTCATAGATATGCAATGACTGTGCAGCTGGCTCCACTTCTGCAGATTAGAAGCAATTATCCTAAATAAAGGAGGAAATCTTACAGAAATTCAACTTCTCCTGCCAAACCTCCCCACCAACCAAACTTGGATGGTTTCACCATTGTAACCAGGGGAGGAGACCTCTGGCTGAGAAATGCACTTGTCCTGCAGTCACCTCACAGGAGATAAGAAAGATAGTAAGAAGTGAGACAGATGTATGTACCTATCACCTTCTCCAAAGTGATTTGTCTTACTGTACTTGTTTTCAAGGGAAAATCTGCAAAAGTGTCTTGCTGGCCTGTTCACAGCTGCCATGCCCCAACAGCTGTTTCAGCAGACCTCAAAGTGTGTCACCTGGGAAAAGGATGGATGCATGTACTTTAAATTTCTAACTGTGCTTAATTAACAAACCTTATTGTACAAGTTTGAAGAGTTACAAGACATGGATAAAATTCTCAAGTACAATACAGTCATTTGCATGAATTCTCACCTAGTAAAGACAGTATTTAATCTTCCTTTTTATATTACTCTAGCTTACATTTTATTTATCAAACCTACCATATGAATAACATTGCATTACCTTTTAATTTCATCAGGAAATGTAGCTACTAAATGTTTTATCCATGACTTGTTTTTTCAGTAGCTGATATATTATAATTTTTCAAGGCAAGTTGTGCAAGGCCTAAATTGACATAAAAACAAAGCAAAGAAGAATGTTGAGCGTATTAGGGTATTAGGTAACTATTGGTGTTAAAAAGTTTAACAAATACAAATGACATTGTTCTACATCAGATTCTTTTTGCCATTTCTGTAATATATTGGTAACAATACGAAATTCACATGCTATTGAAGTAATAACAAACACATGTAAATGGTCATAAATACTGACCCATGTTAAGTTTTTCAACTCCCATCAATTATGTTCAACAAAAAAATCAAGATAGCTGAAGAGCCTGACCCTAATTTTTCAAGCTGATCCATGCACACAGCTTTTAACTTAAAACACAGGAGCTCTGGGTGGATGCAAGATATGTGCTGGTGGATCATTTTGTAGGAGGGGTCCTTTGTTAGGAAAACCTGGACAAATTTGCTGACAAGTGGAAACTGGTTACTCATGAGGCTGAACAATCTGGGAAGCAACTAGATTATACTACTTGCTCCGAGACCTTGTTTAAGAGTGTTTCCCCAGAGCAAAATAATTAAGTTGTGGAATGTCTTCCTTCAAGCATTTACAACTTGTATAATCGCAGATTATTCTCTTAGGCCCTATAAAAATGTCTTCTAGCTGCACAGTTTAGAATTTAATGAGTAAATATAATGGTATTTCAAAAATTTGCATCTACTCGAATCCTCTTTTAGTCTATTGTTTTATTTTGCTAACACTTTCCTAGAGAATGAAATGGTAGAAGTCTGAGTAATTTTGGTTGTCATTAAAATATTGTATATAAACAGGAAAAGTCAGAATAAGGCATTCCTAACACAAGCATGAGCAATGTACATTTTAATGCCCAGTGGAACTAACATTATAATTTCTTCCCAGAAGTAGTGGAATGTTTTTTGCATATAAATCCCCAAATACTTTTTGAATATTACACATAAAAAGCATTATTTTGTACATCAGTTTTAAAAGCATTGGCTTAGTATTTCCTTCCATTTCGTCTGCTGCAGGACTATGAATCTCGAAGGAAGCAGTTCAAAGAAACTCATGACATACAGAAGACACTACTTCCACAGAACAAAATTAAATAGTATTTTGTTTCAAACGCCATCTAGAAACACTAGATAGATGTATATGAAGTATATGCATTATGGTAGGTAGTTTTTAATCCCCATGTTTTTACCTGCCAGTATTACTGCAAATAACACTGTTTCCATGACATGCCTTATGGAACAGTTTACTATTTTCATAAGCAGTCACATGCATTGAAGATAGGATCACCAGCCAGTGCATTTGGCACCCCAAAGCAGAACCAGAGAGGCCAAGCTTACGAATCTCTCTTGCTGAATGACAAGTTAGCTGGTGTATGAAATGACAAATCTCAGCTGATACAAGGAAGCACATTAACTTAAGACATTTATTCTGGAGCTGCTTCTTCGTCCTGAGTGGGTTTCTCTTCAGGTTTGCCATCATGGACGGGAGATGGGTTATGGCTGGGCTTGTTGCTGTCATGTGCGCTGTGACTGCTGGCACTGCCGAGGCGAGTTGATGCCACCACGGCTTTTACTGCAGCCTGAGAAAGAGGATCAAGAAAACATTCCTTAAAGGATACGGCCTGTCAGTACTATAGCCTTAGCACCGTCCCATTAGGGAATGTAACCATGTTTAGTCTTCACAGTAATGTCACATTCACATACCTGCCTGGGCCTGGACAGATTTAGAAAGCCACATGGAATAACAGATTGAAGTTTAAAATTGCTGCTTTCACAAGGTTACTAGTTGGCCAACGTACACAGAATTTTTTTTCAGCTGCACATGCTGCATTTTTTCCAGATATTACTTCAGATCTTCCATGTTCAGGTTAGATGAAAAAACAAAAGTAATTTTCCATCATAATAACAGTTTTCTCACTGCTTTTTCCATGAGAAGTTCACAAGGGAAACAACACTTATCACTACTGCACAATTATATATGCTAGGCACAATGGTGCAGATTATATGGGCAACCTCCTGTATATAGATATAAATACACATTGGGGCTAGGCTCTCATATTACATAAAATGTCATGTGAAGAAATGCATTGAGACAGTTGTTTTAGCCCTTGCCTTGATGAATTGTATTTCCTAAAAAAACCAAACATACAGAGGTAAGGAAAAGAAATGCTAACCCCTGTGTATGACAACTATAGCTATTTTTGACTTGGCTAGCTTTTTGCTTAGGCATCACAGAAAAAAGCAGGTCTGCAGGAACGGATGAGGAGTATAGCAATATTTGTGGATGGTTTGGAGAGGTAACCATGAAAAAAAGAAAAG
Source organism: Columba livia (assembly GCF_036013475.1). Taxonomy (NCBI): domain Eukaryota; kingdom Metazoa; phylum Chordata; class Aves; order Columbiformes; family Columbidae; genus Columba; species Columba livia. The sequence goes on from NC_088642.1 coordinate 36,917,588, forward strand.
AGAAGAAAAGGGAAGAAAAGAGAAGAAAAGAGAAGGAAAGAGAAGAAGAGAGAAAGGGATGGGATGGAGAGGGGTGGGGAGGGGTGGGGAGGAGGAGAGAAGAGGAGAGGAGAGGAGAGGAGAGGAGAGGAGAGGAGAGGAGAGGAGAGGAGAGGAGAGGAGAGGAGAGGAGAGGAGAGGAGAGGAGAGGAGAGGAGAGGAGAGGAGAGGAGAGGAGAGGAGAGGAGAGGAGAGGAGAGGAGAGGAGAGGAGAGGAGAGGAGAGGAGAGGAGAGGAGAGGAGAGGAGAGGAGAGGAGAGGAGAGGAGAGGAGAGGAGAGGAGAGGAGAGGGGAAAGGGAGAGGGGAGAGGGGAAAGGGAGAGGGGAGAGGGGAAAGGGAGAGGGAAGAGGGAAGAGGGAAGGTTTCTGTAAGGCTACTAATATAATTGCATGCTTTCATAGCCGAAATAGAGACTATGTCCAGAGACTTGCCCTGTACCCCTGAGACCCCGGATGAAGCCAGGTCAATGGAGGAGTTCGCTTTAGTTAATGAGGACTGGGTTAGGGAGCAATTAAATAGTCTGGACATCCATAAATCCATGGGTCCAGATGGGATGCATCTGCGAGTGCTGAGTGAGCTGGCTGAAGTCATTGCTACACCACTCTCCATCATCTTTGCTAAGTCTTGGGAAACAGGAGAGGTGCCCGAGGATTGAAGGAAAGCAAATGTCACTCCAGTCTTCAAAAAGGGCAAGAAGGAGGACCTGGGTAATTATAGACCGGTCAGTCTCACCTCCGTCCCTGGGAAAGTAATGGAACAGCTTGTCCTTGGTGCCATCTCAAGGCATATCAAGGATAAGAGGGTTATTAGGGGCAGTCAGCATGGCTTTACCAAGGGTAGGTCATGCTTGACCAACCTCATAGCCTTTTACGAGAACGTAACAAGGTGGATGGATGATGGCAGAGCAGTGGATGTGGTCTACCTTGACTTCAGTAAAGCCTTTGACACAGTCTCCCACTGCATCCTCACAGCTAAGTTGAGGAGGTGTGGTCTAGACAATAGGGTAGTGAGGTGGGTTGCAAACTGGCTTAAGGAGAGAAGCCAGAGAGTGGTAGTCAATGGTGCGGAGTCTAGTTGGAGGCCAGTATCTAGTGGAGTGCCTCAGGGGTCAGTACTGGGGCCAGTATTATTCAATATATTCATTAACGATTTGGACGAGGGAATTGAGTGTACTATCAGCAAGTTTGCTGATGACACTAACCTGGGAGGAGTGGCTGACACGCCAGAAGGCTGTGCTGCCATCCAGCGGGACCTGGACAGGCTGGAGAGTTGGGCGGGGAATAACCTGATGAAATTTAACAAGGGAAAGTGTAGAGTCCTGCATCTGGGCAGGAAGAACCCCAGGTTCCAGTATAGGTTGAGAAATTACATATTAGAGAGCAGTGTAGGGGAAAGGGACCTGGGCGTCCTGGTGGACAACAGGATGACCATGAGCCAGCACTGTGCCCTTGTGGCCAGGAAGGCCAATGGCATCCTGGGGTGTATTAGAAGAGGGGTGGTTAGTAGGTCTAGAGGTCCTCCTTCCCCTCTACTCTGCCCTAGTGAGACCCCATCTAGAATATTGTGTCCAGTTCTGGGCCTCTCAGTTCAAGAAGGACAGGGAACTGCTGGAGAGGGCCCAGCGCAGGGCAACAAAGATGATTAAGGGAGTGGAGCACCTCCCTTATGAAGAAAGGCTGAGGGAGCTGGGTCTCTTTAGCTTGGAGAAGAGGAGACTGAGGGGTGACCTTATTAATGTTTATAAATATATAAAGGGTAAGTGCCACGAGGATGGAGCCAGGCTCTTCTCGGTGGCAAACAAAGATAGGACAAGGGGTAATGGGATCAAGCTGGAACACAAGAGATTCCACTTAAATTTGAGAAGAAACTTCTTCTCAGTGAGGGTAACAGAGCACTGGAACAGGCTGCCCAGGGAGGTTGTGGAGTCTCCTTCGCTGGAGACATTCAAAACCCGCCTGGACATGTTCCTGTGCGACCTCACCTAGGTGTTCCTGCTCCAGCAGGGGGATTGGACTAGATGATCTTTTGAGGTCCCTTCCAATCCCAAACACACTGTGTGTGTGTGTGCGCGTGTGTGTGTGTGATACTTGCCTTAAGTTTACGCCGGGCATTGAATTCTTGAAGTTTCTTTTGTGCATTGTCCATATGTGCAAAGTTTGCTGCCTTCCCTGTGACCCATGGGTGCTGCAAAGCCTGTAGAGTGCTGAGGCGTTTCTTGGGGTCTAAAACAATCAACTTTTTAACCTGCATCACAAGGAAGAGATACAGCAGACTGTTAAGTTTATTATTCATTTACATTTATTCACTTTGCATTTTGGGGCTTTGATATTGGTTTGGGAAGAATCTTGATGAAACACATCCTAAGACACCCACAAGAATTTGCACTCAGGTCTTTGTAAATGTTTATTTCTGGCTTTTCTTGGTCACCCATAAATAACATTTGAATAAGATGGCCACAAAGAGGGAAAAGAGGAGAAAAAGAATCAACTAGTTACCAACAACTGTAAAAAGTATGTACCAATGCAGAAGGTTTGTATCCACCATAGGCTGTTTTATGTCTGAATTATCACATAAAGCCTAAGAGATTCCCAAAATGCCCTCAGCCAGGCAGTTACCTTGATTTGGACAAGGTTTAAACTGGATTAGGAAGTTTACATTCTAGTGCATGCAACTCATGCAGACTTGTACCAACCATGCAGTCACTGCTGAGTGCATCACAAATTAAATGTTTCTTTCAGTCACTGTAAAACCTCACGTACAAATGAAACAAAGAGTGTACAAGGATTTCTCCCTTAGCCCACTCTGAAACTAATGCTTTTAAAGTCACTCTTTCTGTTATTGAGACCAGGGAAGCTGCACCTCTCCAAACACAACATTTTTGGGAAGAAGGCACTGCAGACATACTCCTGGGAGTGGAGGTGGTACAAACTGCTGGGTACAAAGTGTGTCCAGTCAAGCTGTATTTCATGGGTTTTGCTCTAAGTCTCGACAAGTGGTGTTTTTAAAAAAACAAGGGTGCAGATGGAGCGGAGCAGTACACAGATGGTGCTCAGCAGAGCCACACTTAAATGCAACTCTCCTGACTGAACACCCTCTTGGAGCAGAGTGCAAGAGACAGCACAGGGCTCCACCACTGCTATGTGCCCAAGTGTGAGGGGAGGACTCGCTTTAGGGCCCCCTCAAATATTCCTACAAAGAGTATTGATGCCTTGAAGTGGGCAAAGGAGAACAGGCACCATGATGAATATCTGCTGTGTGTCCCCTGAAGAGGTCAAGTTAAGCAAATCTCTTCAAGTGAACAGCCCAGAACTGCCCACAGGATGGGTTTTGAAGAGCCATGGGCTTCACCTTTACCTACAACTTGCTATACAGTGTTCAAACTTGAAACTCTGAGCTTTACTGTAGCAAAATGGTAGGGACCAGTTTGGATCAAAGCTCTCTGTATACAATAAATGAGCAGATTTGCTGCAGGCTGCTGTTTATCTGAGTTTTGATGACACAGGGCAGTAAATTATATCTTTTGACCTTATAAAAACTTCACATCCAATATAACAAAAAAGTACTTTGAACTTCTACAGTCTTTCCATTTGAGGCATCCTGAAGTACTTTACAAACACTAATTGTGCAGCATTTTATGGCACAGTTTATACAACTACTATGGAACTGAGCACTTGTGTCTTCAGTGTTAATGAAATAACTGAATTATGCATGTTATAGTTGACTAAAAATCAAACTCAAGCATACCTACCATTGCAGATCAGTATCTCCTGGATCCAATTTACTTTATCCAATAAGAGAAGAATAAAGTGCAGATATTATGCCAGCCCTTGCATTTTGCAAATGGACCATGTTTAAAAGTAATGAGTCTCTTTTAATTTACTGAGAAAAAGCTTCAATGGACAGAAAAAGGCTGCCAGTAAAAGCAAGTGGGGGGGTGGGGGGAGGGCTGGGGTCTAAAGTATGATGATTTCACTGCTTTTTATATTCTTCCTCCCAAATTCAGATTTGAAAACTGGACAAAATATAGGGCTTATTTCTACCTTCCCCTGAAGGTGGTTGCCCTGCAAAGAGGAACAATAAAACTGAGCTAACATGCATGAATGTTGTGACAGCTGCCAACGATCTGTGACTTAGTTCACAGAAGGTCCTGAACATCCACGGTTTTGAGTGCAGAATTATAGCACTGGGATAACAGGGAATATTTAACAGCACCATAATATACCAGAAATTATAAGCAGAAAAGCAAGGACCTATATGAAAAGTTAACTAAAAGTTAATTACCAATTACTCTGCACCTACCACAAAATGAACTCTCTCAGTGGAAATGATACTAGCCAAATACATATCAGCAAAGACAGTCCAGTCTCATTTTCACATTACTTACTAAATCCTTGGCATTCAGGGAAACATCATCCCACCAGGGGGACACAAAGTCATATTCACAGTTCAGGATCCTCTTAAACATGTACTGATCTCCCCTTTCATCATAAAATGGTTCAAAGCCACAAAGTCTGCCAGGATAAGAAAAAAGAAGTAAATTTATCAAAGATTAATTAGTCTTGGGCTGTTACAAACAGATTCTGGAATTATCTTTCCCTACTTTGCGTCCTGTATACAACTTTGGGAAACCAGATCTGGATGTGCTTATGAACTCCTAATTTTACACAGCAGAGCAACATGTAGTCATAAGCATTTATAACCATTGCAAAGGCTAATCAAATTGTAAATTTTCCATTTTCACATGCCTGTAATTGGAACTATTAATATAGGGGTTTACCATATGAGTAGCCATGCAACAGCTCATATCTGTTTACCTTCTACATACCTATAAAAATTTTCTAGCAGCTCTTTACTCTGCTGGTTTCAGGCTTGGACTATTTAATCATTCCTCAGTCTGAAACTTTTGCTCATCCCTACTGTCTTCTGTGAATCTTCTCCAGTTGTGTGTCTTCTCAAAATGGGTGCAAACTCCAGCCAGCATTGGCACACCATGGCATTGCAAATTACCATAATGATGTTTTCTATTTTAATCTCAATTTTTTTGCTAACAGTTCCTGACAGAGATCCATGCTGCTGGCCCTGGGAAAGCAAACTCATTGAGACAGTTCTCATTTATGTAATGTCCTTTTTTGTCACTTCATTGCACTTTAATCATGCCTGCACACATAAACAGATGCTTTAAAGTGAATTTCCTACTCAACTAGTAAGTATTCTGAGCTAAACAATTTCTATGGATATGCTTCTACGTAAAAAAAACCAAAACCCAAACATTCCAGCAGACAGTTTTTTTTGCTATGTGACAAATTAGATGAATAAAACTACTGGTGTGATTTCAAATCAGGTAAATTAAACCAGGGTAAGATTCAGTGTATCTACTCTTGATTTCATTTTATTATGAAATTTTGTTTTATTATGCTGATTCATTTTAAATCAATTATCTACAAAATAAAGAAATATCAATATAAACAGCTTCAAAAATCAATTAGAAATGACGAGACAGTGTGTCGTGTCCTTTTAAGAAAGTTAGTGAAAAAACACCTTTAATTAAATCCATGTGATTTTGACTACAGGCAAAGCCTCTGTATTTGTTGACCACTATCTGCATCTCCAATGTGCAGTAGCATTCCTAACCCGCTGCAGAAATACAAAAGAACTAGTACTCTTTGCTGTTAAAGCTGTAAATGTGCCTCCCATGTAAAAATGACAGTTATCATCAATTGGTCTTTATACAATTTGCTTCAGGAATAATTGTTCTGTCAAAACATGTTCAAAGTTTTTCTTAATCATGTGGTAAGGCCAGTTTGTATTGCTGAGAAGATACAGTTGTATGCACATCTTCTGTTGCACAGTAGTTAACTCTTACATCCACTGTATTTTGGAGGCACATACACCAATGGCTTTTTTGACTGTACATAAGTGCATTTCCTTTACTATCTTGAGAATGAGACAAGCAACACTGTCCTTTAGGCTGCAGGATTAATGAATTAGTTACTAAACATGTACCTTTCTGGTGTCAGCTTCTAATCCATCAGAAATACTGATCTACAAAGATTTAAACTCAATAGAAAAGTTTTGAAGTCGGAATATTGTTAAAGCTAAGTGGAAGAAATGGCCAAGTGGATTTGACTAGCACCTTCTTTTCCTGGCTCGTTCCTGCAGGTTAAATTGGATTTCAAGCAGGGAGGGGGAGAGAAACAGAGGAGGAAGAAGTAGAGGAGTGTCTGTACTGATGGTGTCCCACCCAGAGCATGAGCTCGCACACTTGTGTTTACACCAGTGCAGAGGTTTAATGTGGCTCAGGGGCACCTCCTGAACAGCTGGAAGGTTTTGAAAGGCTGCATATAGCAAATGCCACTCCATATATTCAAACAGGAATTTGATGTATTTTCTCACTTGGAGCTTGCCTACACTTCAAAACAAGTCTTGCTGAAGGAAGTCTCTCAAGTACAAAAGCTGCCCCTCAATTGTTGCATAACTAGGCAAGCTCATGGCTTAATCAACATATCTTTGAAAAGGGAAAACAAAAAGTACCTCTCCAGTCTCTGGGACAGCCCTGGTGGCAAATTTCACATCTCTCTGCCATACATTGACTGCTAGAACTGAGGAGAAATGGCCACCTGGTAGGCAATATCTGAGATGTGATTTTCTACAGACTTGAACTAGGCCTCGAGACAAAAATTCACATTTTAAAAGGAGCAAATAACAAAAAGGCAAATGGGAGTATTGTATTATTATTGTATTATTTACAGGCACTCAAAAGGAGAGATGTTACTTATTTGAAGCTTATGTACAGAACAAATGATGCTTTCTGATATTTCCAACAGAGTGTTTATATATCCTTGTAAGTACTTTAAGTATAAATCCAAGAAAATATAATTCTTTCTTTGCAAAAGACACAAAGAAAACAATTTGATTATTATACACTGTACTTGCTAGGCACAGTTAATGAGACTTAGAGGGGGAAATAAAATATCCTGGATGTATAAAATCCTTCATATCTTTAACGTTTATGTGTAAAATCTCACTTTCTTCTCATAAAGGCATCCTGCAAGTTTTATATACAACTACACAAGCCAGCTTAGCATTGGTGTTGCTGAGGGAATAAATTATTTATTCTCCCACAGGAAGAAGTGTCAATACATCAGATACAATTTTCCCTTCTCAATTACCTTCCTTTGAAAGATGCCATTGATACAATAAAATAATTACAATTCTTAACGATTGAATTAGGACTAGCCATATTAAGATGGAGACACAAGTGCCCACCTTTCGACAGAACTGTTTGAAAATTTTGGTCTATAGTTGCAACTTCAACTGTTTAAAACAGCTATGGCCAGCATCACTCACAGCCCTCTGCCAACAGTGTCTCTGGTTATCTTGTAAGAAGTGGAACACTTCAACATTAATGATTTAACCCATGAGAGCTGTTCCCTACCTCCTGGCTGAGATGCTGTGAGACAGCAACACTAATGCTGCAGTTGAGGCTGTGGCAGCATCTGTGGCTGACACAGGTGTGGCAGCTGCATTTGGAATATTCACAGGCACTGTGAAACTATTGCAAGTACCTTAACTTCTCCTTTCCCCACCTGTGGCTGTGAAACAACTTAGGATCATAGTATATCTTACGGTTTGTGTGAATGAGGAAAAACAAAATCATACAACACTTTTGGACACTCGTATTGCATTTTCTCGCTTGTATTTTCACTTTTGGTAGTTTTGTTGCTTTCCATTCCCATTAATAGTGTGATTCTGTGCAGACCTTGGTGCTGTTCAGGAAGAAGTGTTATATTTATCAAATACATAAGCTGAATGTTTTGCCATGCTTCTCTAGGATTTGACTTACTTAAATAAGATTAGGAATATCATAATCGAAGTTCAAGATCTTATGTTTTCCAAGGGTACAGCTCATGTCATAAAAACCTGCAGGTGCTCATAAATGAATTGCTCCTTGGCACTGTCTACACTTACAGGATGTAGGTGATAATCCCCAGAGACCACATGTCCACCTCAGGGCCGTAGGCACATCCCCGTAGTATCTCTGGTGCTGCAGATGATTAAAGACTTGTCAATAAGATGACAGTTGAATGCAGAAATAGCAGTCACAGAAATCAATTTAATCTCCATGCATACTCATAAGTATATTTTAAAGTTAGGGCCTGCTCATTTAAGCCCTAAATTAGGCAAATTATTCCCTTCACTGAGTATAAAGCAACAAAAAGTCATGTCCAAGCACAGCCAGAATAAAATGAGAAGCAGAATTTGGTTTCAAATTGCTTTTTAGATTTGTGAAAGGAACCACAGAATGCTACAGGAGCACTGGAGCTGCAATGTGACAAAGGAGGTGATACTTTTACTTCAGTATTTTACTTATTTATTTGGTCCTTTATTTGGGTTTTATTTTGGGTATTCTGTTTTACTCGTAAGGAAAGACAAGACCATTTTGGGCAATTACTTTTGCCGCAATGCGGAGCAGATGGAAAGGCCAGGCAGTCTCAGGAGACTCTGGCTCTGAAACAGAAAAGAAGAGTTAATCTCTGCCCAAGCAGCTTGACAGAGACACCTTGGGGAAGGCTGTGCAGACTGCTGTATCCTGAAGCCAGTATCTTCTGCTAGTGCGTGTGACTATAAATGTCCATGGTCGCACACTCAAACTGTGACTACCTCAAGTGCCCCTGGCTCACATGCCCCAGGGCTCATAGCTCGATATTTGCTTCCAACTGGGCAAACCTCTCTGGGCAAAGCTCCTGAGGTGGCAGGATGAAAATACGACATCTCCAGAGGAGGAAACAGAAGTGATTGATACTGGAGGAGGCAAGACCCCTCCCTCCTTCACCTTTTGGCCACACACAAAAATACCCAACTAATCTGGAAAAAAAATAATTAAAAAGACACTGCTAAGCCACACTTTCATGTTTCAGTAGCCCTTCTTCTCAGGAATCATTGTATCTATATTAATATCCATCAGAGGTATGGGATGGCAGCACAGCCCCTGAGTTCACTGACTTAATGATGCATGTGGGATGGCTGTCACATTTCTGGGGCACACTGGACTTGCTGCACCTACGTGCATCAATGCCACAGCATGGCACGCTTCTCTTCACCTTCCCACATTACACTTTCACAGCCATAAGCAGCAGGGCCAAGAAGGGCTGTGGCTTCCCGAAATGCGCAGCAGCTCCCTGCTCAGCCCGAAGTGTTGGTTATCCATCCAGACTGACAGAGGCTGCCGGCACAGTCCTGCTTTGCTCCAAGCCGGTGGGAGCAACATCCTGGGGGAACAAGGCTCCCCCAGGCAAGATTCTAATCAGAGTAGACATAACTCCCTGATGGCCCCCAGGCAGCTGGCTCAGACTTGAACTTACCTGAAGGATTTACCAGGCAGGGAACATATCAAGCATTTTTACAAAGCATTAATATAGAAGGCAAAGGACATTAATCACTAAGTTTTCCACATACCACTCATACAGCTGGCAGCTGGGCAAAAGCTTGCCAGTCTAAGCACAAACTTCCCCTGCTTCCTTATTCTTCTGCAAGATAAACTGATGAATAGAGAGGGGCTGTTTATCAGAAGGGACAATATATACAAGCTGATTTTAGCTCAGGTCAACTCACAGCTAACAGGGCAACCTACAGGCAAAGCAGCCAGTGGCCTCAGAGGAAGAGATGGAGACAGACCAAGAAAATAGACGTTAACCATCATTCTCCCTGCCATGTTTGTTAATGCCACCTGAGGGGTCCTGAGGTAAATAGGACAGTTTTTCTGTTTAATGACCAATATGCTTCCTCTTCTAGAGAATACAATGTTTCTTGGGATGTCTTCTTGCTCAGGATAAGGACAAAACCACACTTTCTGCCCTTCTTTCACTTTTCTAGTACTTCCACCTCAGTATTGTAAAAAGGAGACCAAAAAATCTATATATACAGGTTTGCCTGGCTGTCTGGACTGTGATTACATAGTTATACGTCTTGTAAATACGAGTTTTTAATATTTCCAGAAGTTTGCTTTTGGGAAATGGATTTGACTGATACACTGCTGCTAGTTTAGATGTTGGTTGTAACACATCGATCATGAATCACTGCTCTGTACTCTCTTATATGTATTTGCTGCTGTCAGAAATCACTTATGCCCTTTTTCTTAAGTTCACTGAAAGCACAATGTCTCAGCAAGTTACGTTCTTTGTGACTATCTTTTTGGTTTCTGCATTGCTCTGCATGTTCCAGGGACTGTAGATTGGCAAGTCTTGATGCCAAAGTATCCAAACTCTGGTATGTGTTTTTGTTGCTGTGTCCTTTCTGGAGAAGCTGCTGATAGCTGGGTGGGCAGGATGTGGGAGTTGGCAGCCTGTGACTATCAATTATTCATAGTTTAATTTGGCACTTCAACAGTATTCCTCCTGGGTTTCAACTGCTTCTGGAAAGTAATGCTTGAATAATTTCCAGGCACCAGGAATTGTGCACAATCATTGAACTTGGGTTGTAAAGCAAGGATTGCAGGTCCATGTCCATAGGCACAAAGCTCCTTTATTCTCAGCATAGACATTCTGCCTCAACTTTACCCACGAAGTCAGCCCTACTCTGGGTATTCTTCTATGGGAATAAGCCTTATCCCATTTTTGTAGTATAAAAAGACATGTATAAAAAGGGATAAATACTAACTACAGTTTTATGGTATTTGTAGTATAACTGTCACGACTGAAGACAACCAGAACAGTAATAACTGTTACCAGTACTACGTTTTTTCATTTGCTTATCAAAAACTCATTCATATGACAGTGAGGGAACATATTTTAACCTAAATGTGATTCTATGGAAATTTGTTTTAACTTGAAGTATCAGTGCTGATTTGTGTGCATTCAGATTAGATGCTCTACTTTATTAAAAGCTAGAAGACCAAGAAGCACGAACTAGCTGTGATTTTGGAAAAAAACACAGACATGTAAGAAGAGGACAACTGAGACAAAACACTGTTTCTATACTTTGTGCAAATCTTCCACAGTTAAACAAGTAGAAAGTGTAATTAAAAGCCACAAACTGAAAAATACAAACCCAACATCATTACGTATATAATTACCTAATTTCTAAATTACTAAAGGAGTTAAAATTTCCATCCTTATGTATTACAGTGCTAAGCTCGTGAGTCAGATGTTTGCTCTGAAGTCACTCATAAACTCATGCTTGTTGAAGTATTGTGAATGCACAGGCAAATTAGACATTTTGATAAGCAGTGGTTGTTGACAACTCTCACTGTCTTGGTAAAAGCAAAGCAAACTTAAGATTTTGTTCTCATTTTGTTTAGGAGAAAACAGGATTAGTTTAAAGTGCTAAGGCTGTTTTACTGCTGAAAGAGATTACTAGATCTACAGCAGTCACCCCAGTTGAAAAGATCTGCCACTAGGCAGTCCTTGATATTCTGCTAATAGTTCTGTTATACAGGTTGCACTCCAGTGTGGACCAGACTGGCTTGACACAAGCCTGCATTTAAAACCATGTATTTTCTGAAATGTTTTGGGTTTAGGGAATTAATTTGTGACCCAACTTTAAGGAAAAATTTGTTTTCCTCTATGTTAAAAACAAAACAAAACAGAACTTTAAGACAAATTCACTATTCAATTCAAATATTCATAATTGTTATGAACTCCACAAATTTTTAGTTTTTTCTACCATGCCTTTGATAGTTTAAACTTCTTCCAGTGCCACTCCAGTATTATTTTAGTATTTTCAGCATTTTTAGGATGATCAAACTTATCTGCATGCAAGTAATGAACTTGCACCATAACATTTGTTTTGATTATTAAGTTTCGGTGCTAGAGAACATGAGTTTAGAAAAATTTAACCCAGTGCGAATTATGAATTTTGGTTTTCTGTTTCTGCTTTTCATGGGTTTTTTAAATTTTGACCTTAGGATAAAGCATTTCATCTTGGAAAATGTTACATCCTCACATGAAATGCAGAGCATACAATAAATAATAAAACAACGTACCACAGTACCCTGGAGTTCCACAAACTGTCTTCATGGTCACCTGATCTTCCACAATCTTGGAAAGTCCAAAGTCAGCTGTTAAGATTGTTTAGAAATATTAATGTTCTTATTTCCTTATAAAATCACCTCTTTTTTTACATTGCATATGTAATTAAATGAACGTTTATTCATTAAATGAACAGTACTGTCATTTCCAGAGATAAAGATAAATTTAAAGAATCTACTGAGGCTGCAATCCAGAAGGAAAATTTGCCTGTACTAACGAGTATTCCTGGCTCTTTCTTGACAGAAAAAGAGCTTGCATTTTATCCTGAAGACTACGCAAATTGAATAAAACAGGACATCTAAGAGTGTACAAACAGTGAGCCAGAAATGCGTTCTAGGTATATATCCAGCTTCCACTGTATGTGTAATCCAATAAAATTAACAGAACAATTTTGGGTCAAAAAAATGTGCATCAGTGATTTCTGGGATAAAGATCAGAGCAAGCAGTCCCTGCAAGACAAAATCCCAGCAGTATTTTGGTAGGGGGCTTTTAGAGACATGGAGGTTGTGCTGGAAGAAGTACTGATCTTCCTTTTTGTTGTGTTTCCACACTGAATTACTACCTAGATGGCAAGAGGCTTCATAACGTTACACATAATACTTGCATGACTCATTTCTTAAAAGACAGAAAAACTGAAGTCTCCACAACACTTTTACTATTCATTGAGAATAAACTCAGCTGCTTAGAATTTCAATTTAGGTGATGCCATGTAGCCTTAAAAAATGCAAAACGAAAGTATTTTTGGTTTGTTACAGTGAATATAAAAGGGAATGTTTTGACTCAAGATCAGGATAAGAATAGTTCATATTTTATTCTAGAAATGCATAGGTAGGGTTTGCTTGTCCCTAAATGGTAATCATTTATGCATTATTATTTATATAAACAGAAATACACTTTATTTTTATAAACACGGCCACTCGTAAATCAGATCTCAATTTAAACAAGACAATAATCTTAGGCAGAAGGCAAAGAATCACAGCATTTAGGAAAATGTTTCAGAAGCCTGTACACCAATCTGGTCATCAAACTAAGGCCACTGGCTGCTGCATTAAACTATCATGTTACAGCTGTTTAGGGCCCTTCCAGAACAGATAAGAACTAGGATAAAATGTAAATTAAGAAACCATCATCCTGAGATGCACAGCTTTTTAAAAAATTTATATTAAGTGGCTTGAAACTAGTTCATGGAAATCTGGCTCCTGAAACCCATGATGAATGTGGCAACACTCCTTGCATGTTCACACACTCCCCAGTAAGGGAACACAAGGTAGTGTTATATTTGAGACTGGTTATGCACATCTCAAGAGTGTTGCACCGAGCTCTTCTTTGCTCAAGCAAAACCAGGGCACACCCAGCAATTTTAAAGGTCATGGCCTTTGCAAGCAGCTGCCATCAACAACATAACACATCCCTGTTTAGGAGAACCTGGTCTCACTGTGTCCCTCCTAATCCACTCACAGTGCTGACTGTGCTTCAGACACCTTCCCTATACTCTTAGCAAAGATCACTTCTTATCCCTCAAATCTACCTTTGAAACAGAAGACAACCTTCCTCAGTTTGCTTTCCACTGCTTATCTCCACACTTGTTCTTTCATGCCAACAAATCCTTCCTCTTAAGATACTATTTTAAGAAACAAAAAGGGGCACAGTTGTGCACACAGCTGCATGCTGATCTCATGAGCCTTCTTGTTTCTCCTGAGTGCTTTATCTTCTGCCATGTTCTGCACAAATTTGGCTCTAACTTCTCTAAGCAAGTATCTAGTTTTTATCGGTTTTGAAACCTCCATGCAGAGCTGTGCTGCTGAAGAAGTACCATGTTGTTCATTTGACAGAAAGCACTAGCTTTGAATAAAGTAGTGGTGAGACACATATACTGTAAGCATAAATTAGCACACATTACTGGTACAAAGGAACTAGGGAAGCATACATTCAATACTGCTCACCAATTTTTAGTGGTGCATCTGGTGCTGGTGTTGCATAGAGTAGATTTTCTGGCTTCAAGTCACGATGCACAATGCCATTTGCATGCAGGTACTGGAAAAAGAGAAAATCAAAACTTTTAAGTGAAAATAAGAAGTTATGGCCAAGCATGAGTTAACATCTTCTGAATAATCTATAGCAGAGATTAATAATCTGCTACACGGTGACACGTGAGTCAATGAATTTTCAGCAGCTCTTTTTTTCTGTAAACCTGCTCAGCACAGGATTCTTGGATGCTTATTGTTTTTGAATAGGAAACTAAAATTTGGAAAGGCAAAGATAGCATCAAGTTATTTTGAGAAGAAAAACATCTCAGAAAGTATTATTGACTTTTTAAATACAGTGGTAGCTTCTAGGAAGCAAGGTAATAGATGTTGAGATACCGAAGTCTGTTTCAGAGGAAGGTAGTTTCTTCATATTATAACATTTTGAAAGATAAGAAAATGCTTATACAACTAGTAAACTATTAAAGAGACATATCTGAGCAGAAAGGATGCAGTATGTGTCCTGGGCCAACTCTAAAATCCTTGAGATCCCTGGAGCAGACTTCTCAAGGGTTTTAAAACCACCCAATTTCAGTGTCTCAAAAATTCATCTGTCTTACTGAAGCATATGTAATACATGTGAATTCACTGATCACTGAATTCCTTTAAAGATGCTGCACCTGCCAGCCTTACACTAATGGAAAGAAGAATTTCTGGAATACAGAATCATAGAATCACAGTCATTTAGCCTGGAAAAGACCTTTAAGATCACTGAGTCCAACTGTTAGCCTAACACTGCCAAGTGCACCTTTAAACCACGTCCCCAAGAACCTCATCTATGTGTCTTTTAGATACCTCCAGGGATGGTGACTCAACCACTTCCCTGGGCAGCCTGGCTGACTGCTTCACAAGCCTTTCCGTGAAGAAATTTTTCCTCGTATCGATTCTAAACCACTCCTGGTGCAACATGAGGCCAACTCTTCTCGTCTTATCGTTCACTTCCTGGGAGAAGAGACCAATAACCTCCTTTCAGGTAGTTGTAGAGAGTGATAAGGTCACCCCTCAGCCTCCTTTTCTCCAGGCTAAAGAACCCCAGTTCTCTCAGTCTCTCCTTACAAGACTCATTCTTTAGACCCTTCACCAGCTTTGTACATATGGTTGCCTCTTACACTGCTACAGACAGACACAGAAAAAATATATAATTTACTGACAGACAAAAAAAGGACAAACTAGTGAAACAAATTTTGTTTTTCTTGCTGATAAAACATTCAGCAGAAACCTTTGAAGCGCTGGAAGAAAAATGCTTAAGGGCAGAATCACATAATCTTATTTGAAAATCTCCTGGTCTCTGTTTTAGTAGCACCTCTCAGCTGTGTTTTCGCTATTATAAAAATTTGTGTGTGCACTGTTACACAGCAAAAGAGAAATGGTTGAATATTCATCTAGAAAGCATGGCCACAGTGTGCACTTGAGTTGGCATCTGAGATGAATTCTTGACTGTGTATCTCATTGGAGTTCTAGTTTGTATAAGTTTCCAGTGATTAAATAACATTAGGTAAGGATACATTGCCCTTTCCTTTTGTTTTAGTGACACTGAGAGCTCTTTAAATGTGCATGTCTTATAGTGCAATAAATATTTTATGTTGACTTTTGCTAAAATCCTAAAGTTGCAGTATTTGTCATGATGTGGCTTGTGGAGATCAGCCAAATTTAGAAATGTTAATGTAGATCATCTACTTTACTTCACAGTGAAATCTAAATGCTTGTCCCAGCTGTGTTTTCTACGAATAACTAATCAGTTATCCAAGGTAGAAACAGGGAACAATACATGGAAAATGATGGATTGCATGCTGGTACATCATTTAATTCAGTTACATATATGTGGCTGCACACAATCATGTCCACACTGGATAATTTATCATTATATCATTTTATCATTTTATTTATCATTATCTGCCAATGAAGACATAACTGTAGCAAAGATACTCCCACAGAACGTCACTGATGTGTTTGACATGCAGAACTAATAGTGGCACAGAGGGAGTGCACCAAAAGCAATCAAGTTGGAGTGGACAGAAAGATGTCTGAACCAATCTGTGTTCATGTGCTGCAAATCGCTTTAGCTGACTCTGTAGGAGTGAGAAGGATCAGACATTTTATGATAGCTTGGTGCAAAGCAGACATTTCCGATTCATTTGTACAAAAAATCCTCGACCATATTTGTCCAGAGAAATTTTCCAGCCAAGTCTGTAGTCTTTTAGCAGGTACTTTTCTACATATGCCCACAATCTTAAAACATTTTATGGTGTGAGCCTGAAAACAGAATCTCTTCCCAGAATTACATTTTTGTGGGAGGGAAATCTGGGAAAAACTCTGGGAGAAGCTGTTCAACTTTTCCTTCGTTTTAAGCAGTACAGTGAGACTGGCTCACATGGCTCCGTCTCAAACACAACAAAGAACCATACTGATGGCATCTGAAAACCCAGCCTGTGCCTCATGACTGACTGACTTTTTAAAAGATTCATATTAAACTTGCAGTGTGAATGCTTGTTTTTATTACAAACTTATAGGACCCTATGTAGGAAAATTGTCCTCCTCTATGTAACCTGCCATTTGCAGAAAACTCACAAGACAGGTGTGCCCAACAAATGTGAATTGCCTCAATAACCTAGCCCACATCTTTCAAAGAACACCAGTGCAATAGCCTGAGCTCACTCTCTCATGTCCCCTCCTCACAGCACCCACAGCTATTCCCACCTTCTCCACCACACCTTCCTTTATCTCCCCAGCATTCCTGCTCACCTTCCCCTACCCCAGAAACCCTACCCACCCTTAGTACCTCCTCGGACCTCTCCCTGAGGTCCACACAGATCCCGTCATGGCTGCTAGAATCCCTAATCTCAGTCCCTGCTGCTCCGTCCTCTCTCTCCCACTGTTTCTCTTTCTTGACTTGATATTTGGGCACAAGATGATACCCGTGGTGCTCAGATCAGCTGTGCATGCAGACAGAGTTGCCTCGAGCTGCCAGGCCATAGGTTTAACAGACATACTGTTGTCATCTCGTCACTTTTAGACCTAGCCTCCTATGAAATTTCATTGAGGTTGGCCAATAAGGTAAATAGTTTTGTTGTGGACTAATAGACAAAGCAGCAAAATGAACCAAAAGGTTTTCACTGGCGCAGAAATCCCATTCTTCAGCCAACAAAAGTGCCAGCTAGCCTCTGGATTCCCAGCCCTCGGAGGGGAGAAACCACTGGCCGGACTTCTGTAAAAGGTACCTGTCTCCAAATGGTCTTGTTACTAAAGGTCTCTGGCACACGCAGTGACAGGACCCCCTGTTGTCCAGCCTGAGCCATCAGCCATTCGCTGAGCATGTCTCCTGCTACACAACCCACTATGAAAGGTTCCAACTCTGTGTCCCTTTTCAGCATTTTCCCCATACTTGGTGAATATCCTTGGGCTTGTTTGCAAGTTTTCACCAGTCCCAGCAGTTTTGCTCCGCATGTGGCATAACAGCTCCTGGTATTGAAGACTATTCAGTAACTACCTTGTCTTATACATATATGAACAGTATTCTAAGTTAAACTATCTTGATTAAGAAATGGATTTAGTTAACTTAGTGTAATCCACTTTGTGTAACAGTAATTTCAGTTTATATATGCTCTATTTTGATTGCTCTTCACCTTATTTCTCACATTGATTTTAATAAGCACCACGCTGCTTTGCAGGCAGTGTCTCTGCAGCATAAGTTCAAAGACTCTGCCAGTCTGGAGTATAGCTTTGGGCATTGTGTACTCATTGTAAAATAGACAGCCTGTTCTCTACTATTTATATGCTATGTCTCTTAATGTCTAAATGATGTGATCAAATGAGAAGGGGTATAAAGCCACAGCAGCGTACTGACTCACTTTATGATCTAGGCCTTGCTAAACTCTAACACTTTCCCCACCTATAAGATATGAATGAGACTTGAAAAACATTTGAATTCTATGGATGCATGAAGAGTTTTTAGATGCATGGTGCTGTACAACAGTTTAACATAGAATGCACATAAAATATGATCATGACATGACACTCATTGTAGCTAAAATGTCCTGTTTTCACTTTCTTCTGATTTTCAGTAGACAACGTGGATCACTAAACAAAAATAATGTCATAGCAGTTCTCTGATTGCAGCTTTGCTAATTTGTGTTAGTAAGATAAGATGGATACAGAAAACGTATATTTACATCAAAATGCTCTATTTCCATGGCAACACTACATGGATATACTTGCTCTAGATATGTCTTGCAACATCTGCGTACTAAAATGTAAAAATTACTTGCAGAATAACAGCACTTCATCTGGTCTGACGAGGTGTAAATGGAAGAGAGGCCTCCATAGGATCTTACAGTAAGGGCCATGGAAGAAGACGTAGTGGCAAAAGTCTCCATTCATGGTAGTTTCATCCAAGCAGCAGGCCAATACCATAGGGAAGAGAAATTATGCTTTTGCACATACCCTCTCCTCTTAATTTTTTTATTTTGAGCACCACATCAAGGCAGGTGCTCTAAATAGGGACAGTACTAATCTTAAGGAACACATGGCTATTCCATTTAGTGAAAGAGAATGAATAAGTAACATGGAAACACTCGAGACCCTGAGCAGACTGTATTAAATTAGTGAATTTAAATGCAAAAAAACCCAAAATAAATAGGGAAAAAATACATTTGCACATCCTATGATCCCCCTTATTTTCCAATTGCTTTGGCCAATGAGATATAAGATGGCCAGGTGGGTGAATCGGCTGTGCTTCAGGCACACAGTAGGGAACTGCCTTATTAGTGTAGAGCATCTCAGATAACCTGGGAGAAAAGTATGCTAGCAAAATGGAGTATGATAGTCTTATTAATGTTTGAGAAACACTGGGGACAGACTCAGCATGACAGTAGGTGGGAATAATATACAGACCCTCTTCTGAAAGATTTACCTATTAAAACAAAGGCAGTCTTAATCTTGGCCTTTATTCCCGCAGTACACAACTCAAGACTAAATAATTGTAACTGCAGCAGATTATTTTTCTTATTCTTTCTTCCTTTTTCTAAAATTTTTTTCTAATTGCTGTGTGAGAGTTCCTTTCACTCTTTGCTTTATTCTTTAATAATTCAGGTTCCTACCTAACCTGAAAGATTTTATGACAAATGGACAAATGAAGACTGCTTAAAACTCTGGCCTTTTTCCTTGATTTTATTTATGGTATCTATTACACAGAACTGTAGAAAAGTAGCACTGAAATAAACCTGAATTATCTACTCCTCTCTGTGCTTCTTGGCAGCATGAATTACAACAGTTGTTTGTCCAATTTATGCTTAGAGAACTCTGGTATGGGAGACTCCGCAATTTTCTCAGGCACTTTATTACAAGGATGTGCTATCTTGATCATCAAAAAGTACATCCCTGTGACTTACCTGGATCTTGACAGCAGCAGATGAAGCCCATTACTTTGTTTCTTATATAGAGTCAGGAATCAGATTATTCTTTTTTTTTGCAACAGCCTTTTAAGTACTTGTTACCATGTACATAATCATTGTTCTCTCTAAGACTAAAGGACTTCAGTTTGCTCAGTCTTTTCTTACAGACCATCTTTACTAGACCCATGATCGTTCTTGTTGCTCTTTCTCCAGGCTGCATCGACTTGCATCAATGTGTTGAAAATGCAAAACTATTCTAGCTGTGGCCTGACAAATTTTAAAGGGTGTATTAATAAATCTATCTGCCTTTTTTTCCAAAACATCCCACTACTGTTTGCCTTTTGATCTAGTGTAACCTTCAGGCCCTTTCAGTTTTGTTTCCACTCCCATGTTTTTACTGTTGACTGTTCCAGTTCATGTACATTTTGTCCTTGACAGTATCGAAAGGACATTGAATTTTCTTTCTAATTCTACTCTCCAACATACTTGCAGTTTTTCCAAATTTTAGATCATCCAGTATTTTTGTAAGTGTACCCTCTATTTCATTATATGAGCTTGTCAACAAAAACACTAAAAGAGCAGAAAAGATATTTTCCCTGAACTTCACTCTCTATATTTAGATAGACTGTTGGGCATTCTCTTAGTATAGACGACCAGCCTCCATCCAGCTTAAAATAACACCATCATGACCACATTTCCCTAATTTATTATGAAACTGTCAGGTGAGACAAGTAATAAAAGCTTTACTCATGTCAAGTATATATGATATTTATGTTCCTCCCCTATTAACAATGCCTCTCACTCGGCTTGAGTAAAAATCAGAATGATTTGGCATGATTTGATCTTGACAAAAACTCCCCTCACTGGTGACCTCCCTGCTGTGTTATCTCCCAGTTTTCAAATATTATTTTGCTTCATTGTTTACTGCAGGTTTGTTTTTTTTTTTCTGGATATGATTGGAGATGGTCTATAATTCCTCCCTTCTTCCTCTTGAAGTGAGTACTACATACATCTGCTTCCCTGCCAAGTCTCTATCAGAAGTGAGTGTTATCTGTTAAATCTGTTTCAGACCAAAAAAGCTTGCTCTTTAAAGATTGTACTATGATGGTCACTGGGTGCAATGAATTAAAAAATATCTAAATGATTTTAATACTCTCTGACTTAATCTTTTCTGATGCTTGGCTCACATTTTACAGCTCAGTCATTGCTGTTAATTGTTCTAGGCATCTAGTTATACCTGAACTTTTACTGAAAACTAGAGAAAAAAAGACAAGAACATTTCTGCCTTCTTCTAGACATCTTCCAATAGGTCTCCTTCACCTAGCTTTCTTTTTATCAGGATGAATGGTTTTGCTAACCTTCTTATCTCATGCTAGATGCATCTCTTCTTCTGCCCTGGCCTTTCTGACTTCAGCATTCAAACTCCTGGTATTCTTCCAACACAGGCTTAAGCAACCTGACCTGCTTTCTGTACACATCATGCCTGTGTTTAACTCCAGGATGTGCCGTCCCTGGGCATTGACCTTCATTCAGGTGGACTGATGAGAAAACAGCTGACCCCATACCACATCACTATGATCCCAGGGTCATGCACTCTCTTTGGTAGGCACAGAGCTGCAAAGGCTTTGGGTTTTGTGATGCATCCTCATTAACCTGGCAATTTTGATGTCAGCTGGATCCCAGTGAGACATGATCTCCAGTGTTGCAGTGAACAGAGGTTGTACAGCAGAGACAGCTCTGCAACACTAAGTGTCCTCATGATTACTGTTGTGCAGATGGCCTGACTCCTTTGTGAATGTGTCCTGCTCACTAGCCCTTGGTCTGGCACACAGACACTCCTGACGCGTGTGAAGCCAGCTGCCTCATAAATTTGTATTAGACAAGCAAAGAGATGGTTAAGGGATCTCCACCTGCACCTCTCACATTCATGAATATCATATTCCTTCATGTTTTCAAAAGGAAAATTTTTACCAGTTTTACTACTCCACAAAATATATTTAGGACTTGCATGTTGAGTTTATCACAAAATCAGGCCTGTATGGTCCTGAAGGGAGAACCAAAGCCATACATACTGACTCAGTACTGGACCACCTACAGCTACAAATGCAGCCACTACATCTTTAAGAAGCTGAGAAGAGCACTTTTTTTCCTCCCTTTTTAGAAATGTCTAGACTTGTAATTAAGCTCTTTCTGCAGCCATTACAAAAGCTCTTACAAAAGTGTGCCATTGCATAATGAAAGACACTGCACAATTTCTGAAGCAGATAAGAGTGAGTTTAAATAAACTTTTCATAATCTAACAGGACAAAGAAAAAAACCCATGCATTCCTATTTTGTTTTCCCAGGAAGGTGAGTGAACTCACCTTACATAGGTAGAATGGCAAAGCCACTCTCTGTGTAATTTGTGTCTAAAATAATAATTCAGCACAGATCTTATAGAGTACAGAGAAACAACTATGCATCGTTCAAAATGTATACTTAGTCATACACTCCACATTGGGGTAGACTTTGGAAAACAAGACACATGTGGCTTGGAGTAATCAAGAGAAATCTAAAATTTCATAGTTAGTGAGCACCTATGCCCTGCTATAATCTTCTGCATGTAACAGGTGAATTTAATTCACACATCCAATAACTGCACAAAAATTACAGATTGATATGAGGATATGATACGTGACCTGGAGCTACTGTAGGCTTATCCTAGAGCAAATGATGCAGTTCCTCTGCACCTCAGGTTTCACATCTTTAAAACTGTGTTTTAGATATCTGAATGACAAATGCAAAAGGAGAATTGGGCAACATAATAATCTGTTGTTAGTGCTGTTCTCACTGTGCTGCGCTGTTCTCACTGAACTCCATGTAACATTCCACTACTTCAACTGATTCAAGCTTTATTTAAAAGTACAGTAATGTGGCTACTACGAACAGCCTGTTTCTCTGCTTCCATTTATCTCTCCAGCAGCACATAACTTGTAATGCAGAACAGGACATGAAATCCTGTATGTTTCAGTTTTGGGAGTTGGGTAATTTGATTTCTATTATAGAAAAGTGCATTTGTCTGAGTTGGTTGCTTACAGGAGAAACAATTTATTTAGGCCTTAAATTAGATTTAATTTTCACAAAAAGAAAACAATAATTGAAATTATTTTGGAAATGCAGGAATTGTTTTGAGAAGTGTTGCAGAAGTGTACCTGAGAATTCTTGCTTAAAGAGCTTTAAAAAAGAAAGACACTGCCAGTGATAGTGTCAGAACACAGCTCCACATGAATCAACAAGGTTTCAGTAATAAAAGTGTGAAATCAAGTTATATACACAGCATAATCTTCCCTATGCCACCATTCCCTTGCTGCAGTCACACAGGCTTTGGGATCAAGTAAACAGAAGACCACCTTATCACTGCAGAAGACAAAAACAACACTGATTTCTTTTCTGGATTTATTTCAACAAGTTTTTGGCTTCTGTATCTAGATAACAACAAAATGGAGTCTTAGAAAGGCACCAAATAATGAAAACTGAAAACTTCTCCAGACAGCTTGCAGAAACCCTAGTCTTTACATAGTCTTGCTTTTACTGGTTGCTCTGGAAAATGTTAGTATGCCATTACATCTGCTACTTGATATACTGACTTCCAAACATTTTCATAAAACTTCAGTTAGTTCAGTTAAACTCATCTAACAGAATATTATTTTGGTGGAACAAAGAATATTTGCCTTTGTACTTTATATAACTATGCATTAACACAACTAATTTTATATATAATTTCAGATAGTACATCTGTGCATTATAAAAAAGTACGAAATAATGCATCAGCATAGATCCATAAATCCAAATCTATTTATTTTCTTTGCTGGTGTACTATATTCAAAGTTACGAGATAGCTCAGAAGGGAAGTTCTACATTAAGCAATTAGATTACATAAAGTTTTAACTTCAATCTCCACAATTATTTTCTTTTACATTTGGAAACAGTTTTATCTTTTTAATGTTCCTGCCTTTAGAAGAGTGAAGCAGCCTTACAGATGACGACACTATACCAGGTGTGATCACAGCAAATCATGTACAGTCATTTCTGTACAATCTGACATATGTAGGAGAGGATAACGCACACACCTTCCCACACAAATCCCAAATGAGCAGGCTTTGTGCAGAGAGCTAACTGTTTGCAGTGGCATGAAATTCTCCTCTTAAATTGTAAGTAGGCCACAGCATCAGAGTGCGTGGAAGAGCTTTGCTGTAGTGGCTTCCTCTTAAACCCATCCAGAAGAACTGCCCCCTTGCAGACTCCGAATTCTGTGAAGAATTAACATACTCTAACAATCTTCCTCAAACAGCCACTCTCTGTAACCTTTCTATCTCTGTATGCCTGGTGTGCAGAATAACAAGACGTCGTTTCTCTTCCTGCAATTGCCCAGAGCCCTCGCGCAGGGTGACCTTCCCCCTGCAGCCTCCACACTGACCAGGCCCCTGTGTCCTGCCTGCCCTCTGTCCAGCTGCGTAACAAAAAGATGAAGGATATATGTTCTTCTGGGAAAACTCAGTCAATTGTGATGAAACTCAAGAGAATTATGATATTAGTTGCACAGTAATGCCACAAAATTGCAGTGAGTAGAACATAGTTAACATGTGTGATTTGATCTGTCGGAGCTGTCAAGGTACAGAACACTATTTTTTTTCCCCTCCACAATGGGGTGTTTCAAAAAATAGCAAGAGAGCTAAAAAAAATCAGAAACAGCCCCCTCCTTAAAACAAAAGACAAAACCTAGCAGTCCTGCCTTTGTTATTGGCACCCATTCCTTCCCTCTGTAGTTCTGCACCAACTCACAGAAGCTCTCTGCTTGACTTACTTCACTTAGGAGTAGCTCTCACAGCCCCCTGAAGTGTGCTGAGTTTTTACTGTTTGCACAGTGGTCTGAAGACAAAAAGCATTACATACATGCACATTACATTGCCATGACTTCATTCTACTCACTGTCTTCAGCATTTTTTCTTTATTGGCCACAATCACATTATAAACAAATAGAAACAAGCAAACCCCAAACAACAAAAACAAACAAAAACCCCCAAACCAAACCAAAATAATAAGCAAGAGCTTTTAATTAATTTCAAAATACGAAAAGTATTCAAAAAGTATTGGAAAATTATTTTAACACGATTGAAAAAAAAACCTCAAAAGTTTCATAAATCCATTAGATGTGCCTCTGTAAATTAATGCCACTATAGCAAGTTCAAAAAAGCAGCAGGGAGTAATTTTGCAAAATCAGGCTTCTTCCTTTAAGCCAACAGCATAAATCTGCAGAAGTAATTTTATCAATCTGCCATTCCTGTATAGAACACAAACTTCAGCAACACCACTGTATTAACTCCAGCAAATCTAAAAACTAAGTAGATTCTGTATACCAAGTGGGTGTTTTTGCAGGTCAGTAATGTCTTTGGTTTTGCCTTTAGGAAATCAGATACGAAACACATCCTAGAATAGATCCAACGCTGCTGTCAATGATACCTGGTGCAAGCTCAGACCCCAATAACCTCCAGTATCAGAGAGCCATTTAGCTGATGGAAAACTATTCCTGGTGGTGTTAGATTTCACTAACCACAGAGATTTGCTAACCAGAGCTCTAATGTAGCTGTGACAGGGCAATAATACAATGACTTAATTCAACAGAGGTGCACATCTGATCATTCTACACCAACAAATTTTAGTTTTCTTGCAATAATTTAATTGTTTTTATTCTAATCAGAGCACTACATTTCATGGCTAGATTAATTTCTCTTCCTGTTTCAGAGGAATATTACATAAAATAACATAGGCTAGAGTTTATACTACTTTCTTTTGAAGAATAAGGTGGTTCTGTTCTGCCTGTACAGTACATTTATACTAGCAAAGTAACCCATGCCAATGAGTTCTCCTGGGTGCAAAAACTCAATTGTCTATACTGTTCAGGCTTTTAGAACAGTCTTGGGTAAATGCACACAGACTGCAACATCTCCCTGTTACTCAAACTAACTATGACTTCCACTAGGCAATTTGAAACTGTTCACTTTGTTTTTAAGGCTGGCACAATTAAATGATAAGGATATTGGCTGGTTGGCACTCTTGGCAGAGAGTGACTCCAGCTAATATGCTAGCATTCACAGAGGTCTCACAATTAAAGTAGTGGGATGCAGTAAGACCAGACTGCTGGAATTTTGCATCAAGCACGTGCATGACCACAGCCAGGCACAGAAAGTCTCACATGCATGTTACAATTGTTTCAAAGGTGAGATTTCCAGGTAATAAACCAGTGAAGGAGGATGACATTTCTGTTGCCCATCTGTGAATCTCTTCCTGAACTATGCATATAAAAAGTCTATTACTTCAAAAACATAATTGTACCTAATGAATACTTTTATTTCTGCATTTGCATTCCTATTTATCCATAAATAACACACACATCTTGTTTTGAGTTAATTTTACTGCTTTATTTCAATCATGAAGCTTCACCTACATGCAGTAGTGTAATTTGCTAAGCCTGATATTGAGCTTACATTTAATAATGGACTACCTGGGACATATATTAAGAGAAAAGAAAACAAAACAGGATTTCTTTCTTTTACTTTCTTTACAGACTTTTTACAAAACACAGTTCTAAACAGCGCAGCCCTCGAGGTCTGCATGCACAGAAGTGTTTCCATTTATTCATCTGCTAGAGGTGAGCCCTCACCCCATGTGATACAAAGGCCCACATCAGACTTCCAGGTGCCATTTTATTAAACCATACCAGTGGTGTAGCAAACTTGGACTCATTCAGCCTCATAGCATTGTCACACATGCACTCTCCTATTCTGAAGTGTGAAAGGAAAACAATATACCCTTTCTGGCAGCAACCGTGTAACTCAGGCACCTCCTTGCTTGAGGTACACCTTGCATTCTACATCTGCCAGCTATCCCACACTTTCATGCTTTTGCTACACAAAATTTACAGACAAAACCAGAAAAGAAATCTACTGCATCTCTACCATAGTCACCCCCTGATCTCTTCACCACCCCCCCTCCCAAAAAAAAATTATATATTTTTATATGTATATATTCACAAAGAGTTGTTTAGGATCCCCAAAACAGCTAGAATTCGTAAGATACATTTCCATTCTAGGTTTCCAAGCCTGAATTTGTCTCAATTTTTGTTGTACATGACAAACTACCAGCAATATTTGTGAATAAATCAAATATTAAATAAAACCTAAACCATAAAAATGAGCTATGCCTGCAAGAACATAACTGGAAGGAGTTAAAAAATTCTCATCTACTAGAAAGAGGAGGAGGTCAGGATGATTAGGCTGTGGATATCTCTATTATGTAGGTGACTGCTTCCTTTGAAAACCTATCTTAGATTGCATACTAATATGAGTTTTCTGGAAAGGAATATTACATGGTTTGTGCAGACTCTTGAATGCAAAAGAGCAATTACCATTCTGCTGGGAAATGTGACAACCTTATCAAGGCACCCAACATTTGTTTTTTTGAACAACCGGAATTCTGAAATACAGAATGTATGTGTGCCACCTGGAGAAATGCCAAATTGTAAACCCGGATTTGCTACCAGCTCCTCTGCTTTCAGAAAGATCAGTAACAGATCAAAACGGGATGTTTAATTTCTGTTGAACAAAGACTTCTCCCTATGGATTTGATGCTATAGTCCAGAATTTTAAGCAACACTGCCAATTTTTAAAATTCACCATGTCATTGATGTCTAATGTACAGAAGGCTACAAATATTCTCCTTTATGAGATCCACTAATACTGGAAGACACAGTAAGAGATTTCATTTAAAATTCTATTCTTATCAGGGAAAAAATTTCAGAATCCTGTCTGCACACATATTTCTCCTAGTTTCTTCATGGATCTACCTTCACTTCATTCCCAATTTTGCTATTATAATGGAGATCTCCAAAAGAACCTACCAAAATAAAATTTCTGTTTCTCTGTTATTGTGCCATACTCTTCCCAGGGTTCAGAAACACCCTGTAAAAATATTTGACCAGAACAAAACTGTTGTGCTAGGTAACATATTCTACCAAAACTCACAGCTATGGAACTGAGAAGAAAACCTTGGTATTTTGACTTTACTTCACGGATAGGTTGTATTCCTGATGCAAATAAGCCAACCTTTTCCAAACTGCAACCCTCAGGGCTATTTCTGTAGGAGAGTGACAGTAATTTCTGACAAACTCACATAATATGAGTGCTTTCCATAGTAAGCAGTGATAAAATATGGCTGTGAAAATTCTGCCAATTCTGGTGTCTGCCTCAGGTTCTGTAGTCAGAAAAGCTGAGGATGGCAGAGCAGCCAGGGTGCAAAACCAGCTCAGGTTTATGTCTTACAGGCCACTTGTAAATAGTGGTAACTTTAAATAGTAATTTTCAACTGGGACTTATAGATAGAAAAAACAGTAGCCATGCACGGCAATCTGCAATGAATCCTATGAAATCAGTGGAAAAGTTTCTGTTATCCTCAAAAAAATCAAAGCATGCACGCTAGTTTTGGTTTTCGTACTGCACTACCATCACAATTTAAATATCTCTGTTAGCTTTGATCAGCCTACAATCAGTGCAGTAACTCTCAAAGAGAGTTGAACTTCTGTTTTAAAACTGTGGAATTAAATACCATGACTATCACTCCATTACATGTTATCACTGTGCATTGAGGGATGGAGATAAGGTGGCAATATTTCTTTTTGTGTTTTAATTTAGGATTGTGCTTTTTATATCGTGTACAAGAGACCTGAATATTAGGGACATGGTTAAATTCATTCTCATACTAAAAAGTAGCCACCAGACAATTGGGAATCTGTCTGGTCAGCAGTTTGATTGTTATTCATTAGTCTGACAATCTTTATGAGATATAAAATATATTTACTGTTACAGAGTAACTTCCAAATCAAGGGCATGATGGTATTAAAATGTTGATTATAAAAATTGTTTTACTCAAAATCTCAGTAAATATAATTAGGGCATATAAAGAGAAACAAGAATGTCAACAGGGATGAAAAACTTTTTATCTCACATCTTTGAATCTAAAAACAATGTTAACAGGAACAAGCTATTTTGGCCTCATTCAAGTAAACATCTAAATTCCTATTGATCAGAGTGAGAAAACAATCTGACTGAAGAACTATGAAAAGTCTCATAAAAAAGTATGTCCCTTCTTAACATCCTAGCTTTTACCACCTAACTCTTTATAATGCCATACTTTATGGGTGTTTTTAATCACAGAGGCTTCTTGCTACAACCTAAAGTATGGATGTGAAATATGATGAAGAAGCATACAATTAAAAATTCAAAGCCTTTCACTGTTTTGTATGGTATAGATAATCAAAAGGAGCCCAAGTGCCCTGCAGTCTTTGCTGGTTATGATTGAACAGCTTTGCAAGACTAAAAAGTGCTAATGCATGATAAATCAATGTTAATTTTAACATAATTCAGAACATGGTGAACCTTTTATCATCAAACCACAACTGCACTGGACACCACAGTAGATGTGAATGTGAACACTGATGCTGAAGAAGGTAGCAATGCTCTGCCTATAGACTATTTAGAGAGCAAAAAATCCTCATCTTCAGAGGTTTTGATTACCTCAATTTTGTGCAATAATCACAGACATGAATAAATGTGCATTTCAGTAAGGTATCTCATAGTCCTTCAGATCAATTACTGGTTTAGCTGATGGTTGCACTGAATGAAATGGAGATTAGTAGGAGAAATGCAAAGTGGGCAGGAAATTTAATCCAAGGACAAAGCAGGTAAAGTACTTCCAGGAGGTAAAGTACTTGGTATGGGGAAACCTCTCCTGGAGAACCAGGGATCAACAGGGCAGTGGAGGCCGTGCTGTGTGATGAGATGATGTCAAACTTGCCTTGTTCAGCAATGCAGACTACAGGTTTGAAGGAGGATTTGACCACTGTCTATAACTACAACACAGTAAAAAGCAGGCACAGTGGAAGGAAGGGGTTTAAGCTATGGGATTCTTGGCTCAAAAACCCAATCAGAAACTATGAATATCTTAAGGCTAGAAATGAGAAAGAGGCTCCTCACTATGAAGTTGCAAGTATTCAGGGCAACCTGCCAAGGAGTGTGAGGAGGACAAATCATGAACTGCTTCTAAGGTGATGCTCAGTACAGTTACAGAGAAGACAGAAGGCATGAAGATGTGCCAGGGGAGGTTCAGGTTGGACATTAGGAAAAGGTTCTTCCCCCAGAGGGTGGAGGAGCACTGGAACAGGCTCCCCAGAGAGGTGTCACAGCCCCAAGCCTGACAGTGTTCAAGAAGAGACTGGACAACACCCTCAGACACATGGTGTGAACTGTGGGGTTGTCACATGCAGGGACAGGAGTTGGACTCGATGATCCTTGTGGGTCCCTTCCAACTCAGGACATTCTGTGATTCTAAGACAACATGATATGGTTCCTATAAGGGCACCGACCACAGTAGAGAGCTAAGGGCATATGTCCTGTCTCGGTTTGTGACCTTGTGGAAAGAAACTCCATCTTCCTTCAGGAGACCTTGCGAGAATTGTCAAACCCAGCCAGATTATCTCTCTCAAAGCATTCACCAGGGAAAATGACCCAGCTTCCCCATTCAACCTCAGGGTTTCAGTGCTGGGCAGGTACATCTGCTGCCTGCCAGTGCTGCAGTGACAGCCAGTTGCCCAGACCTCTTCTTGGGAGGCTCAGGAGGCAGCAACCTGCTCAAGCCCAGCTATCCATCCTCCTCCTCCTCCTTCTCCTCCCTGTGGTGCCTCTGCTGCCCTGCCCAGCATAGCCTGGACACCTGCCTGCTCTGTGCCCCATTGATCCCACTGCCCTGGGCATCATCTGGGCACTTAGCGGTGGCTGCAAAGGGACAACAAGATGGGGTTGCCAGGATGTGTGAAACAGCACACAAGGATGTGAGGCAGAGTGTTGCACTCTGGATATTGAGATGCTGCTGCAGCTCTGTCAGCTGGAAAGGGAAATTTGTTTTTAAGGTGGAGGTTAGGTTACAGTAGGTTTTCTCAGAAAATCATAATTTTCCATTTTTCCTCTTTAAAGTCTTATTGTGGAGTGTGTTGGGTATTTCTCTTTCTATTATACCTCTTGCATACTATAGCTTTCAAAATGTTTTTAGTTGCATTTTCTAGTGGTTTCTGTGGGTTGTGCTGGTTAGCAGAAATAGGATTCGATGCACTGGCAATCCCACTGCATGTATCAAATAATTTCTTAGGTAAGAACAGGCTGCAAGCACTTGTGCAGTAGGACTGGAGGAGGACACTCAGGCTGGAAGTAGGAAGACCAGAAGAGAAATAATGAGCTAGGAGGACTTTGTTCCACTGATGAAGTAGAAATGACACTGCATCCTTATTTAAGTATTGATCTCAATTCAGTGCTTGCCAGGTTGAGCATCCTATTGAGAGATGTTCTCTTTTCAGTCAAGGCTGCAGTACACAAAATGCTGCAAACAAGTAAGCAGAAATTACTTTTCTGTGAGCTCAGCACTGCACTGGAACATTTTCAGATGAGGAATGTCTTTTGTCAGGCAAGAACAGCTCAGGCTGGAAGGCTGTTAACAACATGTCAAAGGGGAATGATTTAAGGGGCTGCCAGCGCCAGTTCAAGGGGGAATGTGGAGCAGAGAGATCTTGATGCTCTGAGAAAGTGATAAAAAGGAAAGTTACTGCTGAAAATGATGTCTTTCGATCTGTGAGGCTCAGGGAAAACTGACAAACATATGTTTCACTCAGACTTTTGGCAGATACCAAATAGAGCACTGCAGAATATGAGGCTGAGCTTCTGCACAGTCTTGTCTATAACAAGGTCTCCAGTTCATGTCCATTATTTTGCTTATGTTTTTAATTTTGCATAATCAACATTCCTCAACTTAGACTTCATAATTCTTGTAGGTTGCTAATTCTTTAGGTTGGTGCAAAAGTAATTGTGGTTTTTGCATTGTTGAAATTTGCTGTTTGATATTGGAACACATTCTTAAATAAATGTGTTATGTTATACATAATTTTAATGCACTTTTCTTGCTCTGTGTTTGTATTTCATTTGCTACTGACCTATCACTTGCTGTTTATTTTATATTTATTTTGGACTATGGAAGTTATGTTAGACAAAAAGCAAATTTAAGTGATTTTCTCATTCGCATTCAAAATGGGTTGTAAAGCAGCAGAAACAACTTACAACATCAACAATGCATTTGGCCCAGGAACTGCTAATGAATGTGCAGTGGTGGTTCAGGAAGTTTTGCAAAGAAGACAAGAGCCTTGAAGATGAGGAGCATAGTGGCTGGACATCGGAAGTTGGCAACTACCAAGAGCAATCATTGAAGTCAAACCTCTAACAACTACATGAGAAGTTGCTGAAGAACTCAGTTTCAACCATTCCATAGTCATTTGGCATTTGAAGCAAATTGGAAAGGTGAAAAAGCTGAATAAGTGGGTACCTCATGAGCTGACTGAAAATTTTAAAAAAAATGTTGTTCTGAAGTGTTGTCTTCTCTTATTCTATGCAACAACAACAAACCATTTCTCAATCAGATTGTGACGTGTGACAGAAGTGGATTTTATATGACAACAGGCAATGGCCACCTCAGTGCCTGGACAGAGAAAAATCTCTAAAGCACTTCCCAAAACCAAACTTGCACCAAAAAAAGGTCATGGTCGCTGTTTGGCGGTCTGCTGCCAGTCTGATCCACTACAGCTTTTTGAATCTTGGTGAAACCATTACATCTGAGAAGTATGCTCAGCAAATATATGAGACGCACCAAAAACTACAATGCTTGCATCTGGCATTGGGCAACAGAAAGGGCCTGATTCTTCTCCATGACAACGCCTGACCATACGTCGCACAATCAGTGCTTCAAAGGTTAAACAAACTGGGCTATGAAGTTTCACCTCATCCCTCATATCCACCTGACCTCTTGCCTATTGACTACCACTTCTTCAAGCATCTCAACAACTTTTTCCAGGGAAAACTCTTCCGCAACCAGCAGGATGCAGAAATTGCTTTCCAAGAGTTTGCTGAATCCCAAAGCATGGATTTTTACGCTACAGGAATAAACAAACTTATTTCTCATTGGCAAAAACATGTTGACTGTAATGGTTCCCATTTTGATGAATAAAGATGTGTTTGAGCCTAATTATAATGATTTTAAATTCATGGTCCAAAACCGCAATTACTTTTGCATCATCCTAGAGATTGCCTATAATCCATCTTTGCTTCTGTTGCTGTTGTGGGTTTTTTTTTTTGTTGTTGTTTGTTTTTAAACTGGTTTCCAGGTACCTTTTTTTCTTTTCTCTCCTTCATCCCACACACAAGCCACTTGCATTTTCTTGTTCACTTGGGGGCTTGCCCCTCTTATCTACTAGGACCCTGACTCTTTGTTTTAGTGTCTCCACTTCTTTCTGCTCAGGTCTCTCACACCCCCTTGCACTGCTTCGCTTACCCAGATACTCTCACCAAGATCTGTATTAAGCACCAGCTCCCATCCACCTTTAAGCATCTTTCAGCATCCTGGCAGTGCATCCTGTAATACACACAGC
This sequence comes from Columba livia, assembly GCF_036013475.1. Taxonomy (NCBI): domain Eukaryota; kingdom Metazoa; phylum Chordata; class Aves; order Columbiformes; family Columbidae; genus Columba; species Columba livia. The sequence continues at coordinate 36,950,623 of NC_088642.1, forward strand.
TCTGCCATTTTCCTCGCACACCAAAGATAAACAGTTTCATGTGACTGCAAGAAATGAACAGCATTCAGTATTGGCAGGTCCACAGAGGTCTGCAAAATACCAACTTCTCTCAAGGGTAGTAATCATTTCTGTTACTGGACATCTGTATCACGATGCCAAGCACACAGATGGGGAGTCATCAGCTGGAAATGCAAGAGAAGGAGAGCAACTTACGTGTATTTATACATCTCAAGGTGTATATTCTAGATGTACAAGATGTGTACATACAAATGCAGTCCTTGGATGTAGCAGAGGAGGTATTTCCACAGCGAGAGGTGCTGCTGCACAAGGGTCATTAGACCAGATGCCAAAACAGGCTGATGGCTGGGCTAGCATATGCTGTAACACCAAACGTATATATTGAGCTTCTTCTGGATTTAAGAACAAGCAGGGATTGTTGGAGAACTTGAACATTCTCATTTTGCCAAAGAAAAAAAATAAGTGGGATGCATTATTTCAATTTTATGAAGGGATATGTGTAAAGATAAGGTCTAGCTAAGTGATCAGGAGACTTTGTTCCATTTTGAAATATTTTACCTTGAACATGGGTGCCTCCCATGGTATTTGAGATTGAAGTTCTCCCATAATAGTTAAAATCAGGTTTGGATCTCCCAGTAAGAAATCTATCAACCCTGAAGCCCATGCCCTTATGAGCCAAGGTCAAACATATGGGCTTATTTAGCTTAACAGAAGTTGTAGGCTTGGAGGGGAAACAACTTCTGTTTCTCATGACAGCAGGTAAACATCTAGAATGGACGAGATGGAAGGAGGAATGAAAACCCTCAGCTGTTCCCTAATCACTGGAATGAGAACAGGTTTCCAACAGGAATTCAGGAGCAAAATGCTGGATAACACAGGAAAGTATTATGTTTTAGTGTGAGAGGGCATATAGGTTTGTATTTCCTCATTCAGAGCATCTTCCTTCCCTCTGCACAACTCTTCATGAAATTGAGAGGGATTGATTCTGGAGGTATGATTACCCACTGTGAACTAAGTATGCCACAATGAGTTAATAAAAGCCTTAGGAAAAACTGTAGTTTTAGGAAAACTCTAGGCAAAACTGAAGTATTCTAAAATTCAGGACAGGACCTGAAATCTCAAGTCTAAAGTCTTCAGTCTTTGACACAGTTCTACTTGCTTCAGCCAAAGCCTATCAGCATACAACACCTGAGGTTATACATATTGCATCTTAAAGAGTGAATACATGTCTCTGTATACTGCACATTAAAATATGTGAATCTGTGACATCTCAGTCCTTTCCTCAAGACAAACTACTTCTTTTCAGGAGATATGCCAAAAATAAAATACTAAAAGTCCTTAAATACTAAAAGAAGCTTTAATTTTAAAAGTCAAGAAGAATTTTTTTTTTTTTTTTGTAAATGGCTGCAGGCCATTTGTATTTATTATTTTCCAACCATATCTGAAAACACCATTTCCTTTGCTTTAAGAATACTGCCTACTCAAGGCAAATCCTGCATAAGAAATTTCTGTTGCAATGGTGGTTGAAGGCAGAAACACATTAGAAGAATTCAAACTAACATTCACTCTTACTATGTTGCTCTCTATTGCACAGCCTTTTAGGATATTCCCTCTCCTGACCTTCACTACATGAAGAGGAGACAGAAGCTCACGCAGCCTGTGGTCAACAAAATGCCTTTAATTCTACCCATCAAGGCCAAAACAAGAGTTATATCCACTAACAACACAGAGTGCATTATCAGCATTGCGGATTTTTTTTTTTTTTTTTAATTTTCAATCTGCTAAAATGAAATTCTGAAGATTTATTTTACTCTTTTCCATTAACCAACAGGGCACAACTGAAACTCCAAGCAATCCTCCCTGACCCAGGCAAGGCAGCATGCATGGCTACTGCTCTGAGTACTTGGAGGTGGCAAATTCACCTCAGCGAGACGCAGAAGTGGGCAGCAGGACACTGCAGAACAGCTGCTTGGTGACACCACCCTTTGCAACAAGCTGCCTGCCATGCACACCCTACTTGTGGAGGAGAATACTTGCCAGCCTCTGAAAGGGCTCCAGTTAACCCAGCATGGCCTCAGACCTTTTTAGCCAGACTTGGTGCTGGGTGTGTTCCAGTTGTCCCATGTCACATCTCACAGCGCGCTCATTTTCCAAAACAGTCTTTTCTTTTTTATGTTGAAATAGGGTAAGGGAGCTTGGTCAAATGCCATATAAGCAACACTTTAATAACTGGTAGCCTGTCACAAGTGGGGCCCCCCAGGGACACACATTGGGTCCAATGCTGTTTAATATCTTCATAAGTAATCTAGATGATGGTATCAAGTGTACTCTGATGAAGTTTGCTGATGACACCAAACTAGGTGGGGAAGTGGACACTTTGGAAGGGAGAGCCACCATGGACAGGTTGGAAGAATGGGCTAACAAGAACCTTAGGAAGTTTATCAAGGACAAGTGTAACATCTTGCACCTGGAAAACATAATCCAGGAGTAGAGCACAGGCTGGGATTTATCTGGCTGGGAGAAGCTCTGTGGAAAGAGACCTGGGGGTCCTGGTGGACAAGAAGCTCAGTATGGGTGAACAGTTTGTTGCTGCAGCAAAGAAGGCCAAGAGGATGCTGGGCAGCATTAGCAAGGCCATCAGCAGCAGAGATAAAGAAGTCATTATGCAGCTCTACTCAACGCTTGTCGGCCACACCTGGAATACTGAGTTCAGTTTTGGTCCCTGCTATGCAAAAAGAATATGTGGACAGGCCGGAGAGGGTCCACAGAATGGCCACAGAGACAATCAAAGGACTGGGAAGCTGCCACATGAGGAAAGGCTGAGAGAACTGGGCTTGTTCAGCCTTGAGAAAAGAAGGCTTAGGGGAGACCTCAGGACCAGGTTCCAGTATTTAAAGGGTGGCTACAGAGCAGATGGAGACTCCCTTTTTACAAGCAGTCACATGGAAGATATGAGGGGTAATGGGTGCAAGTTACTCCTGGGGAGATTCCAGTTGGACACAAGAAGGAAATTTTTCAGGATGAGAACAACCAGCCATCGGACCAACCTTCCTGGGGAAGTGGTGGATTTTACAACATTGGATGCCTTCAAGATTCGGTGGGACAAGGTGCTGGGCCATCTTGTCTAGACTGTGCTTTTGCCAAGAAACTTTGGACCAGATGATTGTTGATCTCCCTTTCAATCTGGTATTCTAGACTTCTATGATTTATGACAATTAAATTTATTTCTAATATTGTATTTCAGTAGGCTGCATTTATTCAACATGCAGAATTCTTTGGTCTGGGAAGACTTATTTGAAATACAAAAATGGAGCTATATTACTAAATCACAGTAAACAATTTTCTAATTAATTAAAATGTAAGTCCTGTACACTCTAAATCAGTGTTGATGTCTAAGGAATAGAACAAGCCCGTGAGTGTTATTAACAAAATCAGCACCTAAATTCATTTACCTATTAAAATAAACACATTAGCTATTAGAAGGAAGGTATTTTTTATCGATGTTCCCCCACTTAGAAAAAAGAAAATTAACACAAAATGCAGGGGAAATGCAACAAAAGAAACCCTACACTAGATCACAAGGAAGCGTGGTCAAGTTCAAAGTGCATTTCCATGTGGTTAACGTACATTCCTTCACAAACATACTGTAACCGTTATCTCTAGATACCATGACTTCACCACATGTAAGACAAACTCTGCCCATGAAGTGGTCATCAGAGCTGTCTGCCCCAATGAAAGGTCCCAATGGCAGAAGATCCTTTCAAAGTGTCCTGAAAATATCTTCACCTTCCTCGGGCCATGGTTGTATGGTCAATGACACTCCTGCATAGAAGTGCAGTGGTGCTCACAAACTCCTTCCTGCCTAAAAGCAGTATCTATCCTATTTACATCTTTCTTTAAAGAAACAGGCTCTTTAAAGCTTCTGTGATTTGAACTTGAGACCTAAATGATCCTCAGTAGTGAGGATGGGAAAACTGGAGCCTTTTCTTGTGGCCAAATAACAGCCAAGGGCAGAGATGGGAGTTGCAATTCCTGTAACACTTGACTTACTGGAGCTTCTTTCCTATCCACTGCAACAGGGATAACAGATCTTGATTTAAAGTAAACATTACTAGGATTAGAAGGCAACTTGGGATTGAACCTCCTGACACTGGACAAAAAAACATGCAAATCAGTAAAGAAAGTCATAATATCTTCCACTTTGAAAAACATTACCTTCCCCGTAAGTTACCAATGATGAAGAGTGGTATTTTTCTGGGTCAGATGTGAAGAAAACCACAGAGGATTTCAGAGCTATCTCATCGTACATTATCCTCTGATCACTATATATTAGTAAATAATTATTTAGTGAAACCACACAATGAAAATCAACTAGCCATTCTGACTATAAGATCCCATATGTTTGCATTATTACAGAAACAGCAGTCCCTGAAGCTAATTCTCATGAAATGTTAAGTACAATTGCTTGCATTGTCAAACATCACAGAAAGAAGAGTAGCTTAGCAGCTTCTCAAAAGCACAATCCACATGTGAACGTTCCACTTTTGTATACTTCTTTGCTACTTTCAAATAAATATTACACATTTAAGTATAAAATTAAGAGGAAATCAAAATGGTTATCAGCCGAAGGAAAATACAATACGTAAGGTGCTACAGCTTATTCTCACATTTCATGCAGTTACTCCTACTGCAAATCTAAATAGCTTTAAGGGCCTATACTTGCAGTGGATGGGAAGGACAACAGGCATAAAGCTAGATTCAGTTCTGTTTCGGTAGAAAACATTGCATCCGGAGAGGGGCTCAGAGCTGGGACTGGATATCCCAACTTTTTAGATGCGTGCTTCTTCGTAGTTCTCTGCTGGCAGGCTGGACTGTGTAAGGAAGGGTCCATACTTTTAGGAACTGGAGAGTATTTACAGCCACCCATCCTGCATTTTTTTGCATTCATTGATCAACTCAAAAGCATGAATGCAGCTGTCCCCTCCTCAGGATCACAAGAGGAATGGCAGAGAAGGTCCATATGGTTTCTGATACACCCAAGTACATTGGTGAAGGATTGCATCTCCTTGTCCCAGTACACAGCTTCCTTCTCCACGTGTGATTCAGAGCTCAGAATATTGATAAAATACAAACTGCTTTTTCTAATTAAAAAAAAAAAAAAACAAAAACAAAAATGTGCACTTCCCTGAGGGCTGCAGTGTCAACAGAACAAGAAACACAGTCCAGAAGGCCAGTGACGAACATGTCTGCAGTCCCTGCTGCCAAGGCCACACTTGTGTGCATGCTCTGTGCACCAGTTTTCATGACCAAGCTTTTGTGGGCACTTTGGGCTCTTAAGGGTGTCACGTCCCAAGAGCTGCCAGGCTCTTCTCATTGTCTCCGGCTGCAGAGGAGACTTTTGGAAGGGGCTGTGTCAGGGACGATTTTAGCTGATCTTTGGTGAAGGGCTATGAAGAAGGCTTTTTTTCTTATGATTGCTGATGGAAGGACGAGCAAGGAAGCATAAAGAGCTATCTTGCTCTGACAGGGCCATTTCTTTTTACATTTACATAGCTGCATGAAAGGGTTTCAGCCAAAGACTGTTGCCAGACAAGCAACATATTGGACACAGCTCTGAAACAAACTCCAGCTCTCTGAGGAAAACTGTTAGTGTTTGAAAACAACAGCCCAGGGAATTATTTTTTTTTTCATCAGCTGTGCTCTCCCATATCAAAGAATGGAATTTTCCTTGCCCAGATCAAACCCAACATATCAATCAAATTGAAAACTTACAGAACTCTATGAACCAGTCCATGATTTTTCACTATTTAGATACATTGGTCTGTATTTCATGCAGAAAAAAAAAACAATTCTAAGAAACAATAAAAAGAAATGTTTACAACAGAAAAACAAACCAAACCAAAACAAAACAAACAAACCCTCTCTGAAGAACAGAAAGTAAAATGCAACATAGTTAGAGAGGAATATTTTGCTTTTAAAAAGCCACATGCCCATTCTGTGTAACAGTTTAACTACATCATATTGAGTACATCAGACCTGAAGGGTGGTAGCATTAAATCAATTTTTGCTTTCCCAGATTAAAGGCTAACTGGGGAAGACAGAATTATCTGAGTCAGAAATCTAAATCCATCTAAACCCAGCTGGCTTTGGCATTTGTTTCTTGGTGAAGCTGTCCGCAAGCTAGAGCACAGGAAGCCACGTAGCCCACAGGGTATGTCTTGCACACCTGTGTGGTGGTGGGGACACCAGGAGCAGAGACCAGCCTGCCAAAGCCACGCTGATGCCTGTCAACTCCAAAGCCTGATGTGTGACGTGAGTCACAGAGCATCCTTAGAGCACCATCCTGCTAGAGAGGGGCACAAGCAAAGAGCCCCAACATGTGGTCCTCAACTTAGATTACTGGGTTACCTGTAACAGAGCTTAAAAAGACCTCAAAAGAGACATGTTTTACTGGCTATTTCAATAGCTATTTCTCAACAAATGCTCTTGCAGCAATATGAACCCAGCTATATCACTCTTCTGTTTACCCAACTTGATAGTTTGGAAAATACCTTTATTAAGCTATTTCAACGTTTCTTCATCTCACTAAAACACATCTTCCATTTGTTCCTGAAACAGACACTCAAGATCTGCTCAGATACATACCTGCTTCAGTCTGCTGCTTCCTCCAGGGCATGGGCAGAGATGTAGAAAAGGCAGCAAGTCTGAAAAGGAAGCAGGTCTGCACTCTGGCTAAACAGGGCATCGTCTGAAAACCCCTACTTTGAAATTCAGCTTAGGTAAGTTGCAGCTTGAACACCTCCACTGCTACCACTTGTGATGACTCAGCACAGGACAGCGGCAGTCTCACATGGAAACAAGTGCAAAAACAAGTAGGGCTGGAAATAGTTATTTTAGATTCAAAAGTGACATACCAGAGCTGATGCTCGCTGCAAGTTTCATTGACCACATGCGTATTTGTGGGACTATGATGTGTCCTTGGATTCCCTGATGGAGGGCATCGAACGGAAATTAGCATTGAAGATGTTAAGGCTTACCCATGAGAAAGATGGGAGTAAAGGAGTATCTGGAGATGTTAAGGATGTACCCGTGAGAGAGAAGGGAGTAAAAGAGTAACATTGATGATAGCAAACATAGCCAATGAGATGTTACTGTTGTAACTTGTAACCAATAGTGAAGAGACACATGAATTGGTAAAACTGTATAAAAATGCACTTGCGGCAATAAATGGCATCTACTACTTTCATCCTGGAAGAACTTGGTCTATGTAATTTGTCCATTTCAACCGCGACAGGTATTTAAAGAAAAAATTTATAACAGTTTGTCTTTGAGTTGGCTTCTTTACATATTAACAGATTCTTCTTCACGCTATCTGATAAAAAAATTCAGAGCCTACTAGAGACTGAAGCTTTTTATTTGTGGATTTACTAGTTACTTTTGACAGGTTTGTCCTTCTAGACAACCACACATATAAAGTTATTGCAGGGAGTCATGCTTGCACAGAAAACCAGATAAATCCTTTAAATTAGTGAGATCATCTCTGATTTCTTCAGAGTCTTTCGTCAACACTATGCTGTTCTTACCAACAAAACATGGCTTATGTTCACCTGTTTGATTTACCAGCGAACAGCAGAATCCATAATTTACAAAATAAATACTGCCAAGACATCACTTTCTGAATGGACTCTGAATCTTTGTCCACTGTTTTGAATGTATTTAATAATGGAGAAGATGGAACTCTCTTTTACATTTCTTCCTCATCAGTTTTGCCACAAAATCCTCACATTCAAACAAGGGAACAAGCAATGGTAAATGGATCCCTCATGACTGAGATGTGCTGTCCCAGATGGTTACAAGCAGCATGAAGGGTTAATGCTGTGTCGTTAGATGGAACTGCAGCCCTTTTCTTTTCTCTTATGTGAATGTAGCTGCTGATGTTTGCTGTGTTTGAACGGCATACACGTGGCATTCATTACAGAAGCACTGAAAGCAGCCTGCTGTGCTGTAACACCCAAGATGGTTCACCACGACAGAAATAATTTTAGCTGCTGGACTATGAGTTAACACTCATGTGAGCTACGGCAGTCTGTCCTGCTTGTCTTCTGTTCTCTGCAAAACCCCAGCACTGGGTATAGAGTACACGGCATCAGTGTGTTGCATCATTTGAAGATTGGCATTTGGGGAAAGTATCCGGCATGGAGGGGCATTGCCCCTCCAGCAATTCCTGCAGAGAAAATAGAGATGCTGGCAGACCCCAGCCATGCACATCTGCATAAGCACCTGCACCAGCACGGAAAGGACAGGAACCTCCATCTGCTGCTGCATGGTGGTGGCAGGACCCTGTGAACTTGAAGCGGAAGCAGCAGCTGAGTGGTAGAAGCACCTCTCAAGGGAATGTCTGTGTCTCACCACTAAGTGAGCATCAGTTGCCATCAGGCAGGGAGCTGTGGTGCTTTGGCTGCCTGCAGCAGTGAATCAGCATTTGTCTGCTTGTTGATCCTCCCAGCTCTGGATTTCCAATGAGAAATGAGTTGGAGGGAGGATCTCAGAAGCAAAAACAAGGATTGAGATGAAGACAGTAGGAGAGAGAAACCCTGTTTCCACAGATCTGCTCTTCAGGACATTAGCAGCATCATATTTGTCTTCTAGCCTTTATTTTTTGAGGAAGAAGATGTTAGGAGTCTGTCTGCTCCATCTCAGCCAATTGACCAATTTCAACTACATTTTACAGGAAACTTTGAGACTTTACCAACCATCTCTCTCCCTAGGTTGAAAAAATTAAGCAGCTAGGAAGAGAAAAGGGATCTTTCTAGTCCTGTCACCAAGAGAAAGACTACAAGATGCACCTTCAGTATATACACATGCATACTCATGTAGTGCTCAAATTAAAGATGCTTCAATGAAGCACGCTTGCAGGAAGAGAGAACTCCTATTTATGAGAGACGTGGAGCGGTTAAGTTTCTAGTTTGTGAGTTTGTTCAATTATCCATCCTTCCAGACAATCACACATGCAAGCTTATTCTGGGGTGTTGTATCTGCACAGAAAAACACGCTGAATTTTTTGTTAGCAACAATGTTCCATAATACACCTAATCACATCATAACAGAGTTTTATATTAAATCTTGATTTTTAAATGCAGGACATAATTTTAAGGCTTTAAAACTGAGAGTTTTTTACTGCATGCCTTTCAAAGTTCTTTATAGCAACATAAAATCATGCATCCATGTGTCACATAGAAAGATACAAGAACATCAGTGAAGTTGGCACAATCAGGTGCAAGAAAAAGGACTGACTTGCATCCCTGATAGTGTATGGTACCTAGCTCTACAGTTACTAAATACCGCACACTAAAATAAAATCCAGAATTACCATATTTTATTACCATAAAGTACGATAATAATTACGTAGTATGATAATACTCTATCGATCTGGGAAACCACAACAGTACCACAAAATAATTTTAAAACCCAAGCAAAAAAAGATGTGTATGTTTACTTCCTAACTGACAGCATACTGATTTTCTGCTACTGCTGCTTATCAGATGGACTCAGCTCAGCAAGGTATTTGAAAAAGCACATTCCGATAATTAAATTTACTGTTTGTTTACACTCCATCTCCTGCCCATCATTACTACTGCATAAGAACTTGTGTCAGAAAATCCACCAAACCCCCCCACATCCAGCACTCTTCACCAAGGAATCAAATTTGTCAGTGCCCAGAAATCGAACTACCACTGGCTGTGCACTATGTGATAAGTGTGAAGTGGCACTGATTCCTGAAAACATCATCAGCATTATTCATCTCTGTCAGACTCTGGATCATCAGACACAGGAGCCTGTGAAAATCTCAACTGAGAAGAAGGTAGGTGTGTAATTTAAAGCCTAGATACTCCTTATTTTTGTTGATTGTTATTGAGAAACACTAAAAATGGAGGTAAAAGAATTCAGAAAGCAACTTGCACATGCCAGCAAACTAGTATGAGAACCAGTTACAAAGAGACATAAAAAGTATCAGGAAAGAGTAAATTAAGAAGGAGAAAACTAGATTCATTACAAGATGTAAAATGTCTACAGTTGCTGGCATTTCAGGGGAACAGTAAGGAATCCTAAGTTAATAAGTAAGGAATTTTGTTTCACGCATGCTGTCAGGGCCACAGAAATGGAGCCACTTATATGAAACAATGACAGATAAGTTATTACACAGCCTGTTTGAGAATGACTGGTGTGAGTCCATCTTAGCTCACGCCAGTCCCTTGGCAAGCCAGGAGTCTCCTCTGAAGACAGCAGAAAATCTCCTGGCATTTCTTCAAACCACAAGCACGGAGATTTGGGTAAGTTTCCATATTACCTCATGAACAAATGTAATTTTGTAAATAGCCATTTTGCTGACAGCCTGCTATCTAGTCAGTCCAGTACTATGAAATTGGAGACTAAAAATTGCGCAAGGCTATAATAGTACTATTGAGCAATTTTTTTGCACGTCTTTCATTTCACAGGTTCACTTGCAATTTGCTTCTGAACAATCCATCTGTTTTTATCCTTACGATGATTACTGAGGCAGGAATAGCAAGACACAGGGAGACAAGCCTGTCCTCGCTTAGGTTTGCAGGCATGGCAGGCTCGGGAGACAGAACAACAGCTGTGTGGATAGGGAGAGCTGAAGAAAGAGGCTTCCTTATGCTTCAGTAAATCTTCTCAAGGATAAAGCAGTGACTTCTGCAAAGGTGCTGCCACTCTGTGCTGGTTCCTTGGGGAAGCGATTTTGTGCCTGGTAGCATACTGCAGGGACTGGGGTTTCTCCTGTCCTCTGGTTGGTGTTTGCGCAGAGGACAGGTGCATTCAGGCCTTTCTCACCATACTGGTTTCTCTAAAAGTCATTAAATCCCTCTACGGTTCCTCAAACCTTAGAAAAGTTTTAGGGAATTTAACGTAACAATTAACTAGATGCCTTTTAGCCCTTAGAAAATAATGTAATATCTGTCCACACTATTATCACTTTATCAAGGTTGCACAGTTTGCATAAAGAGCAGTAGTTACAGGTGACACTCCTGCAGTGCCAGTTAACATTTCTCATCTGTCTACTAACACACAGCTGGGTGCATTCCTATTCTGATATTTCTCCTTGGGCAATTTCTGAGGCAAGACCTTCTCAGTCTCCATTGGGAACTACCATGAATCCTTCTTGACCCTTTCTGTAGCACTCAATTGCTAGTTTTTTATTGTTTTTACATAGTACGTGAGGCTTCCAGGATGCTTTAGGAGCTTCCCCAGCCTTCAGAGTCCTGCCAGGCACCTACAGTGACATGTAGACATAGACTGTACACTATTTACATTCCTTAGGGACAGATACTTGTGTGTCATGTCCCTGCATGACAATTTCCACAATATGTGCAACAAAAAATACAATAATACAAGAGTATTAGGAGGCTAAAGTCTGAGAGAAAGCCAGTCTTTTTCCTTTACTTGTACTATATTAATTGCTAAGAGTATGCTCAGTAACATACAGAAGAAACAGGTGGCCGTCTAAAGCCAAGATGCAGTCTCAAGCCCAGTGTCAGCACATAGCTTGTTTCCCATGCCAGGCTGCTCCCCTTCTGAAGGGGATGGCCAGACCATTGCCAAATGATGCCCTGAAGATCAGTGAACCAGGCACAGAGACACAGCCTTTGGACTGTGTCAGCATACTCTTCATACAATGTTTCCAACAACCCATCTTATAAATGAAGGTACAGGCAAACTGCGCATCTGCCTGAGATGAATTGGGAAGAGGTTGAATCCTTCAGTCCTTAGCCAGCTCTTAGACAACAACCTCCCCGTGTGTCAGTTTCCTGGAATAAGAATCAAGTGCAGGCACTGCCTCAAAACCAGCAGCATTTGGTACTGCTTTTGTGGTGTACTGTAAGTTAAAACAAGAGCTAGTTTATCACTTTCATTGCTATTTTGAAGTATTTTTCAAAACTAATAATGTAGTAACTTGTTTCCAAAATGAGAGAAGGACATCTTACTTATATGAAAGCATAATTTAAGATGATAACAACTTAGCAAATATGACCCTGACTTTTTGTTGCACTGGACATTAACTGTAATACAGTAAATCTGCAGCATGATCATTAACGCTTGTTCCATTTCCTCTATTAGAGATAATAGCAAATACAATGCCCTCATTTCCTTATTGCTGATGGTAGCATTGCCAGACTGTTTTGACTGTAAATCTTTTCTCTGTGCTGCAAAAAAGAGCTTTGCACTCAGCTTAAAACACGTCTCTGAAGTGTTTTTGACAAAATAAATCTGAATCAAGGTACCGATAAATCAGGCTGGTGTGATAATAAAACCCACTCTATTTCCCTTCCAACATTTTGAACATATCATTAACAAGAAAAATTACTTTTAAATCTGTTCACAACAAACAAGAAGAATGAATGAATGTAAGCTAGCAAAATTATTAATCTATTCATTCATAATGCTCTCTCTCTCTAAACAGATTATCTTATGTATTAAACCGTTACTTAACATTCCTTCAGAAATCGCACATTTAGGACACAAATGCCTTCCTCTCCCAGGCAGTGGCTGCACTTCAATAGGCATCCTACATAACTTGACAGTTCACCTGCTTGCCTATTTCTTCCTGACAGTAATGTGATCGCCAGGTCTCCTGAGGACATTCAAGAAGCCCCTTTTAAAATACTGTCATGAAACAGAGAAAAAGGCTGAGATGATTTTTTGGCTTCCATGGAGTCCTCTCTGTATGTGTTGTGTTAAATTACCCCTCTCTGAGAGGATTCACCTTCAAGCCTCACAAAAAAGATTTGAAGAAATAAACACTTCGTGCCCAGAATACATCAAATGGCAATTATTTTCTTAATTAAAAGAACCCAACACCAATGCCTTAGGATGAATACAGTTACTTCTCCCCACAAGTCATTAAGATGTATGCCATGTCCATGGCAATACCTACAGTTCAGATTCAAGGGAATAATGTATATCACTAGCCTGCAAAACAAACCTTGATACCATTCCAGCCATCGGCCCTGTCTGCCTTCACTGACTGTGATTATAACAAGGTATACGCAAGCAAACAAAAAGACTGTTCCCTTATTTCTCCCTCTGGAGATCATCTAGTCCAACCCAACTGCTAAAGCAGGTTCACCCAGAGCAGATTGCACAGGAATGTGTCCAGGTGTGTTTTGAATGTCTCCAGAGAAGGAGACTCCACAGCCTCTCTGGGCAGCCTGTTCCAGCGCTCTGACATCCTCAAAGTAAAGAAGTTTCTCCTCATGTTCATATGGAACTTCCTATGTTTCAGTCTGTGCCCGTTGCCCATTGGGCACCACTGAAAGGAGTCTGGTCCCATTGTCTCGACACCCACCCTTGAGATACTTATAAACATTGATGAGATTCCCTCTCAGCCTTCTTTTCGCCAAGCTTAACAGACCCAGCTCTCTTGTAAGATGCTCCAGACCCCCCATCATCTTTGCGGCCCACCGCTGGACTCCCTCCAGTAATTCCTTGTCCTTCTTAAACTGGGGAGCCCAGAACTGGATGCAGTTCTCCAGATGCGGCCTCACCAGGGAAGAGTAGAGGGGGAGGAGAACCTCCCTCGACCTGCTGGGCACATTCTTCCTAATGCACCCAGGATCCATTGGTCTTCTTGGCCACAAGAGCACATTGTTGACTCATGGTCCACCAGGACTCCCACATCCTTCTCCACAATGCTGCTTTCCAGCAAGTCCTCCCCTAACCTGTACTGGCACTTGGGGTTATTCTTTCCCAGTACAGGACCCTACACTTGCCCTTGTTGAATTTCATCAGGTTCTGGGGAGGTCCTAGTTGACTGGAAGTTGGCTAACATGATGCCCATCTATAAGAAAGGCCAGAAGAAGGATACAGGGAACTGCCAGTCTGATCTCAGTTCTGGGGAAGGTCATGGAGCAGATCATGCTGAGTGACATCACATGGCACATACAAGACAGTCAAGCGATCAGGCCTAGTCAGCATGGTTTTATGAAAGGTAGGTCCTGTTTGACAAACCTCATCTCCTTCTACAACAAGGTGACCCAACTAGTAGATGAGGGAAAGGCTGTGGAGGTTGTGTACCTAGACTTCAGCAAGGCCTTTGACACCGCATCTCACTGCATTCTCTTGGAGAAGCTGCAGCTCATGGCCTGGATAGATGTACTCTGTGATGGATAAAAAACTGGCTGGATGGCCGGGACCAAAGAGTTGTGAGGAACAGAGCCAAATCCATTTGGTGGCCAGTCACGAGTGGTGTTTCCCAGGGCTCAGTATTGGGGCCAGTTCTGTTTAATCTCTTTATTAATGATCTGGATAAGGGGATTGAGTGCTCTCTCTCAGTAAGTTTGCAGATGACAACTAACTGGATGGGAGTGTTGATCTGCTGGAGGGTAGGAAGGTCATACAGAGGGATCTGGACTGGCTGGGTTGTTGGGCTGAGGCCAGCTGTATGAGGTTTAACAAGGCCAAATGCTGCATCCCGCACTTGGGTCACAACAACCCCAGGCAGTGCTACAGGCTTGGGGAAGAGTGGCTGGAAACCTGCCTGGTAGAAAAGGATCTGGGGATGTTGATTAACAGCCAGCTGAACATGAGCCAGCAGTGTGCTCAGGTGGCCAGAAAGGCCAACAGCATCCTGGCTTGTATCAGGAATAGTGTGGCCAGCAGGACTAGAGAAGTGATTGTGCCACTGTACTTGGCACTAGTGAGGACCCACCTTGAATAATGTGTTCAGTTTTGGGTTCCTCAACATAGAAAGGACATTGAGATGCTAGAGAGAGTGCAGATGAGGGGAATGAACCTAGTGGATGATCTGGAGCACAAGTCTGATGAGGAGCAGCTGAGGGAACTGGGGCTGTTTAGCCTGGAGAAAAGGAGGCTGAGGGGAGACCTTATCGCTCTCTACAGCTACCTGAAAGGAGGTTGTAGCATGGAGGGTGTTGGTCCCTTCTCCCAAGGAGCAAGTGATAGGACAAGAGGAAATGGCCTCAACTTGCACCACAGGAGGTTCAGATCGGACCCTAGGAAAAAATACTTAACAGAAAAGGTTGTTAGGCATTGGAACAGACTTCCCAGGGAAGTGGTGGAATCACCATCCCTGGAGGTGTTTATAAGGTGTTTAGATGAGGTTCTTATGGACATGGTTTAGTGCTAGAGTTAGGTTATGTCTGGACTCAATGATCCTGAGGGTCTCTTCCAGTCAAAATAATTCTAGGATTCTATGATTCTCTGCCCAGCATTCCAATATTGCATGGTCTCACTGGATAGGCTGTAGGTCTTGCAGATTTCACTCTTGTCTGACACTCTTGTTTGATATAAAGGGTTTATTATGCATATGAGGCATATTTTTTTACGGAAGTCCTTTTTAGAAATATTGTTAGACACTCTTTATTCTACCCTCTACTACAATCATTATTTAAGTGGACATTCATGCTATTTCAAGAGGCTACAAACAGAATCACATCAGACAGTATACACTTCTCATTGTGAAGAATAACATCCATATTTTTTTTCATGCTGTGATTTGCCTACACAAATAGAATAATAATTTTATAAGTATAAATGGTTATAAATCATAAAATTAGAATTATTTGTGTTTCCTACAGCTGTATTTAATATAAATTCATTTGCCCCTAAAACCCCTTAAATAGAACAAATGCCAGAAGACTCCCTACATGTATGGGAACTTTTAAATTTAAGGATCAATTAAACCCACTGACGCACTGAGTTCTATGTAGTTGCATTAGCCTTATGACAAGCTCACAAGAAGGAACAAACACTAATAAAAATAAAGTTACACAGAAATCTCATCACATGTTCCCATGTAGATTCCAGAAACAAGACCGTAGAAGGCCAAAGGATTACCTTTCAGCAGACGTTTCTGAAAAAAACATGAGAAGACCTATCATGGATTGCTGGACCCTTCTGCTTCTTTTTCTTCACAAGCTACTACCCTACCACAAAATGGAAAACAACTCATGTCCAAATGCACATAGGTGTTTACATAGCACCTGTGAACTCCCAAGATCAAAAGCTACCATGTTCTTCACCATATCACTACTGCACATTGTAAAGCAAGTATAAGTTCTAACCTTTGAATGCTTCTTCAAAAAGCCTTTACCTTAGTGTTTATGTTGAACAGGATAGGACAAGAGTCAACAGTATAATGAAATTACTATTTCTTCTTGGATGAAGAGCACTCAGCAGTGTCAACACTATGGCTACCGTAAGCCATCCCCACAATCCAGGCTAAGTACATGGCTGGTCCTCTTTATCTTTCTTAACAAGCCAAGGGAAAATACTGCCCAGTCAAAAAGGATAGAAAGGGTCTTTTGGTTTGGTTTGGTTTTGGCTTATTCTTCAAGGTGACAGGACACCAAAGGAGGACAGTTCCACTCAGAATAGGTTCTCCTTTTTGTGTCATCCAGGGAAATTCAAAGACTTTTGTGTACCAGTCCTCTTCCTGAGAACAGAAGGATTATCTGAAATACCAGCAGCTAACACTAAGAGCTGTTGTAAAGAAGCCCAGAAACATGTACAGTTGTGTACCTATTGTTCTGGTCTTTCTTCATGGACCACAGTTTTAGGAGACTAGATGGACAGCTATGGAGCGCATTGAAAAAGGTTTGGTGACAGAAGGACATCAGAGAGGAAAGACTGCTGCTGGGTAAAGTTATGTTGGTAGGAGTTTTCCAGTCATGGTTGCTGAACTGAGAGCAAACTAGCTGGTGAAGATGAAGATCACATTACAAAAAACTGGTAAGGAGACAGGGTGTCCAGTACAGACCTAGTAATAATTTTTTGTGACAATAAGTCACTCCATAATCACCTCTTGCATGTCCTCCACTTGCACCCCACTTGACGTGACTGAAGTGCAGAACCACCCAACACATTATAAGACAAAGTGTAAAACAAACAAACCCAACAAATATGTAGGGAGAAATTTGTTAGGCAAAAAAATATATCCACACAGTCAGTTTTCCAGGACATTATGAATGATAATCTTATAAGGAAAACGTATACTAAGAATTTTGTGTTTGTGTTTCATCCATTAAAAAGGGGCATTGAACACCCCAAGATCTGCTTCGCTACAAAAATCTGAATGAACAGGACAGCTCTTGAACAACTTGGGCCACCGGCACTAACTGCTCTGAACTACTCCCGAGCTCAGGGACATGGGTATCGACATTACATCTCCCTGATGGTTCAAGTTCAGCTTCTGTGAGCAATCCTTACCTCCCAGACAAGCTTAAAGCTAACAGTGCTCCACACCACCTCAGTGACAGGATATAGCTGAAGAATTAGCACAATGATTCAGTGTTTAGGTTTTCTGTGTTGTGTTCTTCCCTGCGTGAATTATCATAAAAGTAGTGCAGAATTTCTCCTGCATATTGACAACGTTTTTGTTTTTTCCTGAAAAAGAGAACAAATACAAGCCTCTTCATTATACATTTCCGCAACTACATTGCAAACCGTGTTTCTAACTGGAGATAGCTGCTGTGCCTCTTTTGAACTCAGTGTTTATCTGCCTCTTCTTCCAAAACTTTGCCATGCAAATTTCCCAAAATGAAGAGCATGCCAGAGTGAAAGTGTAAAACCTGAAAACCAACAATCTCTGTGCTTTTTTTCCTGTTCTTGTTGGTGGGTTAGAAGTAGAATGGAAAAAAAGCAGACCATGCTGTCAGGAACACAATATGACATCATAATCCTTTGCACAGAATTGCAGCCAGAACAGCAAATTCCTTCTTATCTAACAGTATCAAGCATTGGTCCTTTTACTAACGACTGCATACTCAATGAACACCCTAAATCTGGCAAGTTACTGGAACACCACTTCGAGCAAACATTCTGAAAATTCGACAAAATTTTACATTTCCCCTCCCTCCATCACTGGAAAAGCAGAGATTGCTGCATTTTGGTAGCTTCAGATCAGAACAACAACTGTTGTTTCCTAACCGTACCCTGGACAATATTTATGCCCAGAACAGCCTCAGAAAACCACTCCCTACTGCCAGAGGGAGAATGGAAAACACTCAGGATTCACCACGGAATGGTGAGAGGTCTGAAGGTGCAAATATCTCCTCTATTAAAAGGACGATCTTTAGCAAAATATTCTAAGGAGGGGAAGTCAATGTTCTTCAATATCTATAATCATGCATAAGATTCCTCCTCTTACATGCAGTATTCCCATATTTTGTTACTACTTTACACAGGCCTTTATCCTGTATTATAATACCTAGGCAGCCCTGCCATTCTCTTTTGTGGAATTTAACCTCATTTTCTACAGAACTGAGTCCCAGGTTTCTTCCCTATTTGTCTCAATACATTTATTGATCCTAACAGTGTGCCTTTTTAGGCTGGGATAAGTATATATTGATAATGTAACACAGTTGCCTTGTTCAAAATTGCAGAATTCTGTGATGTTTACACTCTGGTTAAGTTCACCTTGTAGCTGGTGGCTAAAACTAAAAACCATTGGTTGTCTCTATGCCTAGCAAGCAGTAGCTCAATGATTGTATAGAAAAAAGGAAACTTAAAAAATATATATATATATATATCTAATGTCCACTTTTCTTTGAATGTCAAAAGCCCAAATATTGTAATAAATTATTGGGTCTCAGCTGATCTTTAGAAGTCTGATTACCTCATTTGGTCTAAGGTCTAATCGTTAAACACACCAGTGCCTCAGGGTCTGTTAAATATACTTGCAAACTGCACATTCACAGTAGTTTCTTACTTACTATCATACAGCTCATTATCGGACAGATCAAAGTTCACAGAAATGAATAGAAACCTTTAATCTAGATTCTCCCTCTCAAAACTGCAAGTGTCTAAGTGCCCTACCTTTGCAATCACAGCTGAGAATTCAGTGTGCTGCCTGTGAATTTAAGCTGATAAGGAAATGAATAGAAGTGCAGTCATACAATGAAGCTTGAAGTGGCAGAAAATTGAAATAAAAAACAGAAATGAAAACGGAGGGGGTCCTACATATAGCTTCAGGAAAATGTTCCTATCTGGACAAGATAACGACCAGCCATAAGAAAACAACCTATTATAAAATGTGAAAGTAACTCAGAATCTTCTGGCTGAGTTCAAAACTACATATAGAAGGCATGCTAGTAACTACCCTAATAACAAACAATAAACTGTTAAAACTCATTTCAGATTTAAATATAATGAAAACAGTAATTTAACCCTCAAACAGAAACCTATCACTTTGACACTAATACAGAGTAAGCAAGAAAGAACTCAGTTTCTTTTTAATGACATAAGATTTGAAAGTACACAATTAAAAAAATCAGTGTCATTTTCGTAAGTCTGACCGGCTATAAAGTAGGTGTATCTTAAGTGAAAAAGTGTGCAAATATTTTTTTTTTACCAATATTTCAAGGGTTATTTGAATCCTATAACATCAATAACTCATTCTGCAAGTCAGGCAGTGAAGATCTGGCCTCAGGACATCTGTGTGTGGAAATTAGTTGATTTTATAAAACAGAAAAACTGCTACCAGAATAAGCATGCAAGAAAACCACACAGTATAAATCTGATACTCTGGGAAGGAGAGAAAGGACAATGATGTGCCAAGAGAGGCTGCCCTCAGATGCATCCTCTCTCAGGAACAAAATTCACTCTGTTCTGAGATGCAACAAAACTTCCCTACCTGCTCTGAACAGTGCAGCAAAAGAGCTAAAAAGATGAACACTGTTTTGCTCTAGTTTTATGCTCGCCTTTTATATTATGAATGAAGCTATCTCCCAGCATGAAGAACAATGGAAGAATGATGGAAAAGGGGAAGGTGCAGAAGAGAGAAAAAAAGGTAATTTGTTCCCACTATGGGCAAATACCGTTATAGACTGGGAACACTGGATTTGATGCAACCAGCAGAAGGAAAAAACATGCAAAAGGGGAAAATCGATGCAGTGGTTTTCAGAACAACACTGGTTTTTTTATTTTCTCTGTTGTCGGGAGGACAGATGTCTGACACATTTATGTTGGTTTGTAACATGGAAGATTAAGATTCATTTTCTGCTTGCATAATTCTTGGTACACTAGTTAGAGTTACACTTACAGTTACTCAGATATTACAAGAAACAGATATACCTAGAAGATTTATGGGATTTCCTTAAGAGTATTAGTCCATTTGGTTTAATAATTTCAAAATGAATTGAACAAAAATGCTCTGGTGCTTTTGCAATCCCTCTTTATACTTTTGATTAAATCTTTTGGAGGGGTTTCAAAAAAAAACTTTTCTAAATGAAGACATAATTGACTCTCATGTCAAAGATCCATTGTGAGGACAGATTCATTGCTATAGAAACAGCCCTTAATAAGGGATTTATATGTCAAGCAGATAGTCCAGTTCAAGACAGTTCAGGAAAGCAAGGATGAATGCTTCTCTTGCTAAGAGCAATTTCTGAAAATTGCAAAGGTCAAAATGCCTACCTGGTGTCAGAAGTATATTCATTGGCATGGTCTATTGAGGGGATTGTACAATTATTTGGTTTTAAGAATGATCTATGGATATATTTCCTTTTATTCTGGAAAGATTACTCCGCTGCAGCAGTATTTTACAGTTTCTAACAATAACTCTCGTTCTTCTCACAAACACCATTCTGTCAAGTTTTCACCCCCTATCTACCGCAGTTTTTCAGGTGGGCTGTAAGGATCCCAAGTTGGGAACTGCCTCTTCCACAGCTTTCCCAGCTTGGACTTCAATATTGAGTACCAGTTGTGAGAGCAAACGTCAATACAGTCGATCCCAGCTAGTGGTCTAGCACAAGGATGTAAAGAACTCCCAATTATTGCATAGTCATATAAAGGTCAGCGGTTTAGCTTTCAGTGTTCCACTGATTTCAACAAAGCTATTACAACTCACAGAAGCAGAAGATCTCCATCTGGTTCCTAGCTTTTAAAATAAAGAGCTGAAACACCTTCTGAACGATCTTTCAGCAAAATTTACTCATCATTTTTGCAAAAAGAATGATAAATAATGTAGAACCATCTTAACTGGGACACTTTGACTGGAAGAAAAATTGGTCATAAAATAATAATTTGACTCAATTTTAAGTTTATACAAATGCATTATGCTGTGCACTAAACTTAAATACATAATTCAGATTGCTTTGGCTGAGAGTGACTCAGTAAGCATCAGATTGTTCAGAAAGTAGCACGAAGTGAACGTGACGGTCTTGCAATATGCTTGGTTACTGCAGCACACACCAGTTTCACATCTTAGTGTGAACAGGCTTACAAATAATACCAAACCATGAGTATTTCGTTACCATCCCAGATAAATATGCCCAAGCTGGTTTGTTCCTTCTGAATAATCACATTACTGCTGTAACCGCATTAACTTTTCCTCACCTCTAGGTACTTTCCACAAGGAACAACCACCACCACCAGTCCTTTCCTGAGGACAGCTCTTTCAAGACTGCATCTCTGTGGATGATCTGTACAGATCCTGCCCCATGACTACCATCCTGCGAAAGAGCCCTTCAGGTTGACTTCTCTTTTTTCAATGTGATCAAAAGCTGATTCTTGTTTGAAAAGTCTGACAATCTGAAAATACACCCAAAGTCAGTCATGTCTCATCTGCACTGTTTGCACACCTCTGAGCACTTGTGTTTGCTCCAAGATCTTTGCAGTCTTTCTGCTATGTGGCTGCTTCACCCCAAACATCTGCTGCAGACAACCACACAGAGCCACTGGATAAAATTCAGAGCACCTCCTGCTGACTCTGAGGTCAGACTGCCAGGCAGAGCAGAAGGCAAAATGTTTAGCATCTATCCCTCCTTAGGCTTTGCTAACATCTTAGTTTCACAAGGTAAAATTGCCTCTATATTACTGTTTCTCTGAAACACTCTGAGTGTCTCAACTGAACTGTTTTTTTTTTCTTGTCCAACACGTCCCCTCTCTTCTGTTCTGAAGGTGATCAGTGCTAGCATATAGACTGGACATTTCACAAATTAATTTCTTACGTACTCTCCCAGTATCTGATTGCTGGTTGGTGAAGATCTGGTGTGAAATCAGATTGAAAAGGTACAAGTGACTGAGGATAGACAATGCACAGAAATAGTGTGTGTAGCCATTAGAAGCTTTTCAACTTCTTGTCTCAAAAATCTTTATACTTTTCTCTAAGTGACAGAATGTGAAACAGTTGTACAAAAAATCAAATGTTTGAAAACCTCACAAAATATAGAGGAAGAAGGTACATTAGGAACTGCTCAAACTACTGGCACCAAACTTTATTCTGATGTCTCTCAATATTACTGTAATTCTGTGTATGTATGTGCAATTTGAAGAGCAATGAGAATCGATTTTTGGTTAGATATGTTGTAACGTACACTACCCAGTTTCTCAGTAGTCCACACTTCCTTGCAATCAGTCTTGTTTATATAAATACTCCTGCATAGTGGCAAAAACTGTGATGGGTCACTTTCAGGCAACAACTGCAAATAAAGCTTAACTATTTTCATGGCAATATTCTGAAGAGCCTCTGCCTCAAATTCTTCTTACTTTTTACACCAGCTAAAGTTCAGCCAATCTATTATCCTTTTAAGTTGAGAGGAAAAGTAATGCACTCTCTTTTGTTTAATGTTCCAAATAAATTACTGAGATGTACTCTACAAAAAATGAATGAGAGATTATATAAGTGATTTCAACTTGCTTTTGGGGCTAAAATGATTAGTGCTGAACTCTACAAGTTTCTGAGACTGGACATGCCCTCCCCACTGTAACAGATGAATTGAGCATTAAATGTATTGTTGCCTGCCATACAAAGCAACTTCTTGCCCTTCGAAGTGACACTACCTTAAATAAAAAATACAAAATTAATTATAGGAGAGAACTTGTGTGGACTGTATCGATCAAACTCTGCTTCTTTCACATGTAAGTATTTACTGAGCCACTATAGGTGAAAGATTAGGTGTTGAGCATATAATGCTAGATAATACTCACAGCAACTGCCTCCAGGATTTGTTTAACAGCATCAGCAGCATCTCGTTCACTGTAGTAACCCTTTTCCACAATCCTACAAAAAAAGCAACAAAAGAAATTGTGTTCAGGATTATGCATTAAGGTAAATAATCCGTGCAGGCAAAAGCTTCTTTTAAAAAATGAGCTAGAAAACAATCAAATTTAAATACGATCAGGACTCTGGAGTGCCCCCCAAAGAATAGAAAGAAATGGTTTTGCAATTCAGGTTACTTTTGATTCTCAGTTAAATGAAAAACTGCAGATAAAAGATCCACTAGATAAGAAGTTCATAATATATGCACATTCAATTGAAAGGTTTTGTAATTTTTTCAAATTCAGGGAATTTGAATTACTGTCCGATAAAACTAGGTATCCCTTAGGAACTGTTTTTTCACTTTTATATTTAACGTAAACTTCCCTTCCTCCTTAATTATTTAGTTAGTTATTAACAAAAGCACTGTGCCATGCACATACAGACCCAATTTTTTCAAGGGAAAAGGTTGATGTAAAAATTGACTAGCTTCAACTTATCCCTCAAGTATAATGGACCGAACAACTGACTTTTTTTCCTCATCAGTACAAAAATGGAGTCTCTGTAGTCAAAGAAACACAGTTTTATTAAAACTAAAACTACCTTTGTTTTTTTTTTTTCTTCATAACATAAATAGCCAGTATGATATGTATATTTTGTATAGAAAATAAGTAATAGCTTTATTTTGTAAATGTGCTGACCATGTGAGCTTATGTTGAATTCAGTAGTATTTACGACTTCTGAAGATCCTGCAAAACTGGTGTTATTTCTACCTTTGCTTTTACATCAATTCAGTCTTGTAGAAATAAACAAAATCTCAACTTTATTCTTTGATAATGTTATCTCCCTGAAACTGTACCATGATATAAAAACATTAAGAAAAAAAATAATTTTCTGTGTTAGGATATTGTTCTGAAGTAGTGTATTTCAACATGTTGTATGCTATGCCGCATAGAAAGGGCAACAAAGGTGAATACAGATTTCTGGGTTGGTCTACCAAAGCCCAGCTTTGTTACTGTAATGCAGGATTTGCATCCCAAATTCTCCAAGAATTGCTATTACAGAACGAAACATTACATAAATGCACAGTTCAGTTAAACAGAGTCATTGAAAAATATAGATTTACACAATGACATATAAGAAGTTAATAAAAGAAGGATCTATCATTAACATGTACATGCTCCATTTAAGATATCCAACAGGTTTTCTTTACTAATGTATTTAACTACACACAAAAATTTTGAACTACAATAATTCTCCTTCAGAGAGTTACCTTAAACATCAGATCTTTGACCTGAAGTTTTGATTTTTTTACCACATTCATTTTTCAAAGTCCAAGAAAACAGAGACAGATGTTGTCTAGGAACAGAATCTGTGGTACCTATGAGATATTTTATAAAATGATCTCCTGCAAGCACACAAGCCAGTTTTACAAGACAATGCCCTAAAATCCCCATGAAGCAGGAGAGCAAGAAGCCTGTAACATCTGAAGCCAAAAGTTGCTGGAACGACCTTCTGCCTAAGAGTTCAGAAACAGACTCTTCCTGTGGCAAGAAGAACGTACTCTTTTCTCCCCACTTTCCCTGTTCTGCAGTATCTTTTTATCACTCCTCTTCTCTGAAGTAACAGACTCACATTGAGTTATCCTCAATGCAACTCCTTACAGCTTTACAAAAGCCGACAGAAAATGTGTTGACTAATGTACATGTGAAAAGCACTACTACATACTCATTAAAAGGTTAAGTGCAATAAAAAACAATGCAAAGATAATAATCCACCAGAAACAGATATATCAAGTGTGGCACTGTGGAAAATAGCCTATACAGGGATATTTCTAACAAGCTGCAATTACTTTACCTTAACAATAATGGTGCTCACAGATAACTAAGTCTGCATGTGGCATCAGTAGCAGCAAGCAACCACTCTCAAGCAGGATTTCTTCTATTTTGCCATGATTTCTTGGCTGCATAATTATTTTGCCTTATTTCTAGAACATTTTTTCTGGCAGCCCTTCAGCTACCATCACATACACAGTGCTTTACCTTTTTTTCATTTTGGCACCTCCAGCCCTTCCCCTGCATTGGTCATCTGTTTAAACCACCAGGTAAAGTTTTACTTGAACTTACCAGCACAAGGGTAAAACCAATAAAAGTTTACTCAATGAGACATTATGTTAGGCATTTAACTTCAAGTTTAGGAAAGAGATTACCAGAAATCACAAATTGCACAATAAAGCACTACATTATGCCTGAAACTAAGATTCCTCCTCAGCTATTTCAAGCTAAATCATCTTCCTCTGGTAGATCACACACTGAGACCTAAGCCTAGTGACCCTCTTGCTTGAGCCTTTGTTCCCCTAAATATACTGGTTTGGCTTCCTCCTCCTTTTTAATTCAAATAAAGCAATCAGTGTCAGCCAGCAGGTTCTTATCTGTAGCATCTATAAGCATTTCTGAGAATGTACATCTTGCCCACATTCCACTTTCCCCCTTCCCTGCTGGTATTTTGAGTGCTAACTTGCTCCTCCGATCATGGCACAAGAAGCATGTTAAAACACTGTCCTTGTTTTACAGGATTCCATGTATTAAAGACATTGACATAATCATTCTGTTAAGCCTACAACATTTAGTATGGCACAGGAGATCATAAAAAAAAATCAAATCTGGTCACAAGGTAGTAAAACCAAAAAGTACTGTATTAGTTCAACTCTCTACTTTCAAACTGCCACAGATTTTGGAATATATTTCACAGTGCACTGCAGCAAAGACAGGCATTGCTGTGGAAGTTCTGCATGTAGGCTGAGCTGCCAGGAGCGTGCTGGGCTTAATTACGCCATCACTCAGGCATACGTCCCCTGTGAATGGGCCACTCTGCCCAGGCCTCGAGTCCAAGAGCTGCAGGAAGCCCTTATGCACCTGACCTCAGAAACACCTGAGGGCAGAAGGTTTTAAGGTTTTAACAGGATTTGAAATTCTCTGATTTTCCAACATATGTGACTGAAGATTGGAGAAATATGTGGCAATGCAGTTACAATCAAATTTACATTTCTCCCTTTATCCAACAAATTTCTAATTTTACAATATGGTAACCCATCTCTTAAATGCAGCCAACTTCTTTTCCACTCAACAAAATCAAGGAAAATAGGAGGTTCTAGCTTCCTCTCAGTGCCCAACCAATGCAGGAAAGAAAATTACCAATTACCTGACTGCTGGAAACAAAAGAGACCAAAGAGATGCTCAAGACTGCCATCTTACCACAGAAGGTACAAGACCAGTCCACTCTGAGGTTAAAGAACTATATGTTGGTAAGGATAGGATACTGATCTCATTATTTACATTAAACATATAACAGAAGAAGTGCCCAGACCCTGAAGATGAAGCCATTGTGAATTTACACTTTGCAGTAAACAAATGTAATGAAGCATGGACCCATGTTTCAGGAAAGCAATAGAAGCCAACTGTAGAATTACTGTGCAATGCACATGACTTATCCGCTGATGCTACATGTGAATAACATGCACTGGCAAGCCAATTAGGGCTGATATCACATGCAGTTAACTTCCTAGGTTTTCAGAAGTCTGGAGTCCAGAGTTACTGAGAATACAAACCTAATTCTTAATTAGCAATAATTTAGCAAGTAGAAAACATAATCTTCTGTAACAGCAGTAAATGAAAATAGACATTCCTCTTGCTGAAGATGAAAATCTATTTCTAAGGACACTCCGCTTTAAAACCTGGCTATTAGGCAGTAAGGAAGAGTACTGAAAGAAAATTATCCTGTAGTTTTGGTCCTGTAATAATGCTGAGGGATCATCTGTGTATCTATTTTTTGCATCCTACCTGTGATAGTTTACATAGGACAAATGGTAGGTGTGCCAGTTTGCTTTATTATAACAACTCTCATACCTGAGACCAATGAAGCTTCTTTAAAATGCTTTTTCAATTTCAGCCTGCAGATTAACAATGACTCATTGCCCTTTTTTCCATAGCAGGAAGGAAACCTACAGAAATGTCTTATTTCATTATTATGAAAGCAAAACCAATTATTTATACCTAGTTTACAGAATGATCTTAAAGAAAAGCATGGATGAAGAAAGACTAAACCTTGGCAGAAAGGACAGAAAGACAATAACAGCAACGATAAGGAACTAATTAAATACTCTCTTTGATATGCAAATGAAAGAACCAGGTAGGCCAAAAGAGTGCTGGAGAGAAAAACTATGTGGAAGACAGCAGGGAATTAAGAAGAAGTGATACAGAAATGCTTAAAGCCAAAGGAAACAAAACAAAACCAAACCAACCAAATAAACCAACCAACCAACCAAACAAAAAACCCAACACCTTGGAAAAGCACTGAATTTTGGGTCACAACCAACCAAGAAATTCAAGACCACTTCAAATTGAAGATGACATTCTAGAGCAAGAAAAAATGCCATGTTGATGAAACAAATGACTCATATTCTAATTACATTTCTGTAGAATCACTTTTCACGCTTGTGTGTACACATTTCTTGAAATATGCTGATTCCATTGTTTACACTTGTAGACAGTGAGACCCACATCTAACAGAGTACGTACTGATGGATAGTAACTGCAGGTCTCCTAAAACACCACCTGTTTTAATCTTGTACATGTGAACATATTGAAGACAAATCCAGCTCTTTCTATAAAAAGAAGCAGGGAAGTGTTTCCTAAAGGTCCCTCACTCCTCCTTCCCACTACTGCTGGAGATGGAGATGCCCCTTGGGAACAGCCCCACTCCACATGGTGCCATGCACACCCAAGCCTGCCTGCAGACTCCAGTCACCCAGCAGAGCCCACCCCACCACGGCCCCGACTCACAGCCCATGGCCCCCCCACTAAAGCAATGATAATGCCCTCTCAGCTGCTGCTGAAGCTCAGAAGTGGAAAAGCCTTGTGCTATCAGGTGAAGGAGGTGTAACAAATTTAGTACAGAGCAAAACCACCCCCAGCGTCACACTGCCCAGCAAGCCTGTGGAAAAGGTATAATATATTTCTCGTGATGTATGCCCTCTTAAACACAGCAGGCAGT
The DNA here is from genome assembly GCF_036013475.1 of Columba livia. Classification (NCBI taxonomy): domain Eukaryota; kingdom Metazoa; phylum Chordata; class Aves; order Columbiformes; family Columbidae; genus Columba; species Columba livia. The sequence goes on from NC_088642.1 coordinate 36,978,710, forward strand.
TGAAATTTGGCAGCTTCCACGTCATCATCAAACATATGTATGAATTCCAGTTTTTTCATAATTTGCAGTAAGGCTTGCCAACTTCCAGCCAGACTTTCTAGTATTTCTGTTCCCTGCAAGTACCGCAAGTTTTCTGGCCACACTTGCTCTACAGACACTTTATTAGTGGTAGAAAAAAAAAAAAAAAGAACAAGCATAGTCCTGTTAAACTAAACATATTTGATCTGAAAATCAATGAGGAAAGAGATGGGGAATCCCAATGAGTCATTTTAGAATCAATTTTCAGGGCAGTATTAAAATTATATTGATATACAATTTTACAGTTGAGTGGAATACATGTATCTGATGAGTAATGGCAAATATGTTAGGCAACAAGTGGAAACAATCAACCTCCTACAAAAACTAACAAGTGTTTCATCACAGAAGGACTAGGCATTGCGTTTGATTTTTCAATGACTAACAAAACCAAGGGCCAGATCTTTGCAAATCCAGCAAGAGAAACAGTGCTTCCACACATGCAGTGGTAAAAAAAACCAATCAAGCGCACCCAGCAACCTGCTTTAAACAAGCAGAGGACTCATCCAATGCCAGACTGGAATAGTCATTGATGGCACACACCTCCTCATGCAAGACTACCAGTATCTTAAAGTCTTGGTCAGCACTGGCAGGTGCCCTGGCAATGAGACCTCTCAGCTAAGACTAAGGAGGGGTTGTATGTCCTTCCCCAGGCAGCACAGTCTGCAGAGCCACTCCAAGTCTTGTGCTAGAACAGCTCCTCAAACTTGTAATCGAGAGTGCCTGGCTAGTGGGTAGAAAAAGCAACATGGAAGAGGAACCACATGACAGAAGAAATGGGAACTTAACCACCTCTCTCCCTGACCTTGAAACCAAACTCTCTTGTTTTTCTAGGGTATGGGAATCCAGAGCAATGACTATTCTTGCAATTTTAAACACAAGCTGTTCTCATGATTCCTTGTGATCAAGAGAATTTTAAATCTTACCCTACCCACTTTAACAAACTTACTGTTTCCTCCCCTACACTCTAAATGGACTAGTTCTCCTATTCTTAGCTTTACTTCTCTGCTTCCCTCCCACACAGGCCACCCTATCTATCCTCCAGCCTTGCCTTAAATCTGAGCACATAAAGTCTGTTTCTTGCTTTCCTTATCTCAGAGTGGTAAGTGCACTTAGTTTTATGCTAATAAATCTAAACAGTTACTCTAGAATTTGCAACATTTAGCCTCCCAAAATGGTAAAATTTTTACTTACTTTATCAGTTCCCAACATTGTTGGTTTTGTTTTTTTTTTTTTTCCCTACATGCCATATCTGTATTTGCTTTTTAGATCATCCTTTATAAAACTGCAATATCAAAAAAAGCCATCACTCTTTTTAGGGTCATTTTCACTCTGCCTCTAGCTAGCGTTTCTCCAAAACTCTTATACCACAGCATGCCAGTGGGCTGCATCCTGTAAAATCATGTATAGTCTCAAGCAAGACACTGGCCTACATAAACACAAGATCTGTTCCAATGTCAGGATGTGCTAAGAATTTTAAAAAATATTTGGTTTTATATAATAAATGTTAATCTACCTAAAATTCTTTGGTTGTCATAGAGATTTTTTCTGTACACAATCACTTAATTCTTATGTAAATTCTTACATTTCATTACAATGAAATTAAAAGATTTCTACAAAGTAAAGTGAGACTGAAAATTAGCAGGAAGAGGAAAAGAAAAGACCACTCTATTCAACAGCAGAAAGGTTTCCATGAGGAACACTTTCTCAATAAATTATTGATTCACATATCTATTGGCTCATAGCTGTAATGAGATGATTCTAAATCCTTGTTGCTTTGATGCATTTATTTAGTTAAAAAAGAAAGATTTCTCTCTAAATATTTACGTATTTTCCATAATACAGCATTGAAGAGTAATAAATATCAAAAAGTAACTCTGACTCAGTTTGCTGAGTCTCCCTTATTTTACGATCATTTTCATAATTCACTGCAAACTAGCTGTTACTAATGGCTCAAACTGCCTGCACATGATCTGAAGAAGGATAGTGGGAAATACAGAAATGGGTTTGGATCTGAATCAAAGTCAAACAAACTAGACGTTTTTCTTCAATACCTTGTTCAGAAATGAAATGCAGCATTGCAGTCATTCAGGAAAACTATATCCCATCCACCGTTATTAAGTAAGAGGCAGTTTCTGATAAATGCGTCATGCAGGAGAATTTAGAGAAAGTTTGCATGCTTCTTTTATCTCATACCAGGGTTTCTTTTCCCCTCTTTATTTCTTCTTCCTACACAGTGTTCCTACAACACTCACAGAACTAGAGGAATCTTGTAGGAAAATCAGGAATTATACAATAAAAGCCTGGGTAAGATTGAGCAAATGGCCTTACCTTCAAAAGTAAGATCCATGTGTCTGCAGTGAAATTAATAAGAACAGTCCTGTGCCCATCATTCTCAAAAAGACAGGTTCACCTTTCAGGAGCTTAATTTTAGCAGATTTTTTTTTTTTTTAAATAATAGTCTTTATTTCTAGATGTTGTGAAACCACAGTGTTCATGAACTAGCAGCTCAAACTTCTCTCTCAAACAAAAGTTTCTGTGTAAATGACTGTGTGAGGCAATGCAACAAACTGAATTATTTCAGCATTTCACAGCTCCTGTCTGGTGAGCAACAGGGAGGGGGCAAAGAGAAGCATTGTTGGCAGCTTGCAAAGAAGGCAGTGGCCTGGAGAGAGGGAAGGAGCAGCACTGAAGATACTAACGAAGACACTCTGACAAGAACCAGTGAGGCTTCCATTGGATTTCTTTGTCTAGCTAAGGGTACCACGTTATAAGATGGATGTGGGAACTTGAAGGAGGTTCAATGAACAGTAATTGACACAAAAAACACATGACCAGGGATGAAAGTTTACAGGGACTGTGAATATATAGTATTCTGCAGTCTTCCATTGCTTGAAAGTTTGCCATAAACTAAGAAGTATTCACCTTCTCTCTATCTGCTGGGAACAAGGCATACAGATTCGGGCCAAATTTGCAGAAAGAAAGTTTTTCCTAATATTGCATCTGAATGCATTTATTGTACCAGACTGAAGAGTCACTAGTATAGTGAAGATAAGAAGATAACAGAAGTGTTTAAGAAACAAAACCCAAGACCATGAATCTCCAAGGATGGTTGAAGGATAGTGTCTGAGCTAAGGTGGACAGCCAGCCCTTTATGCCAAACCAGCACAGATGTACCTGCCAGGACAATTTAAACACATTGCCCTGGAACTCACTCTGGTACATTGCTTACTTCCCTTCAAGAATGAAACAAATGGCCATCAAATTCTGAAACTGGGCACTGCTTGCATAACATACGTTGTGCTTATATGCCTCTATGTTACAATTCATAAGCTTATTCACATCATTGTTATTATTCAGCTCAGGATTATTTCGTGTTCACCTGTTCCAGTCCTCCTTTGGTGGCCTTGGCACCTCTTACAGTGCATGAATGTGTGATACATTACTTACTGCAGCAGCTGAAGTTCAGTGTTGAACTGAGAAGTACATTGTTTGAAAAAGATTCACTTTTCAGGCTTTCATAAAAAAACAAAACAAAACAAAACAAAACAAAACAAAATCACAATTTAACTATCATTTAGGACAAGCATTTTGGGGCTCCAAATATTTAGGATAACTGTATTTCTTCCTAAAATATTCTTGTTTCCCTTTATACTCTCATCATGATGTACATAGAAAAAGCAACGAGAGACAAAATGTACAAAGCCCTCACATCCTAAGTGATTTTATAATCTCAAGGAAGGTGTTGAATTAAGGCACAGAAGACACACCATTAGCTTTCAAGTCAGTCAGAGACTTCCTGCATACATACGTGTAGGCTACAGCTATATAGGCTGTAGGTATGTATACCTCAACTTGTCACTTGCACAGGGCTGTTAAAACCTCTCTGCATTTCAAAAAAATATGAAAGCTACATTTGTTGATAATTCAGGAGATCAGTTATGTCTTGAACAGCTTCCTATTTAATTTAACAGAAGTATCTCTCCTAGTCTGCCTGGCATCCAGACCATGCGTATCTATATCACAGCAAGGAGGCTATGACAAAAAAACAAGAAAACATACGTCAGAGATGCTCTGATCAGAAGTAGTCTTGGTATTAAGAATACATAGCACACTAAAGAGCTTCACAGGGACTGATACGTCCTACCTCCAAAAGGCTTGCCCAGTTCCCACAGTGGGCTAGCAACATACAGGCTGGTCCCAACTAGGATACACCCATGCTAACAATTCCTGAAAAGGTATCTCAAGTAACAACAACAAAAGGCAAGAGGACATTTTAAATTAATTTTTTTTTTTAAATAAAAAGCCTTCCACAGTGGAGTTAAGAACCAGGTGAGTTTAATGTCACATCAGTTCACATTTAAAAAGTAGCAGGAAGCCAGACAGTATTATAATTGCACCATCATCATTTCTGGAGTCATTTAGTAATTCATAAAGCTGCAAGTTTATTTTCTCTGGAACCTAGTGTTTCACCTAATTAACCACACTGTAAGTAGTGTCCTATGCACAAACATTTACAAAAAATCATTTGTATTTCTCATTCTGAAGAGAATAATGTAGTTGGCAGATACTGACTTAGAGTAATTCTGTCCAGTGACAAAAGATAAGGCACTGACCACAAAAAAGTGTAAGGGCATTATTACAACTCTGTACAGGAAGGAAATACTAAATTACATTGGAAAGGCTACAAACGAGCATTAACGCACAATTCTTTATTTATTCTTACATCACTGTTTTTTATCATTACTGCAGCTGAAATCAGGAGACACTAAATGAGCTATTCTAACATCAGGGAGCACTTTTTCCCAGAGCTAATTTGTGTGTTGTCTTCTGATTTCAGAGAATAGAGCATAATTACTGTAGTCAAGACTTCCCCGCCCCCCCGCCCAAGTCCTGAGTGAGAGGACTGTAACTTCCTCATGTGAAATAGAGTCCAAAGGACTACTCTGACCCCTGTGCAGAAGACAGACTGCCACTACACAAAGAAATCAGAGCTCAGAAACAAACAAAAGATGCTACTCTGTCATTAGTTTATAAAAGACCTCCATTTTAGGACTGATTAATTCCTTGATTCTTTTTGATGTTCCTTAGCATTCTAATTTCCCCAAGCAGAAACAAGGTGTGCCTGAAGCCTGGAAGGCTTCAGGAAATTTTGTCTGTGAGAGCTAATCATTCACACATCTCTTAAAAAGTCAAGTTCTTTGGAAAAAGTAATTAATTTCTTTATTAATTTATGTTCCACAAAAGAATATCATAGTAGCTTGAATCTATATTTCAGAGGGACTTATATGAAATTTGAAATAGAAGTGCCTCGACAAACTGTCAGCTGTAAGCAATATTTTTAGACAATGCTTGGTACCCTTAATAAGAAGAAAGAAACAGAAGAGTTTGTGGTCAAGAGGCCGAAGTACAGACAAGGAGAATGTATGCATAGACGGTATCATTCGAAGCTGAAAAAAGAGAGAGTCTAACTATTCTTATGAACCTGCAGGAATTCTGCCTAAAATGAGGTTAAAGTAGAGTAGACATTTTGTGCTGCAAAACATGGCTGGTTTGCATGCACTTCAACCATGCATGTCTGTTTTAAACATGCAGGAATGGAAGAGAAGGGCCAAGCAAATGTCAAAGACCTATGTTCCAGCACTGGGCTGAAGACATGCCATCTAGAAAGAACTAGAATATCAGTTAATATAGAGTTACTGCATTTTTCTCTCTGTTTTGGTCTGTTCGTCCATTGGTCTATCTTACTTCAAAAGCTCTTTGTGTCAATGCTCACCTACTTGGTTGGCAAAAACCATCATGCAAACTGGCAATAAATATTCTAATTTACACAAACTTTTCCAATTTAATGTAGAGTTACATTTGTTTTGTTTGGGATGGTAGAATATTATATGTCAAGGTATGACCTACAATGTGATTTATGAAGTCTAGGAAACAGATTTATTTTTAAAAATAAAATCAAAACCAACCTTATTTCAGCTGCATTAACTCAGATGATACTTTTGTTTCGATTTATCTCCTTTTGGGTAACACAACTGAAAAACTGTCAGAATGAAAGCTGATTCTAGTAATAATGTGGATGATTTGACAGAAATATTAAGTATGGTGAAGGAAGTGAATAATTTTATTACCCAGAACTTCTATGTTAGAGTGGGGTGAAACCAGCACATCAGCAATGCTAACAGGCTTCTAGAAAACTAATCAGATCTTGGGTTATTTATAAAATTTTCTTCATGAGGGGAACATGTACATGAAAGAACTCACTCATCTGCAGCTCAGATACTGTTCAAAAGTGGACATCTCAGACAGCAGAAAACTAGAGCAATAAAACAGTTGATATAAAAAGTACCAGAATATTATCAGCATTAGCAGTAACAGCAATGGAGATGTTTACAGTAAGGAGAGCAGATGTGTTTGTGTCATACATCTAGTCGTATCATTTACTGACAGCTATTTTGAAAGAGGCATAAGCATAAATCCTCCAGAGCACAAAAATTGCTTTGCTGCCTGTCTGTGGAGAGTGGTTTACAAAGTCATGTAGCTGTGCTCTGAACATAAAAGGTACTTAAAACCCTGGCCACATTGGGGTCCTGCTTGCCCACATGCTCTCTCTACAGGTCTTGTCTCGAGGACAACCATGGGGTGTATCTCAAGACAGGGTCACAGCTCTCCCTCCACACCTGACACAACCACACTACGCAGCAGGAGATTTTTCCAGGGTCGTTTTGCTTTCTCCTGGGACAGGAGTCATGGAAGCACAAGAGGAAAGAGTGCACAAGGCCTCTCTGTAAGTCAGAACATTTCCTTCATGCATGATAAAAAGATGTATGGATTGCAAGGATTAAGCACAAGAGGGGAAGTCTTCTCTAAGGCAGAAAGCTAAATTTCCCCTTCCTAAAACTCAGAGAGAAGCCATTGTAAAGCACAATGCATGTGTAAATCCTTCAGCCCAGCTGAAAGAGAGGAAAGGGGCAGCTAATGCTTAATTGGAGTGACTAGTGCAAATATCTCAGCTGACTATTTAAATTATTTTGGTTTAAGGCTGAAGAGTGAAGTAATACTCCTAATACTAACTTAAAAACTGAAAATAGTTTATTAGGTTTTTTTTTCCAAATCAGAGATCAGAGAGGACTCTATTGCCAAAGTTTCCAGTTCTGTTGTACATGGAGAAAAGGAAGATGCTGAATTTAGAAGACCTCCACGGTATTAGTGCTCATTTGTAGCATCACAAGGGGGCACCGCAATTCTAGGAAGTGACTAAACGGCTTCTCATCAGGAAATGACAGACAGCTCATCCCAGCCACACTACTGGATTAAGAATACAATTTTTTGGGAAAGATAATACGATAGCTCAAATCCCATCATCACTGATGAGTGTAGATTAGAGATGATGTAAATGCCTTAATATTAAATCCTAGTTTCATCAGATAATGCAATTCCACACCCTGGATCCCACAAGGTCTTTTATCTTCAATTCTGCTACCACACAGATGGTTGCTGCTCAGGAACCAACCATTTCACTGCATATTTGTGTTTTCCCTTTGTAAACACTTCTCACCGAAGACTTCTATAGAGTATCCAGCTGTCCTGGAAACCACCCAACCAAACCAAACCAACCACCCAACTGCGTGGATCTATAGAGGCTACATGAAGGGTAACATCTTGCACAGGATCCTCTCTAGCTCGGGACTGGATGCTCACTGGTTGTTTAACTTGCAGCAGCACGTTTCCCCTGATCGTTTTGGCTGAGTACTGGGAGTGTATGCACCTTTCATCTGTCTAACTAAAGATGTTACAGGGGCACCCACTTTTATTGTTATTGTTCAGAAATAGAAGGTTGTAGATATGACCATGGTACAAAAAATAGTATGCTTTTGTTTTCTCAAGTCAAAGGTACTTTCATTCTGAATCTTTGATGTGTATTTGTATAACAGTCTTCTAAAATACTAAACTTTAGTTACAGAAGAAGGAAGATCAAATAACCTGTCCTCACATGAGCTATAAATCATCAATGCTAGTGACTTAACTGCTTTACTCAAGCCAGCATCAAAAGCTTTTCCTATCCTCTCTTGCTCTAAAAAAACAAATCCCTACCAGTAAAATATATTACAAAATTATTTTGCTTTATGCATATGCACCTACACTACAAGCATGTGCAGCCTCATGAGCAAACTCAATAGTCATATTGCAGAACCTTTGTAACAAAAACAGAGGTAGTAAAGCATTTGACACAGTCTCCCACAGCATCTTTACAGCTGAACTGAAGGAGTGCAGTCTGGATGATCGGGTAGTGAGGTGGACTGGGAACTGGCTGAAGGAAAGAAGCCAGAGAGTTGTGATCAATGGGGCAGAATCTATTTGGAGGCCTGTATCTAGTGGAGTGCCTCAAGGGTCGGTACTGATACCAGTACTATTCAATATATTCATCAACGACTTGGATGAGGGAACAGAGTGCACTATCAGCAAGTTTGCTGATGACACCAAACTGGGAGGAGTGGCTGACACACCAGAAGGCTGTGCTGCCATCCAGCGAGACCTGGACAGGCTGAAGAGTTGGGCGGGGAGAAATTTAATGAAATATAACAAGGGCAAGTGTAGAGTCTTGCATCTGGGCAGGAACAACCCCAGGTTTCAGTATAAGTTGGGGAATGACCTGTTAGAGAGCAGTGAGGGGAAAGGGACCTGGGGGTCCTGGTGGACAGCAGGATGACCATGAGCCAGCACTGTGCCCTTGTGGCCAGGAAGGCCAGTGGCATCCTGGGCTGTATTAGAAGGGGGGTGGTTAGTAGGTCCAGAGAGGTTCTCCTCTCCCTCTATTGTGCATTGGTTAGACCGCATCTGGAATATAGTGTCCATTTCTGGGCCCCTCAGTTCAAGAAGGACAGGGAACTGCTGGAGAGAGTCCAGTGCAGGGCAACAAAGATGATGAAGGGAGTGGAGCATCTGCCTTATGAGGAAAGGCTGAGGGAGCTGGGTCTCTTTAGCTTGGAGAAGAGAAGACTGAGGGGTGACCTCATTAATGATTATAAATATTACAAAAAAGGGTGAGGATGGAGCCAGGCTCTTCTCAGTGACGACCAACGGTAGGACAAGGGGTAATGGGCTCAAACTGGAACAAGAGGTTCCACTTAAATATGAGAAGAAACTTCTTCTCAGTGAGGGTAACAGAGCACTGGAACAGGCTGCCCAGGGAGGTTGTGGAGTCTCCTACTCCGGAGACATTAAAAACCCACCCTGACACATTCCTATGTAACCACATCTAAGTGTTCCTGCTCTGGCAGGGGGACTGGACTAGATGATCTCTTGAGGTCTCTTCCAATCCCTAACACTCTGTGATTCTGTATGATTTATAAATACAATGAATACCAAAGAGGATTTCATTGTTACTCTGCTTATGAAATTTTTATCTGGCAGAACGCTATTCTCCTGGCAGGCTGATTGTGTCCTACCATATTTTATGATGACCTTTCCATGCAATTTTGTCAGTTCTTCCTGCCTTCTGTCTGTTCTAGCACACCCTGGTGCTATGCACCTGCTGAGCTCTTTCTTTCAATAGTGTGTGCTCTTTAGAATTCACTGAAAATTTCCTCTACTTTCAACTCATGTATCCTTTCCAAAAAAAAAATCTCATGATAACTGCATTTCCAAACACATTTTTAAGCCAACTCCTGCATATATTTACTCATGCTAATAAACCATATGCTGATGCAATAATTCCAGTAATTACTAACACTGGGATTATATGCAGAGAATAAACCTGCACTATAACATACCGGGGAAGGTACCAAGTCAGATGCACACAGCCAACTTACCTGTCAAATAGTTCTCCACCTGTAACCAATTCCAGAACCAGACTGATTTCTGTAGGAGTCTCAAATATCTCCTTCAGTTTTATCTGGTAAAAGAAACAAAAAAGATTCATTTTGCTTATTTGTCTTGCTGAGCATACCACAGGCCCATACTCCTCATACTTCAGCAACCTCTATAACACAGGAGTTTAAGAGGCTGCTTTCATTAGTGCTTGTCAACACCTGTCTGGAAATCTTTCAGAGCAACTGAATGTAAGACCTTCCCCACCTTCCAAGGACTGACCACACCAACTTCCCCTTTCATTTATGTTTTTTTTTTTAATAGGTTCTCACTCAACTCTGTCAGAACATCAATAATTTTTTTTGAAGTGTAAGTATAATTCAACAGCCTTTCATAAGGAGCTGCTAATGTGCTCATGAGGAGAACCAAAAGCTTTAGTCCAGGACTCTCCCAAGTCCGTATAGGTGAAGTACAACAGTCATTTCTCAATAATAGAAAGAATTAAAAAAACAACCAACCACCCTCCCCCCCAAACAAAAACAAATCAAAAAAACAAACATCAGCAAACATCTAAAGAAACAAATGTGGAGTGAAAGAATAAGGCTAAACTTACAATGTTTGGATGCGAAAGGCGAAGAAGAACTCCGATTTCTGTGCGGACAATCTTCTTGTCTACCTGGTTAAAAGTGGGGAGGGAAAAAATGAAAAAAATATTTTTGTATTCACCATAGAAACTTTTAACTGCATCACAGGAAAATGTCTATGAACAGCACTTTGAGATGTTCTGGGAGAAGAAGTAGATGTGATACACACAAGTCAAATATACTGTGAGGAGTAATTTTCCTTTAACATGAGACAGATACTATAACAGAAAAACATCTGCATCTAGCAAAATGATTACAAATGCACATGTACAAGTCACACAAGAAGTGTATTATAGGAAAGAAATCTGAAAAATGTGATAAAATTCCTATTTTTACTCAAGTACTGCCCTTATATACCACTACTTACGTTGGTTGAGTTTATGCCATGTTCTTCAGCAGATGTACTGGAAAAAGGTTTCACACACAGGATGTGCACATCAAAGCAGTGTAACATACTGCTTAGAACAAAAAAGTGATGCAAAGGTCAAACACACCCAGCCACGGGGAGGGTATCAGATTTAAGTTTCACTTGTTTCAGACACATCAGACAGAATGGTCTATTAATGCAAAAGACTATCGGTTTGGTTAAACCTCTGAGAGAATTAGCCCTCACCTTCCCAAATTGCAGTCTGTAAAAATCCAGGAACAACCTATGTCCTGTTGGGGGACACCAGTCTTTTCTCACAAGAAATGCAGACCTAGGAAGTGTTTCATTCAGGAAAGACAACTGCAGCTCTCCCAGTACTTGAATGTTTAAGCAACTAAATGAAAATGCTTGTAAGCAAATTATACATGCATTTATGTTGCTATGGTAATTGATACACTTATGAAGAAACTATCTGGTTTGTAAATATTCTCAAAAACCCTAGAGAAATCCTACACTGGTGACCATTATAAACATATTTCTTCTATAGCACTCTTCAGCTCAGGGATTATGAAATCAACGAGAATCAGCAAGTTAAGTCTCTATCCATTCCAAACCGATGACACAGATGACGTCAAGCATAACATTTTGAAGGCGGTTGTGTGGGTTTTTTCAGAGAAGGATTTTTAATCAAACATGTATTTTGGTTTTGTGTATTTTTCATCATATGGGAAAAACAATTACAATACATAAACCTTTAAAAAGGACATAAAACCACCTTAAAATTCTTAGTGAGGAAGACATATGCTTAGAAAAAAAGATCCCCCCTTTTTTTAATCACCTGAAAGAGGAGATATACTTCTCAGGTTTGTTTGGTTTTTTGTTTTTTTTTTTTTTTTTTTTCCCCAGCAACAACAAAATCCAAGTATCAGTCACAGTTGGAACTATAGGATAGGCATTGATTCTCCCTTTGTGTCAGTCAGGAATGACTCCATGTTAGTAATGCCATGGTGCTCTGAGAGTGGTGTAAATGAAAACAAGGAAAGAAGGAAAGAAGGAAAGAAGGAAAGAAGGAAAGAAGGAAAGAAGGAAAGAAGGAAAGAAGGAAAGAAGAGAGGGAGGGAGGGAGGGAGGGAGGGAGGAAGGAAGGCAGGAAGGAAGGCAGGAAGGAAGGAAGGAAGGAAGGAAGGAAGGAAGGAAGGAAGGAAGGAAGGAAAGCTTTGTACAGATTCAGAGCATGTGAGAAGCAACAGAAAGCAAAACTCAAACAGGAGTGAAATATTCCATCACCTGAACACCTATTTGGAGATAAAGAACATGGTCTATAACTAAATCTTCACAGGTAAACACCTGCCCTGGGATCAAACACAGCATAAGCTCTGTGACTATGAAAGGCTTTATAAACTTTTCGCTTTCTACCCCAAATGCAAATTTTTCTTCACTCTTATCTGCTACATAAATACAGAGCAACAGGTTGAAGAGCGGTCTCGTCTGCAGTTTTCTGAAAATGCTGTGTATGCCAGTCTTAGTTTCAACATCCCCTTCCCATCAGTGCCGTTATTCAACTCCGATTTACATTTGTGAGTGCAAATACACAGCCAGGAGCTCCAGAGTTCACTGCTGGGTAGCAAGGGGCTCTTGATGATTCAGAGAGTAATACACATCTAGACTGTCTTCATACACTTTGCATCTCAGACAGAATCAGAAAAAATACAATATTGCATGGACAGACATTTACTTGGGAGAGCTGTTTAGACTGATCAATTTACCATATCCAAAAGCACCACTACAAACTGAACAATCTACAGTTTGTGTTCTGCAGTTCTGAAAATGTTTGCACATCAAGCATGCCTGGCAACAAACATGGAAAAGGCTGTCCAAATTCTAAAGATGCTTCATTTTGGCACTGAGCAGTTATAACTGAGAAACTATAGAGGTGTCTCCTCATCTTGCAGGTGGCAACAAACTAAGATAAAAAGTGAACTGAGACTCAGTTTCAGATCCTTGACTTCCTAGACATTTACTATGCAGCTGTAGGTGAGTCCCTCTGTGATCTAGTTCCTGACCCGACACAAACCAGTTGACTTTCATAATACTTTCTCAGGTAGCAGTATGACAAAAAAGGTACCTAAAAATTCAAGATGCTAAGATGCAATGGAAAAAATGCCACAGCTAAACACTTTGGAATGTTACATATTTATAAGAAACCTGGGAAACGGCTATAGGGATAGGTTTTACAAAAGAAGCGTGCATGTATAAGTGATATGAATCATTCCAGAGTAAATGCAGCTGCGTATGTAGCCATACCATTTTATTAGAGCAGCCTGTTTTATCACATTGTATTTTCTTACTTTCTCCTAAACTAAGTATAGAGCTATACCAACACTTACCTTGTTTTGGCTCCTTCCAACAAAATGTACTTACTTACATCAGGGCCAAATTTGGCCTGTTTTGGCCAGCAGTGTCAGCAATCAGTAGTATCAGTAGTCTCAGTAGTATCAGCAATTCAATCATTTACATTCCTGGCAGACATTATTTGATATGATGACAGGCATTTCACTCTATAGCGTATGTTGCTAAAGTAACAAATTTTAAAATTGAGATAATTTAACCAAAATATCCTATTACCACAAATGTTTGGGCAAATTAAGTTCTGCTAGATCAAATAAAGTGGTCTGATTTGTGTAGAGGTAATAACTGACCAAAATGAAGCTGCAGAACTGTTTATTTTTGTCTTCTCTTTGGATGTAATTTAAACATGCACTAGAATATGTAACAATTCATCTGAACTTTCCTTAAATTAACATTACTCATAGGAGCATTAGTGAGACCTTTGTGAGTATATTGCAGTCAATAATAATTACGTCAGTAGAACCAGTTGTTTGAGAATAGAAAAACAATCAAATGTTAATTTTCAGATGTTTTCAGGTTCCATCAGTTTAGTGATTATCCCACTATAAGCTTCCCTCATTCTCCACATTTATCTTTTCTAAATGGACTAGAGCATGCTTTTGGTCAAACATTTCATTAGTATAATGTGATTTCTACTTAAAAGATTACTTTTCTCTATGTGCAAATCTTTAACTAATGCAGGTACCAGATTGTGCAAATGACTGGTTGGGTGATTTTAACACTTGTACTATTTTACTGAGCTGTATTTTCAGTTTGTGAACTTTAAACTGCAAACAATCAAGAGGCATTTGCTGTTACAAGCCTACGAAACAGCATTCTGCTGTGGTACATCCTTGTCAATTTGAGAAGTCATTTGCCAGGTAATCCAGAAATACTTATTTATCAGTTCTTCACCACTGATGCTAGGCATAAAAATTTCGCTGACCATAGGCCAAAAAAATCAAACAAAGTTGCTTGATGGCCTGTAATTGTTAAAACCCACATCTATATGCTTCCATGGCTTACCTGTGGAGACAGCCACTGCAAGTGCTAAAGTGCAGCAAATCCGCAAGAACGGCTTGTAGGTACAATACAGTTCTGCCTTGTGCTGTGGCTTGCAGTGCTTCATAGTATGCTTCTGTAAACAAACCAGGAGCTGTGGCTGCAGCACAGGTAAGCATCTGCATGATGGCTTCAACCTCACTAGATAAAGTACCTGCAGCAGCAAAATTCAGCAACCTGAACCTGGAAGCAAGAGGCAGTCCAAGATCTCAGTGCGCTGAACTGAAATGCCTATCTGTGCCACAGCCAGATGCATGGCTTTGCATTGTTACCCAGGGTCACTAGACAAATGGTAGCTTGCTGTATGCACTCAAAACTGCAATCCTATGCTGTGTTTACAGACAGACAGACAAAAGATTAACGGAGTATTTCACATAACCAAGGCCCAGGAAGTCAGGACAGCATTTGCAAGTGTGGGTGAATGAAATTACCAACCCCTTAATTTATACTAAAACATTTACATTTAAAAGATAATTATCCCTGAATAATTCCTAGTATTTTGTCTCTTCAGTTATTTTATTTCTCTAGAATTAGACATTTATATATTTTATAGATAGGTGTCTACAAACACTGTGTCTTTGATACTGGTCATGCAGTGAAGTAGTGCTAGGTCTATAATGAGTCTATTTCTGATTAATAAATTTCAGACTATTTTGACAAGAGAAGGATCTGGAAAAATACTTAAGGAAAGCTGAGATTCTTCCATGTTTCCGTGCCCTGAGATGGTGAGGTGGAGTGATGCTGCTTCTGTTTGAATTAAATGAAACAAGATAAAATGAACTGCCACTGTAAAAAGATTAACCCAGCTGCTGCCTTGCAGTAAGGTATGCCATCCAGAAAAGAGGTGACCAACAGATGTACAGACCTGTCAAACTTAGAAGAGAGCAAGAAGGAGAACACATTCTTCATTCTCTAAGTCTCGTGTCTGCTGCCCTCCTTCCCCAGGTGCTGTGGACATGAAGGGGCACCTCTGGCCAGATGTGACCACCATGCAGGTTGGGTGACAAAGCTGTGCCCAGGCAAGTGGCATGAAACAGCCGATGCAAACAGATTTCGAGGAACTTTATAGCACTGCCCACCTCAGGGAGGCTGTTCACCCCAGCTCTGCACAGCTCCTTACTTAATATCCGACTTAGTGACTCGCATGAATGCCCCTAGTAGGAGCAATGAATGCTTTATCAAACCAGCAGGTCAGGCTCTGAGCATGTATTTCTCTTCACTTATAGGGACCATGCTGCAAAGCATTATTGACTTGCCACCACACTCTATTAGAAGTGCTTCCAAGAAACAATTTTAATGTTCATCTCAGCTAAAGTAACTGATCTGCAGCCTAAATTTTTCTGTATTTTATGGAGTGGATTCCTAATTACCATTTGTAACTCAGCTATGATTTTATCTTCTCACAGGTAAGCTGAAATATTAAAACCTGTGCAGACACAGACCACCTATAAGCAGAGCTGTTGATTCCCTGGTAGTCTAAAAGGTCTGTTCCCAACTGTCAGAGCCACACACATGGCTGCTGGGTTATCCAGATTTTCTTGAAAGGTTTCAGGAAAAAAATAAATTAGCTTGAATTTCAAGCTTGAATTTAAATAAATCTTTACAAGAAGAAGATTCAGAGTACCCATTTTCTGGTTTAGATTTTGCTTTTTAATTTCAGAATGTTCGGGGTAAGAGGAATTCCAGCTTCTGCCCAGCTCATACATAGAATATCTTATCAGAAAGCATTTCAGTCAAGACTTCAAGATTAAAACAGTGTAAAGAAGAGTTCTGAATATGCTTTTCCATCTGTATAAAGCTGGGTAGTACTGCTGAAATCATGCATCTGAGCTGGCCTATGTATCAATGCAAGATACTGATGCCAGTCTTCACCATAAGTGATAAAGAATTTCATGGGATACAAAAAGCGGTGAGACAGAAAAATCCCAGAACAAATGAAAATAGATCCTTTATATATGATCCAGTCTATCTCTCTGAATTACCCTGGTGGAATTCAGTAAGCAGCATGGCAGTGGGACAGGATGTAAAAGCAGAACTAAAAAAAGCTGACCCTTCTGAATGAAAGGATACTTATTTGTTCCAAGTAGGGCATTTATTTAACACCTGCTTTGGGTGATTTCACTCTTTGAATGACTTTTTTCTTTTCTCAATGAAAATAAGTTTCTCAAGTGAAGAATTCCTCCTGTGTTTTAGGGCCTCTTTGGGCTGGCATATAGCTTGACCTTCTCAGCAAGGTCAGCAGCTCTCTCTTTGTATGGGAGCAACCTTTGTACTCTTAATGGACTAATATTATCTTTATTTTAAAAGAAAAAATGGTTCAAAATAATCTTTTCTGTATTTTAAGCTTGGCAGACTATTCTGGTTCTATCTCCATTCAAGCTGAACATGAGGTCCCTGAGGAACACATCAAAGAATACAATAAAACACAGCAGTAATTACACAGCCCTGCAGTATCTTCCATAAACTCAGCAGGGAGTTTTCACTCTGTAGGTGACTGAGAATTTTTATTTTGAGCCTCCGTAAGTAAACTTGTATTATTAATTTAAAAATAGACTATTCAGTATTACAGTAGCTATTTTCTGTGTATATGCCCATACTTTCAATTTGTGGCTATAAACCTTCAACAAACGCATATTCTTCAGACTGAATACAGTTGTACGGAATCACTGCAAGTTGCATCACTGTGCTTGCGTTTGTCCTGTCAGGTGCCTGAAAGTCTGCTTGTACATGCAAACCTACTGGCTGCAAATACAGATTAGCTGGGTTTGTACAAGCATATGCTTTTGAAAAATGAAAGAGAAATGCACTATCTGCATATGATAGTATTGTTAACCTGTTAAATGTAAATCGTTCCATCAAAGAAGCAACACTCTCAAAAAACACACTTCATTTGCAGGCAAACCGTCAGATAGATAGAGGTGATTTGTGGGACTGTGTAGACTGCAGCACAGTAAATCACATTCTGACGTATCTTATTAACAGGCCCTGCATCTTGTAATATGCAGTTTCAAAGTTAACGCTGGCCAGATGCAGGTGATATTCCCCGAAGACACACAAGCCTTTGCAAATGGGTTTTACTGCTCACCCACACTAACTTGGTGGCATCACTGAAGGGTGAAGGATGGGTCCAGAAGTGCTTATACCTTGTACAAGACTGGTCATTTGCAATAATATATTTTATGTCTGAGCTCAAAATAAGTTATATGTTCATTAGAATAAGCCTTATTACATGCTGTGGTCTATCTATCTGACTAATTTGGTTGTTATTTCTGTTCCTGAGTCATTTATACACAGATTTCTGCAAATATGTTTGATAATAGTTGAATGGTTTATGCAAACAAATTTCAGGCTATTAGGTATTCATGAACTGCTCATTTCAGCTATTCGCTATTTATAGTGTTACCCCCCAAGATGGGTGGAGGAAGACACTTTTAAGATGCAAGAACAATGTGTAAATCAAAAGCTAAGTACATATTTTTTTAGTTCAAAACAGTGATGTTTATAGGATTGTTTAGAAAATTGTTGTCCTGGTTTTGCTAAAAACAAGTTTCTCTTTCAGTGAATTTTGCCTGTCAGCTAAAGCCTTCATGTTAACTGCATTTTCCTGGAGAACCAGACACATGTTTTGGTAAACCTAGCAATGGAATGCAAACTTATTGATAAGCATGGATGGACATCTCGCGAGAGGGGCGACGAGAAGAAAGAGACCAAGAAACTGACCAACTGTGTATAACATTCCATTCACGTGAATACTTCATATAAAAGTGGGAGATCACGAGGATCTCGTTGGCTTTTCCTTTTTCCCTTCTGCTCATGGCCGACATTAGAAGAGGACCTTGCTACTCGTCCCTGCAAACTGAGGCCTAGTGAGAGACTGAATCCAGCTCCGGTTGGCTGCAGAGTCTAATCCAGGACTTTGGTTGCCGGCTCTGCAGTTGCTGAGACTTTCAAGACTGGTTTTGTATATTTTGTATTATTTTCTCTGTTCTTATTAGTAGCATTAGTAAAACATCTTTAATTTTTTCCAACTCTCTTCACTCTGTGCTTCTTTTCCTCCCAATCGCCTCTCCTTAGTGAAAAGGGGAAGAGGGAGGGGTAAGTGTGGGGGGGAGAGGGGGTTAACAATACATCTGCCAGGGTTTTATTGTCACCCCGCAATCTTAACCCTCGACAATTGTACTTGTCATTTTCTTGCCCATTCTTGCTTTTCACCTATGCGGTTACAAATCCAAAGGTTTCCTCTTTTCTCAGTGAAAATTTATTAATCCATCTTTTATTCTCAGTGAGGTAACCAGTTTTAGACACCTCGCATTCTGTAAAAGGCTTGAGTCACATCATCCCTCTGAATAAATAAATTGCCACATAAGAGTAATCCCTTAGAAATCGAGAGCTAGCATCCTGTACAACATTTTATCTTAAAGCTACTCGAATTTCTTAGGAGTCCTCAGCTGCATGATAAAGATCTGGAATATGTGATGTCTGTTTATATTATCAACCAAGTGCAATGCTTGCTATAATTTAAGAAATTGCACATAAATAGTAAGCTAGTGTATGCTTCTCTGAATCAACTCACACTTAAGAACCCATGTGAACCTTCACTGTTACCCAATGAAGGTTTGATGCATCAGGGCTACCATTAATACTGTAACCTCCATCATAGATATAAAATTATTCCATGTGATCAATGTACCAGTTTTGGTTGGAATAGAGTTAATTTCCTTCATAGTAATATATATGGGGCTATGTTTTGCATTTGTGATGAAAACATTGTTGATAACACAGGGATGTTCTAGCTACGGATGAGCAATGCTTATCCAGCATCAGGGCTTCTTCTGCTTCTCATGCTGCCCCAGGCTGGGAAGCACAAGAAGTTGGGAGGGGACATAGCTGGGACAGGTGACCCCAGCTGACCACAGGTTATCCCATACCATTTAACATGCTGCTCAACAGCAAAAGCTGGGAGAAAAAGGAGGAATGGGGAGATGTTTGGAGCGATGGTGTTTGTCTTCCCAAGCAACCCTTACGTGTGATGGAGCGCGGCTGTCCTGGAGACAGCTGAACACCTGCCTGCCCATGGGGAGTTTTGCTTTGCTTGTGCATTTATCTATCAAACTGTCTTTATCTCAGCCCATGAGTTTTCTCACTGTTACCCTTCTAATTCTCTCCCCCATCCCACTGAGGGGACTGAGCTGTGTGGGGTTTAGTTACCGGCTGGAGTTAAGCCATAAGAATCATCTATATGCTGTACCACTCCATTTTGCAAGAAATAACACAGATGATGATTGGGGAAGGCCTAGTTGTGAGCCTGATGATCAAGTGAGACTGTTTTGTTCCAAATATTTCAGGTGGGATGAAATAATGATGTCATGTGCAGGTTGAGTCTTGCATGCTTTCTCTGATGAACGACCCTGAATCTCTGGACCTGCTGCTTAAATGACATCTATACTAAAAGACTTGTAATCTCCTGATGCTAAACAGTTCTTCTGGTAGGTCAGCCCCAAACACTGATAATGAGGCGTTCTGAAGTAATTTCAGTATTGCTTGGTAGTATATAGAACCTGTAACTCTACACTTAAGTGACCCCATGCTCCAAAACTGCCTAAAATGTACATGTTATACACTTTATAAACTGAATAACACAGAAAACCAGTAGATCCTCAAAGGAAAGTAATGAAGGAATCCCTTGTAGAAAGTTTTCAGGGACTGAAAATGAAAAATATTTTATATAGTTGGAAGAGAATACAGAGAAGCATGTAGAAATGGTGAAATGATTAAGAAAGGTAGGCTGACATGAAAGCAAGGCCTTATAACTAATTTAGGGGGCTCGCTTCATACATTAGAAAGCGTGAGCTGAGTTTCTTGTTAGCATTATATGTCAAGAAATTACAGGGCTGTTCTTGTCCCTGGATCTCTCCACTCCCTATAGAGGATGTCTCAGCTACACTAATGACAGCATGTTAACTTGTCTTCTCTGCCAGAATCTGTGAGCTGTGCTGGAAGAAAAGGACAAGTGACTGAGCAGGCTGAGAGCAGCAGGAACATACAGTGACTTCCCTCTCTGACAGCTCACCCCAACCTGTGAATGCTGTGCACAAGAACCACAGGATGCCTTCCATATTTGATCTTGATGCATCACACAAATCAGGAGTAGATGGAGGAGATGCTGAAAGGAGGCAAATGTAAGCTATATGAAGTTAAATGACAACAGGTGAACATTTGAATTTCAGGAGACTTGCCTATATCTCCCTTTATGGCTACTGAGTGCATGTTCCAGTTTGGCAAATAACACAGAATCAGACCTTAAAAACACTTCTGATGAATGAAGGGTGATTTGGGGTGCAATTTTTGAATTAAAACAAACAAACAAAAAAGAAAACAAACAAAAGCCCAAAACAAAACAAACAAAAAAAAAAGAAACACACACACCTCCAACAAAACAAACTGCACCCCCGAAAAGCGCATAGGTTCTTATGCTACTGCAGATAAGGTCTGTGGCTACTTCAGCTTTTGGTGAGGTCTAGCTACTCAGTGATGGGAAATTATCTGGGACCTTCAACATAAGTTTTTTGAAGTCCTTATTACAGCCACAATGCTCTGAACACACTCTAATTAACTTTGAGATTAACAAACTCCGTACAAAGCTCAGTGGTAACAAAGCTGTCTCTCTTTGAACACAGTTCACATATCCACTGTACTGGAGAAAAAAGACCTGGCTTATAACACACAAATTCTTGGGTGACATAAGAAACATGTTAAATGGTGACATGATAGTGTGTGTCTGCTCTAGGCCACCTGATCATGAAGAACAAGTAGATGAGGCCCTTTAAAGACACTTAGGAGCAGCCTCATGTTTGCAGGCCCTGGTCCTCACTGGGGACTTGAGCCACTCTGATAATTGCTGGAAGTACACAGCAGTACACAAGTAACACAGGACGTGGAGTGCCTTGAAAATAACTTCCTCCTCCAAGTTACACAGGAGTCAGTGAGGAGAGGTGCTCTACTGGACCTCATACTCACTAACAAGCAGGGGTTCATTTGGGATGTGAAGATCAAAGGCAGCCTTGGCTGCAGTGATAATGACATGTTGGAATTCAGGATCCTGAGGGCAGGAAGAAGAGTGAAAAGCAAGATCACAACCCTGGGCTTTGGGAGAACAGACTTTGGCCTTTTCAAAGATCTTAGAAAAATCCTATGGGATAAGGTCCTGAAAGGAAGGTGGGTGGGTCCAAGATAGCTGGATCACATTCAAGGATCACATTTTCCAATTTCAAAGTCTCTGCCAAGAGGTCTGTGTTGACAAAAAAGGAACTCCTGGCCAAATTCAGACACAAAAAGGAAGCATACAGAGAGTAGAAGCAAGGATGGGTAACCTTGAAGGAATACAGAAACATTGTGCAAGCATTCCGGGATGAAGTTAGGGAAGCTAAAGCCCAGATGGATATGGATCTGGCAGGAGATGTCTAAAAGCAACAAGGAAGGCTAGGGCATGCTGCTGAATGAGGCAGGGGACCTGGCTGGATAAGCAGGCAGTAAGGTGAGTGAATGGTCATGCCCAGAAGGTTGTAATAAGAGGCATGTGGGGTATGCCAGCAGTCAGTACTGTTTTACATGTTGTAACGACATCAAACTGGGAGGAGGGCCTGATGTGCCAGAGCATCATGTGGCCATCCAGAGGGGCCTAAACAAGCTAGGGAAATGGGTAGACAGGAACTTCATGTAGTTCAACAAGGGGAAGTGCAAAGTCCTGCAACTGGGGAGGAACAACCCCAGGCACATTCTGGGGGCCACCCAACTGGAAAGTAGCTTGGCAGAAAAGGACCTGGTGATCCTGGTGGACACCAAGTTTAATGTAAGCCAGCAGCACACTCTTGCAGCAAAGAAGGTCAACGGTATCCTGAGCTGCATTAGGGAAAGTCTTGGCAGCAGGTCAGGGAAGGTGATCCCTCTCCCTGCTCAGCACTGGTGAGGCCACACCTGGTCTACTGCCTGCAGTTCCGGGCTCCTCAGTGAAAAAGAGACACAGATACACTGGAAAGAATCCAATAAAGGGCCGTGAAGATGATGAAGGGCCTGGAGTGTCCCTCATATGAGGAAAGACTGAGAGACCTGTGGCTGTTCAGCCTGGAGAAGAGAAGGCAGAATTTTCCTGTGACGTAAAGCAGGCAGGGGGTAGTTATGGATGTGTCATGAACTGTGGTGCTAATTGCCTTTACAGATCCAGCTTCTAGCCTCTGTATCTCACGTGTTTCTTATCCATAAAACATGGAACTGCTAATGTGTTTTCTCACCATGGTGTTGTTACACAGTGTGTAATAACACAGTAATAGAAACAAAAGAATAACTAAAATTAATAATAATGGTGAGATACATAATTTTCCTGGAGTCCTGATTTGGTTTCAATTTTGTAGAAATTAGGGCTCTTATCTGCAGGAATTAGGACTTTTTTCACAAATTCTTGAAAGCCATGTCACAGACTTGTTCTGACTTTGTATTTTCTCATATTTTTACATTGAAATCCTGTACCTACTATGTTAGTCACTCAATCTAGAAACCTACAAATATTATCACGCTATTTCTTCTTGTTCCACTGTTCTTTTTTTCAGTGTATGAAGAACTAAAACCCATGAGTGTTCCATATCTTGCAGATAAAACCTAAATTTTTGCAGGGTGATATTCCTGAGAGTAGCACTTAGAGGTTCTCAGAAGTTAGCATATCATGCAATCTTTGCGATTCTAAAATAAATTAGAAATCAGAATTCTCTCAAAAAAACTGTAAATGAAAGTGACTTGAATACCATAGGACTGAAATGCAAAACAAACCATCTTATTTATGCTATTTCTTATTACTTATGGAAATTCTTCCAGCTGGTTTCAACTGTATCTACTAAAAACATGCCCAGTTGGAGTTTCAAACATCTGCTCATTCAATATATGCAAAGTATAATGGAATAGCTTCTTTGAAGACTGCTTAAAACAAAGGGAGAGGAAAAAAATAGTAGGGCAGGGTTTTTTACATTTGTAGGAAAACATGTCATTAGTCACTTTTTATTTATTCAGGGGTTGTTTGTTTGTTTTGTTTGTTTGTTTTGTTGTCTGTTTGTTTTTTCTTAAGGAAGATTAAGTTATTCAAGCAGAAAGTAAGTTTAGTTCGGCAAAAATTTAGGATTAACCTCACCCATACACACCAGCCCTGCAGCCATCAACCGTCATAACATACAGCTTAGAAAGTCGTACTGAACCTTAGTTCCAGTCTTAAGAGATGCTCTGACCAGGTGACATATCTCATGGAGATCAGGCAATGATTCTGGCTTTGTGATTTCTCAAAGAAGCTTCCAGGTTGTGCCGCTTAAATAGTTGCTGTGTTAATTTCCACCTTTGCTTCTCCGCTCCTCCCAACATGTGGCCAGGATTCCTCTTTAAGGACTTAAGACAAAAGGAGACCACCTCAGCCAAAAGAGGATATATTTTCTCTTGAAATACACCAGTCTAACCAGGTTGCCAAGTGAGTACATGCTGATCACTGAGTTCTTGGTAAAATAAATTATCCTATAGACTTCAGTTAGATTTCACTCTCTGGGGGGGCTGCAGAGAACTCGGCTTCAGGCTTGAGGAGTAAACCCAAGATGCTGCGTTTCAAGTCGTACTCTGTTGCTGGTTTGTTCCAACAGCTGAACTTCCAGCATTGGAGAAAACATGGTGGTTTCCTATCTTCTGCCTTCTTTATTTTTGTGCACGCAACCAGTTTTCCCTTAATTCTTCACTTGACAGCATAGAACAAGCTCAGTCTCTCTCCCTCCAAATGAGTAGCTGTCACAAGTGTGATGACAAGATATGCAGCATACTCTTCTTAAAAAGAACAATGTCCTAAAATGTGGAATGAGAAGACTTTCTGAGATCCCCAGCACAAGTCTCACAGACCATCGATCTATGCAGAAGTGCTGCCTTCCACGCAACACAGCTCCATCAAAGGCATGTCACCAGGTTTCTGCAGCAGGCTGTGAATGATGAATGTTTTCTAAAGAGGAGGACTATAATCTCAGGATAGCCTCATATTTATCTGTGCACTTCCACGCAGCCCTTTTGCAGGGTTGCGTTTTTGCTTTAGGCATTAAATATATTCTCACGCAGCAACACATTTCATTTCTATTCCCTGTCTTGCCTCTCTACATTTATGCGCACCCGAGACACACAAAGTTCCTCCTTTGCTTGAAGCCATGGAGAAGACAAATTGCTGCAAGCAGGAAGGGAGCAAAATGTGCATGGATGGGTTGGTGGGAGAAAATGTGTAGCTCAGATTGTTTCACAGAAGTTCCTATTAAGTAATTCAAAGCTAAACATATGCCATCTGTTTATATATATATGTTTGTTTATTTATTTATTTATTTACTGAATTAATCATCTAAGGGAAGTTATTTAGTTTCCCAGAACTACTTGTTCAACCACGCAATTTATACAGTAGGCTGAGTTTCCCTGAACTGCATAACAAAGAGTTAAGCTTTATATTTTTGTCCTTTTATTGGCTGAATTTTGTATTTCTGAATAATAAGCTGTGAACACCCAAAATGAGGGTTATGTAATTAGGTATAAATTAAATGGAGTAAGGAAAAAAAAAAGCTATAATACACACCCTCTGTTCTTAAAATCAAGGCATGACTTACTCAGGAAGAGCACAGCAATTCAATCTAAATGGTGACAGGTAAAAAATACTGTTCTGTGTTAATTGATTTTAACACATCAGTTTCACCACAATGTCATACAATACACTGTAATGCAGATGACATGTTAAATAACTTCATGAATGTAGGACAGGCTTCTTTCAATTGCAGAATGAGATTTTTTCCTTTTCTGAAGAATGTCCTGCCATACAGTAAAAAACACGTTTGCTTTCCAAGGACTAAACCAGTACATTACAAAGTTATTTTTCAGTAAAATATCTGCTTTCACTAACTGGTGTCTGATTTTATAGCTTTTAAAGCAAAAACCTATTGGTATCTTACTGAAGAAAAAAAATATATTTCAGTTCTCTCTTTTTTTTGTTGGGCATTTATGTAAAATGAACTTTCTTCTTCTTTAGACGTCTGGCATTTAATGGACTTAACTTTTACTTAAAAGCTCTCTCTTCTGGAAAGCAGTGAGTCAGACTTTGGAAGCCAGATTCCCCTTATATATAAGGGAAAACTGGATCTAAGCAGTGGAAAACTCGAAGCCTTACTGACTTATTACTTTATTCAAAATAATTTTGACTGAAGTATTTTTTTCATCTTTCAGAAGAAACATAACACTGAACTGCACATGAATGAGATGACAACATGGACGACTAAAAGTGAGCAAACAAGGAAAAATAAAGTAATCTACATATATAATAGCTAGTGCTGCAGATGGAGGGATAATTAAGAAATAACCATTTCCCAATAATTACCAAGCAAGGGCATGTGTAGTATGTGTATGTGTGAATGAATAATAGAAGAGAATGTGTGAGCTAGTCAACAAAAATACTCCTTTTTAATGGTGAGTACAGATGTGCAGCTGACTGTTTTCATGAACACCTACACATCTTTCCTTTCTGAAAAACTGGAAGAAATTAGAACATTACACATTAATATGATGTGTTAATTAATACCGACTTTGTGAAGAAAAAATTCACCTTAAATACACAGATATATGTAAACATATTCCAGACATTTGTAATCTGGAGAAAAAATAATGCTGTCATAACACTTCAGAGAAACTGGAGTATTACATCAGGCTCTTGCTTCTCCGTGGACCAGGCACGTCTGCTAAACTTCAGCACTCTTAGATGTCAGTCCCATAAGAGCACTGACAATTACTGCACCACAAGAGGTATATCTCTATATATACAATCTCATTATAAAGTCTATAGAGAAACAGGCATATAGAGGCAGGAGGCACTCCAATTGTAAATCCTTTAAGGCCACATGTCAATGAAAGGGAACTTACATTTTATAGTTACAAACATGCATATTTTTCTCCATAAGTCAATAAAAGACCGATTCACTAATTCTGGCTATCACAAAGTGTGATACACAGTCCCCACATAGTCTCAGTCAATTGGGAAGGCTCAACTAAAAGCAGCACTTCACCAAGAAAACAGACGAAACATTTGCATGAGCCTCTTGATTATCATTTAATACCACAAATTCACTGCAACACAAAATGAAGAACCCAGCCAACTATACTCCCTGTATATATATAGAAATATATATTGTTCATAGTATATATGTTAGAGGCTGTGTATATAATATATATATACACACATATGTATATATATGCAAACATGGACACAATTGAGACTTTTATGTATGCCTTTCTAGACCATTATAATCTCCCTCAGACCCTAACTCCAGATATCAAACCCCACTTATCAAGGAGGGAAGCCTGTTACCCTTATATTTGCTCACACTCCTCTGTTCCACAGACACAAGCTATTCATTGTTCTCAAATTGTCTAATTGATTAGTACAATTATATTAATCCCAGCACAACTATTTCCTGCATATGTGTTGTTTGAAAACTGTTGCTCTATTTCTGATCTGAGAAAAAGTTCATGTGCCTGAACATTTCTCTGATTTTGAACATCAAATAGTCTGCAAGAAGAATGCTGCTTCATAAATACTGAATTCAACTACTGAGGAAGTATTAGCTAAGCATAATAAACCCTATGAGGGAGGATGCCCACACATGAAAAAAATGAAATCAAAATCATAATTCTTAAAAGTAGTCTCTGTACTGGCATGCCTCATTTACTGAGACACAGGAGGCCTAATATTTCATAATACTTAATCACACCTAGGGGACAGTACCTATCAATTAAAACCTAGGAATATTAACCAGGCTATCCTTCTACACATGCTGAGAAGAAAATCAAATAAGTACTATCTCATTTTTATGGATGACAAAGTTGAAACGGAAAGAAATACCTTGGCCAACAGCACAGGCTGAATTGGGAATACACCAGCACCCAGGCTCCAGAAAACCCAGCTCAGCATCCCATTCTCCTTTCTGCAGAGTGTTGCTTTATCACAATGGCAGCTCCCAAATTACTTCAGTTACAGTTGTTAGCACTTGGTAGACCTATAATGTATGCAGGCACTTGGTGTCTTAATTTAGAAACCACGCAACAGAGGCCATCTGTTCTGTTCACTGTCTTTAAAGCAACTTGTCCAGACTCAGGTAGGAAATTTAAGGCAGAGATGGAACTAATTTCTTGGAAGGTGTTCTCCTGCCCAGACTATGAGACAATTTCCAGGCTGGCCCTTGTTCATATGCTGCCTAGCTTTCTTGAAACATACCAAAAGGAGGCAAAGGTCTGCAGATGAGATGTTTCATTTCACAAATAGGACGGTTGTTCCCTTCAAGAATCCTATGTTCTTCAAATATGACCCACGTGCTCTATGATGTTTACGTTAGGGAACAGACTGCCTTATCTTACTGAATTATGTGGTATACTGCTTCTTATAGAACTTGTTTAGAAACTGCTAATGTAGAATTTGATTAGCATAACTCCTTAGTGTGACTAAGTTTGCTTAGGCTACAAGCCATGAACTTTTGAACCTTCTGCCTTGTCATGCAAAGGAGGTCCCCAGAGTTTGTTCAAGCAAGGAGATAAAGGAGCTTTTGATCATCAACAGGAGCTACATCCCTAGAGATAAGTAAAGGAATGGAAAGGCTCAGCTAAAAGAAAACAAGAAACAGAAGAATGTTTTGGTAGTTGCCAAGGACTTATTTTTGTCCTCAGCTGCAGGTGCAAAATGGCAACTGAAAGTCAGGACTTTGATTGATGTCTAGTCTGGTGGTAAAAAGACAAAAAACTACCTGCAGAAATAAGAAACGGCCTGCCTGACAAAAATTAGGAGATCTAATGAAGGATGGGGAGATCCCAGACTCTAGTTTTGCTCAAACTGCTGCACAACAGGTGGGAAGCTTTGATGGTAAGGGTGTAATTGCTGAAGATTTTCTTTACTGAAGGTCCATCTACCTGAGGCACCCAGCTCAACCTGCTCTACGTTGGGCCTTGCAAATGAATTATTTATTTAAGAACAATTCCTGGAATCCACGCCTGAGTCTCTGCTTTGGGAAACCTAGGGAGAAAAAACTTCCTTAACATTTGGAACAACTGTTCCAGAAAGGCTGGTCGTAAATGTCACGTAATTTTCAAGTCTTGTCTTAAGAGTAGTAACAATCATATTTGTAAAGTGGATCCTAAAGATACTTCACTTTTCTTAAGCACTCACTTATGAAGCACAGGCATGTTGTGCAGTGAAAAGCAAACCAACCTCATATTTGCAATTGCAAGTGTACTAAGTTCATCACTGTACTTTGCTCATTTGATGACTTTTTCTGAAGGGCTAGATGATCTACTTTTGATTCTTTCTTGTTTGATGAAATTGATTTAACCACAAATAAATGACATTATTTAAACTTTATCTCTATTACCTGCATGGAACTTAAGAGCTCTTCTACACAAAACAAAATTCAAATAATGAGTATATAATACAACCCTACATTTCAATTATGCTCAGAAACTGAGCATAAAGGTTAGATGACCAAATCAAAGGCAATTATTCAGCTTGCTTATTCACCTGTCTCACAGATGTTGTTTTATAAACATATTTATTTATGTTTCTGTTAAGAACAATTCCAACTTTAATTTCTTACACATTATCTGAGAGTTTTTTTTCCCCACTAATGGATATATCAATTTTTCTTTGCACCTCTTCTAACAGATGTCTTTTAGCTGCTCTGGAAGTTTTGATCGTAATTTGCCTGTCAATTTCCTAACTTTGACAGTCAGACACTTCAGGAGTAAGAATCACAAGTGTTATTTGAACTAAATTTTGTTCACCAAAACTTCAAGAATTCGAAGTGAAACTTCAAGAATTCGAAACTACTCCTAAACTTCACCTGAAGTTGAAATAAACAAAACAAAACAGGGAACTGAAGAATTCTGTTTCAGTCGTTTTAAGCCAGTAAAAAATATTTTTTTCTCTTACTTTTGGAACTGTATAAAATTGTAATTAGTGGCTAAGAATGATTAAAATTATAAATTAAAAAAATTCTCAAAATGTTAAATTGTTTTATTTTCTTGACAAAAAGGGTTTGTATAAAAAAGTTTTCTCCTGTTTCTCTTTATTGGCTTAACTATCAGTCAGAACAAAAATAGAACTGAGCAAATAATCTAAGAATATTATTTTATTGAGCTAGAAGGTGAAGAAATATTAAATAGACAGTCTCTTAAGAATTCACATCTCTCCACAAGTGTGTATTCTCACAATTGGCTGATACGTTTTTCCATAAATTTTATTTGCTCTCAAATAATAACGCATTAGTCAGGAAAAAAATGAAACAAAAAATCTTATTATTTAAAAGAAAAGAACACTGACAGGCATTTTATGTTTCTTTCAGTCTGTTCCTAGCACACTATTTAAATCCAACAGGATCATTTGTTCCTTATCCAAGCTGTTTCCATCAGACAAAAGTAATAATTTATAATGCTTTACTTCAAATTACAGTACTGTGGTGATAAGCATTCACAAATCTGGAGCTGCCAGTCAGCCACCTGACTCCTAATCACGCATCACTTGTTAACACTTCCAGAACAAGCAGGACCACCCCCTCTCTGATCCTCACTCTGTTTTTACAGACACTCTTCCTCAGTGAGTTAGTCTGGTTTGGTTCAGTGCTTAAAGTCAGTCAGTCTGAAAAATCAGAGTATTTGCTCTTTTGCTCTCTCCATATTCTTTGAATTTCCTGTGCTCTTCAAAGCTACTTAATGTGCATTTAAGAGAGGAAACCAAAGAAATGGGACTCCAAAGCAAACAGTGACAAGCTCTTCCTCTTTTTCTCCCATCACCTTTTATCCACTATTAAACAGCCATTTGTTTTTTCCAGCTGTTTAAAAAAAGCCAACAAGCAACTTAAGTCAATCAACATTTTGGTACATGATTTGGCCCACACTTGATTATTTTTACACTGAGATACTCTGAGCAAAGATCAGGCCTCCTGCTGTGGCAGCATTTTAACACACAGTTCTGTCTCTGTGATAATAATTACATGTCCAAATTGGAACAGAGCTACAGTAGCTCATGGCTCACAGACACAAGCAGCAGCACATCCTTAAAGTATAATCTCCCATGTTCTCAATCATAAAATAAGCTCAGCTGTGGAACAGAATCACTTGTTCTCATGAAAAAACATCCCAAAGTGTATCAGTTATACTGGGAACAACTCATTTGCATGAACTGCTTAACCACACTGCTAATATAACCAAGGCTGCATTAAGTCAAGCTATCGCTGCTATGCAAACAACTTACATAACCATATACTTACATTCTTCTTGCTTGGTATTTTTCCTACACTTGCTAAAAAAATCTGTGTCATAGTAAGTCCACCAAAAGTCTAAACTGAATAGTTTCAGACACTAGTAGATAGATTTAGTGTTAATGTGACCATTGTGAACATGAATTAATCTCCACAGAGGCCCCCAAAAAAAGGGCAAAGAATTATTTTAAAGTAATATCACTCTTCCTAGTGCCTTTCAGAATAAGAATTACAAAAAAGTATATTCCTAAAACACTACAGTAATCATTGGCAAAAAGAACTGATAAAAACTTATTTATTTCTCTGCATTTCCATAGGAAAGACAGAGCGCAGGCTGCAGCAATGCAAGCTCCCCACATGCATTGCTTCCTTCAGTGCACCAGATACAAATTCAAAAGCAGCAAACACAGCTGAACTTCTGTGCCAGTTTAAACTTTGGCTTACTTTCAAAGATGACAAATTAATGCTAACATTTTACTCATGTGGAACCCACTCATTATGTCTTGCACAGAGACAACCAGTTAATTCAGCATTTAGACATGTTTATGCCTACCCAACCATCATTATGTTGCTCTATGTGACCATCCCTGAACTTTACAGAATAATAGATGATTCAATACTGGAATAAACTGAATCAAACCTACTCATTAATAAAAATTACATCCATGCCTCACAACTTGTTTGTTTCCATGCAAACTTCTTTCCCTCTTAGGATCATGAACTGCTCTACCCGATCCCTCATGCTCTCTTTCTCCTTGAAGTCCCTCCATACATTACTAGCCTTCCCTCTCTAGTCTCTTTTCATGCTTTACACCATCTATTTTGCAATGCACACAAAAATAGCTCTGGTAGAACTGACATATATGGAGCTCTAAAAATAAGTGACTGACTAGAAACACTCATGTATCACTTAGACTAAGCATCTCTGAGACACTTATATTTGGTGAGATTAATTTCACCTCGGCTGTCCAAAGAGATGTACACAGAACACAGGAAACATGCAGCTGATGACCCCTGTCCTACGGCCATCCAGCCTCATAGTCTAAGACACAGCAAGACAGCACAAGGTTATCCTGCATTCCTGTCAGCTGGCTTGTGGGCAGTTTTTTCTCCTCCCACAGGTCCCTTCTGACATTTCTCAGCTTCTCCTGTGAATGCAGCAGCATCCTTTGCATAACTGACTTACTCTGCACACAACCGTATATACTCACACAGTCTCATGCTCTGAAAAACATAAGCTTCATGTGAAACAATGGTCAGGAGTTATTTAAGTACTTTTTATCACAGAATCATAGAATCATACCAACTGCATGAAGTTCAACAAGGGCAAGTGCCAGATTTTGCACCTGGGACACAACAACCATGGCTGTACATACAGACTGGGGAATGAGATGCTGGAGAACAGCTCTGCGGAGAGGGATCAGGAGGTTCTGGTCTATGGCAAGCTGAACATGAGCCAACAGTGCCCTGGCAGCCAAGAGGGCCACCCATGTCCTGTGTGCATCCAGCACAGCATTGCCAGCTGGGCGAGGGCGGTGATGGTCCCGCTCTGCTCTGCACTGGTGCGGCCTCACCTGGAGCACTGTGTGCAGTTCTGGGCAACACAGGATAAAAAGGATATAAAGCTACTGCAGAGTGTCCAGAAGAGGGCTACAAAGCTGGTGAAGGATTTGGAGGGGAAGTGGCTAAAGTCACTTGGTTTGTTCAGCCTAGAAAAGAGGAAACTGAGAGGAAACCTCATCATGGACTACAGCTTCCTCACAAGGGGAGGAGGAAGGTCAGGTGTCGATCTCTTATCTTTATTCACCAACGACAGAACCCGAGGGAATGGCAGGAAGATGTTTAGGGACATTAGGAACAGGCTCTACCCCCAGAGGGTGGTGGAGCACTGGAACAGGGTCCCCAGGGAGGTGTTAAAGTCCCAAGCCTGACAGTGTTCAAGAAGAGACTGGACAACACCCTCAGACACATGGTATGAACTGTGGGGTTGTCATATGCGGGGACAGGAGTTGGACTCGATGATCCTTGTGGGTCCCTTCCAACCCAGGACATTCTATGATTCTAAGTGATTGTCTCAGTTGATTCTCTTGCCATTTTGTAGGGGGAAAAGCAAGGAAAAAATATTTAATTTAACTTGAGTTTGAGTCAATGCTGTATTCAGTTTCTGAAAAAGATAAATTATGTAATGATTTTTTTGAGCAAAACAATGTATTAAGGCAAAATGAAATCACAGAATATTTTAAATTATTCAGAACCCGCTTCTTTTGCATAGTGAAAAGGGCATTTTTGTCTAAGAAGATTGCTCAAAGCTAAGTCTATGCAGACAACAAACGATGAAGGTGCAAGCAAGATTAGTGGGGATATGCCATTCCCAACAGAGTACTTTTACTTCTAAAATCTGTTTTAATGATGAGGAGCAGAACAAACTTGGTCACAGAAAATACGATAGCTTAGTGAGGTCCTTAATCTAGCCTGTTTCCCCCATATGAAGAAACTGTACTGAAAGAAAAATAAATACAAACAAACCAAAAAGAAAAAACAAAACAAAACAAAACAAAAACAAAAATTAAAAAAAAACCCACCCAAACAAAGCAGAGAAAATCCCAAACATATCCAAAGTAAAGCAAAACAAAACAAAATAACTTACTGTCTTCTTCAACATTTTGACGGCGTAAGGTTTCTGGGTCCCTTTCTGCCTGCATCTGTAGACAATGGATGTAGCCCCACTAAATTTAAAAAAAAAAAAAAAAAAAAAAAAAAAAAGAATATTTGTACATAGGCCTCTTCGAATATGTCAGTAAACAGAGTTGTCTAGCTGAAACTACATTTTCTACTCCTCCCAGTTTCGTCAAACACCTCATTTTTCTCCACAGATGCAACAACAACAACAAAAAAGTCAGTATTAAAACTGCTCTCTGTTGAACTTCAAAGGTTATTCAGCCAACAGAACCTGCAAGAGCTCACAATGCCTCTTGGTCACATCTTTTCTGACTCCTGACCCATCCTGGAGGTTTCCTCAGGGTTGCAAGAATGTAATCCAGGCCCAAACCTGTGACAACATGTCTTTGTTAAGGAAACTCATTTGCTACAATTAGTTGCACAGGGATTTTTTAGTAACTGTTAATGGCAGTAATGGGGAGTAAGACGGAAAATAAGATCATTATTGTGTTGTTCCCTGCCCAGTTTCCCCAAGAATCAATTTCACTATAAGATGGAGCGAGCACCACTTTTGGTTAATTCAGTGGTAACTGATGGGGCTTGTTCATAGCAACACAGAACTGGGTTTACATCTTCCTGTTGCCTTAAAGGCATATTCACTTGAACGTGCTAAATCTGAGCACTCATAACATAATTATGGCTCTGCTGGTTGTAAGGCACTTCTCTGAGTGGCAAGTTGGGCTAGACAGTCTCCAGAGGCAGGCTCAGCTGCAGAGGTTACCTGCTGTGCTCTAGTTTTTACAATCAAGGAAGGGACCTGTACTCTATAAATTAGCTAAAGAGAGGAAAAATCTCTGGCAAAACAATAATGGTTACAAAAAAATTCCAATACCTTTATATTCTACCACATTTATGTTTAGATGCCACTGAGCAACCCAGTGTCAGCCACTATCAAGATGGATGCACTGAAGTCCTGCATGCCAGTGCTGAATTTGAGGCATTTTTGGAAGCCTCCTGTCCTCAGGAGATTTGTTGTCCACTCAGCACCTTGGAAGAGCTTCAGATTTTTAAGCTACAGGGGACTGCCATTATCACACACCACTTCCGAACAGCCTACATTGCACAACTGCACACAGCCACTCTGCAGTAAAAGGATTTCACATGTACCATACACCAAATTGAACTGCAGATCTCTCTGAATCAGAAGAAATCCACTTCAGTATATCTGTAGGAGATGACCATGAGCTGCAGAATGACACAAGAAGCTTGCCTTTAAACAAGGGAATAGCATAGCCATGTTCAACTGCATGAATAAAGCTGTGACACAAGGTTTATTATTCTGGATGTACTGCTGTACAAAATGGCCATGCATGCTCTGGACTTCTCCCTCCTTACCACAGTCACAGGTGCCAGATGATCCTCTGAGTAGGCATGCCCATATTTTTATGCGTACATGAGCGAGCATGCAAACTGGCATTTGATTGAAAATATTTCTTTCAGAAAGACCTCTTCATCAGAAAAGGTCACCTGGGCAAGGGTTATGCAGCTCAACCATCTGAGGGTTTGTGTGCATCAAACGCACCTAAAGTAATCTTCACTTCATCTGAAATCCTAAAATGATTTGTCTCTCATAACAGGGTATTCATAAATGTGTGGGAGTACTGCAAGCCTCAGTGACTACCAGAATCATTACACGAATTTAACTAGATTTTCCCTCCTTGGCCAAGTCTCAAAAGGCTCTATTTAGCAAGAAGAAAAAAAAATATATCACATAAAAAAACCCAAAACTCACATCTTCTAAGTACAACCAAAATGTTAAAACATAAAGTTCTAAGGATCTGCTATGATAGGGTTTATATCTCAAATATTTCATTACAGCCCTGTAATAAGGAAGTCATCGAATACACTGCAAATCATTCATGGACCCTGTTTCACGTATTCAAAGTGTAATAACCGTTAAACTCATTAGTTTATATATGCTCTTATTAAGTAGGCAGCAAAACTTCTAGCAACACAGGGCAGTCACTGTCTCTCA
Organism: Columba livia; assembly: GCF_036013475.1. NCBI lineage: Eukaryota > Metazoa > Chordata > Aves > Columbiformes > Columbidae > Columba > Columba livia. The sequence continues at coordinate 37,014,086 of NC_088642.1, forward strand.
GTAATGCTACTGTCAGTGTTTGCTTTACCAGTCTGTTACCTGACCCTGCAAAGTCCTCAATATAAATAAAAACCTAACCACTAGAATACCTCTGATGATTTAACAGAGCTGACTTAGTGATGATATGGGCAGCTACACCAGCAGTGGTAGCATGGCACAACCTGTAACAGTTAATTTGACTGCACTCAAAGCTGGAAGAGAGGCAGCATAATCCTTGAAAGAGGCATGTCACAGCTTGGAGAGACAGGAATTTATGAAGGCATGTCCAGATGAGCAGTTTGCCATCAGGCTCCTTAGCCACAGAATCACAGAATCACCGAATCACAGAATGTTAGGGATTGGAAGGGACCTCGAAAGATCATCTAGTCCCATCCCACTGCTGGAGCAGGAACACCTAGATGAGGTTACACAGGAATGTGTCCAGGGGGGTTTTCAATGTCCCCAGAAAAGGAGACTCCACACCCCCCCTGGGCAGCCTGTTCCAGTGCTCTGTTACCCTCGCTGAGAAGAAGTTTGTTCTCAAATTTAAGTGGAACCCCTTGTGTTCCAGTTTGATCGCATTACCCCTTTTCCTACCATTGGCTGTCACCGAGAAGAGCCTGGCTCCATCCTCGTGACACTCACCCTTTATATATACACCCAAAGGGGCTAGTTTATAAATTATTTCCTATTCTAAATATTTCTGACAGCACGTCCCTGGAGTCCTAATTGGGGAAAAAACAATAACAAGATATTGCAAGACTTGGGAATGCTCTGAGGGAGTTATCTTTTGGTTTATGTGCCTATGTCTAGCTCTGACAGACATGTTCCCACCAGTCAGGAAAGAGATCACTGAGCTAACACTGCCTTCCTCTTTCACACCAGAAAGCAGCACTAGGACTCAGGAGCAGGATGGCAACCTGCTTACACAATACCTGGGGCAAACCTTTGCAGACAACCATTTCTAGTACAGACCTGACTCCTTGTCTCTTTGGTGATAACAGGATCTTTTTGCTTCTTTCCATTAAAAAAAAAAAAAAAAAAAAAAGGAGGCAAAAAAAAAGCACCAGGTGGGGAGGACTGGGGAATGCAGATTGTGGGTCTTAAAGTAAATGTGCAAACAGAACTGCCTTGAGCAAATTTTGCATTTTGCTTTGCTTATTTTGGCTTCCTGCTGGAGCTCAGCAAGCCTTCTGCTGAATCGGCACATACAGCTTTCCTGAGCCTGTATGATTTGGAAGGTCACCAACATAACTGGAGTAATTCAAACTTTTATCACCAAACAGCAATGAGAAGTTTCAGCTGCAAAAATCTCATGTGCAACTGAAAAGCTCAGGGAGCTGCTAGTTGTAACCCCTCGCCCTTTTACAGAATCAAACCTTGACTGCGATCAACTGGGCTCTCAAGTCTTGGTCTGGAATTTCTATCAACTAAACACTTCATTTGTACATTTGGTCAGAAAACACAAATATGCAGAAGGCAAAAATTCTTGTGGAAACATGCCTCTTTCTACAGGCATGAAAATTATGGACAGATAGACAGACTGTGAGACTCTCAATGTCCCATTTGCTGCAGGTGGTGTTCCACTTCATCTGAGTGACAATATTAGAGATCACCTATGCTCAATGGCTTAGGCACTTATTTGGTAAGCAGCACATACCAGCACTTGGGAATATTTAATCCTACAGTATGAACAGTTTCAACAGAAGGAACAGAGAGGACCCTAAGCCCAAGCAGCTAATAATTACTTGCAGAAGTACATTGCACTGTGTGATGGACAAGCAACCCATTCACAATTCAGACTATAACAGAAATCAGAAATTAAGTCGCCCATACTCCAGATGAGTTCAACCACAAGATTGTTCACTATATTGTCTTGGCATATTCAGAACTGATCCTATCAACACGTCCCTCTTTGTAGTTGGGAGAATACATACGTACATACATACATATATCTTTGCATATATACACACACACTTAAACTTATATGAAATATTTTGTTATACGTATTTGTGTACTTAAGTATGCATTTATTTAGTTCTAAAGAAAAATAAGATAAGTCTTAAAGGAGTATCCAGCTGTTGCTTTTTGCATCTCTGCCTAGAAGAGGGTGCCTGAACTCAAAACATAAATTATTTGAAGTTGCCTGAAACAATACAAAAAAAGGCATATTCCCGGAATCTACAGTTGGCCAACTTAGAGAACAGTAAAAAATAGAATTCCTACATAGTTGAAAACATTGTCATTCTCTTTTACTGACATACGTATTTCTGTCTGGAAAGCTGCTCACAATTCTGTTAGAGATTTACATTTTAAAGCCCACGTATAACTGCGAACATACTAAAGAAAAAAGAAAAACAAACACAAAAACTACGATGTATGCTATATGCCTTACTACATAAACTTGTTTCTATATTCAGTTTTGACCTTCTAAAAATCTAAAAATAATGTATACATCTTAGCCACTTGGTCGTAATGGACAATAAAAACACTCACTTCCCTGTGATGCTACCTACAATGAGGATAATGAGAAATCATAAGAAACCTTGTGATGTCCTGCGCATGGAATGTGTCACAGCTGCTATGCATGCAACTCAGTTTTAGCACAGATCTACACAGTTTTTCAAAAGGACGGCCCCAGTTTGGAAGTGCTATATCTTTGAAATTGGGTCCATCTTTTTGAAACACCCTGTAGTTTTCCTGCAGTACAAGTACTCTGGCAACATGATAAACTCACTCAGCCATTATTCCAGTAACTGGATGAAAAATGTGAAGTATTAAAAGTACTTCTTAATACATGAAATTAGACTAAAATTCAATGACTGATCTCTATATGTGTGTTGTTTTCCACACAGATTTGAAAAGTGCTTTAAAAAATATTAGAAATGTATGCATAAAACTTTTTGCCCCCCTAGTATATATTTTGTTGAGTATTCTTGATTATTCCTGTGATTATCCACAGGTGTTATTAAATTCACAATTATCTTAGAAAGCCTTATTTTAGAGATTGGGCGACAGCACCATAGCGTTCTGCCTTTGCTAAGGAGCCCACACTCTGAAACCAAGAGAAAAGGCATGGTCACCCTTCAAGTATATATAGTCAAAATGAGTGCTGTCAGCACAGATGGAAGAAAGGCAGGGATGCCCAGGAGGAGTGTTAAGGAGGTGGAAGTGATCAGCAGAATTTGCACATAAAGGAGAAAATGGAATTTGCAGGATCAGGCCTGGCCCATGGTGGAGACTGGCAGAGAGAGAAAAGCCAAGGCAAGAAAAAGAATAGAAATTGAGCCAGGCTGGAAAAAGCCTTTCATCCCTCACACCCACAAAAAGCTTCTGCCTCTGAAACAGGAGCAGCAACCAACATGAAATACAGCCAGAAGTTCATCTGGTCACAGGTAGGTAGGACAGTTTTTATAATAAATGAAACAACAACAATGCATCAAAAAAACCCACAACCCAGCCACTGGCAGTATTTTCACTGGAAGTAGAGAAATCGGTCCTTTCAAAAGTAGGTCATCATCTCCATAGCATGCCAACTCATCCTGGATTTTATACTGCATTTGAATCAACTCAGTACACTTCTCAATGTAATCTCCTGTAGATTTAATTTGGAATAAATTCCTTAAGTTCTGAGTTGATTTTTGAAAAATAAATTAGTTTATGCTTCATGCAGTCAAAGAACGATTACACGATCTAGTTTGTCTAAAGAAATCAGGTGAAAGAAGGAACAGTCCCAAGAAAATTGTGCTTATTACAAAGCCACGGAAATCTGTGCTGCCAAAGCTGCAATAAGAGATCAAAGTCCAGTATTGGTTTCCCTAAAGAATACTGCTTTTTTTGGTACAGTTTACAGAAGCATGAAGTTAAAATACATTAATTCACTCTTTCTTGTATATACAGTAGAAGGTTGAAATGGATTTATAGGAATGAAATTACTGTTCCTAGACTTCAAAATTAAATGCCCCATTTGAAGTTAAAGACTGGAAAGAACAAAAAAATCATGGACAAAGCTTTTGCCACACATGCAAATGGAAAATACATTTTAAAAATGCATATTCCATGGCATTACTACTATTGCCTTCATTTAAAAACTCAGAAATTCTTACAACTTGCATTTCATATAAGAGTGTATCAAAACAAACTTTCTTCCTAAAGTAAACTCACAAGTAATTCTTAAATTATTCAAATTTTATCTAAAAACTTTTTCTAAACATCAATATCTGCATATACAACACTTGAAAGCAATTGTGCACAACTGCAGCCCTCTCTGCCCCCTCATTATTTCACAACTTGTGAAGAGAACGGAAAATTTCCCAAAATGAACATAATGTAGGGGGAAAAAAAACCTTGAACTCCCACATTATATAGTGAATAAAACTAATCTTTGAAGAAGGCATGGCTGGTGGAAAAAACATACACAATTCTGGAAAGGAAAACTAATGCCATTGCATTCCAGAGTTCTATTTGATTGTATTTTGACAAGAAAAACATCCACACATTTTCAGGTTTTGATTCTCTGACTTTTAGCTGCTGATTTTGTAATTTCTGAGATGAAAGAACTTTTTAGCAATTGATTCCTGTTGATGCTGGCCTGCAAAGGCAATGCAATAGACCAACAAGGTATTTCTGATATTCAGCCTTCACTGCATTCATCAGACAAACAAAAGGAGCCTTACATAAGCACATTGTTGGCAAAAGATAAATGCTGTGTTTAAATAAATGCTAATTAAACTAGTGCTTGCCCATATCCTTGAACCTTTAACTTCCACAGATAATTTGTAGAACTGCAGTCCTTCAGATGTGGGCTACATTAGCTGATGAAACACTAAAATGCAGCAGTACAAGCCACCTTTGCTGCACTGGCTCGACCAGTCACTGCTAATTCCTGCTGGGACTGCAGCAACACATTTCTCACTAACTTTCAGTAGGCCGCCGCCATCAAGTATTGCATGAAATTTATACAAAAAACCTCTATCCCACAGAGACTCTAAACACTTCACTACCCTGGCTTTAGTGCCTTTTAAAACAGTGGGCATTCAGCTAGGGGTTAAATTAGCTGCATTCTATAATAGCCATGTCCACAATAGATTATTGCCCCACCTCAAATACTACTTCTTAAGTCTCTGTTTAGCTGGTGGGTAAACATCAAGGACCAGAAACAGACCACCAACAATACATGTTGATGAATCTGGCTGTTCTGTCTTCAGTTGAACAGAAGAATACAGCTGACCCAGACTTACTAAAAGAGCAAGAATCATAATCTCAGACTTTAAACTGCATTGAATTTCAGAGGTTACTGCTTTGCTGTGTGTACACTGCTCTCCTTGGTGTAAATCAACCCTCAGAAAGTTGGCTCACGAGCAAAGCTTCAAGTAAGACTGCTGAAATGCAGATATGAGGTGAAGATCAGAGAACTTCATACAGCACTGTGGAAGAAAAATGTATAGAAAATACATTCACTCTTTCTCCTTTTTCCTTTAGCCCTTTTAGAAAATTTGGTTACACTGCACATAAGAAAAACTGTATTTCTAAAACAGCAGGGGAATTTGCAATAAGAAAACCAATTTCTTCCCTACCAAGTCTGAAAAAAACCTGAAGCTGAAAGTTGACTGAAAAGAATTCGTAATAGCGTCAGGTCGATTTTTCAACATGAAACTTTTGAAGTTCAATAGATCCAAAACCTGATTTTGAATGTTTTCTTTAGAACTGAGTTTCCTTTGAGACATCTCTTTTCAGGGAGAGTACCCACTCATGTTTAGACAGTTCAATGAGATACAAGGAGCAAAGAAAAGGAGGTAGAAGACTGAACCAAGTGAACTGCTGTTCTATAAGGATGCAGACTTTTGTCCTTGGTACTGAACCTTGGAAACACTGGGGTAAATTTTCAAAACCAGGTGCTTAGACTACCCATGCAACATGCAGACCCAAATCCTTGGACTGGCAGTCTCAGGCATATTCTCGAAGCAGCAGACTCTGTGCGTGTGCTTTCTGTCTATGCTGTGTCTATGCTATGCTATGACATGCTGTGCAGCTGCCATCCCTTCCTAAGCAGCACACAAGGCCAGACGACTGAAGAAGTTCAGTGAAGATAGCTCCCCCAGAAACACATGTCTTATTTTAAGCACAGTTTAAAACTTTTATCTCGTAAGCAGCACCTTTTTCCCCCTTTCCTCTTTAGAGAGACGAATGAAGAACAAACACTGTTTATTTAATCTTAATGAAGAGTGCATTTGAGGAGAGAGAGCCCTAAGCAGAAAAAAAATTTAAAAACCTTTGAAATTATGTTGTGAGACCTTCTTTCCTAGGCAGAATTGCCTGCCTGTTTTTCACCAGTGACAGATCCCTTCATCAGGAAGTGTTTTAAACAGCCTGTACTTTGAGTGGGTGTCAACATCATTGATTACCACTCTTCATGACAATTCCCAGGTGCAGAAGGCAAACCAGACTTTGCACTGAATGACAACATGTGGCAGTACAAACAGCTTAACACATCCTGTAATGACTCTTGTTTTCTTCTGGTCAAGGGAAGGGAAGTGAAAGAAGGGAGTTTACAGAAATTTGACAACTAGCAGCTTGCTCTGTATAGAAAAAAAGTAACCTTTTAAAATCAGACAGGGCAAATTTCATGGATATTTATGTCTGTATATTTAAACGAAGCTTTGAACAAAATTATTTACCAGGTAATTTAGGCCAAGTCATTTCTGGGATACTACAAGCTCTTGTGCCCATGCTTATCCTGAACAGCCCTCACTTTGTAAGCTATGCAGCTTACTCCTTGGAGGTTCATTTTGTGCTGAATCATCAACTCCTATGCAATGGTTTCTCTGAATAAGTTGCTTTTGCCAAGAAGTTTATGTGCAGTGCCAACGCAGGATCTCTTACCACAAGACAAACACCAAAATTTTAATATATGGCAGACTTAGAAGTTACTTGGCTTTTTTCTAGCTACTCTATAATTTCTTCTTTAAACAAGGCAAGATATCTATTCATAACAGGTAGGACTGAAAGCCAGGCAATGAAAAAGAGTTCAGAGGAGTGAATTATATTTTGTCAATGCTCCCTATATGAACACTTTTTATAATGTTTTGTGAATTCCAACCATACTTACATGTATGCTCCATTAAATATACTATCTTTTGATAACCGAAATAATTCATTTTCCATAGTAGGGAGCACTTTTAGTCTGTCATTTCTAATATTTTTGTAACATTCAGAAAACCTAATTTGCTATCATTCTAACAATAGCCTCCAGACTTACACTTGGTTGTAATTTTACTGCATTAAAAAAGCTGCAGTAGAAACAGGAAGCAGCAGCAGGGAGCACACTGATATTCTACATAAAACAGAAAAACAGATTTCCTGAGAAAATGAAAATAGTATAAGGTAATATAGTCTGCTGCAGGTCGTGTCCATCAAAGCAATAAGTTCTGCAGTCCTGTTAAGTCACAAATGCTAACTTACTGCAAGTGTGGAGAAGGTATCAAGTCAGGCCTGCTCTTCCAAAACTATAAAGCCCAGCCTTTCTAGCTGAACACACTTTGTTTCTGGTGGCTGGGAAAGACCTAAGTAGGTCTAGCCCTTCCTTGAATGTTGAATTTCCTACATAGGCACATCAAAATGGTGCTGTGTCAATCCTGAGCTATCCCTGCCATGAGGAGGCAGTTGCCCTGGAGCACTTTCTACCACCCAGGCTGGTGCCACCTCTCCCACCCTCCCCAAGGGACAAAGTGGGCAGAGGCTAGGGTCACCACACCTTCCTTTTCAGACTTACAAGAATGCCATGCATAACTGTCATGGGTTGACCTTGGCTGGCTGCCAGGTGCCTACCAAGCTACTATGCCACTTCTCCATCAACAGGACAGAGTGGGGAAGAAAATATGATGAAAAAGCTTGTAGGTTGAGATAAGGACAGGGAGATCTCTAAACAGTTTCCAGCATGAGCAAAACAGACTCAGTTTGGGGAAATTTATTTTAATTATTGCCCATTAATAACAGAGTAAGATGATCAGAAATAAGAACAAAACTGAAAACACCTTCCCCACCCTTCACATCTTCCTGAATCAACTTCACTTCCAACTCCTCCACCTCCTCCTCTCAGGCAGTGCAGGGCAATGAGGAATGGGGGTTGTGGTCAGCTCATCACATTGTCTCTGCCGCTCCTTCCTCCTCACACTCTTTCCCTGCTCCAGCCTGGGGTCCCTCCCGCAGGCCTTCACAAAGTGCTCCAGTGCAGGTCCCTCTCCACAGGGCCGCAACTCCTGCTAGGAACCTACTCTAGAATGGACTCTTCATGGGGTCACAGCTTCCTTCAGGCATGTCCACCTGCTCCATAAGCTGCAGGTGGGTATCTGCTCCACCATGGACCTCCATGGGCTGCAGGGGACAGCCAGCCTCACCATAGTCTGCACCACAGGCTGCAGAGGAATCTCTGTTCCTGCACTTGGAGCACCTCCTGCCCTCCTTCTTCACCGACCTTGGTGTCTGCAGGGCTGTTTCTCTCACATTGTTCTCACTTCTTTCTTACGCTGCTGCTGTGCAATGATTTTTACCCCTGCTCAGGTTTCTTATCACAAAGGCACCACGAACATTACTGACAGGCTCAGCTTTGGCCAGCAGCAGGTCCATCTTGGAGCCAGCTGCAACCGACTGTGTCTGACATGGAGGGAGCTTCTGGTGTGCTCACAGACGTCACCTCTGCAGTGCACCCCTGCCCCTACCAAAACCTTGCCAGGTACACCCAAGTACAACAACCCTTTGGGAATCTCACCAGATGTCAAGGTACATCATACTTACCACGTCCACTCTATCCCCTAGGAAATGGACACTCTGCCAAACAAAATATAAAAAAAGCACTTGCTAAGTCACACAAAGACTCAAGGCATGCCAATATTGCTAGCCTCTCTCTTACCACTCTCTAAGCTCTTACAAATTGATCATTCAGTAACTTATTGCAATAATTTTCCAGGTATTGATGCATGCCTTACTAAACTACAATCCACGGACTCAATCACTCTTTTTTCACTTATCTGTATTTTGCTTTTTTCTAGACTTTTGGGACCTCACTCATCTGTAGTCACCTCTCAAGGATAACAGCTAAACAGTCAAGTTTTGCTCCCAAGAGTTTCCTTCTTCAGCATTATGAGGTGAGCATCACCAACTCACTACTGACATCAGTGCTCTGACTTACTTAAATATTCACACATCTGCTATAATTGGGCCTCTAATTTTCTATTAACCTTCTGCAAAGACACAGCTTTCTCTACACAATGTTTTATTTGCTTGTCTTCCATATTAAGTAAAGGACTTAACTTTTTCTTCTTTTTCATTTTCCTTGCAGCACATTTCTCAAATCTCTTCCTTGGTGGATATAATCAGTTATGCACTTTTCAGCTTTCTCCCTCCCCAGAGCTACTGCTGTCTCTTCTGTTCCATGTTTCTTTTTCTGCTTTTTGTGAAATTCCATTTTTCATCTTCCTATTATTTGACAGCTTGTGATGCAGATATTTATACCTACATTAACTTCAACAGGATGTTCAGAGTGTCACAGAAACCATTCTCAGTGTTGGTGATCACAGACCATCATGGTAAATATAGGCAGAACATAAACTAAAATCCTAACAAATAAAAATGTTACAGCCTTCTGTCCTGAGGCAAAACCTCTCCTTGTTAAAATACAATTTTCATGCCAGCCTGTATCAGGGACATGATTATCTGAGAAACTGACTTCCAAGTGCTGCATTCTTCTTTCACTAGATTTCTTCAGGTAAGTCCAGTTAAACTGACTTCTTAAGAAGGCATATTGGCTTTTTTGAAAGGTGAACCCAAGGTGTTCAAATACACATGTATTTCATCTCCTGTGAGAATCGCGAACTTCTGACATAGTCCATTTGCTAATCTTTCAGCAGGATGTGCCTGGTTACAGGCATGGAAATCAAATGCTGCTGCTGCAGAGATGCTGAAATAGCCTGGCCATATGGTGAAACTCTGTAGAGAGAAAGAGGGAAAGAAATCCGAAAAAGGTCACCCTGAGTCAGAAGAACCACATTTCTCCAACTGATTCATTTGGGTTGCGAAACACTGTGGCAGATTCACTCCACCTCCCCCAGCCAAACCAGCAGCAGTTTGATCCAGGCACCAGAGGAGGTAAAAGCCTGAGCTGCAACCTGGACAAGAGCTCCTTTCAGGAAACCCACTAGGAAGCAGAACAGAAAATGAACACCGATAAGTTGTGGGTGCAGGTAGTCTCGTGCATACCTTTCCCACTGTATGCGATTTGACTACGAGTCAGCCACTTTGTTCTATAAATATGACAACCTAGGTGAGCCTACTTTGAGCTGTCTCTGCTAAATTGGCTGGCTGCATGGCAATGGTTTTATTACTCACAGGTCAGTGGATGAGCCCAGTTTGAGTTTCATATCAATCATTTAGCTTAAGTAAATGCATATTAAATACAATGAATCATCTAGAACTATAAGGTTGTATGATTTTTAATATACTTGCTGCTTCATGTTACTTAGTAAGCTGGATTTGCTAAAATATTAAGCTGTAAAGTTCTGCTCATATTTACCAAGAACAACAACAAACTACACTGAACACCTGCAAAATAAGGTCCAGTTTGCACTTCACTGGGAAGAACAGAACTGACTGGGAAAAAAAATACCAATTGAAGGCTAACGTGAAGACACTACATATATCTGCAGAAAGGGGCCTATTTTGCACTTTGCTGAGAAGAAAGGATTTATTCAGACAAAACAGTGTCTGCAAGGCTATGGACTATAAACAGTATCTACAGCTAAACAAAACAAAGGAACATGTGAGATTAGTGAAAAAGATCCATTGAGAAGCAAGAAGACCCCGAAGAGAAATATTGCTATTGGACTGAATCATGGCATGAATGGCCTCTAAAGATACAAAAGTCTGTGGTTTTCTATGCTTGAGTGGGACCTCTGTGCAGGTACAGAGCCTGAGCCAGCCCTCCTGATACTCTCTATTAAATTTTTTTTCTGAGAATTTTGTTTCCTGAAAGTCTGTTCTGCATACTGTTACCAGGCCTCACCTGAAAGTTTGCCTCTGAAGTTCTAAAATATAAGATTCCAGAGCAAATGGTTATTAGGGGGGGAATGCCTGAAAGTTTGCTTTTGCAAATGGGTACAGGCCTACCCTGAAAGTTTGCCTTTGGAGCTTTAAAATACAGGCTCCGGAGTGAACAGTTAACAGGGAGAAAGGAATCCGGGCAGTTTGCACCGTGATGGATACAGTTCTCACCTGAAAGTTTGCCTCCAGAGCTCCAAGACACAGACTCCAGAGTGAATGGTTATCAGGGAGGGAAGATGCCTGAAAGTTTGCTTTGTGAACAGGTACAGGCTTCTGGAGAGAAGGTCAGCAGCATTTGGCTTGGCATATTTCTCCCATGCAGTAAATAGTAGAGTGAACCTGCCACTAAACTCTTTTAAGTCGCACTTCTCTTTGAGAAATCTAGACATTATTCTGCAGTAAGCAGAACTCTAAATTACTCCGCTGTGACAAACACCTCTTAGTTTTTGTCACTGGATTGCTCTCAAGGAGTAAGGGCTCAGGGCAAATATTATGAAGTTACACTCAGCAAGTACTTCCATATGGCTCAATTCCAAACAGTATTCTTGTTATCCATTGTGAATCCTCCCTCTCCTCTCAAAGAAACTGGACAGAAGGAATTTGGATGTTCCTAGTGTGTTTATCAGCTGGAAAACTGAAGTCCATTTACCAACATCTCTTTTTCCAGCCACATGGGAGAAGATGAATTGTGTTATTTGTACCAAGTCAGACAATGTTCCTGTGTTGAACTGGTCTAACACCATATTGCCTCTGCTTGAGAATCCACTACTGACTCACTGAGCTTTCACTCAATGGTTCACTGCTCATGAATTCAAATGAATCCTCTGCACTTCCCAGAGGTACAGTCAAGAGCAGTGAACACAACAGCAAACTCCAAATATTTCAAGGAGCCGAATCTATTCTTCACTGTAGCATGAAAATTAAAAACATCTCACCAACACACAAGGACTCGAGGCAGTACTTTAAAATCTAGGTGCACAAATTTTAGCCAGAGATTCTTTCATCCCACATTTAACAGAACACAATTTGTATTACATTGCATTACCATACAACAGGAACAAAATGCGAGCGTGGGCACCAAGAGGGTGAGAGAACAGGAGAGTACTATTTATGGAAGTAGAAATAAGTACAACATATCCAGTCAAAGTGCATTTTTAAAAAATAATTTCATTGGCACTTTCAAGTACCCCCTAAAAGGTACCTTTAAGGAAACTTTCCTTTGCTTTGCTTAGTGATAGTGTTTTGCCATCGTCATGATTTCTAGAAGTCTGCCTGACTCCATGGACACTGGCATTTACTGCAGCCTACTGTCTCCTAGAAAACATACATGAACTTCTGATGGGAAATATCCCTTTTCATAGCAGATAACATCTTACAGTCTTAAACCACCTCACAGATAATTGCTCAACTTCTGGTAACTTCCTTATGGCACAGTACTGAAGTACTGTAAAAGAATACATGCTGTGCATAAAAGAGTTTGCTCTGAATGCAGTTTATAATCATTACATTATTTTTCTTGCAGGTAAACCAGAATTACCAGCCATATAATATCAACTCCTTTCACTTTTATTGTCCCAGTATTTGAAACTCAAAGGAAAAAGAGATTGCCAAACCTAGGCTACCCTCAGGACCAGACCGCAAATGATGTTACCAGAGGGCACGGCACAGCCACGCTGATGTGTCCTCTGACGAACAGATGATCTCTGAGGCTCGAATGCCCACCTACACTCAGGCACGAGGCTGCTCTGTGGGAAAAGCACACCATGCCCACACTGGCTCTTGAGATTACTTGATCAGACTTGACTCAGCCTAGCCAGTAAGATTTTTGACTATTAGGAAAACTGGGCAAACAAGGAAGACATGTTTAAAGAAAACTTAGGAGGCATTCAGACAACACTCAGCTAGTACCAAGCTACCAAAAGTTTTAACAAGCCATGGATGGCAAAGGGGTAAAATGCACAACATGCTCATTACTACTTACAAGATAACAGAGAGATACTGCCTCTGGCTTTAGGAAAAATGAAAATTTAAACAGAGGAAATCCCAACCATTCACATCTGAAGAAACACATACTTGCTGCTTGTTCAAAGGCACCCTTATGAAGATAAATGGTCAGAATAATCAAACTTTGATAATACTGTGGAAGCTATTCACCACCTTCATGTGCTCCAAGCCTGTACTTCAGACTATGATTTCACCACAAATATGACATATTTTGCATGCTGTTACTGGTAACAATAATTACAGAAGTTATCCTAGATTAGTACATTTTGGCTTAATATGGCTTAATATATGTGTTACTTGAATGCAGTCATACTAGAATAACATAGGCAGCAAAAGTAACTCCCAGTTATGGGGAACTTTAGACTCATTTGTTGATTTCTGTGAAATAGCATAGATTATGTGAGGAAGGACAGGGAAAACATCATCCTTTTTTTTTTTTTTTTTGGCAAGCTGTGGTTGGAAAATACTCTGATTTCTAATGTCTCAACAAACCTGCTTACTTGCCTGCTGAAACTGACAACTATTGCTAACCTACTACCCAACATATTGTTGCAAATATTAAGAAAAAATAAAATGAAAGCAGCAAACTTCCCATTTAGTTTGTCACACAACTAACCACCCCAGTTCCATCTTCATTCCCCTTCTCTCACCAACGGCATATGCAACTTTGTAAAAGCATCACATTTTGTTCCTAAAGGAAGAGCACAGCATTCAGCACATTTTCTAGTTATGAGAAAGGTCTAGTGACTGTATCAGTAACAAAATCAAGAGCTACTATGTTTTCTCCCAGTTTGCTTTATTAATCTGCCTGACTAGAATGTAAAGATATGAAATTATTCCTCTAAGTTTCAAATCTACTCCAATCAACTGTAATGGCACAAAGTCAGAGGGTCATAGTTTGTCCATCAGAGTTAATTTAATTTGCAAAGAGTTAACAGTAATTACCCATAAACAAAGATGTATGGGTAATTGGTTTAGATGCTTAGTTTATAGCAGTGTAGTTTGTCAACTAATGAAAAACAGTGGCTGTGATAAATCAAAGTCCCTCGCCTTACTGAAGTAAAAGAAAGGAGGAGACTACTAAAAAAAGAGCAGAAGCCTGGTATTGTAATTTCATTACTCCATGATCAGAATGATGCATCCATTAGTCTGAGATGGGAGGAGGAAGGTGGGCGAGCTCAGGTGGGAAGCAGGCTCTGCCCTCTCCCAGTGCAGAGGAGGAGAGGGGATGGCGCAGGCACCGGCCGCCAGCCCTGGGCAGGGTGAAGGCGTGGGACCATGGCAGGCAGCCTCCCACTGATGGAAGCACTGGAACTGCAGGGCTGCCCTGGCTTACAGGCAAGGCTGCCATTGCCAGCGACAATGATGAGGGGCAGCCTTCCCATCCTGCAGCTATTGCTGCATTAGCAGTTCCCAAACGGGACCTTCTTTATCTCACTGAAAGTTCACTGTTACATGGACCATTTGTAAGCACAACCACTTCATTTACAGAAACTGTAGAAAATATATCTATTTTCAACATGGGTGCCTACAGCACTATAGCAGGCTCACAGTCTTTTGGCTAGAGCTTTTTTTTTTCCCCTTGAGTTGCTTTTGAAATTTGTTTTGGAGGTTTGTTGGGTATGGTTTTGTCCTGGTTTTTCCAATTTATCTTCAAAAACTTGTTTTTGTAAGGGCTATTACAAATGAACACACAAAGTTATTTTTTCATACCACAGTACTAGAAATGTGCGGTACACAGCAATAATCTGCAATGATTTCCATTTACTCAAATACACACTCCTGCAGTGCTACACAGCACTATAACAAAAATTGTGTTCAGTTTCAGAAATCTATGCACAAGTCAAAAAAAGGACTCCATAGTTATTTCAAGTAATGTTCATATAATACAGTACAGTATTTGAAAGATGAATATGATTTTAGCCACAAAAGTCTAAAATGGCAAGAATTGCAGGAAGAGGTAGTATCTTATTAAATATACTGACATTGTTGAAAAAACAATATTTTAGTTGTTTCTTCAGATAGTACATCAGTTAACATGATCTGAGCATATGATGAAAATGCCTAAGACTTCCTTGTAAAGACAATTTCACTGAGCAGTAGAAAAAGTATAGCATATGGCAACACTTTTAAAATTGGCTGTCCTACTGATTTTTTAAAGCCTTTACTTTTCTAGCCCATCTTAGTCTTAGAACTCTTCATGTTCTCATCGAGTTAAAGGGATTGAAGAAGTTACACAATCGGGAGGAATTTGGCCAAAGCACGTAAGATGTCAGTCATCAGCACAATGTATTCTGACAGACCAGTTATTAATAAAACCTTCACGAACACGAACAGAATAACCTCAAAGTTAGCTTGGTTCTTTTTAGATAAATTTTCTTCCCAGACTAACCCAGACGAGGATTCTCAAGTACATCCAGGGAATTAGTTTTCTTCAGAGAGGAAAAAAAAAAAGAGTGAAAAGCAAACAATGTCAGTTCAAAGGAATTTAGAAAGATGTGCTATTGCAAAGTAAGACCAGCAGCAGAGACATGAAGTATTAAACTCCTCTGGCTAATTTTAACTTCCCACAATATTTACATCAGCTCTTGTTAAAACACAGGACTTCGAGTAAGTCTTCCTTATTAGCAGACTCATCAGATGCCTCATTAGCACAGACAGTCTTGCTCTACCTTGGATTTATCTCCTCATTTGTGTAACAGTCCTGTGATGCTAAGTGAAGCGCTAAATACCTTTCCTGAGCCACCAAATTACTTGTCTGACTCAATACAATTTTCTTGTTTCCATCTGAGTCTGTACAAAAACATTGAGCACAACTCATCTGATCAAATGTTGGTATTTACTTACTTGATAATCATCTAAATTCTCTTTCCAGTTAACAGAGAGAAATGGGCAATTCTGGATCATGATTAATTAAATTCTAAGGATTAAATTCACAGGTCAAGTGAAACATGCCCTGAAAGTAGTTTAATTTAACTCTGATCACACAGGCAACTACAACAGTAACTGTCTGTGGTTAGGAGAAATTACTCCCACCTTTTCTAAGTATTGCAGCCCATATAGAAATGACTTGAATGAAGATCATAGCAGTCTTTTCTCGAGACTTTCAACAGCAGCAGAAACATTACCATGATGATCTTCCCTCGTGAAACAGAGGCTTTCCACATCTCAGTCAGGGAACAGTGTTTGGTACTCTCTTGATATAGCCAATACCAAAAAAATTATGGACCTCTATCCTCTGTCTCCTCAACCAGCACAGATGAACACATGTCATGAAACCATGCTGAGAAAGCAGCTGCCTTGTATGGTGGGGCATGCACCAGAGAAGTTCCCCATAAGCACACTACCACTCAAAGCAGAAGAAGGAAGGACACAGGGAGGACAGACGTTTTTTTAAAAAAAGAGAAGCCATTCCAGAAGGGAACATGGAGAAGGACATGTATATTTTTCTATATATCTGGAGGTGAGAAAGGCAGAGACAGCAAGACGCAAAGGGAAGCTGAGAAGGGAAGCAAGCTGAAGTAAGAAGACAGGGAAATGAAGACAAGGTGGTGAGAGGAGGGGGTGGTGGGATTGTGCAGTGTGGGCCAGGAGATGTGCCAAGTGAAGAGCTGGATAGTAAGAAAGGAAGCAAAAAAAAAGGACTTCAGAACAGAAGGAGCAGCAAATAGAAAATATGTAGATAGGCTTATGGTTTCAGAGTTTGGGGAAACAGAACATGCAATGACAAAAATGTACAGTAGAGAACAAGAGCCGGAAAGAAAACTGCAAGCAAAGTTTGAGGGGAAAAAATGTATTGCTTTTCAAGATTCAAAAATGAAGAATAATACAGGGAAGAAGTGAAGAATAGGTAACAGTTTAAGTCACAGAATCACAGAATGTTAGGGATTGGAATGGACCTTGAAAGATCATGTAATCCAATCTCCCTGCCAAAGCAGGAACACCTAGATGAGGTTACACAGGAACATGTCCAGGAGGGTTTTGAATGTCTCCAGAGAAGAAGACTCCACAACCTCCCTGGGCAGCCTGTTCCAGTGTTCTGTCACTCTCACTGTGAAGAAGTTTGTTCTCAAATTTAAGTGGAACCTCTTGTGTTCCAGTTTGAACCCATTTTATGCCTTATCTTACCACTGGTTGTCACCAAGAAGAGCCTGGCTCCATCCTCGTGACACTCACTCTTTATAAACATTAATAAGGTCACCCCTCAGTCTCCTCTTCTCCAAGCCAAAGAGCCTCATCTCCCTCAGCCTTTCCTCATAAGTGAGATGCTCCACCCCATCATCTTTGTTGCCCTATGCTGAACTCTCTCCAGCAGTTCCCTGTCCTTCTTGAACTGAGGGGCCCAGAACTGGACACAATACTCCAGATGCGGTCTCACCAGGGCAGAGTAGAGGGGAAGGAGAACCTCTCTCCACCTACTGACCACCCCCCTTCTAATACACCCCAGGATGCCATTGGCCTTCCTGGCCACAAGGGCACAGTGCTGGCTCATGGTCATCCTGTTGTCCACCAGGACGCCCAGGTCCCTTTCCCCTACACTGCTCTCTAATGGATCATTCCCCAACTTATACTGAAACCTGGGGTTGTTCCTACCCAGATGCAAGACTCTACACTTGCCCTTGCTATATTTCATTAAGTTTCTCCCTGCCCAACTCTCCAGCCTGTCCAGGTCTCGCTGGATGGCAGCACAGCCTTCTGGTGTGTCAGCCACTCCTCCCAGTTTTGTGCCCTCTTGTTTCTTTTTTTCTGGCTTAGTTCAATCATTAATATCTTAGAGGAGATGCAAAACTTGCAAAACAAGATTAAGTGTGATGCCAAGTTTGTAAAGCTCAATGCAGCATCAAAAGTGCTATGTGTGAAAAAACAGTACTAGAGACTTGTTGTACCCAATGCCATTTCAAATGTTACACATTCAACAACTGAGGGAAAAATCCACACAAAACATGTCATCTGTGGCACCTGCATCAAGCTGAAGTATCAAACCCCACACTTGCATGTGAGTATAACTCATGACACCTTCACTAAAATATGATCTAAATGTGACAGTGCCATTTGTAGACAACTCTGTTGTGCAAACTAGCAGTCCGTGGTCTGGCAGATGCTACAATGGCTAACTTAAAGTGAACAAATTTCTTTAAATCAGATATGTCTGAACAAACCTGAAAAATCACCATTCTTAAAGAATGTTTGCCTGCTCTTCACATAAAAGGAAACGCGTTCTGTAAGCTGAGAAAAACACAGCTTTTAAAGAATGTAAAAAGTAACATCAATCTACCTTTAACAGACTGCCTTTAATCTTCTCCCTCAAGCCCACGCCCTCTGGTACGAGTACAGAAATTCCCTTGTGCTCCCAGACATAAATGTAAGTAAAAAATAAACCATTGTAATTTGATCTTCTATTACTAACAACAGATTTAGTAAGCAAACTTTGCCCTCTTGCACTGTCTTTACCTGCCTACTGGCATTCTGCAAATGTCAGCTATTTATGCCAACGATATCATTTAGTTTGAAATGCACTTGCAGCATATCACTTAAGATTTTTTTTAAAAGGGAACTGCTTTTAGTATTGCTTTTGTTATTGATCAGCTACAGTTTTCCTGCCATAATAATGAAAGAATAATTCTTACAGTAGCTATCAGTTACTTATGGCATGATGAGAAGACAGAATGATCTATTGGTCCTAGACAAATCCTGGCTGCACATGACAGGGCTACTACAGGCTGAAAAAAAAGCGATGTACTCTTCAAATCTTGTTACTTTAAAGAAAAAAATACAACCAAGTTCATGTTTACAGTAGAAGACTTACTATTGATTTCCATGAATTTTGAAATGTGGCAATGACATTACACAACAATGGGATAAAGCATGATAGCTCTCAGTTTTCTATAGAGTGAATATACATAGCATTGGGTGATTTTACTCTAATTAAATTCCACTGGCCCGTTAATAAGATGTCCATCACTGAATTGGGTAGGTACTTTTGGAAGCACTTGCACACTTTCATAGCAGGCCAACTGTGGATGTCATGGCTGAAACACAGTGAGCAGTAAGCCTTGTGAGCATTCTGCCATTTGTAACAGAAAAATGTACACCACACATACTAATAAGGTTTGTTGAACAGCGCTAAGACCAGCTTATCCAGAAGTCAGTGACAGGTAAAGGACACTGTACCTTTTTCTAGCACGGGATTTGAAGAAAGTTGTCTGCATCAGCTTACCCACTCTTTTATTTAGTGGGTTATCAAAACTGTAATAAATGTACTTTTTTTCTTTAAAGGCAGTTCGAGAAGCTCATTACACAAGGGAACAGTGGCTACAGCAAGAGCATCATAGTTGGTTTCTAGATAGCCAGCATCTGTGCCAAATGGGTAGAATGACCTAACATTGATATGAAATATGACATAAATGTAGCTTTAAAAGGAAAGGAAAGGAAATAAATAAATAAACAAACAAATAAATAAATAAATATTTCCAGAAAGACAGTGTGACAAATACTTAAAAAAGAACCCTAAGTAAATGGGAAGTGATCTTGAAATAACAGATTTGAAACATCTATACAGTCATACACCACATTGCCAGTACTATCTGAACAGAAAACTGCAAAGTGAGAAAACACAAATGCTTTCTCTATTTGTTTTATTAATGGAGCATAATGACAAGTATGGTGCTTATAGCAAAATTATCTCTATTTATATTGCTTTTCCCTAAACTTGTGTTTTCAAATAATATGATATAATACCCTTGATTAAAAGCACAATGGATCCACTGTCTTCAGTTATTTCATTAATGGGTGACCTCAGGGGGATACACCATGTATCCAGCACTCATGCTAAAACAAAAAAATAAAAAACAAAGAAAAAAAGAAAAAAACAAAAAAAGAGGGACATCTCAAATTCAGAAACATAGATTTAGCTAGTTCCAGTTGGAGTGGAGTTAGTTTTCTTCCTAGTAGCTGGTATGATGTCGTATTTTGGATTTAGAATGAAAATAATGTTGATAATACATGGTGGCTTAGTTGTTACTAACTATTCAAGGACTTTTCGGTTTCTCACACCACGCCAGGTGAGACAAGAACATGGGAGGGGGCACAGCTAAAACAGCTGACCCAAACTGGCCAAAGGGAAATTCTATGCCATATGATGTCATGCTCACAGCATATAAGGCTAGGAAAAGGTGTTTGGAGTGGTGGTGTTTGTCTTCTTAAGTAGCCATTATATATGATGGAGCTTGGCTGTTCTGGAGATAGCTGAGCACCTGCCTGCTGGTGGAGAGTGGTGACTGAATCTCTTGTTTTGCTATGCTTGTGCATGCGACTATTACTTAAAGTATTAAACTTTCTTTATCTCAACCCATGAGTTTTCTCACTTTTACTTTTCTGGTTCTCTTCCCCCATCCCATCAGGGAAGAAAGAAAGAGTGGCTGTGTGGGCCTGTCTGGGGTTAAACCATCACCAGCGGTAAGCACAAAATTACAAAACCACACTTTGATTTTCCAGATCAGTTTGCAGTAACTGGTCACTGCTAGTATATTTTCTAAGGTATCTGCGATTACATCTAACTGGAAACACTAACTGCTGAAATTTACTGGACATGTCAAGCCTTACCCACGAGCCACTTTAATAGATACATGACAGTCTTTGCTTATAGTAAGTTAACACAACATACTAGTAAGCTGATAAAGAGCACCAATATCTGATTTTTAAACCAGGACAGAAAATTCTTGTTTGATAAACAGCATGAACTAGACCTAAATAAGCCTAGTCTATTTTTGGAAGAACAGATTTGCAGGTATAAAATTAGTCAAGATACTAACAGAGATTGCACCCTGTTACACAGGAAACCCTGAAAGTTGCTCCACCTCCTCCTCAATCATTTATTACAATTTGCAATAGATCAAAAGTAGGAATTTAAACATACATACAATGTAATTCATGGTTTATGTTCCTGTTATACCACCTAAATTCTGCATAACCACTTTCTAGGAAAAGGAGATGACCTGTTTTTTTCTGACAAATGATCTATTTTACTTTCTTAATTCTAATTA
Organism: Columba livia; assembly: GCF_036013475.1. NCBI lineage: Eukaryota > Metazoa > Chordata > Aves > Columbiformes > Columbidae > Columba > Columba livia. The sequence goes on from NC_088642.1 coordinate 37,035,205, forward strand.
TCCCACACATGCTACAAGACAAAGCTTTCTACATGAGCAACGCATCCTTTTCCCCAAGCTAAATAAGGAGAAAAAAACAGAATTCTTCAAAATGTCTTAAGTGCACACGACATTTCACCACGTAGGTATGAATCAGCTAATAAACACTACCACTACTATTTGTTCTTTATATTTCATACTCTGCTGTGGTAAATCTTTGTTTCCTAAATAGACACAGGATTATTTTGCCAGCCACTTAATTATTTTCCATAACTGAATTCACAGACTTCAGTCAACTCCCCATCTCTCTCCACATAACACTTGAAGGGGAAAAGCATTGTATTTTTACCAACCCTCTCCTTTCCAAACCACTTGCTCTTAGGAAACAACATTCTTTTAACAACTGATGTGTGAAAAGGGCTACAGAAAATATTTTGGTAGAGTGCACACTTCTGCTGCTTACTGAAATTTTCATGATAACCATGGCAATAAAATGTAAAAGGATGGCAAGACATGAGCATTTTAACAAATTAATGAGGTAGGGATATTTTTACATGAAGATTCATGTTTGATTTCCATGTAGGAAAGCAGCCTTGCTATATTTCTTAGAGCTGTAATAGGTACCTTCTAAATATTTCCTAACTTTTTCAAATTTGACACCTAGCCATTTAAATGCATGTTTCTGTCTTCAGTAAATAATCAGGACTGAGGAAGTTAGCTGTAGGACTGGTTTCCCTGTTGTTTCTGGGTCCATTTTAAAAAGAAAATCGTGTTCTATACAGTAATCAATTGTACCAGATTGTCTTATTCATATTTTTCTCATTACAACAACAAAAGGTATTAAAGTTGATTTACAGTAACTGCCATTTCAGAGGGTTTCTCTTACAACCATTCTCTTATATTTGAGAGCAGAAGTAGACCACATCATCAGAAAGCATATTCTAAATTAATGCTGTTCACCACTAATTAGGTGACTGATAGACTCTGCAGCCTCTTATCTACCATGTTTTAAATGCTGTGCATGGCTCAGGCAGACAGGCAGGGGTTTTAGGTGAAAATTCTAGCAGGGACATAGACTTATGTAGGTTGGCAGAACACCATAAAAATTTGGATGGAAGAATCTCACACCACATCTCTGCTTCAGACAAGAATTTGCAAAACAATTGGAAGATGTATCTCAAATGGTGAGCAACAACTTCATTAATTTAGGAGATAAGACATACTTCTTCCATTTTTCTCTGCACTGTGTAGATTGAAAGAAGATAAAACTGAGAATCCAACAGTTGGCTTTGCATTTCTAAATTAAAACAAATCATGTGTTTCTGACCACTCTTCAGTCACAAGGATCCTGAGACTCCAAAATAAATATCTATTTTTCAATCATGCTAATGGGCTAACAAAAGTGCCCAACCTATGCATCATTTACATTCCAGTACAATACATATGGTTTGTTTTTCTTTTTCAAAACATATTTGAGGTTGTCTCATCTTTTACTGAACTGTGTTTAATTAGTTATGACAATTTTTCTTTATGCTATCAGGCAGACAAGAAATAAAGGGAGAGTTAATATTTTAATTTCGTGACATATATGAATCATATACTCTGTTTCAAACAAAATAAATTCATTAAAAGTAGACTGAATCCTTATTTAGATTGCTTGCATTTCTTATGACTGGGAGAAGATTCTAACTGCAGCAACTCAACAGATGAGGTCTGAGTTCTGCTATATTTTCAGGCAAAAATCAAATGTTTCTTTTGTTTCTGTATACTCCACAATTCTGGAAGCTTTTTTTCTAGGTCAATAACAAAGAAAATTAATTTATAGGCTTTAGTAGAAAGGTGCTGTTTAGTTTCAGCATCTTTTCCTTCAAATAATGCTACCTAAGACAGAAGAAATAAAGCTTTAAGATTGCCTAAGGTCTCTGCCTTGCAGTAACTCTCATTCACTGGAAACAGAAGCATACCTTCAGACATTTCAGTAATAGCATTTTTTGCACTGAGTTTTGCATGATTTACAATAGTGACTATTTAATCTCAGAATCTAAAAGTTTGACTCAAATTCTTTATGTATGTGCTAATTACATGCATGTCATCAAAAGGCATTTATCCATAATTTCAAATACAAAGCTTTAAGATATTTTACTGATGTGTTAAACAAATCTTATTCTCTATATTTTTATATTTTTTAAGTTCTAAACATTACCACATGCACCTTTTGTTTTTCCAGCAACCAATGTTGACTGAGATATAGTCACATTCTTAGTTGTTTGTTTTGCTAAAGGCTCTTTTTTAAAAAAAAAAACCAAACAACTTTGTATCACTGGAAGAAGCACCTGCCCAGAAACTGTTCTGATCAGCAACACTGTTTTTTCAAAAATAGGAGAAATCAAAGCTCAAGGTCAGTGAAGGAGGAGGGCAGGAGGTGCTCCAGGCACCGGAGCAGAGATTCCCCTGCAGCCTGTGGTGCAGACCATGGTGAAGCTGGCTGTCCTTCTGCAGCACAGGGAGGTCCATGGTGGAGCAGTTACCCACTGGCAGCCTGCAGCTGAACCCATTTTAAAACGAAACATGACCGACATATGAAAAGGGTTATAAAATGAGACTGGAAAAAATGGTAGAGTATTGAACTGACACACAGGAAGTCTCTTCTGGAGTAATTTGTTTTAGCACTTCTTTTATGATACAGTTTATTGTTCCAGATAACAGCTGATGCACAAAAGACCGAGCTTCAGGTTTGGAAATCAGTCCTCTACTTGAAGTTACAAAGGACTGGGAGTTTCATTTCAGTGTGGAAGTCAAAACTTCTATCTTGATGTTACAGGAAGATCTGGAGAATATGAGATGATGATAAATCTCCAATTACACAAAGGCTTTTCAGAATGATATGGGGATAAGTCAGCTAAAACTGTTAACTATAAGAACAGACTTATTAACCTTAATACCTGTAGAAATAAGACTCCCTCGTGCCATTTACTCTTTTAAAGATGGAAAATATAAATGGTTTGGAAGAGACTTTCCTTTAGCTTAGAATTGAAGCTGCTGAATAACATGTCAGAAGTCCCTTGCAACTCAATTTGACCAAAGAATATAAATATATGTTTTCTGGTTAAAATACATTATATTACCTTATGATCTTAAAATTAAAGCTTGCATTTTGAGGGAGGGAGGAAGGAAGGAAGGGAGAAAGGAAGGAAGCCCACAACAAATTTAGTGTGTCCAAGGCATGCTGAAAATTATTTCTCATTCATATATTTATGTAATATCATATCATACTTATACAGCATTATTATATCTAATATATAATATATAAAAATACATTTATAATAGTTATACCCATCGCATCAGGAGAGGTGCTGGAGCTAAGGCAGCTTGATCTGCTCCCTGTGTAACAAGCAGCACAACTAAGGGAAGGTGACCAGTGACAGTAGTAGGCAACTCTCTTCTGAGAGGCCCAGAGGCACCGTTTGCCAATCTGATGCACTCTCTAGAGTTGCACTGCTTACTGCAAGGCTTGTATCAAGGATGTGGCTGAGAGACGGTCAAGTCTCGTCCAGTCCACTGTTATATGCTGCTGTTGTTTCACGTGGGCACCACTGGTACAGCCAGGAGCAGCCTGAGAAGTATCAGGAAGGATTACAGAGCCCTGGGATCAGCAGCAAGGGACTTTGGAGCACAAGTAGTTTTTTCATCAGTCCTCCTGGTCAAAGGGATGGGGTCTGAAAGGGCCAGGTGAATCTGGTGAAACAACAAATGGTTACAGGGCTGGTGCCACAGCCAGAAGTTTGGCTACTTAGACCATGGGACTCATTTTGAGAAACCTGGTCTGCTGGGGGCTGATGGGGTCCATCTGTCAGAGAAGAGAAAGAGCATCTTTGGTCATAGGCTTGCCAAGCTGGGGAAGAGGCCTTTAAACTAAAGTTCCCAGGGGAGGGGAATCTTAATTCATCCCACTTCTACCAGTTTGATGCCAGGGCCAGCAATAGATGCCCAGAGGCTGAAGAATGGTCACAGGTGAGCAGGAGAGCATCTGGGAACAGCGCAAAGGAATTCCAGCCACTGCAGCTAGTGCCATCTTCATCGGAGGCCCAGCTGAAATGCCTCTATGTAAATGCATGTAACACATGGAATAAACAAGAGGAGTTAGAGATGTGCTCATACTTTCAAGGCTATGATCTTACTGGCATCATGGAGACATGGTGGGATGGCTCCTATGACTGGAGTGTTGAAATACAAGGATAAAGGGCCTTTAGAAAGGATAAGCAGGGAAGAAAAGGAGGGGTGTCACACTCTATGTCGGTGACCAGCTGGAGAGCATGGTGGTCCACCTGGGGATGGATGAGAAGCTGACTGAGAGCTTACACATCAAGACTGAAGGGAGGGCAGAGACAGGTGATATTATAGTGGGGGTCTGCTACAGGCCACCAAACCAGGACAACTGAATGGATGAGGCCCTCTACAGACAGATAGAAGCAGCCTCAGGTTCACAAGCCCTGGTCTTCACGTGTCACTTCAGCCACCCCAGTATCTGTTAGAGGGACAACACAACTGGGCAGAAGCAACCAGGAGGTTCCTGGAATGTGTTCATGTTAACTTACTTCTCCAAGTGATAGAGGAGCCGATGAGGGGAGGTGCTATGCTGGTCTTTGTTCTTACCAACAAGGAGGGGCTGGTGGGAAATTTGAAGCTCAAGGGCACCCTTGGCTGCAGTGACCATGAAATGGTGGAGTTCAAGACCCTTAGGGCAGTGAAGAGCATGCACAGAAAGCTCACTACCCTGGGCTTCAGGAGAGCAGACCTTGGCATCTTCAGGGATCTGCTTGGTAGAGTACAGTGGGATAAAACCCTGGAGAGAAGCAGGGCCCAAGAAAGATGGTTAATATTCAAGCATCACCTCCTTCAAGAATAGGAGCAAAGCATCCCAACAAAGAGGAAATCAGGCAAAAACACCAGGAGGCCTGGACGGATGAACAAGAAGTTCCTGGACAAACTCAAACATAAAAAGGAAGCTGACAGAGGATGGAAGCAAGGACAGGTAGCCTGAGAGGAATACAATGAAATGGTCCAAGCAGACAGTGATCAGGTTAGGCAACCTAATGCCCTGATAAAATTACATCTGTCCAGATACATCAAGGGCAACAAGAAAAGCTTCTGTAAGTATGTTGGTGTCCTGGTTTTGTTAAAACAAGTTTTCTCTTTTAGTGAATTTTTCTGTCAGCTAAAGTCTTCTTACTAACTGCATTTTACTGAAAAGCTAAATGCATGTTTTGGTAGACATAGCAATGGAATGTGAGGTCACTGATAAGTATAGATGTACATCTCATGAGAGGGGCAAGGAGAAGTAGTGAACCGAAACTGACCAACTAAGTATTCCATCCCATTCACATGATACTTAACATAAAAGTGGGAGATCACGAGGATCTCATTCCTTTTGCTTATGGCCAGCACAAGGAGAGGACCTTGTGAGTCCTCCCTGCGAACTGAGGCCTAGTGACAGACTGAATCCAGTTCTGGTTGGCTGCAGAGTCCAGTCCAGGACTTCAGGTGCCAGCGCTACATCTGCCAAAGCAGTTGCTGGGACTTTCAGGATTGGTTTTATATTATTTTCTCTATGTTTATTAGTAGCATTAGTAAAACATTTTTAATTTTTCCAGCTTTCTTCGTTCGGTCCTTCTTTCCCTCCCAATTGCCTGTCCTTATTGGGAAGCAGGGAGAGGGAGGGACTAAAAGAGAAAGGGGGTAGAGAGGGGGCTAACAATACATCTGCCATGGTTTATTGTCACCTTGCAATCAAATCTTGACAGTTGGTGATAGAAGGAAGGCTAGGGAAAATGCAGGCCTTCTTTGGAAGGAAATGGGAGACCTGGTTACTCACGATATGGAGAAGGCTGAGGTACTCAACAATTTTTTTACCTCAGTCTTCTCCGGCAAGTGCTCTAGCCACACCAACCAAGTCACAGAAGGCAAAGACAGGGACTGGGAGAAGGAAGAACTACCCACTCTGGGAGAAGATAAGGTTCCAGACCATCTAAGGAATCTGAAGTTGCACAAGGCCATTACATCTGGTCACATGCATCCATGGGTCCTGAAGGAACTGGAGAATGAAGCTCTAAGCAACTGTCCCTCATATTTGAGAACTCACGGAAGTCCAGTGAAGTTCTCACTGACTGAAAAAGGGGAAACATAACCTCCATTTTTAAAATAGGAAAAAAGGAAGGCTGAGGAACTACAGACCAGTCAGTCTCACCTCCGTACCTGGCAAGATCATGGAGCAGAGCCTCCTGGAAACTACACCCAGGCACACGGAATATAAGGAGGTGATTGGCGACAGCCAACATGCTTCCCATGCTTCCGTAAGGGCAAATTGTGCCTGACAAATTTGGTGGCCTTCTACAATGAGGTTACAGTGTTAGTGGATAAGCAAACAGCAACTGAAATCATCTACCTGGACTTGTGCAAAGCCTTCGACACTGTCCCACATGACATCCTTGTCTCTCAATCGGAGAACAGCTCAATGGATAAGGAGTTGGCTGAATGGTGTCATTCAAAGGGTTGCTGTCAATGGCTCAATGTCCAGGTGGAGACCAGTGGCAAGTGGTGTTCCTCAGGGGTTGGTATAGGGACCAGTGCCATTTATCACTTTTGCTAGTGACATGGACAGTGGGATTGGGTGCACCCTCAGCAAGTTTGCTGATGACACCAAGCGGTGTGGTATGGTGTCGTCAATATGCTGGAGGGAAGGGATGCCATCCAGAGGGACCTTGACAGGCTTGTGAGGTGGGTCCATGCAAACCTCATGAAGTTCAAGAAGGCCAAGTGCAAGGTCTTGCACAGGGGTCAAGGCAATCCCAAGCACAAATACAGGCTCACCAGAGAATGGATTGAGGGCAGCCCTGAGGAGAACTTGGAGGTGCTGATTGATGAGCAGCTCAACATGAGCTGGCAATTTGTGCCTGCAGCCCAGAAAACCAACCATATGCTGGGCTGCATCAAAAGAAGTGTGACCAGCAGGTTGAGGGAGGTGATTCTTCCCCTCTGTGTTTGAATTTCATAAAGAAGATACTTGTTACCAGCTGTAAAGCACAACAAGCAGAATGGCTTGATCATGCCATCTTCTAATATAAACAAATATAAACATCTAACAAATCTAAACATCTAACAAATCTAACAAATCATCTAACAAAAATCTAACAAATCTAACAAAAATCTAACAAATCATCTAACAAAAATCTAACAAATCTAACAAAACATCTAACATCTAACAAATATAAATATCTAATATAAACATCTTCTAATATAAACAAAACAGGAACTTGTAGCAGCTTCAAAGGGGGAGGATTTAAACCACAGATTACCACTGACTACTCATTTGTTCATGTGGGAGAAACTAAATGCAGGCTTAGCAAATGCATACACTAGATGCACTAGAATTGCTAAAGGAGGTTCTTCCAAAATGTTAAAACTTGTCTTTTTGATCTAGCATGTTCAGATGCAAAGAGATGGGACTTTTCCAAATGCTCCACAGCATACAGAAACTTCACTTTTAAAACCACTTTTTCAGGCTGGAAGGGGGAAACAATGGTAGAAAGGATTTCTGTTCTGGTGAAGGGGGAAAAGGATTATCATTGACCTCTTTTCCTCTCACCACAGTTGCAAAGGGATAAAGAAAATTATTTACAAACCCTCTACTCCACACTGGTGATACCCCACCTGGAGCACTGTGTCCAGGTCTGGAACACTCAGTACAGGAAAGACATTGACCTGTTGCAGAGGATCCAGAGCAGACCATAAAAAATGATCAGAGGGAAGAAACACCTCTGCTATGAGAAAGGCATATGGGATTTGGGATTGTTCAGCCTGGAGAAGACTTTGGGGAGACCTTATGTGGTCTTTCAGTGCTTAAAAGGGGCCTTTAAGAAAGATGGGGACAGACTTTTTTAGCAGGGCCTGTTGTGATAGGACAAGGGGTGACGGTTTTAAACTAAAAGAGTGGAGATTCAGCTAGACATGACAGAGAAATTTTTTGCCATGAGGGTGTTGAAACACCGCAGCACATTGCCCAGAGGTGGTAGATGCCCCATCTCTGGAGACATTCAAGGCCAGGCTGGACAAGGCTCCGAGCAACCTGATCTCGTTGAATATTTCCCCGCTCATTGCAGGGGGGTTGGACTAGATGAGGTTTGAAGGTCCCTTCCAACCCAAACTATTCTATGAAACAGAGCAGGTCAGCTTATAAGACTTCAAATGTTTCCAGGGTGACAGGGAAGAAAAGTACTCAAGTATGCCATTTTACTATTTAACTTGAGCAAACTGTAGAAAAATTGTTCCCTCACTTAAAAGCAAGCACATGTTTCAGAAGAGGACTAGCTGTAATTCTTTGCTCTTTCTTCGTTTGTCCTACTACTTATAACCTCCAACTCTCACCAGCTTCTTCTGCCATAAGTAGCCATGCAGCTCGTAGCTGAAATTTTTACAACAGCAATTCTGTAATAAGCCTGATCAAAAAAAGTTTAAATTCAACCAAAGTTATTTACCCAAAAAGCTTAACAAAGTTTGCTCTGTTTTCTGAGTTCTTCTGCATATCACTGCCATCTTTACTTGCAAGGAAACAACACTAATGGAACCATGTAGCAATCTTTATTTTCTCAGTTTCCCCATTAGAAACAACTGCCCCTTTCCTCTAGTAACAGATGTGACTTTTCTTCTGCTCCATCATGATGGCCCCATGATTTTCAGGCCCCACTCCCGCCCGCTCAGCACCCTGGTCAGCACCACGGTCAGCACCACGCACCCACCACGGCACTGGTGGCAGAAGGAAGGTGCCCACAATATTTGTTGTAATTATGGGGAAAGGGCGACAGGTGCAGTGTGTGTAAATTGTCCACCTTCATCAATGTTGTGATGATGTTATTTTGACTTTGGATGGGGAAATCTTCTCATTGATGTAAGTGAAGTTTGTGAAGATTATGTGATGAATTTATATTTTAATGGCAATTCTCATTTGTTCTGATAATGATAATAACTGGTTTATAAAATGATGCTGCAGGCAGGCAACTATGGACCTTGGTTTTATAGAGCTGTAATTATTAATTATCTCTGTTTAGGCAGTTTATGCTCAAATTTCATTATGCACAAAACAATGCCCTTGGGAAAAGCACCAGGAGAGTCCAGAACACATCTGCTCTAGATCTGCTACATAAATGTATATACACTGTTACATAAATGCACAATGCTGTAGAAGTCACAAAGACTAATCTAACCCTTTGGTTCAAATACAATTTGCTGACATCATTTTTTATGGAGGGGAACCTTACTGCTAAAACCACTAAAACTGATTTTGCATAACTTCAATTGGGAAAGACTTACCAACACATCTTATTCACTCTTGTTTTATAAAAAGAAAAACGTAGGCAACCTCACCAGTTGTTTTTGATCCCATATCCAAATTTGGTAGAGTTATAAGGTTTCTGAATGATAGGTACATAAATGCTGCTGTGTTTCAGATCACACATTTTTTGGACCGCTACTGCTACTCAGCCTCCTCCTCCATGTAGATTTCTAAAATAACTGCTGTTGTGACAGTTAGTAACAGAAGACACATCTGCAGCTACCCTGACTTCTTAATTTTCCTGCCTATTTAAAGAGCTTAGATTTGAGTTCAGAAATCACTGAAATTATCTTTCTTCTTAGGAACAAAAATAATGCATACAAGTAAACAGCTAAATTTCAAGTCAGCAAAATCACAAGTTGTGGTGAAAAGCTCAGATGACACATATTTAAAACATATCCATGCAAAGCTGTTTAGAAATAAAAAATTTCTCACTTCTGAAGTAAACCATGTTTTAGGTTACATGAAAGCACCTTTTCCCACAGCAGAGGCCTGGAATTCTACCAGCTTCACTGTCCTATCAGATGACTTTGTTAGCAGCTGCTTCAGTGGCACTTTAATGTGTAGGAGTGGTGTGCAAGTCACAAGAGCTTCATTTGCCCCAAGTAACATGCAAGTTACCTATGCTGTATTACACTGTTATGGAAGAGACATTCAATTCACTACATTTTACTAATCATTGCAGTGCCTTACAGACTGAAATTAAACGTACAGCAGACAACTGTGGCCCCTTAACTTGCAACATTGGAAATTGTGCTTGTTTTATGGACTCAGAGAAAGCATGGCAGATTTTTACACATTTCCTCTGCAATGCAACAGTGAACATCCTCAGCTGCACTGTCTTATGTGACCCTGACCTATTACATCTTTTAAACCCATCCTTAATTTTAATCATAGGAGTCATACCATTGACTGCAGTTCTGAAGTGCCTTCACATGTATAGGCTTCAGTTCAGACTGAATCATTATTATTGGTCAAGCACTATTAGGAGCAGAAAAAAGAATCTCTTTTATAAAAATCAGGAGACTTAATACAGGACTCAACAAAATACAAAAAGAATATTTATCTGTACAAACTCTACAATGCTATTCACAGTATTACTTTTCAGAGCAGAACCCCATCTTTTTGTTCTCTCATCTTTCAGGTTTCTATTTTTATACCACCCTCCTAGACGCAAAGCCTTTCGCTTTTTAAAATCAGCTTATTTTGTCATTTAAAGCCCCTAAATCTCCATAATTTTCTTGAGTAAATAGTATTGGCTCACAGCAAACCAGTAATTTTCACAACTATGATCAATCTGAAAGCATTTCCTTTTGTTGCAAATTCAGAGCAGATAAGTACACTTACATAAACTTCTAATAAATAAAATGGGTTTTAAAGGAAGGCAGAAAAAAGACCCATTTTGAAGAAAAAGATTTTTATGTCTGCTCCAAAGCTTAATTTAGGAACAGTTCCATGTAAGCCATACAACTGATCAGAAAAAAAAGGAGATGCATGTTCTACAAGGTTTTCTTAGTATTGCTGGAACATCTAGAGCTTCAAAAAGTCCTTTATCTTTCTTGTGATCCATCCATTTTCAGGTTAAGTCCAAAATTTCTTTGAAAGTAAATTTAGACTATTTTGACAGCATGAATATGAATGGCCTTAGGCTCTAAGGATATTCCTAATTAACCCAGTTACTCTGCTTCATGAATTTTTAGGACCTCAATCAGGAAATCGTATTTCCTAAGAAAATATGAAAAAAGTGAAGGCTGAGGATACTTACGATCTTACTAAAAATATGTTCAGTGCAACAGCCCAAAGAAAGAAATTGTTTCTGAGAACAGACATTTGACATTTACTAACTCACTCACTCACCTATTTGCTGTCTGTACTTTCTGAAGCATTTGTACTTGCCATTTTCTGCACTTTACTATTAAAGAACTATATATCTCCTTCTCACAGTTAAAACCAGACCCTCACTGAGTGGACTGCTGTAGTTGCAGAGAATTTTGTAGCTTCAAGTGACAGATTTATTTCACTGTTCAATAGCAATATATATATGTATTTAAGAATATGTCCTCCTGATGAATCTTTTAAGGTAATCTTGATTGTGTAACTGTTTGCTCTTCACGTCAACACAACTTGAAAGCCACCAGTGACTATTCTCAAGTTTTATTTATAATTTGGATGAGTTAGCTCTTTCACTTAACTATCTATTATACTGAAATGTTTAAAATGCACATCTGATCTTCTTGATGCTATGCTTCTATAAAACTAGATTAAAAACCTGATGTGTTGTTATCAACATTCCTAAATGTTTCGCACTATATCTCAGGTGGTAACTCCTGTTAGACTAATAATATCTTATTGTATATAGGGGGTTTGGGGTTGTCCTATGCAGGGACATGAGTTAGACTTGATGATCCTTGTGGGTTTCTTCCAACTCAGGGCATTCTGTGATTCTATGATTCTATAGGCCAGCAGGAGACTCTGCAAGAGATGCTAGCTTTACAATGAATTTATTCCATGCATGCTTGACAGGTGCATCACAGCAACACACTCCTACAGAGCAGGTAATGGGGAAGAGGATAAAGCAACTTTCACAGCTTGTCATAGATGCCATTGTTTCCTTACTTGCATTCCTAACAAAAGAAGTTAATTTATTGAGTGAAAGGTCACAAACACATAAGTTGAATGAAATTACCTCATAATACACCATACTAGCTTATGAAATTGCAACTGAAACTAAACAGTAAGGTTACTCTACATGTGGTCGCTGTTTGAAAACAGATTTAGAAAGACTGCTACTTGTACCTCCACAATACAACTAAAAATGAAGCCTGCTATTATGAACCACTTAAGATTTATTTTATAGCACTTATAGTCAGATATTTCTGAAGGTAAAGGATGATATAATTAAAGGGTTCAGCAATGCCTTGCAGAAAAAAAGGTTACTTTGGGATGTGTATGGATATGGCCATGTGCCATTATCCACAGGACAGAAAATCAGCTCTTAAAGTGAGAATAAGCAGAAGTTTATGTTGGATTAATTTTTGGTGGAACTGAAATATCCCAACCAATAAGTCAACATTGAACAAGTCAAAATGCTCTCTATACTTTTGTGTGTGTGTGTGGCATTTTCTGTGGAAAACAAAACAAAACACAAAAACGACACAAAACCAAACCAAACCAAAACAAGCCCCCACAATCATAGCTATTATTAAATCAGTAATATGCATTGGAAAACTTTGTCCTTAATGTTCAGATGCTAATGACATAATGATATCTTAATACTAGCAATCCCTGCATTAGCAACTTCAAAATGTGCAAGTAAACTTCGTAGATATCACAGCACTTGCCCTGCTGTGGCACAACTTCAGGACCACCTGGGCACATATTCTACAGTGTTCCTCCAGGAGCGTTTCTTCCTTTAAAAACTGATGACTGGTTCTTGTCTGGTTTCTTTGTTAAGAATCTTTCCACTCATCTAGATTTATTACGAAAGTACTGTTTGTTTTTTTTTTTCTTTCTTAATATTTAAAGCAGAAAAAGCTCAATAAAGGCTAAGTTTCCCTGACTTACAGAGAGTTAAGTTTTTTTCTATATGTGTGGAAGTAGAATGACTCAGAAAAGTGATTCAGGAAAGGCTGTATTAAAAGTTAAAGAAACTTATATCTTATATTCACAGTGCAGGGCAGAAACACCACCCTAAACCAAATTAAAAGCTTCTAATATAACCCTCATAAGAGGATTAAATCATATTGCGAAGGATATTGCTTTTTAGGAGGGCAGGCCTTTTTACCATCTGGAATTTTTCCTACCTCTAGAAATGCAAACAAGACATCAAATAATATTTTTAGCATATTTTAAAACCTTTTTAGTTTTTTTAATAGTTTCCCACCTCCAAATCTCTAGGGTTTAAAAAAAAAAAAAAAAAAAAGAAAAAGACAGCAATTCATAAATTAAGGCTTTTCAAAAGACCTTAAAGGTCTTCTCTGAACTAAACGATACTATAGGAAAGTTTTTAATCAAAATTGCTGAAGAGTATTCTGAAAGACATGTTAAATTTGCATTTGAACAGTCATTATTGCAAAATGGCAATCATATAGCTGTGTCTCATCTAAAAACTTTGAACTTGGCTTTTAGAACATGAGATCTCCAACAGAACTGGATAGAAGTGCCTACTTAAAAAAGAACCTTGAAATGGACAGATTTTGAGCTAGCTAAATGAGCAAAAGTTAAGTAATTTTTTACAAAGATCAGAAGCACATATACAAGCACTGCCGGTTTTACAAGGATCGAAAAATCTAGTATTCAGAAGCATCTGGTAAAGTGGAAAATATGTTACTAATGCTACGACTACTCAGACTTTAGAGGTTTTTGTTTTTCCTTCCAAAGTATGTCATTGGTCTCAAATGTAGACACTATCACTATTTCACTCTCGGCTTTCAGCCTGTCACAGATGAAACATAAACCACAAATGGTTATGTGAATTATTAAGAGTTTGTAGCATCTCACAGGACCTGGATTTGTTCTCTATGAAATGAAAATTATTAATCTATACTCATTAAGAAATTACTTTCGTAAGAGGCCCAAAGAAATATATTGCCTCTGTGCATCTCCCCATTCAAAGAAGAAGTACAACTGCACCCACTATCTTGTGGAAAAGAAACATAGGGCTGTTAAGACTGAACAGAACTGACAGCATGCTCTATGCAAAAGATACCGACAATGTGTTTTACTGTTTCGTGTTTAGATATAACCACGCTATAATCAAAATTTATTTTTATGGAAACTAGTTCCCTGAATCTAACTAGAAAACTCATCTTAATTAATGCAAAAGCTAGATTATATACATACCTAGAATAATTATTAACAGACTGCTCAGAAATGGCAGCAAATCTCCACATTTGTGATTGGTATATTCTGCCATTTATGAACAAATATGTCCCCAAAATGTCCACTTGTTCAGTCTGAAAAAAAAACATACTAACTCTTGACTAAAAATGACAATCAGAAGTAATCATTCCCACTGACTAAATTAACCCAATTAGCTAATATTTACTCCATTTGCAGTTGACAGTTCTACTGTACAAAGGACCAAATTTATAAAGCAATTAGTGTCTTTCAGCTTCAAAGAGAAGGTACTGATTGGTACATCACTAAATAAAAGCCTTTTCAATATTGCATTTCCAGCAATAGCCACAATTTCATAATATACCTCAGCTGTGCAAGGAACCTTTGCCTTAGCAACAAAGTACAACAACAAATAAAAAAGTTATTTTAATAAAAGAAGTCAAGTCCCCATAGCCTAACTTTGTGCATGTTGATAGTTCCAAGTGTTTAGAGGTGGAGCAAGAGGATCCCATTGGGAATAAACAACAGGACTGGAAGTCGGGAAACCCAAGGGCTACTCTCACCTCTACCACTGACCTTCTCCGTGGTATGGTAACAGCTTTATTTCTGTTCCTAACTGTCCTCTGATAATGATAAATACAAATGATAAACATGAATTATATCTCAGATCATTCACTGTAAAAACTTTGGCTGCTATGTACACATGTTATGTTACTTAAATGCTACTATATGCAATGTTTCAGATATGAACACCATACCAAAGAGGTTATGAATGTGGCTTCAAGGAAAAGGAGTGGAAATAATTAAATATAATTTAAAAGGAAAGAAAATTTAAAACAAGCAGCTTGTCTATAACCTACATTTGTTCACTGCTGAATATGATGTGGTTTTGAAAAATCGTCTGAAAACAATTGTGAAGTCACAGGGTACAGGCTATAATAGATAACAAGCTGAATATTGAATTTGCTCTTTTGAAGTCAAATTCAGAACCAGTTAGTTAGATCTCAGGTAGGTAAATGTAAGGAAAAAGAGCATTTAGGAGAGCTGACAGAAAACACAGCTATAAGCTATTCCAATGCAGCACAGGGATGGGGAAATAAAATGGAAAACCAACATGGCAAATCAGACTCTTCCTCAACCACAATGAAGAAAAAACAAAACAGGGGGGAAAAAAGGAAATCAAGCAAACAAACAAATAAACACCCCCTTTCTCCTGAAATAAAATATATAGTAAACATTACTGCAAAAGAAAACCAGGGCTTGCACAGGCAATCTCTGAAAAACAAAGGCAAACAGTTGAGAGTTGTATCAAAGGCAAGGAGGAGTTACAAGGAAGACTGAAAGCAGTGTTGGTGAGCTACTTGGTCCAGAGGGAAAAAAAAGAAAAAAAAAATAAAACCAAACAATCTTGAAACCTCTACCAGGCACAAGTTTAATGCCTTTCTTGCATTAAAGGCTCAGCTTTGTTTAGGTGGGCAGAAGAATCGTAACAGCTTTGTAACATCTTAAAACTGGGGAGAGAATATATCGGAGTACCTAGACAAATTGCACGTTATTGAATTTGCTGGCCTTCATAAGCTTTATATCAGAATACTAAAAGATTGAACCGAAGAAATTTCAAAACCACAAGGGGCAATATTTGATAACAACCTGGAGAACCACAGGAATCACAGCATAGAAGAATTTGACCTGTTAGAGTGAATTGGCCAGGAAAAACCATAGTCCTCAACTAATGTAAGACAGTGTAGCTCCAGCATAATAAATTATAATTTCCATTTGATGAAATCCAAATCCTTTTTCTTCTGTAAAAACCCTGCCCACAAACAGACCTGTACTCATGTCTTAGGATATAGTTTCACACTTTGGCATTTATTCATAAGTATCTATAAACAGACATTAGCAACTCACAGAAAATGATTGCTCAAGAGCTAAGGCCTATCAGTCTGACCTCAGTACCATGGAAGGTCATGGAGCAGATCATGCTGAGTGTCATCACATGGTATATTCAAGACAACCAAGCTATCAAGCCTAGTTAGCACGGGTTGGTCCTGCTTGACCAACTTAATCTACTATGAACAGATGACCCACTTAGTGAGCGAGGGAAAGGCTGTAGATGTTGTGTACTTAGACTTCAGTAAAGCCATTGACACTGCTTCCCACAGCATTCTCCTGGAGAATCTGGTAGCTCATGGCCTGGATGGGTGTACTCTGCAACAGATAAAGAACTGGCTGGACGGCCAGGCTCAAAGAGTTGTGGGAACAGAGCCAAATCCAGTTGGTGGCCAGTCATGAGTGGTGTTTTCCAGGGCTCAGTATTGGGGCCGGTTCTGTTTAATCTCTTTATCAATTATCTGGATGAGGGGATTGAGTGCACCCTCAGTGTGCAAATGACACCAAGTTGGGTGTGAGTGCTGATCTGCTGGAGGGTGGGAAGGTTCTACAGAGGGATCTGGATTGGCTGGATTGTTGGGCTGAGAAAAATCTTATGAGGTTTAACAAGGCCAAGGGCTGGATCTGCACTTGGGTCACAACAACCCCAGACAGCGCTACAGGCTCTGGGAAGAGTGGCTGGAAAGCTGCCTGGCAGAAAAGGATCTGGGGGATGTTGACTGACAGCTGGGTGAATATGAGCCAGCAGTGTGCCCAGGTGGCCAAAAAGGCCAACAGTATCCTGGTCTGTATCAGGAATAGTGTGGCCAGCAGGACTAGGGAAGTGATCGTGCCACTGTACGTGGTGCTGGTGAGGCCCCACCTTGAGTACTGTGTTCAGTTTTGGGACCGTCATCCAAAGAAAGACATGCTGGAGAGAGTTCAGCAAAGGGCGATGAAGCTGGTGAGAGGCCTGGAAAACAAATCTTATAGACGAGTGTCTGAGGTAACTGGGGCTGTTCAGCCTGGAGAAAAGGAGGCTTAGGGGAGACCTTATCGCTGTCTAAAACTATCTGAAAGGAGAATGTAGCATGGAGGGTGTTGGTCTCTTTTCCCAAGTAGCAAGCAATAGGACAAGAGGAAATGGCCTTAAGTTGCACCAGGGGAGGTTTAGATTGAATATTAGGAAAATATCCTTTATCCCTTCACACAAAGGATATTGGAACAGGCTGCCCAGGGAAGTGGTGGAGTCACCATCCATGAAGGTGTTTCAAATACATATAGATGAGGCTCTTAGGGACATGGTTTAGTGCTAGATTTAGGTTATGCTTGGACTAGATGACCTTTAGAGTCTCTTCCAAACAAAATGGTGAGCTCTCTTCCAGTCCCTAACATTCTGTGATTCTATGACTGTGATTCTAAGGGACAGTGTCATAAAGATCCTTAGAGACAGCAATCATACAAATCATACAAAATTATACAATCATACAAAACAGTGCCATTTGAAATAATCTAGAAACACCTTCCTTGCAACAATGGAGCACAACTGCTAGGAGGAAATTCAGACAATAGCATTAAAATAACAGATAGAAAAGTACTACATGTTTCAGGACTACCTATAAATATCTTTCAGGTTTCAGAACAAGCGTTGGATGAACACTGGCTCAAATTTCACACTGCAAGCTACCTTAAGAAAGAAAAAAATAAAATATCTTATTGGCCTGAAGTACTTCAGGGACAACTACCACACCACAGTACAAAATGAAATACCTCTTGCCAGCCATAGGAGTACAACAGCTTGAAGCATCCCTGATGTATCAGACTCCAATATTTTAACACAGAATATGCCTATATGTTGCAGTTTTACTCAAAAGAAATTATTCAAACTAATGTAATTACCGCAAAAATAAATCAAGAACTTATTTTAGTCTTTTGTACCACATGAGTTATTCTTGTGGTGTGTCAGATGAAGGGCTAATATCAATAGCCTGAAGAAATTTATTTCTTCCACTTCCTGACAAATGCACAATATTCAGAAACTGTATTTTACACAGACTGGGTCACGGAACTACACTGGGAATGCAGAGTCACAGCTGATCTTATAGAAGTCTTTAGTAATGGAACTTCAAGAAGCAGGCAGGGAACAGACTTGAAACTTTCTGAGTTGTCATAATTTGCGTTTGACACAGTAGAGAATTGTGTGAGAAATTGTGCTAATGGTGTGAGAAAAACAACAAAGCCTTACAAAATGTTTTTGTGTTTTGGTTTGTTTGTTGGTTCGCTTTTGTTTTTGTTTTTCTGGAACACAGCTAGAGGGTCATGAAGATGTCCAGAATAATTATTTTTTTAAAAAAGTCTACAGATTTGCAATGGTATCTATATCATTTCTCATGGCATACTCTTGTTACTTATTTCAGGTCCCTGAAACAGACATCAAGACAAATTGTCCCCGAGGCGAGGCACACCGCCACCGTGGATGAGGTTCAAAGCAGAAGACAAACGCATCAGCTCTCTTTGGGTTATGAGTGCTGGCTGCACACAGGGATCAGCACTGCTGCAGAGTCACAGAAAGTAGACATGAAAAGGGGCAGAAGCACCTTTTGTTTGGGTCCCCAGTTCCTCAGTCCCCCAGGGCTCCTGAGTCCCCAAATGAAGGGAGGAGGCAGAGGAGAGCAGCAATAAAGGCAAGCAGAACCAGGCACAGAAAGGAACCCGAGTATTAGGGAGCTGACCAAGAAGACTAAGGCTGAGGGGTGTGGTGGCAATGGAGAGGAAGAAAAAGAAATTATGACCAACCAAGAGGCCCATTGGTACAGACCACTCAACAGAGACTTGCCAGTTGCATTCCTGGACCACCTCATTAAAAACACCCTGCACTTTTCCAATAGCTCATCTAAATAATCCTTTACTCTAAATTAAGCCTATGACTTGTCTTACTCCTTGCCAATGGTTGTTGTGTATTTTCACACCTTAAGGGATTGTACGAAGCAATTATAAGGAGTCATCTCTTTAAGGATCTGTACGCACAATAACAAAATAACCGGTAGATTCTAATACCTGATCACAACTAAAATAAATACTTTTTGCAAAATGTATTAAAAGCACTTTCTGACAAGCTTCTGAAAATTCACTTGTATATTTGAAAGTTAAAGAAAAAACAACATTAAATGGTAGCTCTGTGTGTGTGCGTGCACATTCCGTATGTGCCTGTATTTCTGATAGACTACAATTTTCTGGAAGTTCTTTCCAAAGTATATTTGAAATGATGGAACGAAACTGCTGTCAGTGATATGCAAAAAGACACTTTCAAGATAATATATTTTTGTCTCTAGAAATGAGCATGAAGACAGAGAAACTATTTGATCCTGATCAAATCAAGCTATTTGGAGTAAACAAAGCTGTGACTTATTCCACATACATTCTTAAACTCAAGTGTATAAAGAAGACAGTTTTGCAAAACTGAAGCTAGCCAAATTTCCAAGTTTCTATTATGTTTCCAGATGCTGTTTGGATGTAGATATGTTTAACTGCAGATCTGCCATAAGAAAATAGTGGGTAAAATTTTCTACAGTAAATCAGTATATCTAACACGTTAGTGTTTTTATATCTTTCTCATCTGGGTTTCAGAAGCTGTTCCTCAGAAGGGTAATCACCTGCAATGGTTAGATGTTCAGCTTCACCCACACTTACCTGCTTTATTGAAGCAGCTCTCCCACCTTTTCCCTTACTGCACACAAATTTTTATCTATTAAAAAAAAAAACAACAAGCAAACAAAAAACAAAACCAAACCAAATTCCACTTGTATTTAGTTAAAAATAATTAAAGAACAAACCAGCTCATTAAAAACAGAACCAGTGAAAGACTTCCAGTCAGATTTAAATGATACAACACTGTTCTAAAAACAGAATTCCATCTGTCTGGTGGCGAGATAGCCCACACAATCTACATTCAGAACATTACGAATCTTCTGTTATTCAATAATTTGATGCCAATGTTTAATTTTCAAGTCTAATAGCTAAATTAGGTCTTATCATGTTACGTACAATACCACTTACGTTGCAATGACAAGCCAGGTGACATAGCCTGACTTGCTTTATTGATATTCTTGGATGCATAAAACTGCGTTCACATACGCACCATAGCCAGACCTTATCCATCAGACAGACCTTATCCAGCAGGAATTAGTTGACAGCCCAGGTCTTGCAAAAGTGCTGCAAAATTTCATTAGACATGAATCTCTTAACGTTAGCTGTGCTTAGTATTCGGTTTAACCCTGCTGTCAAAGCATCTTCTAGAGCAGGGCTGTCAAACTCATTTTCACCAGGGGTCACATTGGCCTGGTGGTTGCCTTCAAAGGGCCGAACGTAATTTTAGGACTGTATAAATTAACTACTCATACATTTCTGCAGTGGTTGATTCAGCTCATACTTGGGGAGGAACAAGGGGAACAGATAAAATCAGATTGACCAACAATTGTATTAGTCATCCCAATCCTGTCAGAGTTCAGTCCTATGAAACTCAGGGGCAAAAGCCTGCATGGCCAACTAATAATTTTCATAATTCATGTTAGTCTTTCAAGACTAATTTAAACAGCTTTCATAAAGAGTCTGGCACATGAGAATCCTATGAAAGAAAGGTACACTTAAAACATATATTTCACAAGGGAGTTCGAATTGAAATCCTTGCCAGGGTGGCATACCACTATCTCACTTTAACTACATGGCAGGGCAAATCCTGACATGACTCCCAGTTCAAGGTAGAGGGTCCCTGAAGTCCAACATCACACAATACACAAATGGTTTCTGAGTTATGTAATTCTCATTTTGTTGTCCAGTCTCCTCCTCAAATTTTTGAGGTCAATTCATTTTACATTAATAACTCTTCTTTTTGAGTGAATGAAAATGTTCATTTCCGAATGACTGAGGGATCACATGCACTTCTCTTACAACCCATACAAACAAATTATTACCTGAATAATTTCCAGCACCACTGGAAAACAGTGTATTTGATGCAAGACTTGTAATCTTCATTCATCATTTCTATATCAAAAACTATGCCTAAATTAGCAAATAAATTTTCTCAATCTGCATATTAGTCAGGAATTCAACTTCCATCCCTCAGCTTCCCAAACCTTTCTCTCCTTAGCATAGCTCATCAAAAAGACAAATGTACTGATTAGTCACAGCACAGGGATGTAGAACAATTTCAGAAAATTTCTGCTTTTTAGTCATATAGATTTCTCCTTGGCTGGACTTAAAGTAGCTAACACCATGTAGACAGACATAAAAACCAGTAGAAATACATGAAGACTTTCACCTTGCCCAAACCACTGAAGTACAGTAAAAGGAAGGTGTGGGATGAAATCTTGCAAAGATGAACAGCAGCCATCTGCTTCGGATTCACTCTTCCCTCAGATCTACCGTTTACAGGCATTTGCCTCAAGGGGCAGGAGACCAGCCTCTTACCTGTTTCTCACTGAATGAAAAATATTCTGCATTGATGGCAATCTCTACAGCATTCTGCAGCACAGAATGAAGCAAATACATAATACAATGAAGAGCGGCTGCACTTTGATTAAAAAATTTTAATTCTGTAAAGAATTTGTGTCTACTGAACAGCCTTTGACACATCTGATGTTGAAGAAACTGAAGTTTTTCAATGCTAGAACCTTTCTTTGCTCAAAAGATAAATGGAAAAAAACTCTTCAAGCCTCCCAAAATGAACAGAGAAGACGCAAAAGAGATTATGGAACAAATGGATAAAATGGCCAATTATGGGCACCCATTGAGACTCACTTAATGGGTTAATTTGAACTCATGGATGAAATAGCTCAAATTCAGGTGATAAGCAACCTCTTGTACACCACTTACACCGTACACCCTTTTACACTGCACACCCTTTTACACTGAAAAAAAACAGATGTGACAACAACTATTAAAAACCTTTACGAGAGAAAACTGGAGAACTGGGGGACTCTATGTTTTCTCTATAGTGCTGAAGTCATTTAAAGGTCTAAGAATAGGATCTGTAGATATATAGATACATGTGACAGCCCGGGGAAGCATAAATGTGGCTTCTCTAAAGGGAAGCCATGTGTCAAAACAGAACTTCTTTGAAAGATTCAGCAAATATTTGAATAAAGGAGACTCAATTGATTAGTCTACTTGGATTTCCAAAAGCTGTTTGAGAGGTTCCCTCACCAAAGGTTCTTGAGGAAGCCATAGAAGGCAGAAACTAATTACTAGTTGGTTAAGAGATATAAAACAGGGAAAGAATGAGTGTTCAGTTTTCACAGCGCATTGAGGTCATCAGTAAGTCTGACACACCTGAGCTGGTGTCTGCTACTCAACGAGCCAGTACAGCAGCTGAGATGAAAAATGAGGTGACAATAGTTGGTTGGTTTCTTTTTTATAATCAAAGCTTTTCATAATAGTAAGTTTCTGCCCAACAGAAGAGCTATAAGAGGACTCTACTGAGATTCGGTGATGGGGTATTAAATGGCAGAGGAAATTCCATGTAAATAAATACAAAATGATTAATAGTGAAAACAATCCTAATTTCAGACATTATACAGACTAAGTGCCTATTACCACAAGAAAAAAAAATCTTGAAATCTAAGCAAAAAGTCCACAAATGATCAACTGTATTTCCAACTGTAGTTAAAGAAAAATGCAATCCAAAAACCAACAACTGATAAGAAGCATTAAACATTATCCCCTGTATAAACTCATTGTGGAATGTCCCAGTTGACTGGAAGTTGGCTAACATGATGCCCATCTACAAGAAGGGCCAGAAGGACGATCTGGGGAACTACAGACCTGTCAGTCTAACCTCAGTGCCGGACAAGGTCATGGAGCAGATGATCTTGAGTAACATCACACGGTACATACAATAGAACCATATGATCAGGCCCAGTCAACATGGATGTATGAAAGGCAGATCCTGTTTGACCTACCTGATCTCCTTCTACAACAAGGTGGCCAAACTAGTAGACGAGCAAAAGGCCATGGATGTTGTGTACTTGGACTTCAGTAGCGCCTTTGACACCATATCCCACAGCATTCTCCTGGAGAAGCTGCAGTTCATGGCCTGGATGGGTGTACTCTGCGATGGATAAAGAACTGGCTGGATGGCCAGGCCCAAAGAGTTGTGGTGAACAGAGCCAAATCCAGTTGGTGGCTGGTCACGAGTGGTGTTCCCCAGAGCTCAGTATTGGGACCAGTTTAATCTCTTTATCAACAATCTGGATGAGGGGATTGAGTGCACCCTCAGTAAGTTTGCAGATGACGCCAAATTGGGTGTAAGTGTTGATCTGCTTGAAAGTAGGATGGCCATACAGAGGGATGTGGACTGACTGGATCATCGGCCTGAGGCCAGCTGTATGAGGTTTAACAAGGCCAAGTGCCACATCCTGCACTTGAGTCACAACCACCCCAGGCAGCGATACAGGCTCAGAGAAGAGTGGCTGGAAAGCTGCCTGGCAGAGAGAGATCTGGAGGATGTTGACTGGCAGCCAGCTAAATATGAGCCAACTGTGTGCCCAGGTGGCCAAAAAGGCCAACAGCATCGTGGCTTGTATCAGGAATAGTGTGGCCAGCAGGACTAGGGAAGTGATTGTGCTACTGTACTCGGTGCTGGTGAGGCCCCACCTTGAGTACTGTGTTCAGTTTTGGGCCCCTCATCATAAGAAGGACATTGAAGTACTAGAGAGAGTACAGCAGAGGCCAACAAAGCTGGTGGAGGATCTGGAGCACAAGTCTTAATGAGGAGTGGTTGAGGGAACTGGGGCTGTTTATCCTGGAGGAGGCTGAGCAGAGACCTTATCGCTCTCTACAACTACCTTAAAGGAGGTTGTAGCATGGAGGGTGTTAGTCTCTTCTCTCAAGTAGCAAGTGATAGAAGACAAGAGGAAATGGCCTCAGGTTGTGCCAGAGGAGGTTTAGATTGGATATTAGGGAAAATTCTTCATGAAAAGGGTTGTCAGGCATTGGAACAGGCTGCCCAGGGAAGTGGTGGAGTCACCATCCCTCAAAGTGTTTCAAAAGTGTTTAGATGAAGTTCTTAGGGTCATGGTTTAGTGCTAGAGTTAGGCTAGGTTTGGATTCGATGATCCTGATTGTCTCTTCCAACTGAAATTATTCTATGATTCTATGCTATTATTCTGTATCTCTACCTGTGGAGACAGTCAAAACTCTACTTGACAAGGTTCTGGGAAACCTTCTCCTGCTGACCCCACTTAACCAGGGAGGTCTGACTAGATGATTTCAAGAAGTCCCTGCCAAATTCATTCTGTGATACATCTTGGGTACTGCATGCAAATCTACATTACTATTCTGATACAAGGAACAGAGCTGAAGCTTCAGATTTGGCTTCAGATTTCTGAAGGTTGAGAGACTTCTCTGGGCAAGTATCCCTAGATTTTTGCCATTTTTACACTCATTTCTAGTCTTGTGCTACTCGCTACAGATGGAAATAGTGCCTGGGCCTAAACAGACCTTTGATCTGACCTAGCATGGTAATTCTTACACTACAAAGGCTCTAATAATCTAGGATGACCACTTCATTCTAAATTCATATTGCAAACATATATGCATATATTAGTCAGTATAGGAAAAAAAAAAAAAACAAACAACAACTGTTTTCAGATGTGAAGGGTTGGGGTTTTTTAGGTTTTTAAATGTTTGGAAGTTCTGAAACAAAGTACCTCGTGCTTCCAAACAAGATATCTCCACAAGCAGAATATAAAATGTATCCGTACTATCATTAGAGTTGATACTTACTAAAAGGTAAATTTAAGTTTCCTTTGAACACAATAACACACATATCCAGTGCACTACATGCTCATTTCTGAAAGCAACATTTTAGATGTAGAAGACCACAACACAAGCCCTCAAAGACATTTTTATTTCAAGATAAGAATTTGACAAGGAGAATTTGGCTAATTTCTTGGTGATGTCAACAAATCAATATTGAACTTACTGCTATCAACAAGCAGGCACTGAAAAATCAATGCAGTTGTTCTGAAGATAAGCAGGAAGAACTCTCCTGAGTCACCAAGACAGCTCCTAGTAACATGGGTAACCATGTCATACAGTCGCTTACACAAAATTATCACATTCTTATTTTCCGCACATTTCTTGTCTATCCTGCTCATATTGAAAAGGCCTGTTACGGAACTACAGATGGTTAGATATTTTCTTCTAAGTAACAAATTTTGTTGTAATCATGGTCAAGTTACTTCTCTCTCCCTTTGCATGAAGGAGAAGTCCTTAAATTTGAGTCAATCTACCTCACAGGTGTGGTTCTCTGTTGGAGAACCATCATCACCTTTCCCCAGCACCATCTGTTAAAGGAATGAAATTCCTCCACAGTGTATTTTCAGATGAAAAATTTACAAAGAAGCATAAACAAGATTTTTCATAATACATATAAAGGCAAGAATTCTATGGCACTGGTGCAGTCCCTTTTCACAACTGCAATTATTATGATGGCTGGATAAAAACTGAGGACCCATCAGGTCCTATAACTCACAGACCCACATCATTTTTGAGTGCCACTTAAAACTATGCCATTTTTCATTTTTGTTTGACAGAGTTACTGGAGCTGAGTCCTTCTATATTCAGGATCCATTAAATTTATCCACACTTAAACCACATTACAAAAACAGGAGGAGGAAGATAGGATGGTGGTAGAAATCTATCTGCATAATGAAATCTAATCCCTTGCTTCCCCTGAAATATCAAGATTTCTGTCAGCTTTCTGACTCGCATACCAATTATACCCTGTTTGGCACTTATCACAAGAAGACAGGTGTAGTATGCCAAAATTTTCAACTTATGAAGTTGCACCTGTTAAATACAGTAGAGAGCATTTCTTCCTCTTTGCATAAAGACAATTGAGAGTGCTTTCTAAAGAAAGTGCTAGGAGCTGGGGGGATGGAAAGTGAGAATAGTCCTAGATGACCTTAGCTAAAGGAGCAAGGAGTCACCAAAAGAATGTAAAGGAACAGATTCATGCTTGGTATGGGCAATGCTGCAATAATTCTTTCTTCTTTTTTTTTTTTTTTTATTTATTTTCCAGTTCAAGTAGGATAATGGTATAGAAGGCAACAGTTTTATAAACCATCTGCTTTTAGCATTTTTTTTCTCTGTCCCATTAAAATTTGCCCAAGAAATCTAATCTTCATCAAAGCTTGCCACTGTTCTTTCAGTTTTTCTGTTTCTTTTCCATTGTTCATGTTTAAGTGATATTCCTTTGGTTTGCATCGGCAATACAGGAAAGGGCTGTAAAATCAGAAAAGAAAAACTGGGGAGCAGGAGAAAAGGGATACAATATAGCTGTACGAAACAAACAAATAACAAGAACTTTGCTATAAAATATAAGTCTCAGCAATTGCAAACAGAGAAGGAAAATGGAAGACATACAGTTTGGGCAACAACCAACCAGCTACAAACTACCAAGATAGCAGCTTTGAGAATCGCAAATGTGATCCTGTTCCATTCAATAATGTTTATTGCTCTTATCAGAAAAGTCTGAGAATTTTATAACTGGGTCAGCAGATAAACACAGCTTCTGCAACCTCCCTATATCCCAGTAAGGAAATACATCACATGAAAGCTGCACCACTTCCAGTGTAAGATGTAAAACACAGTCCAACCAGGAACCAAAGACAGAAGGTGAAAAGAGTTAAAAGAGGGATCTGCATCAAAATTCTCATAAGGCACCATGGTACAAAAGATAAACATAGTTTGTTCTTGCAATCTGGTTACTTTGTATCAAGAATGTCTTTAATTAACACAAAATGTAAAATGTGAAAGTGTTTGTAAACTTTAATCTGAAATCGTTGAATAATTCCATGCTGTGAAAATGTCCTTTATCCACATCATACCAATACTTCACTTACTCATCCTAACGCAAAACAAAAACATATGCCAAAATACTGAAATTTATCATGGGATGCAAACTCTAGAGTTTCTCAAATCTGCCAATTCACTATTGTAAAGATGTCAATATGTAGACAAAAGCAAACTTTAACAGGCATGACTCTCAAGCATGAAATATCGTCTTCCAATGGCCACATGCCATTGTAGATGACTAACACATCTTACTAATCATTATTGTTCCGTTTCAGCTGTGAGCAGGGAAAACCACAATAAAATAGACTTGCTAGATATTCAATAGAGTTAAAACACATGATTGCTAAGAAGCATCATGGCAAACTATTTAACTAGGCTATCTGGTAAACATTTATTGTATCCATTCAAAAACAGCAAACATAACCAGTTCACAAAATAGGAGCTGACAGGAAAATAAAGTAAGGTTTGTTGGGCTATTTATTTAAAGAATAAATGTCACCAGCTCTAATTTAGATGCTCATATGCAAGGCAAATATATCTAACATATTTTTTCCATCATAAATGACATTTCACCTTTTCTAAGGTCATGCAAAAAAATAATGTGAAGATGTTAAAATATTTTTGCTCTCTTTTTTTAAAAAAAAAAAAAAAAAAAAATAAATGTTGTGAGAGAAAAAATAAAAAAGATACTAGCACAGATTAAACCAGAAATCCCTTTACAGTAAAATGAGCTATTGTCTTTTAGCTAGACAAGCTGAATATTCAAATGGTCAAAAACCTATTGTTGTACTGCAGAGGAAGAGAAAGTGGAGGAGGAGATGACCAAGGTTGATTTGTCATCTGTAATGAATGATTCCCTGGAAATGTAAGAGTATTCTCTTTATGCTACTGCCAATCAAATAATCTCTGTGAGCAAGTTTTTATAGTAATGAATAAAACTGCCTTTCTCCGCTCAGTTTTATTCCTGTTCCATCTACTTTTGAACACCTGTTGTATGAATTATGCATAGAGATGGGATTTGAATTTAAATAGAAAAAATAATTTATCTGCACATTTATTATGGAGGTATTATGGAGATGGAGATGGGTTTCATTTCTATGAAAGTCAGAGCAAAAAACATGTACGTGAATTTTAGGTTATCTCTTTCATTGCAAATTTTGCATTACACACTGACCCAATCTGGCAATTTATTACTGATCTTATTTAGCATTCACTGATAATTAATTTTATCTACCAATCCAAATGCTGTTCTTGTTTGTAGTTAAGATATTCTCCAACTAAATTTCTGTGAAGGGAGAATCAGATTAAATACATTTACTGGCCTTCCTCTCCCCTGTAGCAAACAAACACTCACCTTTATTATGTTTCTTCATCTGATCACTTGAAACCTAAGGTCATTAAACAAAATCATTAGTTACTTCCTAAATTATCATCAGTATCTACACCATAAAGTGTTGCTTCCCATTACAAAATCAACTTTGCAGCCCTTCCCTTTTTAAATTTACTATGCCATTCAGCCAGAAAATCATGAGGATTTGAAGAGAATGTAGAGAGATGGATCACTCACTGTTTTAACAGCACTAGGCAGGGTGGGAAGATCCAATGAAGCTAGCAGGTTAAAACATGCATGCACACATTATCTTACAGGTCTTTGAATTTAGATTATTATGAAGATATCAGAGTTATCAACATGTTTTTTCTTCAGGTTTTGGAAATCACTATTGTACAATATGGAAAGCTGACAACTGAATGTTATCCCTCAGAAAAACAAACAGTGAAGCACTGTATACAATATTAGAATTGTGGTTCATTAATCTAGAAAACATGTCAAGAGGGGGACAAAATAATAATACAGGATATAGAAAAAAAGGGGAAAAAAGAAAATAGAAAAGAGAAAAAAGAAAAAAGGCAAAAAGGCAAAAAGAAAATAGAAAAAAGACAAAAAAGAAATGGGAAAAAAGACAGAAAGAAAATAGAAAATAGAAAAAGGAGGGAAAAAAAAAAGAAAAAAGAAGGAAAAAAGAGGATAAAGAGAAAAAAAAAAAAAGAGAAAAAAAAAAAGAAAAAGAAAAAAAGGAGAAAGGAAAAAATCAGTACTTATCCATGGCAGTCTTTATCTTGAGGCCTTATAAGCCTTACCAAGACAACCATGTTATCTGCAGAAGTATAAAACTATGTAATACCACTACACACACACATGCACAAAATCAGTGTGTACCAAAAGACTTGAAATAATTTCTGGCCCAAAGCATGTTCTTAAAACATCCTCATTTTTTTACAACGTTAGACCAGTGCTGGACACCTAATAAATCAGAAACAGCAAACACCATCTTGCACATATAGAGAATATGAAAGAGGTACTTTGTCAAATTTAAATAAAATTCAAGCAACTAATCACCAAAGAATACAAGCAACTAGAAGGCCTCATTATCAATTGAAAGTTGCACCATTTACGATCAGCCTTCCACAGAATGGGTATTAAAGTCCACTCCTTTCAACATAGTATTCATTTTATTTTACAGCTAAACACAAAATAAAATCACATAGCAGCTTCTTTGGTACTGGCAGTGTGCCTCTGTTAACAAGGATTATTTAAAGAAACATCAATATGCATATTATTTGAGAGGTAATTGAAGATAATGCTGGACTTCTTATTCCATGGATATTCATTAAGATTTCACACACTTTTTTATTTCCATTCATTCATGAGTGCAAAATTGTTCATTGAAAGTAATCTATTTAGTTTAAATTGGAATT
The DNA here is from genome assembly GCF_036013475.1 of Columba livia. Classification (NCBI taxonomy): domain Eukaryota; kingdom Metazoa; phylum Chordata; class Aves; order Columbiformes; family Columbidae; genus Columba; species Columba livia. The sequence goes on from NC_088642.1 coordinate 37,064,891, forward strand.
CCTGCATTTCATTTCTGAGATAATCCCAACTTCTGTATACAAATTTTTTATCTACTAATGTCAGCATTTTAGTTTTTTAACACATGAACAAATGTCAACAAGCAATTCACAATTTATGGTGACTGATCTGATTGACTGACCTCCCTTCTGTGCTATGCTGCCTCATTAGAAAACATAAAATCAAGACATTCATAGAATGTTTTTGTTTATGCAGTATTCAGTTCTGCCAAAATTTGTGGAGCAATCAGGGTCATCTTCATGAATAAAACCGCAATCAACTGATTATTTTAAGATGCAGTATGAGTTCCCAAAGGCAGTGAACCTGGCAGACATGGATAGACTTTAAAGATCAAAAGACTGAAAATAACTAATAAATTTGGTATGTTTATGATTATCTGAGTTGAGAAGACACTACAAATACTTCCAATAAGGAAAAATTATTGTGGGGGCAGGGAGAAGGGGGGTAGAGGGAGGAATCCCGGTTTAGAATGTTGTCTCCTCCATAAACCCAAGCCATTGCTTCTATCCACCATGCCTGGAGAGAAGCCAGGAGAGATGCAACACATGTTTCTGTGAAGAGAGCTTGGGGAAAAGGACTTTTCAGATGACATCAGTTCTGAGGTAAAGTTGCAGTTTTGGCATCTTTTCTGTGGCATATGGGTGCTCGCAGTGAGGTATGCAACAGAGCACAGACAATACCTTTGCTGAAGGGCTTAAATTTTAATGCTGTTGGTTTTGAGGGTTTGCATTATAAATCTTAAACATGCTTTTACTATTGCTTTATCCCTTCCCAAAAAAAAGCGATAAATAGACAGTAAACTGTCAAAGGGCAGCATTTTTTTTTTTTTCTCAAAGGGCTTCCCAGTTTTAGTATCTTTCACGTTTTATGGTTCTTGAGTTCTAGCAGGGATAGCTGCATATGTGAAAGGAGGACAGCTTATAAGCTACAGCATTACATTGTTCAGATGACTACTTCACTTGTGTCAGAATCAGCATACAGTTCCAATCATGTAATTTCATGGTTCACACCAAATAATTTCTCTCCTGTCATCCCCTGCAGATGAAATTCAAAGAGGCAAAAGATTTGATTGCTACAGATTGAATGGTCCCTTTCAAAGTCATATTGTTGTAGGGTCTCCGAACTTAGAATTATTTTATAAGGAAAGCATCAACACATCAGCAATCTACTCTCAAGGCAACAGATGTAAATATTTATGATCCCTAATAGTCGATGTGTTTTAACTGATAATAATCTATGACAGTAACACCATTTTTGCCTCCATTCTATAACCAAGAGATACAATTGCAATGTGTGTTGGTATAGTATTGTATTACCACTACTCCATCTCTCTATTTTAAACATTATATAGTCTAAGAAATTGAGCACATATAATGTATATATTGACCAAAAACCACACACTTGAAAGTGGTCTTGAATAGCTCATTCTCAATGATCTTTCCCATTGCATCACGCTGGCAGATCTTAAAAAACCCCACAGCTCACCAGGAAAAAAGAAGTAGGCTTCCATGTGCATGACCACAACCTTCCCACAGACCCCGGTAAACTCAAAGGAAATGTCATTCTGTCCTTAAGACATAAAATCCTCAGTAGTTGCAGTACGTTTGGTCTTCTCCAGAGCACACTGCTAGCCAAGATGGCATGCTGTGCAGAATCTTCCCTACTCACTCTGCCGCAACAAAACATGCATTTACCCTCCAAAACAGATCTTATCTCCTCAGTAAGAAAAAGCTGGGAAAGCATCACAAGCAACAAACTGCAGTCTTAGAACAGAGCAAGAAAGAAGTATGCTTTCCTTGCCGTGTTCAGATGAGTTTCTAGAGGTTTACAAGCTAACACTCTGGAAAAACACATTCTGTGCACTTTTGCCAAAAGAGGGTTCACTCTGAAAGACCTTTCTTAACACTGAGATACAAAAGTAAGGTGACAACAAGAAAACAGCACACGTCCACAACACAAAAATTCCTAAATTAAATTCTAAATGATTCACCAGCTCAGTTTTCACAGAGCTGCTAGCTCAGACTCCAAAGAACAAGGGAAGTAAAAAAATCCTCACAAATTAGAGACGAGTTTAGTTTTTAAGAGCAAGAAACCAATAAGCTAAAATGCATTCTCTGGTGATTACTGACTGACTGAAGACACTGACAACGCAAGCCCAAATGAAGGATCATTAACAACAAATGTAAGAGTATTTCCAAAGTATCATTGACTGGCTGTAAAACCCGTCATTCTTACCCTTTTTTTTTTTTTTTTCCCTTAATAGAGGAGATAGGAAGACCATAAATATTAAAAAATACATTAGAAAAACCAAAAACCAAAAGCAGCATCACAATTTGGAAATACACAGCGCATTTGGTTACCCTTTCTCAGAATGTGCATCACTGTACCATAAAAGAATATGCCTTGTGAAATTAGTGGTTATTCAGTTAATAAAGCTCTGCTTATTGTGAAAAGAAGCAGCACAGTGAGAATGCCTAAAGGAGGAAGTCAACAGCAAATATGCAAGTCTATATGTTTATATTCTGAATCATTGTGAAAGCACATAGGAGTACATGTTCTTTCTTTTTATGCTGCCTTAACTCCTAGCAATGGTTCATACATATTGTATATGCAGAGATTAAAATAATATTCAAATCTTTGCATGTTTTTTCTACACAATGTGCAGTGTCAGAAGATTGCTTTCCCAAAGTCCAGCCAGCCTTTTTGCTAGCAGAAGACTACAGAAGAAGCATTCAGGTTTACTGCAATAAAGCCAGCTCAATTTGTTAGACTATAAACAAAACTAGGTCCAGGGATGCCTATTTTTTTTATTTCCTGATTGACCTTTTCAGACAATATTTAGGAAGATAAAACTGCTTTGATTTGAATGACTGAAGAGGATGGCTAGTGATTCCTAGCAAGTACTTGGACTTCCACAGATGGGGCACATGCTATAGCAAACAGTGAGTACTTTTTCACTAACCACCATTCATAATTGATGGTGTTTTCAAATGTGGCTATTTACTATGTGAGCAAGCATTTAAACATCTGTTATTGGTAGAATTCTTCCTATGAAAATGTGTCCATTACTATCCCTTACATGATACTATGTATACTTGGACACACACCTGAAGATGCAGTGGAATGAACACATATTTGCTAAGTTTACCTACCATAATCACATAGGTTTATTACACAATCACACCAAGTAAAATGCTTTCAACTGAACTTGAAAATTCTTATTCAATTTCAGATGTATTCTGCCTGTAACAAGCTAAAAGAATGACTTTGTTATATCTGACCCTTTGCAGACTATTGCAACGGTTTTTCAAACATGACAATCCTCATATTAACAGAAATTATAACATTACTTTCAATTCCTAAAATCTCTATGTGCAAAAAACTTTTTCAGTATTCCTAAGAGTACTTACTTCAACAGTTAGTGATTTTCTCCATTAGAAATATATTTTTTAATTTAAAAAGATAACCAAAACCTGTGACAAAAATGCATAGTGGCTGACAGAAGAAATAAATTAAAATAAAGAAATAGCAGTTACCTAATGTAATTTTTCGTTATTAATATCTCCTTTTAAGTACAAGAAAGCTGTGAAAATTACACAAAATGACCACCTATTCATTGCAGCTATTTAAAACTGCTCTGGCACTCCTTTTATATGAAGAAAGTAACGGCTCCATGTATTGACAGAAGAATCCACTGAGTACACAGACTAATAAGAGTACAGAGATAATAAAATACTTTGCAATGTCTTACTACTCTTTCACTGCCTACTCTGAGTATGGAATTTTGATTTATGTAATATATATTCCCTTTAGCTTCCGAGTCTTGAGCAGACAGACATTGACCTGTGCATTACGTTGAACGCATGATATCACAAGCATTCTATTAATCAACTTCCAGATTATCTACAGTTAGATTCAAATACAGTATCACTAGGACATAATCTAAGTATGCACTAGCAAGTAGTGCAGTGCAGTAGGAGCACACTAGTGTTATAGATGGTGGCAACATGCTGATATCAGCACACACAATTTTTGCAGGTTTCGCATCAGATAAGCCCTGATCTGGTCCTGTGAAATAATGTTCACAAAAGGTTAGAGTGGATTAAGTGTTCCTGAACTGCATCTTTTGGTTCAGCTACATTCAGTCTGCTCTGTGCACTCCAAGAACGCCCCTTGATACAAAGCAAAGCACATTGAGAGGGGATAATTGGGACATTTGTTTCACAGAAGTCACTCCCATACCAAATTAAAACTACAGTGTATATGCACCCACAAATAGCCTTTTCAAAACAGGAACATTGCAATATGTTACAAACAAAATCTTTTTGATTCTGTAAGTGGAAACATGTAAATACATGCCATTATTGATAGTCTATTTAAGTTCATATTTAGAAAAAGAAGAAAAGCTTGTTTCAAACTATTTTCTATATAACACAGTTATGACTTAGATATTACTGATTGTACTGAAAACCAAGTAATCTATTTACAGAGGTAGCAGGGCAGTTTTTTGCACAGGAACAGGCATTAACACATCCCTGAAAGAATGCAGATACAATACTGTCAGTTTCTCTGACATGACTGCCCACAACTGTTGTCAGCTAAAAATTTTGTCCACAGCTGATTGAATCAACAAATCTATTTTCCATCATGGCATGATGGAAGCAATGCCTCAGTCACAGTATTAACATTAATCAGCCATTATGAAAAATGCACATTTTATCCTGTGTTTTTTGAGACCTAGTGGAGGCATTGAGTTTGAAGCTCAGTGCAAAACTCCTGGCTGCAGGAGAACAATGGCTTTTCCACAAATCTGAACTGTAAAGGGGTTTAACAACCATCTTTAAAACTTAAAACTCATTTTCTAAAAATAAAGAAATGTCAACTGTGCCAACAAATAATTTTTTAAAAATAATTTTTAAAATCTCTATATTATTTTCTAACTAAGAGACATGAAGACAGAGATAATATTTAGACAAGGTACTTAGTGCCTAAGATAGGCATTTGGACAACACATTCAACAGTCTCTAATGGCAAGGTTTAAAATAAATAGCCTAAGAGCCCATTTCTCTCTATGGTTAGAGAGTCTCAAGTGAAATGGTGTATCTTCTTTCAATTGTTTTTTATTCACAAAATTGTAGAGAAAATTTTATTTTCACGCTTTTTCAACACCCAGGTTATTAATTCTGAGTCAACCAATTGTTGAACTGAGACAGACAAAACTGAAGAAAATATTCTCCCTGCACTGAGTAAAAACTGTTAGTTATCAAAACCCAGGCTATAGCCTGCAAGTTCTGGTTCCTGGTACTCAAATGACAAATTTCACCCAGATCACTTGGTTAAGAAGCTACAGATCTTCCAGTAAAACATTTGCTGCTTGGTATTAATTTTTCTTTATTACTCCCCAAAGATGAGCATGCATTTTGATAGGGACTGACTTCCCCGCTCCTAGAGCAGTATCTCCATTAACAAAATTCTGACATCCTCTTTCTGGCTAATTTAGCATTGGATTGTCTTCTCCACAACAGTGCTGCTTCAGTGGAAGAAGCAAAGAGCATGTTCACCACAGAAGAGCCTGCAGTCAAATGCTTAGTACGTGCCAGGTCCTGCACTTGAGTCACAACAACCCCAGGCAGCACTACAGGCTCAGGGAAGAGTGGCTGGAAAGCTGCGTGGCAGAAAGGTATCTGGAGGTGCTGACTGGCAGTCAGCTGTATATGAATCAGCAGCGTGCCCAGGTGGCCAAAGAGGCCAACAGCATCCTGGCTTGTATAAGGAATAGTGTGGCCAGCAGGACTAGGGAAGTGATTGTGCCACTGTACTTGGCACTGGTGAGGACCCACTGTGTTCAGTTTTGGGCCACCCACTATAAGAAAGACATTGAGGTGCTGGAGAGAGTTCAGAGAACTGCAATGAAGCTGATGAAGGGTCTAAAGAACAAGTCTTATGAGGAGCGGCTGAGGGAACTGAGGCTGTTTAGCCTGGAGAAAAAGAGGCTGAGGGGAGACCTTATCGCTGTCTACAACTACCTGAAAGGAGGTTATAGACAGATGGGTGTCATTCTCTTCTCCCAAGTAGCAAGTGATAGGACAAGAAGAAATGGCCTCAAGTTGTGCCAGGAGAGGTTTAGATTGGATATTAGGAAAACTTCTTCACAGAAAGGGTTGTCAGGCATTGAAACAGGCTGCCCAAGAAAGTGGAGTCACCATCCCTGGAGGTGTTTAAAAGATGTGTAGGTGAGGTCCATAGGGACATGGTTTAGAGGTGGACTTGGCAGTGTTAGGTTAACAGTTGGAGTCAATGATCTTAAAGGTCTTTTCCAAACAAAATGATTCTATGACATTTTTCAAGGGGAAAACTGGTGGACAGAATGTCTTCAAGGTGGATGGAACCTCTCCAAGAGGAAAAGCAAGTGAAAATCTTCAGCTGGGGTTATGCTGGCTGGTGCAGTGCGTGAAGACTGTTCTCCACATCCAGCTGCCACCTTGGCCAGCAGTAAAAGGCCACCATGTGCTCTGTATCTCCTATGTTCCTACCTCAAAGCAAGGTCCACTGTACAACAGTCCCAAACAAGACCTCAGACCCACCTTTTCAACAACCTTCTCCATCAGCAGGAACTGCTGGAATGAAAATTCTTGCTGCTTGCCTGAAGGTGTAAGGATAACAAGTTGCAGTTTGTGGCATGATGTGACATGGAGGACAGATAGACCCACACAACCAATTTCTGATCAAACATAACACTCATCCTGCTTCAGCTAAACACTCCATGCTCACATTCAGACAGCTAGTACCATGTGCTGTCAGCAGCATGCCTGCATCTCATGCCTGCACATCCTCAGGTACAGTACTAGAGGTCACGAGCAAGTTAAACGAAAGTGTTACTAAAGGGGGGACTGACCTACTTTAAATGTACCCCAAAGCAAAATGAGCAAATGATTTTCAGAATAATCATGGCAAACAGTCTATATGACAAACAATTCTTGAGATGAACAGAAGAAAGGCCCTTTTTTAATGAAGGAATGGAAAATAATTGACATACTTTCAATGCAAAAAAAAGTCTGAATTTCAAAGCATCAAGTGCAAAACCAGTTCATTTCTATAAAATTATGCTTATACTATGGAGCTTCCTGATTTCATCTACTACTGCCATTACAAAAGCAGATGCTACTATAACAGCGCTCATAAACAGGATTGACAGAGTAAGATGTCATTCTGCACACTGAAATCTTGAGTTCAAACCACACACTGGATTTAAACTCTCCCTGTGCTAAGACCTCAAGGACAGAAACCACCTATGATTCAGCTCACACCATCAATTACAGAATCACAGAATAACAGAATGTTAGGGATTGGAAGGGACCTCAGAAGATCATCTAGTCCAATTCCCCTGCCGGAGCAGGAACACCTAGATGAGGCTACACAAGAAGGCATCCAGGCAGGTCCTGAATGCCTCCAGAGTAGGAGACTCCACAACCTCCCTGGGCAGCCTGTTCCAGTGCTCTGTTACCCTCACTGAGAAGAAGTTTCTTCTCAAATTTAAGTGGAACCTCCTGTGTTCCAGTTTGTACCCATTACCCCTTATCCTACCATTGGTTGTCACTGAGAAGAGCATGGCTCCATCCTCGTGACACTCACCCTTTATATATCTGTAAACATTAATGACATCACCCCTCAGTCTCCTCTTCTCCAAGCTAGAGAGACCCAGCTCCCTCAGCCTTTCCTCATAAGGGAGATGCTCCACTCCCTTAATCATCTTCGTTGCCCTGTACTGGACCCTCTCCAGCAGTTCCCTGTCCTTCTTGAACTGAGGGGCCCAGAACTGGACACAATGTTCCAGATGTGGTCTCACCAGGGCAGAGTAGAGGGGAAGGAGAACCTCTCTGGACCTACTAACCACCCCCCTTCTAATACACCCCAGGATGCCATTGGCCTTCCTGGCCACAAGGGCACAGTGCTGGCTCATGGTCATCACTGGATGTCCAGGTCTCACTGGATGGCAGCACAGCCTTCTGGCGTATCAGCCACTCCTCCCAGCTTCGTGTCATCAGCAAACTTGCTGATAGGTAAGTTTACAGGCTGGAGAGTTGGGTAGGGAAAAATTTAATGAAATATAACAAGGGCAAGTGTAGAGTCTTGCATCTGGGCAGGAACAACCCCAGGTTCCAGTATAAGTTGGGGAACGACCTGTTAGAGAGCAGTGTAGGGGAAAGGGACCTGGGGGTCCTGGTGGACAGCAGGATGACCATCAGCCAGCACTGTGCCCTTGTGGCCAGGAAAGCCAATGGCATCCCAGGGTATATTAGAAGGGGGGTGGTTAGTAGGTGGAAAGAGGTTCTCCTTCCCCTCTACTCTGGCCTGGTGAGACCACATCTGGAATACTGTGTTCAGTTCTGGGCCAGAGTCCAGTGCAGAGCCACAAAGACGATTAAGGGAGTGAAGCGTCTCCCTTATGAGGAAAGGCTGAGGGAACTGGGTCTCTTTAGCTTGGAGAAGAGGAGACTGAGGCGTGACCTCATTAATGTTTATAAATATGTAAAGAGTGAGTGTCACAAGGATGGAGCCAGGCTCTTCTCAGTTACAACCAATGGTAAGACAAGGGGCAATGGGTACAAACTGGAACACAGGAGATTCCACTTAAATTTGAGAAGAAACTTCTTCACAGTGTAACAGAGCACTGGAACTGGAACAGGCTGCCCAGAGGGGTTGTCGAGTCTCCTTCTCTGGAGATATTCAAAACCTGCCAGGACACATTCCTGTGTAACCTCATCTAGGTATTCCTGCTCCAGTGGGCGGACTGCACTAGATGATCTTTCGAGGTCCCTTCCAATCCTTTACATTCTGTGATTCTGTGATTCTGTAAGTTGCAAGTACTGAGTGCCTTTAAGTTTCAGGACCTCAGCAAGGATCACGCAATTGAAAGACTGCCCATGAAGGACAAGGTAACCTTGGAAGTTCCTGATTTATCATTCTTACCAAAGAAAAATCTGATACATTTCTGGGTTTTTAAAATTATTATTATTTTATTTAATCTTTAAAATTAAAGAAAGCCCTAAGGATTTTGTTGGAAATAACTTCCAGCTGCCCTTGACAATTTAACAGATCTTCAATACACCTACAATAATATTAGACAGTTTAAACTCAAATAGTTATGCAGTTTGGCACAGTTAGGAAAGGGAGTGCATGCTCAGTAAAATATCATAAATAAAATTACAACAAAGAGAAATTCCTTTTCCATAATATTGCTGAATATATTAAAAAAAAAAAAAAAAGTTATTAATTTCCTCTTCACTTAAATACCATTTTTATACTAATCCTGAATTCCAAGACTCTATAGAAAGATAGAGCATGGATTACATAATGCCAAAAAAAGGTTTTAATCCTTAAGGAACACACAAGTTTAACATCTAAAATTATTAACTTTTTTTCCAAGGGAGTGTGGAAAAAAAGCCTTTAGATGAAATATACGAAGAAAAAAATTCCGATGGCCACAACTGACCAATGTTGCAAACTTTAGTGAAGGAACAGGTATTCTTTATAAAACAAATATCAAAATTTCATCTTTACATCACTTTGAAGTACTGTTAAGTGGCACAGACAAAATCCTCTTGTCAGAAATGGACTAAAAATAAGGTGAACTACCCAGGATCCAATAAACCATGAAAACAATCGTCCTGACTCAGAATAACAGCCTATCTAGTGCAGAATACTGGTTTTAACACTGGCCAAATACAGATGACTCAGGAAGAATATAAGAATAGAGCAAAACTATATCAGTACTGTCAAAGAGTATTCTCATAACACTCAACAACTTGTAGTTCAACAGTATCTTCATGTTTAATCAGTCTTAATGGATTTCTAGAATGTAAACTTGCCTAGGTGTCTGTTAAACCCATGTAAGTTTTTAGCATACATAACATCCAGTGGCCTGGGGTTCCATCACTTAAGTACACACTGTGCTGCAACAGCGTTACCTCCTGTGCTTCATTTTTTGCTAGCTCTGTCAGCTGCCCTGCAGAGCATGCATCAAAGAAAAAAGGAAATAAGCACCTCTAACCAGGTGTTCTATCTACGTCATAAGTGTCTCCAGAGCTCTCTCTCTTAACCTTACTAATAAAACAACCAAATGGTTTCTCCTCCACCTCCATTTTATTTATTTAAACTGAATTTCATCATAGAATCACAGAACACTTTGGGTTGGAAGAGACCTTAAAGATCATCTAGTTCCAACCCCCCTGCCATGGGCACGAACACCTTCCACTAGACCAGGTTGCTCAAAGCCCCATCCAGCACGACCCTGAACACTTCCAGGGATGGGGCATCCACAGCTTCCCTGGGCAGCCTGTTCCAGTGTCTCACCACCCTCATGGTGAAGAATTTCTTCTTTATATCTAATCTGAATCTACTCCCTTTCAGTTTAAATCCATTACCCCCTGTCCCCCTGCCCTTGTAAAAAGTCCATCTCCAGCTTTCTTTTAGGCCCCCTTTACATACTCGAAGGCTGCTCTAAGGTCTCCCCAGAGCCTTCTCTTCCCCAGGCTGAAAAACCCTGACTCTTTCAGTCTTCTTCATTGGACAGGTGCTTCATCCCTCTGATCATCTTTGTGGCTGACCTCCAACAAGTCTATGTCTTTCTTCTGTTGGGGACCCAAGAGCTGAAAGCAGTGCTCCAGGTGAGTTCTCATAAGAGTAGAGGAGATGGAAGAATCACCTCCCTCAACCTGCTGGTCACACTTCTTTTGATGCAGCCAAGCATATGGTTGGTTTTCTGGGCTGCAGGCACAAATTGCCAGCTCATGTTGAGCTACTCATCAGTCAACACCTCCAAGTTCTCCTCAGGGCTGCCCTCAATCCATTCTCTGGTGAGCCTGTATTTATGCTTGGGATTGCCTTGACCCCTGTGCAAGACCTTGCACTTGGCCTTCTTGAACTTCATGAGGTTTGCATGGACCCACCTCACAAGCCTGTCAAGGTCCCTCTGGATGGCATCCCTTCCCTCCAGCATGTTGACCACACCATACCACACCACACCGCACCGCATCACACCACACTGCTTAGTGTCATCAGCAAACTTACTGAGGGTGCACTCAATCCCACTGTTCATGTCATTGACAAAGATGATAAATGGCACCGGTCCCTATGCCAACCCCTGAGAAACACCACTTGGCACTGGTCTCCACCCGGACATCGAGCCATTGACAGCAGCCCTTTGAGTGACACCATCCAGCCAATTCCTCATCCATCAAGTCCATGTCTCTCCGATTTAGAGACAAGGATGTTGTGTGGGACTGTGGCTAATGTAGTAGATGACATCAGTTGCTCTTTGCTTAGCCACCAACACTGTAACCCCACCACAGAAGGCCAAAAAATTTGTCAGGCACAATTTGCCCTTAGGGAAGCATGCTTGCTGTCACAAATCACCTCCTTATTTTCCATGTGCCTTGGCATAGTTTCAAGGAGGCTCTGCTCCATGATCTTGCCAGGCATAGAGATGATACTGACTGGCCTGTAGTTCCCCAGGTCTCCCTTTCAGTGCTCTACCAAGCAGATCCCCAAAGAGGTCAAGGTCCGTTCTCTAGAAGTCCAGGGTAATGAGCTTGCCGTGCACCCTACTCACTGCCCTAAGGATGCTGAACTCCATCATTTCATGGTCAATGAAGCCAAGGGTGCCCTTGAGCTTCACATTCCCCACCAGCCCCTTGTTGGTAAGAATAAAGTCCAGCATAGCACCTGTCCTCATTGGCTCCTCTATCACTTGGAGAAGAAAGTTATCAACACATTCCAGGAACCTCCTGGATTGCTTCCGTCCAGCTGTGTTGCCCCTCCAACAGATACTGGGGTGTTTGAAGTCCCCCATGAGGACTGGAGCTTGTGAATATGAGGCTTCTCCTATCTGTCTACATGTCCTAGTTTTGGCTGGGATAGTTAATTTTATTTCTAGTAGCCGGTATAGTGTTGTGATTTTGATTTAATATGAGAGGAAAGTTGACAATACACTGATGTTTTGGGTTTTGCCTGGTAGTCAAGGACTTTCAGCTTTCAGTGCTCTACCAGTTGCACAAGAACCTGGGAAGGAGCAAAGCCAGGACAAAGGAGTACTCCTTACCATATAACATCATGCTCAGTATATAAACTGGAGCACCTGGGGAGGAAACACAGGTGTTCAGGAATGGACAGCCTATTGCATTGCGAGTGGTGAGCAATTGCTTTGTGTATCACTTGCTTTGTATATTCTATTGTTGTTACTATTTTCTCTTTCTTTGCTGTCCTAGTAAACTGTTCTTATCCCAACCCATAAGTTTTTTGCCGTTTTTGAGTCTCTCTTCCATCCCACTTGGGAAAGAGGAGTAAGCGAGTGGCTCCATGGTCCTTGTTACCAGCTGGCATTAAACCATGACAGTTTTTTTTGTCATGCAACATCAGGCACCACAAAGGACTGTCATGGTTTAACCCCAGCCAGCAATTAAGCCCCACACGGCTGTTCACCTCCCCACAGTGGGATGGGAGAGACAATCAGAAAAGTAAAACTGAGAAAACTCGTGAGTTGAGACAAAGACAGTTTAATAACTAAAACAAAAGCCATGCATGCAAGTAAAGCAAAACAAGGGATTTGTTCACTACCTCCCATCAGCAGGCAGGTGTTCAGCCATCTCCAGGAAAGCCAGGCTCCATCATACATAATGGCTACCTGGGAGAACAAATGCCATCACTCAGAACACCCACCCCTTCCTTCTTCTTCCCCCCAAAAATATACTAAGCATGATGCAATATGGCATCGAAGATCCCTTTAGTCAGTTTCGGTCAGCTATCCTAGCCCTGCCCTCTCCCAGCTTCCTGTGCACCTGCAGCCTTCCTTGACTTGATACAATCATTGCCAAGCAACAACCAAAACATCAGTGTATTATCAACATCTTTTTCATACTTAATCCAAAACACAGCACTATACCAGCTACTAGGAAGAAAATTAACTCTATCATAGCCAAAATCAGGACACTACTTCTATCCAACAGCGGAGCAGGCTTAATGGCTCACATCCCTACACTAGCTGGGTGTGGTTATCTTCCTTATTCAAACCTTTTGTTAGGGTTTCAGCATCTACTGTGTCATCTTGCAAGGTAGAAAAACCCACTGCACCTCAGCTTTCATTATATTTTCCTTCCTCAGACAGGAAAGTTCCCATTTTAAAATCCCTTCCCAAGATTCACAATAAAGCCATGTTGTACCACCAACACAGCCTATTCTTAAACAAAGCCCACAGTCACTAGCACACACACTGAAAGGATCCTAGATAGACCACATGTGACAGTATTAATCCAGGTGACAGAGTTGGTATTGACTGCTGTTATTCAGCAGTACACACTCTTTTTTGACAATCTGGGACACAAAACTGACACAGCCATATCTCCTGCTTTACATTTTTATGTTTCTGCATAGGTGTACAGTGAAGTATATATGTGGCAAGCATACATAAACCTATGCCTATTTAAAACTGGCTAGCCTGAGTAGCAATAGTGGCAAAAAGGTAGCAGCAGATGCTTAAAACCTACCCGGCACACCAAGGATGATACTGTATTGTATTTCTACAGCCTTTCCTGCCCCTATCAGTTACAGTATAGCAAGTACAGGTATGCTTTGTAGCAGTAACTTCCACTGCATGTCCTTTTTGCAAAAAATACTGTACCAAGGCAACCATGTTATTACCTGCAAATTTCCCACAGTCATCCAGGATTTGAATACACTGTCACTGTCAAAGTTAGAAATTGCTATTTTATCTCCTGATGTAGATATTTAAGTTATCTAATGTATACCCTTAAAAAAAAAAAAAAAAAAAGTGGAAAATAAAACCTTTTTTAAACACATTATTTTCTACCCACAAATTTGACATAAACCACCAAATGTATTTAGAGAATAAAAATCACATACTAGATACAAGCAACGGCATTTTACACTGGACTTCAGTTTTGGAAAAAAAAAAAAACTGAACACTTGGGGCCTCCAAGTTGACAGGCAGAAGCATCAAGGCACTATGGCAGAATTCATGAATGAACATATACCAGGTCACTCATCTGCACTGCATTTCAATGAAAAGACTCTACTTACAGAGGCCTATTCACAGACTCCTGTCTCAGGAGGGAGTTTTGTCAGCGCAAGGTCTGAAGGTGCTGATAATGGCCATAACAATAAAAGATCTCATATGAAGTGAGGCTGCGAATAAGCTGGCATTTTAGCGCTCTCGAAGTGAAGCCTCCCATTCAGCTGATAGATACAGTATTGTCTAGAGTTTGCAAATATACAGGTAATCTGACTGAGGTAACGCTGCTCATATGGACCAGCATTCACCGAGACGGACTGATGCCCTCTCCTGAAAATCGCTCGTTTCTTTCGGGGAACTGCACAGCCTGGCTCTCGGGAGGTGTCATTTTCCTTCGAAAGCCTACATGCTCTCCCAATGCCGTTCGCGCAAACCAAAGTTTTGACGCCCTCGCCACAGCGACGCAGTGCTGGTGGGAGGGCAGATCCAGCCCCGCCAGCCCTGGCACCGCGGTGGCTGCACCCGCGCCCCGCGGCCGCCCCGTCCCGCGCCGCCTCACCGTCCCAGCTCGGACTCCAGCTCGAAGTAGTGGGCCAGGGTGTCCTTGTTGGAGCCGTCGATCCAGTAATCGGACGTAGCGGAGCCGGGGCGACCGGCAGCCGAGGAGCCGGAGGAGGACGAGGATGAGGAGGAAGAGGAGGAGGAGGGCATGGTGACTTTCAGCATGCTGGGACGCCTGCCGGCGGCTGCCCCCTCCTCGGCACCAGCTGCAGAAAGCAAAGCGACAGAGTGGCTGGTGGTGGCGGCGGCAGCTCAGCTCCCCTCCCTTCCTCCCTCTCTCCTTTCTTCCTTCCTTCCCTCCCTCTCTCTCTCTCTCCCCTCCTCCTCCCCACCTCCCGCGCCGCGTCGGCCCGGGCCGAGCTGGAGCGGCGGCGGCGGCTGCGGCTCCCCCCAGCCCGGAGGGGCGGTGGGGGAGCCTCACGCCTGGGCGGGCCCAGAGCGGCCGGCGGGGCGGGGCGGAGCGCAGCGGGCGGGCTGGGCACGGCGGGCGGGCGACGAGGGGCAGGGAGCTGCTGCGGGCGGGGGTCGAGCCGTTCCCGGGCCCCCAGCCCCGCCGAGCCGAGTGCAGCCCGTGGTCGCCGGACCGTGCCGCGTGGGCGATCCCTGCCGGCCGGGACCGATCCCCCAGGCTGGCCCTGTGCGGCGGGAGCTCTGCGGGTTCACTAAAAGCATGCTAACACAAGCGGTCACCGGGAGCGCAGCCGCCCGCCGCCCCATGAACGGGGGGGATCGAGCTTCACGGGGGTACAACTTCATGAAGGAGGAATGGCATGCCGATCGGGAGGGACCGCTGCGGTTTTTGCCGGGGTCCGGCGGTGCGGGCCGTACCGGCCGGCGGTGGGGCCGGGAGGCATGTGTAGCGCGTAACAAGGTGGGCGCCACCCCATTATGCTGCACCATTTTGCCAGTTCCAGATCTGCGATCGGTTGTCAGGGTGCATCACGGAGTTCAGGATTTTATCTCTCAGCGTTTGCTATGCATTTGGGAAGGAGGATGTGGAGTCAGAGACTGAACACCACCAATAGCAGTGGGAAAGAGGCTGACAAGTGCTCAAACATGACTGCTGTAAAGAAATTGCCATGCTTTAATGTCACTCTTAACAGGTTATAAAATCTGCAGGTAATGAAATGCATCCAATTATAATAAAGTATATTTATCCCTGGGTGTAAAAACCTTAGCCAGAAGTGGCTATATAAGGGCAGTTTCTGTCAGTGTAGTGGTAAAGTAAAACAGCAGCAGTCATGTGTGCCTTGCATGCATAGTATGCCAGATCAATCCTACTCACATCCTCTCCATGCTATTACACCCACTCATACTGTCACGCACACACAGGCAGGCAGTAAAATGGACCATGTGCAAGCCTGTGCAGCACAAGTGACAGAAGTATTTTCCTCTAATTTTCGACCACAATCCACTTGCCTGTTTTTAAACGTTGTATTTCTTGCTCCGATAAAGCACAGTATCCTGTTGAAGGTTAAGTGTATTAATTTTTTCCCGTATGTTTTGTTTCCCCCCATAAACAACTCTGTCTCTTACTCTTCCCTATCTTCCTTACAGTACCTGGAGGGGGCAAGTAATCTTAACTCTGAATCTCTTATTTTCTCAAAGACATTAAAAAATAAATACTCCTCTCTGCATAACCAGATAAATGGAAGAAATATGTTCTAATCTGGTCTTTGTTAATGGTAGGAAAGGATAAAAGAGACAGATAAAACAGATGCCCTTTCTTCTCAAGTTTACTTTTTGCCATCATAAAATTGCAAAGTAGATCACATCATTATTTGAGATTTTATAATTTTCAAATCCATATTTGAAAGTAAGAAAAAAGGAGACTAAAGTCATACTTTGCAAACCAAGTTCTATGCATAGCAGTTTCACAGAAACTCCACACTTCCTTGAGACCAACTTTGTGGCCAGAGCACCTACCATAGCAAGGCTGAGATCAGTGCCGGAGCAGCAGACAAGGAACCTTTTCACTGTTACTCATGCCTTTTCCCAACTCCCCAGCTCGCTCTGTCTCTGCTGGTCAGTGCGGAACTTTTCTTCATAAAGCTTTGGTTGCTAGGTGACATTTTTTCCTGTTTTCTTATGACATTTTCTGACAGCATCTCCTGGGAGAAAAAATGGTCACTGATGATAAAAATCACACACACACAAAATGGCCAATCAGCACACTTAGAAGACTGGTTTTCCACATTATATTTTTGTTTATTCAAATACCTAACATGTTCTGTAACCCAAAAGCACATGTATTTCCATTGCAGTTGGGTTTTTGTAAAAATTATTTTAGTAAGATTATGTTTATCTAAGTACCTGCAGTCAGATTCATGGCTCAGATGATCAAGGTACGCTCGCCCTGAGCCTTTATGTGCTCCTTGCTAAAAGACATAGCATCTGGGGATTCTTTTTGTACCTATGTGAAAGGCTTACTTTCCTTAAAACTCTGTCTCAGTGTGAGCTGAATCACACCATACTGACAATCCAGAACTTGAAAACTGGCTGGACCTTATTCTCCAAGATGTCCACTTCCTTACAAAATTAAAATAACAATATCCAAATATGTATAAATGGAATGAAACAAAGTATTTAGGTTACATGCTGCATGTAACCAGCACATGAATGCCTCTCTCACTCTCCAGGATACAAAAGGCAGCATTTCAAATATGCACTGCTCCACTTACATCAGATCTATGTTAACAATGTGAAGATTTTCACTGTCGTTTTTGGACATGAAACTAAACTACTGATAAAACTTCATTTATGTATTTGTGGCATACTATGTGTAAATTTTTACTATGGAGCTACAAATATCATTTTCCCGCCAACAAAATCAGGTTACAGACTCAGAGGAAAAAGGCAGGTCAAAGAGGCGTGCATCTTTTGCAGAAGAAGTTTTTATGAACAAAAAATACATGAAAGAGATGTCCAGCCTCCTGCCCCTCCCCTGCTACCCATAAATTTAAACCCAAACTGAGAAGTTAATCTGCTGTGTTTGGTGAAGGTGGGATTAGTAATCTTTTTGCCCTCCTGTGTGCTGCAATTCTGTTTTGTGGATGCTTTTTTCCTTCTGTATAGACGTCACTGAATTCAGGTATAAGCAGTCCACACTTTCCAGGGCTAACTTCAAAAACAGGTATAGGACAAGAAACTTTTAAACTTGACTTCTTAAATTTTTGTACAGTTTGAGCAGCTAGACTTTGCATAGAAACTTGAGAACAAGCAAATTCTGTTAATAATTTTGAATAAGTGGTTCACAGATTGTGGGCGTTATTTGAAAGAGTAACATTTTAGTCACTGGAGTAACATTTTAGTCACTGGCTGGCTTAGGCTAGTATTTCTCCCTAGGCAAACTGTATCATATATCTTCAAGATACCTATATAAAAACTATTTTCATGTCCTGTACTTCTATCTCTAAAAAAAAAACAACCAAAAAAAAACCCAAAACAAAACACAAACAAACAACAACAAAAACACAGCTTCTTATTGAACGTACAAGATGTCCACACCTATTATAGAAAAGGTGCTGTCATCTATAAGAAGCAAACTGTCAGATACTGTCCTCAATAAGGAACATTTATCTCAAAATATTTTGTAGATACTACAGCTTCTGTCTTTGGATAGATGATCCACTGTGGATTACACATTTGCATCTGTGCTAGACCTGATGCTTATCTTCAATATGTGTAATGCGAATTATATCTTCTGAATCAGAAGTTACTCAAACCATGCCAAATAGAATTCAAAGAAGTTCAGATCAGGGCAAATCCCAAAAGCTTTCTCTTCACTTTCCCATCATTAATTTTCCCTGCTGAATACAAATCCTTGCATTACATTTTATTTTCTACATCTTTCATCTTGCACTCAACTTCCGGTACGTTTGGATGACCATGCAAGCTTCCACTGAATGCCCATCAGTTAGAAATGCCAACACCTGCTAATTTCTTTATTTATATAGATGAAGCCTTATGACTTGTTTTGAACAAGTTCATCACAGGCTCTTAATTTTTATCTTTCATGCTGTTTTATATGTAAATCTAAGTCTACTTAAAGATTTATAGAGCTGCTGGATAAAGACAGACTCTTTCATCAGCTGTCTACGTGAAAAGATTAAATCAGGTAAGAATGAACACCAGCAGAAGAGTAGTGACAGAGAGGAAATGTGTTTATGCAAGAAAACAAAGGAGAGAAACAGAGAGATCCTTTGCAGAGTGGTGGAAGGGGAGAAGGACAGTAGCAACAAGCTCTTTTACCTCAACCCCTACACATGTTTGGAAGTCAAGACCATTTTTTTCCAGTGTCTAGGAAAAGCAAACATGTAAGTGGTGATAAAAAAGTGATTGCCTGAAGATGAACTGTTAGAAAACAATGTGATTCAGCCATCCCTGAACTGCATTATGTGGGCTTCAGTTATCAATAGGATCATTTTATATTCATTGCAGGAGGGCACACAGAACAGTTATCTTTGCGACATAGTCATGGCACTTATCTTTCTTGTCCCTCTTTAAGAGTTTCAGTCAATCCTTTGATTTCTAGAATTCAGAAGGATTCTTGAAGCATTCCCTTTCATTTTGCAAGATCGAACAGCATTCTTTGGTTCACTAAAGAAAATAAAGCTGATCCACAAAGCTACATGAGTCATTAAATCCAAATAAACCAACCTCTTGAGGGTAGGCTTCACAAACCAAAAGTAGCCTAGGAGGACCCACAGAAGTTACACATAGCTATTCCTGAGTGAAACCCACTTAACTGCTTCTGCAGTTAATCTTTGCTAAAACAAGATGCAGCTGAAGTTTCTCTGCCATTTTTAGCAGCTCAAGAAACTTGTCTACAATAAAATGCTTCCTTGTTTCTGATGCAGGAATTTTGGGGTCGTTGTTTTTTGGTTTTGTTTTCCCCACCCAGCATGCTATTATGCAGTTTGAACTCATTACATCACAGGGTAGTGGAAAAAGAAACCTCTCCGTACCCCACACCTGAAATAATAACAACAAAAACAAAAAACAACAACAACAACAAAACAACAAACAAACAATCAGAAACCAAACAACAAAAAAAAAATCAGAAGGTGAACTCTAAAACGTACATGTAAGAATATGAACTTTCTGCCAGGGTTAAGATGATGCCAGCCATACAGAAAGTTGAAAAAACAGAACACATTATGAAAACTGACGTGGAGAGTCCTAGTCACAGTCAAGCATTCTTAAAATAAAATTAAAAAAAAGTTTACAACGTTGTTACTTTCTCTTTCAAGATGGAAAAGTCAATTTCATAATTGTTTTGGTATTTGGAAAAAAGATATCTGCATACGGGAAATTATATAAACACTGTGCAAGGGAGGCAAAGTTAGTAATTTCTGAGAAAGCAGTAATTTGTGTGAAGCAAACTTACTTTCAGAAGGTAGGCTGAAGTCCAACCTCAATTCAGCAGTAAATCAGTCATTTTGGAGAGAGGTTTAGAGAGAGGTTTAGGGATGAGAGCGTTAGCAGCTTGAGTAGATGTGCAATGAATTGAAGAACTGGGAAACCACATTTTAAACAGCTTAATTTTTACTAATTCCTGCAATTTATATTCTGTCCGACATCAAGGTAAATATTAAGTCATCATGTGAATGGAAACAGCTGCCACTCACCTCATTTTTAAAGTTACTCAGAGATTGTACA
Organism: Columba livia; assembly: GCF_036013475.1. Lineage (NCBI taxonomy): Eukaryota > Metazoa > Chordata > Aves > Columbiformes > Columbidae > Columba > Columba livia. The sequence goes on from NC_088642.1 coordinate 37,085,158, forward strand.
CCTCCTGTTGCTGACTGCTGACAGCTAAAAATTCAGCAGATACTTCTGTGTTATATTTTCCAGCAGGGAGAAGCAGTCTAAGCTATTTGCTTGATTTTCCTGTATAACTATGTACAGATTCTGTAGTGCAAGATTTCTGAGTGCGGTTGTAAAGTGAATTCTTCACTGCCACCACCTCAGCCTCTTATCTAGCAGTAAAGTGGGTTCAGTAACTGGTCCATTAACAGAGAAGTTAATAGCCATGGCTTTACTCATAGAGCTAGAATTTGATGTTCATCCCTACAGCCATCCATAAGGCATCTAGTTTTCTAGCTGGGGTAGCTAATAATTCTTGCTTTGCCCGTTGTATTCTTTTTAAACCTCCCCTCATCCCAAACAAAATAAATAAAACCCCACTGCATTCTGATGAACCATCAGTTCATACTGTTGCTGTCCAGTATGGAAAAGATTTTCCAGTTTCACTGATTTGCCTCTTATTTGAGTGGCTACAAGTTGAGAGGGCTCTAGCTGTAGTGTACTTGTGATTGAATTTCTTGTGACTCGAGTGCCACTGAAATAGTGGGAAACACAAACTGCTTTTACCCAGGACATGGCACAGAAAAGGAAAAATGGCTATCGTCATTTCCTTCACTGATTTCTGATTGGATTGCTGCTAGTTCTGTACTTCTGGAAAACAGCAGTTTTTATGAAAAGGAAATGGCTGTGGTTTGATGATATTGTTTTGTATGACTTTCTGATTAAACATCCAGATATGGCCTTGCTCAGTTGCAATCTAATCACTTTGAGTGCCCTGCCAGATATTCATGATAAAGGCTTGCTATGTATTAGGTAAAGGTTTCTAAAAAAGATCAAACTCTGCAGAAAAAAAAAAAAAAAAACAACAGATATTACATCATCATCCAATTTAAAAGTAAAGGTTAACTATTTAGCTACATGTTTTGGTCCAGGATTAGACTGCACCTTCAGTCTTCATGAGGGTGATCAAGTGGCAGACCTGATGCTTCTGTTGATAGATCCCACATGAGACAGAAGTCATGGGGAAAAGTTTATTCAGAAAATCCAGAGAAGTCAAAATACAGGCTCTTGAGTATTTCAGAGAATAATTCCTTCATTTTACTTCCCTCTGGACTGAACTTCTACGTCTTTTTGTTTTGTATTGTTTTGTATTGTTTTGTTTTGTTTTTTTCTAAAAAGTCCCTTTATTCTCCAGATTCACAAGGCCCTGGATATTTTTCTGCAGATAAGCCCCATGAGGGGACAGGGCCACTGGCTACAAGATTGGTAGAATGGACTTCAAGGGTTGGGGGGCAACCTACAATGGGGCTGTGGGGACAGTACCGCTGGGGATGGGGAGAGGGGTACACTGGGCTGCAGAGCCACCAGGGATGGGAGCCTGGGAAGAGGGGGGCTGTGGGGACCGTGGGGATGGAGAAGACCACAGGCTGGCGGCAGTGGAGTGTGAGGGGGGCTGTAAGTCCCCAGGGGCCATAGAGCACAATGGCACATGGGGGTCAGCAGGGTTGTTACAGTCTATGGGGAGGAAGGAAGTGGAGGCTTGGCGGCCTAGGGGTCTGTGAGTAATAACGTTTGCCCATCTCCCTGTAAATGTATCCGCAGATGCTGGAGCCTGAAGAGTCTCTGGTGCTTGCAGGGGTTGTCCTGCACAGTGCTAAATAGTTGCCAAAAAGGTGGAGTAATATAACTTCTGCAGCCCGAGAAGACAGTGGTTACACCTGATATATACAGCGTCATAAATACTCCAGGGACAGACGGAAGCTGCACACGTCAGTCTGGAAAGCAGAGACCTGGCCTGTGGCAGGCTGGGTGGCTGTGCCCAGTGCCCAGCAGATGAGACTGGGCCTCACCACGGGGGCGCTGCAGGGACTGACATGTGGGGCACCCTGACTGACGCCTTTTCCCTGCACCCCAACAAACCTGCCCAAGCACATAGAGATGGAGATAGATGGACTAGAAAAACACAATCTCAAAATCATATTGTATCACCTAAATATGGTTCTGATTTCAGGATTTCTAGACTTTGTGTCACCATTGTCATTTCAGATATGTAAGCTTACCTAACTGCTCAGCTCTTCAACAGTTCTTTTATAAAAACCCTGGGGCTTCTGAATGAAACTTTCCTCACCCTAATAGTTTTCTCCATCTTATCTCTGGATCTTTCCAAAACTATTCAGCTTTTATTCTTGAGAATTTACTGCAGCTAATTTAACTCTGGGAGAAGAGCTGTTTACTGCTCGGTAAAGGGAGGACTTAGAGCACCTCATCTGCTCTCTGGTAATCATACACAGAAAGACTTTTGTTCTGTATTTTTTACAATTCAGGAGTAATTGCTGTAATTCAAGCGTGTACACAGGGATACCTTACTCTAAGCTTCTGATGAACTGCAAGGTCTTAGAATTATTCACGAACTCAGTATCATTAAACTCACCAATAGACTTGCAGGACAATACACATATAGCGTAGATGACTTATGCAGTTTTCATTAAATAAAAAACTTTATTGGAAATATCTAAGAGATTCAGTCAGGACTCAAAGATCATACGAGATTATACTTTCATAGAAGATACACTATGTCTTGAAAAAAAAAATTCTGAATCCCTCCAAGGCAGAACAGAGCTTAGTATTTGCAGGTCACAGAACTGTAATTTCTTCTTTAGATGATACATATTTATATTCAAACAAGCTGCACCAATAAAATTGTGCATTTCCAAGCACAAGAGATGAGTTTTATTTGCCTTTTTGAAAATCAGCTGCATTTCATTTTGTATAAATTCTCTTTTAGCTTATTTTTTTTTTAATCTGTCCCCCTCATTTAATTACAGTAGTGGGGATTAAAAATTATGATCATATTTGCAGACTGAACATATATATTATTCTATTACTATACTTTCCCCTTCAACTACTGCTTTTCCAAAAAAATTGAACAAGGATTATATGAAAAATTCTAAAGCAATCTGGTAAAATTTCCAGTAGAGCTAAATGGATGTCATGGATAGACACTGTATTTCCGAATCTCCACTTTCATGTCCCAGTATGGCCTCTATAAGTCAAAAGCAAAGCAAAAAGCAGAGCAGTTTCATTGCTTGTATAAATGGTTTTTCTTGTTTATTTCTCACTCAGTAGTTTGCCACTAGATATAACTTACCATAGTTTAGACCCTTTATTTATGTAATTTGTCTTTGGTAACATCTGACTTGGACAATCACTTTTCAAGGACTTACACGTCCCTTTTTGTTGACATTAAATTTTTTAAACACATGATTAGGGGCATTCTGTTTTCCTCAAATATTTTTCTGCTTGTGTGTTTGGTTTTTTCAATCTGATCTGAAATGCAATCAGTGAAATACTGAACATTGAATTCAGTAAAGAACTCTTCAATAAATCAAAATGCTGTGATCACAAATCAGTATATTCTTCAAGGGAATTTGTCCATTTTTTACTCAATCATTTGTGTTCAAAATATAAAGTAAAGCTGCATTTGCCCAGTCTTCATCGTAAAGCTGAGTTTACCCAGGGGATCTAAATTATCCTTCAGCCTTTACATGAGTAAATGACAAGATGTGGGTATGTAAAAAATAGTGCATAAGTTGAGTACTGATTTGCACATAATCACTGTAGGTGCACAGAAAGCTTTGGTACTTACAAAACAATTTCTTCTGCCTCCATAGAGCCCCTGTGCAGGAAGGCAATATTGCAATCTCCCTTTTAATCACCAGTAATTTTGTCATGATCTGCTCTTTCCAGAAATGCTTTTCTAAAAACGTTTTTAATGCAGGAATAGGCAATCAGGTGCTTCAACTCCTTCTGACTGATTATAGTTGTCTACCTGTCTAGTTATCTATTACCACACCAAAGACAGAGCAAGTTCCCCTCTTTGCAGTTCACTTCCACTGCATATTCAACCTGGAAAACAGGCACTTATTCCAGATCTAGTATCTAATGGCAGGAAGTTGTGCCAGGATAGGTTTAGGCTGGACATTAGGAAAAGATTCTTCCCCCAGAGGGTGGTGGAGCACTGGAACAGGCTGCCCAGGGAGGTGTCACAGCCCCAAGCCTGACAGTGTTCAAGAAGAGACTGAACACACCCTCAGACACACGGTGTGAACTGTGGGGTTGTCATATGCAGGGACAGGAGTTGGACTCGATGATCCTTGTGGGTCACTTCCAACCCAGGACACTCTATTTAGCAAGGCATAAAAAATGGGCTTTTATTCATGATGTTGTTTTTATTGGAACTTAAGCACGTGAATACATCTCTCTGAACAAGGTCAAAATTTAAGTGGCTTGGTGAATGCATACTTAGGTCCTGACCCCCAGTAGAAAAAACTGCAAATTTTAAAGGAACAGACTTAGTCCCATGCCACTGGATCATCCAGCCTTCTCCATCAACTTCCTAAAAAAATGCAGATTGTTTAAAACAGCAGCTACATGAACTGCAAACATTTTAGATAGACTACAGGAAGTGTCATGTAACAGCCGCAGTCTCTAACATATTTTATTACATTAAAAAGTGTGCAAAGGATCAGATATGCCCGTTTCTTTTAAAAACCCAGAAGCCAACAAGACCAAAAGGTCCTCTGCCAGTCATCTATACACATTACAATTTTCTGTTAAAATCCTATTTATATAATGAATTCTTAAAAATGCTGATTTTAAAATGGGAGCACTGTCAGCCCCTAAACAGGACAGCAGCAACAGGAGCTCATATACATTTCGGTGAAGAAAGAATGCAGGGCCTGGCTCTACAACTTATTGTGCATTTGCTAGACAGATGTTCTCCAGGACAAGATTAAATAGTTTGTAGTAGTATGATTCAGTAGAATATGTCTATGAATAATCACCCATAGTTCACATACTTATGTATGGACAGGTTTGATTTTTCCATGAAAAGAATAACCAACTGAAAAATAAAAAGCTGCTTCTAGAGCTGAATCATTCATATTCATTCTCAAAAATAGAGTCCTGTGCAATGTTGCCAAATTTAGTATGTTGTATTCAGCACATCAATAGAAGACAATTATTTTTCTCTGTAGTCCAACATAGCAGTGATGTGATTTATTGTCGGGGCCACACTGGCTAGATGTTAATTTGGAAGGTTACTGGTCTGCCAGATAAACATGTGCAACTTGGAAACTGGCCAAGGAGGCAGGTGGAACAGACTATTGCAAATGATGGTAATCCACATACAGGTTCTGTCTTTGCTGCTGATGTCCTCTGGCTGCCCCACCAGAAGGAGCACCAGGAGCAAAGAAAGGCAAGAGTGTCCTTGCTATCCTCACCACCATGAACCCTGCAAGGCCATTGCTTCCCGGGCAGTGGCAGCACTGACACATCTGCCTGTGGAGAAAAAAAAGGGGAAAGAGGCCACCTCAGAGGGGAGCTGATGCTGGAGTGGGAAGCAGAGCGTTTTTGGTGGAGGATGAAGAGGTTGTGGGTGGACACAGGTGCTGAGGCTGCTGTGATGATGCATGGGGTGGGGAGAAGTGTTTATCAGGGACCTTATGTGGGAAGCAAAACAGACACTATGACAGACCAAATCTAAACTTCTCAGGCCTCAGTGTATTCAGGCAACTTCCAATGGCTGAGATTATGTTCTCCATGCTGGTCTCCCCTACTTGCTCTTAAACTGCTTATCCTTGAGTTTTATAAACACAATGCAAACTAGCAGATGAAAGCAGAATACTAATGAATACATGTGAGCTACAAAATTGTCTTCAAGTGGTATCTTGTTTTCTCATAAATGGTAGGTCAAAAATATCTGTTGCCTCATGGCAATGTAAGGAGAGTACCACCAATCAGATGCTGTCAATATATGCTTTTTTCTCCCTTTTACCACCTGGAGCTTCTTGATCAATTTATCTCATTTGATTTATCGTTAAAATCTGGCAATCTTTGATGAATTAACATTTTTGCACCTCAATCCCAGACAGAGCTGCCACAGGAACATGCAGTCATCCAGACCTCAGGCTGCAGAGAATGTCAAGGCCTTCCATCAGTAAGGAGTGGCGGTAGAGAAAACAGTTGTGTGAGGTGTGAACAAGTGGATGACCTGCTCAGCCTGATAGTGGAGCTGAGAGAGGAGGTGGAAAAGTTGAGGAGTATCAGGGAGCTGGAAAAGGAAATTGACTGGTGGGATCAATCTCTGGCCTCCCAGAGACAAGGAAGATCACCAGCAAAAAAAGATCAAGGGATTCCTATATCCTCCCCTTGCTTGACTGAAGAAGGCAGGTCAAGGGAACGGGATGAATGGAAGAAAGTCCACACTTGGGGTGGCAGGAGAAACACCCCCTTACCCACCTCACTCTACCAGGTACCTCTTGTTCAACAGTCATGAGGCTCAGGATGTGGAATGCAGTGACTTGAGGAATATGGGGAAATGGCAGCATGTTCCTGTCTGGCATAGAAGGAGGGGCCCTGCTGTGGCTACCCCACCCTCCCAGGTTCCCTTGCAAAACAGATATGAGGCCGTGCAAGTGGAACCAAACAACGACATTGATGGAGGCAGTTCAACCAAGCTGCAGGTGCCACAGAGGATAAGTCACCCTGTGCCCTCTTGTCAGAACAGCTCCCACAAAGAGAAAAAGGTGGGTCGTGGTCATAGGAGACTCCCTTCTAAAGGGAACAGAAGGCCCTGCATATAGCAGGCCAGACCCACTTCTCAGGGAAGTTTGATGCCTCCCTGGCGCCAGGGTTAAAGACGTGAAAAGAAAACTTCTTGCCCTGGTTAGGCCCTCAGACTATTATCCCCTAATAATTTTTCAGGTAGGCAGTGATGAAACCGAAAGGGGAAAACTTAAGGCAATCAAGAGAGACTTCAGGGCCTTGGGATGACTGGTTGCAGGGCTGGGAGCACAAGTAGTGTTCTCTGCTCTGCAGTTGCAGCATATGACAAGGAAAGGTGCAGGAAGACCCAACAGATCAATACCTGACTGTGGGACTGGTGCCACTGGCAGAATTTTGGGGATTTTGATGATGGTTTGGCTTACATGGCACCTGGCCTGCCAGCAACAAATGCAACACACCTGTCTCAAAAGAGAAAAAGGATTCTGGGGCAGGAGTCAGCAGGTCCTATTGAGAGGGCTTTAAACTACATTTGAAGTGGGAAGGGGAGGAAACCAGACACAGCAGAGGCAGAGTGGTTGAGAGAACTGGGACTGTTCAGCCTGGAGAAAAGGAGGCTAAGGGGAGATCTTAGGCCTCAGTGCCGGACAAGGTCATGGAGCAGATGATCTTGAGTGACATCACATGGCACTTATAAGAAAACCATGTGATCAGGCCCAGTCAACATGGATGTATGAAAGGCAGGTTCTGTTTGACCAACCTGATCTCCTTCTACAACAAGGTGACCCAACTAGTAGATAAGGGGAAGGCTGTGGATATTGTGTACTTAAACTTCAGTAAGGCCTTTGACACCATATCCCACAGCATTCTCCTGGAGAAGCTGCAGCTCATGGCCTGGATGGGTGTACTCTGCAATGGATAAAGAACTGGCTGGATGGCCAGGCCCAAAGAGTTGTGGTGAACGGAGCCAAATCCAGTTGGTGGCTGGTCACGAGTGGTGCTTCCCAGGGCTCAGTATCGGGGCCAGTTCTGTTTAATCTCCTTGTCAGTCATCTGGATGAGGGAACTGAGTGCACCCTCAGTAAATTTGCAGATGACACCAAGTTGGGTGGCAGTGTTGATCTGCTGGAGGGCAGGAAGGTCATACAGAGGGATCTGGACAGGCTGGATCACTGGCCTGAGGCCAGCTGTACGAGGTTCAACAAGGCCAAGTGCCGGGTCCTGCACTTGGGTCACAACAACCTCAGGCAGCGCTACAGGCTCAGAGAAGAGTGGCTGAAAAGCTGCCTGGTAGAAAAACATCTGGGGGTGTTTGACAGCCAGCTAAATATGAGCCAGCAGTGTGCCCAGGTGGCCAAAAAGGCCATCAGCATCCTGGCTTGTATTAGGAATAGTGTGGCCAGCAGGGCTAGGGAAGTGATTGTCCCTCTGTACTCGGCACTGGTGAAGCCCTGTGTCGAGTACTGTGTTCAGTTTTGGGCGCCTCATCCTAAGAAAGACATTGCAGTGCTGGAGAGAGTTCAGCAGAGGCAACGAAGCTGCTGAGGGGCCTGGAGCACAAGTCCTATGAGGAGCGGTTGAGGGAATAAGGGCTTTTTAACCTGGAGAAAAGGAGACTGAGGGGAGACCTTATGTCTCTCTATAACTACCTGAAAGGAGGCTGTAGCACAGAGGGTGTTGGTCTCTTCTCTCAAGTAGCAAGTAATAGCACAAGAGGAAATACTTTCAAGTTGTACCAGGGGAGGTTTAGGTTGGATATTAGTGAAAAATTCTTCATGGAAAAGGTTGTCAGGCATTGAAACAGGCTGCCCAGGGAAGTGGTGGAGTCACCATCCCTGGAGGTGTTTCGAAGTTGTTTAAACGTGGTTCTTAGGGACATGGTTTAGTGCTAGAGTTATGTTATGGTTGGACTCCATGATCCTGCAGGTCTCTTCCAACTGAAATGACTCTATGATTATGTGATTCTATGATTCTAACTCCCTGAAAAACTGTAATACTTTCACTTAGTTGCTCACATCATTGCTATTACTGATATAGCACATACTCTTTTTGTAATGGCATTAACTATCATGCAATTTTATTTCCAGAGGCGGTCAAAGATTTACCGTGTGAAATTACCAAAACTTCTTTAAGGCCATGAGATAGTAGAGTTGCTGAAATTGTTTTCTAGCCTGAAAAACATAAAAGACAGAAACCAGTATGAGTTAACATGGCTGCAAATGTTTGCTGCCTTGCAGCTGGTGAGGTACCCTTCATTTGAAGATCCAAAATTTTTAAATGAGTGAGGCTCTCCTCCAATTCAAAACCAAATCCTGGACAGATAACAATCTGTGAACACAGAACAAGAATCAGCTAACAGATTGAAGACAGCGTACAAAGCATTATTAAAAACTGACTAGGCACATGAATTTGTCATTACCAGCACAACTGACTCTTGTGATATTTTGTCTTTTCCATACAGCCCCCAAAGGTGCCAATGGACTGTATCTGTATTCAACTTTCAATTAAAAAAAAAAAAAAAAAAAAAAAGAAGGAATATTTTTTATGGTTTTTTGTGGTTGGGAGTGATATTTATGGGCCAAAAAAATGGAAAAGTTTGCATCTTGAATGCAAGAATGAAGAAAAACATAATTCAAAAGTTGTTTTATAAATCTCAGGAGTTTTATAAATCTCAAGTGTTTTACAAATCTCAAGAGCCTTCACTGGGAAGGTGCACTCATCTCTTTTCACTCTGCTCCCTCCTGTTGAAATAAATGGCAACCTCCTATTGACTGGTGGGTCTTGAAATAGTTATAGGAGTATGAAGTTGGCTGTTAAAGAAACCACATTTTCTTGTTCAAGCGCTACAGACTTCCATCTGCTATCATTATTAGTAAGTCACTTTTCAACACCAGCTTCATGAGTGTTTTCTGCATGCAATATCACAGATGATGCCTGGCCTCCAGCTCCATTGTAATGTACATTCAGATTTTTCTTTTCTTTCTCAGTATCTTAGCAATGGTGAAGTCATTACCCTTTTCAAGGTAATCCAATTCCTTCACACGCTATAAAGTGTAATAACAGTATAGTTCTTAAAGCATGATGATGCTTACAACAGACTAAGAAATCAGTCCTGAACAGATTGACCACATCTCCACCAAAGCAGGTGTCTTTTAGTCTGGAGACTTTCCTGGACTGGCTGTATGAAAGGTGAGGAGGCTACACAGTGATTCAGTTCTGTTAGCAAATATGCAACAAGAACTTGTCTTAATCAGCAGAAGTTCCACATGTAAAGGGGAATGGGTACAGTGACAGGAAGCTATTACTGTAAGGCCTAGGACCTTCAGAGTAGACATGGAACAAGGAGAGCTACCTGCCACCTTGTGGGTCAAGAAGAAGGAGTGGAGCTTACAGAAAATTGTTTTAGCAGATGTCTTAGGAACTGGATGTGATTTTTTAACACCCGGTTTCTGCTGATTAAAGAATTTTCAGACCAGTCCCACTTGTAGATACCTTCTTTCAACATCACCACATCTATTACCTGCTGCCTGCTACTAGATGACTGCCACATCTGCCTGCCATCTAGATATTGTCTGTGACCCTGATCTCCTTGGCCACAAAACAGATTGTGTCTAAGTCTTGCAGATTCTTCATGGATAGTATTTTTATCTTAGCAGTGAAGACGGAAACAAAGAAGATATTCAGTAACTCTGTCTTTTCTGTATCATCCATCACCAGGGAACCTACCTCATTCAGCAGCTGACCTACATTTTCCCTAACCTTCCTCTTGCTGCTGATGTACTTGAAGAAGCCCTTATTGTTGTCCTTGACATCCCTGGACATATTTAATTCCAAGTGGAGCTTGACCTTCCTCACTGCATCCCTGCATACTCTAGGAGCCTCCTTACATTCCTCCCAGGTTGTCTATCCCTTTTTCCACATTACATATACATCTTTTTTTCACCTGAGTTTTGACAGGAGCTCCTTACTCATCCATGTTAGCCTCTTACTTCCTTTACTTGATTTCTTCCTCATAAGGATGCATCAGTCTTGGACTTGGAAGAAATGATGTTTGAATATTAGCCAGCTCTCTTGGACCCCCCTATCTTCTAGAACCCTATCCTGTGTGATTCTTCCAAGCAGGACCTTGAAGACATCAAAGTTTTCCCTGCTGAAGTCCGTGGTTTTAGTCCTACTTTTATTGTCCTCCTTCCTCTATGCAGGGTCCTGAACTCCACTATCTCATGATCGCTGCAGCCGAGGCAGCCCACAACCATGACATTTCCAGCTAGTTCTTCTTGGTTTGTCAGGACAAGGTCCAGCAGCACACCTTTACTCATTGTCTCCTTTACCATCTGGGTGAAAAAGTTGACATCAATGATCTGTAGGAGTCTCCTGGACTATGCGTGCTTATCACACAGCAGATGTCAGGGTGATTGAAGTCTCCCGTGAGAACCAGGTCGTGTGATTGTGAAGCCACTTCCAGCTGTCTATAGAAAGCCTCATCAATTTCCTTCTCCTGGTCAGGTGGCCTATAGTAAACATCCACAACAGCATCCCCTTGTTAGCTTGTCCCTTAATTTTTACCCATAAGTACTCAGCTCATTCATCATCCTTCCCTAGGCAGAGTTCAAGACATTCAAGTTGCTCTCTCACATAAAGTGCAACTCCTCTACTTTCCCTTGCTGGCCTGTCTTTCCTTACCAGTACACAGCCTGCCATGGCAACATTCCAATCCTGTGAGCTGTCCCACCACATCTCCATAAGAGCAATGAGATCATGGCCTTGTGAATGAATGCATGTAGAGCTCTAATTCTTCCTGTTTACTCCCCATGCTACACACATTGGCCTATAGACACTTCAGGGAAGTACGCAAGCATGTGGGTGTCCCATGAGGGGTACACAAGGATCCACCTCAGCCATGTTTACCCTTGAGGTGGTTTGCCTTCTGGTTCTCATCTTGGGAGACAGCTAAGGAGTATTTTTTGCTGCTCTGCTTGGTCTGGCATGTTCCCCAGCTGGACATGATGGTGTGAGCATCACCACTTTGGACCCCACTCCCCAAGCTCATCAGTTTAGACCCTGCTTCACCTCACCCGTCTATGATTACTGTCTCATCCCACAGCGGGTCCCAGGTGTGTCTGATTACATCCTCCTCCCCTACCCAATCTAGTTTAGAGACCTGTCAATAAGCCCTGCTAGCATGTGTGCAAAGACCCTCTTCCCCTTGTGTAGGCCATCTCATTATCCAAACTTGTGGTGGTGACATCAGCCACAGAGCCATGTGTTGATAGAGTGCACCCATCTGTTTCTGCTAATGTCACTGCCCATGACTGGAAGAAGAGAAGTAAAAATAACTTGTGCTCCTGATTCCCTCACCAACCATTCTAAGGCCCTGGAGTCTCTTTTGATTGCCCTTGGATTATGGGTCACAACTTCATTGCCACCCACATGGAAGACCAGTAACAGGTAGTAATCTGAGAGCTGTACCAGTCTAGGAAGTTTCCTGGCGATATCCTTAACCTGGGCCCCAGGAAGGCAGCAGATTTCCCTAGGAGGAGGGTCCTTCCCACATACTGGATGCTTCATATCCCCCGAGAAGGGAGTGACCCACAACTATAATGCTTCTTTTCTTTCTTGTGGAGGTGGTTGCAATACAGGGGGTAGGTCTTTCAGATTGTGTGAGCACCTGTGGTGTAGATGGTGTAGATGATCCTTCATTTACATCTGTCATTGCTTGAACTTCTACTTCCTCGTGCCTGTTGTAGAGAGGCACCTGGGAGGGTGGAGTGGGAAAGGGGATGTTTTATCTGCTTCCTCACATGTGGACTTGTTTCCATCCACCCCTCTCCCTTGACCTTGTTTTCAGTCAGGCAGGGTGAGAGTAATGGACTCTCTTGATCTTGGTTACTTGGTGGTGGCCTTTTGTGTCTCAGAGAGGCCAGAGCTTGATCCCACCAGTCTATTTCCTTCTCCACCTCCCTGATGTTTCTCAGCCTTTCTACCTCCTCCTTTAGCTCTACCACCAGGCTGAGCAGGTCATCCCCTTGCTCACACCTCACACAGCTTTTCTCTTTCTTACCATTCCATGCCAGAGAGAGACTTTGGCGTTCCCTACAGCCTGAGTTCTGGACAGCTGTGTGTTTCCATGGTAGTTGTGGGTTGCTGCCTGCTTTGTAGCACATGCAGGGTATTTACCGTTCCTCTGGATGGCTACCATAGTAAGGCTCCTCCTTTGAGTGTGATAACCACTAACTGAACTTATCTGTTGAGCTGGCAGAGCTTCCTCACCCTTCTCACTTGCCTTTCCATGCGAACTGCCATGATAACTGCCTCACCCCTGTTTGCTGGCCCTGTTCACTGTGCTCCTGCTTGCCTGCTCTTCCTAGGGGGTATTTAAATCTCCTGGTAATGCCCGCTCCGTGTCAGCCTCTCTCATGTGATCTGCAACTTCTTGGCGTGAATGCCAGAACCGCCTCTTCCTCGGGTTTCCCTGCCTCCAGGAAGCCTGCTGTCTGCCCCTGTCTAGCGCTTAGCTGCAGGAACAAGCCAATCTGGTGTTCAGCTGCGGGAACTAGCCACTGCCACCGCTGTGTGCCTCGCTGACTGACTGCTGAATGGTGCTGATAGAAAAAATTTCCCTCACAGACTGCTGGTTTCTTTATATAACGCCTCTAGTTGAAGTCATCAAACATAACAATTACTTGTTTGTGCCTTTGAGTCCCTTAAGAGCCCATCACCACACTGCTCACACCTCTCACTCACCATGAGAAAGACAACTACTGCATTCGCTATACCGGGTCAGCCACAGACACTACCTCGTTACATCTGTGTAGCATTTCAATGTTATGCATGTTCTGCCCATGTGCATGGGATAGCGGACTTTTAACCACCTGCTGTCAGAAGATTATTTCACTGTCCGTAATGCAGAAGGCCAAACATTAAAATCGTTCAGGAATCTTAATTTCCCTAAATTTGATACTTATGATCAAGAACCGCCAACATAAATTTGTAACAAACCATATGTTTGTCTAGTTTGAGTCAGGTCCAATGATGTTTCCACCAGTTCCTGTAACAGAAATTCCTGGCAAATGTTTTTCTCCACAACACACTCAATCTGAAACAATCTAGGTTATTGGGAAAAGGAGCCTTGGAAGGCATCAGAATTACTCAATCATTCTGACAGTTGTGGGAGGCCAACGGCTGGAAAGATTCTGTGAGAACTAAATTAAACTGTTCTAACAAGGCGTGTATAAGCACAGTATGATACTCTGGTGCATAACAGACCACAGCCTTTAGATGCCAAAATATTATTTGGATGTTGGGCAGTATGTTCCCTTCTAGCTTGCCACATTTTTTTCTCATTTTTAAAAAAATCCTGTGAATTCCTAGTAACAGTAACACATTGAGCATTGCTCCATTGTTCAAGGAACTCAAGAATACCTTACTGATTTATTTATAGGCACTGAGGTATGATGACAGATCTGAGAACAGAACTTACAGCTTTCTTCATGCAATGTAAGAGTTTTGCTTTTCCACAACCCCAGTCTTAACTGGAAGTTTTTACCTTCTTTCAGCTTTGCTCCTTCTTGTAATCCCTGCCTATTGTATTTGTCCTTACAGGAGTGGAATTGATCATGGGAATTAGAAAGACTTTAGGCCGCTTAAATCACTAAACAGATAAAAAGATCAGACAAGAGGACCCAAAGTGCTACTGAGGACAAATACCCTTAATGGAAACAAATACAGATCATACTCTGTAACTTCCATTAGCTCTGGGTCAGCACAGAATCAAGCATAATAAATGTCACATAGAATTTGTCAATAGCCCAGCATTCACTTTGCAGCACTTGAACATTAATGTTGAATATGCTTTTTAAAGTTTGTACAGAGTCCCTGTCAGAGACTGATAAGGATAATGGCTCAAACATTGTGGCAAAACCAGTTCATCCAGCCACAGGAGATGATATATTCAGCATAAGGTGAACTGCGATTTACATATCAACGACGACAAGCTAAAGAGCCACAGACTAAGAGCCGGCTGGCTGATACAGGAGGTGAGGCACATAGCTCCACCTTCTGATATGCCCAGCATGGCACAAAGGGAAAAGCTGATACCCTTCAACATCTCCCGAGACTTGTCAATCTTTCGCAATCACACACACACACCCCCCACCTCCCCTGCCCGACTTTGCTCTCTTTCGCAATAACGCCCCACAAAAAAATAAAAATTACACAAGTGGGCAACCCAGAGGACTGTAGATCCCCACTTTGTGCAAGCACTGGCAGTGCCCACCCAGCATCCTGAGGACCACTCTGCTCACCACATGAACTGAACAAGACACCAGAGAACACCACACATCGCTGGACCCGAGACTGCAAACTCCATCACACATAAAGCGGACCCATAAGGATGGCGAAATCTTTCTCTCTCTTCTTTCTTTCTTTCCCATACTTCCACTTCTTTTGGCTTTCCTTTTTATAAATGACGTACTGACACAAGATTTACAGCCCTGCATATGCCGCAAACATTTTATGTTTACCAGTTGAACCTACAATAATGTAAATCCTTCTTCCACCAAATCATATACCATTTGGGCCAAGCTGCAAAATAAAAGCCTTTTGTTTACAGACCTTAAGTACTGTGTGTACTGTTTTCCAACCAAGGAGACCCACAAACCTGAGTTGCTTCTCCCGCGACGTGACAATCTCAGAGAAGTTACTGACTTCTCAAATGCTGTACTTGATCTCACTCAATAATGAAAACATTTAAACCTTTAGGCGAAAGATAAAATACAATAAACTATTATATTCTCAATGATTTTTCTACCTGTTTAAGTGTTAAACACCGGGTCATACTTTGCAATAGGGGTGCTGTGAGACAACAATCCACGGCCAAATATGACTTGCCAGCTGCCAGCTCCTCTACAGTGAAGGAGAGTGCTTTGATCATGACATCCCCTATGAGGCTGTCCACCTTTGCTGCTAATGGCTCCATGCACTGCAAAGCACCTGTAAAAGTGCAGTCTCCATCTTTTAGAGTCTGTGTACAACTTGAGGAATTGTCCTCTTGGGCCAAAGCATTGTTTGCTACAAAACTTCCAATGAAAAACAATGTTATCATGAAATGCTATTTCCTGCAATGGAATGAAATAATGGACAGTTTGGAGTTTGACAAGCTAGGGCATATTACTGACAAAATGCTGATACATTCTGAATAAGCATTTTTTAAATGACAGAAGCAGTACATGTTAGTTCATGAAGTGTCTGAAAACAAAAATTTATGTTTCTTACCTGCAGTTTGTCTCTCATTTGCTGCTTTCTGAATGTTTTCTTAAGATATATTTTAAAACCAGGATAGCGATTCCAAAAGGTTTGCCTGTGTTTTCCTTCCAGATTAATACACTGTCAGCTAGCTAAGAGGACGATGCAGCCAGTGACTTATTCTCTGATGTTTATAGTTATCCCAAGTTGCCTACAACACAGTAAATAATCAGCCTTCCTGTTTGTTTGTTTGTTTGTTTTTTAATCAAAGCATTCAAAACATGAAGTCATACAAAAAATTATTTTTCATTTTCTGAATAAGAGTGCCTACATTGCTCAGCATTTTTACCTACCTATATGTACACTGTTTAGGTAGATATTTTTCATTGCCATTACAAGGTCATCTTTGCAACTGTTTCTCTTTTAATTTTACCCTAACTAAAGGCCTAGAAAATCAAGAGGGGGATAGGGTTGAGCGGAGATGGGAACACAGGATGGATAAGTATTAGTTGTTTGCTGCAGTGAAAGAATTAAGGGGAATAAAATAGAGTTAGTAAGGAGCCAGACTCAAACCGAGCAAGAGGAGGTGGCTGTGAGCAGGTAAGCTGGTGGAACCCCTTGCCATGGCACACATGCCAAAAATGTAAATGGGTTCAATAGAGGCCAGGCAGACTCATAAAAGACAAATTCACTGATCGATATCCCAGAACACTTAGAAACCACCTTTGCCTCAGATAGCCAGTTAATTTCGAATTGGTAAAGACTGAGAAGGTATTTCAAGGAAGTATCAGGTATGCTTACTGTGTTTCACTTTTCCTTGGCATCTGCTTTTGGCCACTTTCAACAGATCTAGCAGAGCCATTGTTATTGTTACATAAAAGTTCCACATCAGCATAAAGCAAAATTTAGACAGCAGGTTGGATAAAAATATGGTCTCACTGAAGTGATATCTCCTGTAGGTTATTTTCCTGAGTAACTTTTCTGTTCATCACAATACAGAAAAACTTTGGTCAAGAAAATCTCCTGCTGTGTGGGCCCTTCTAGAACTGTCGCGTTTGACTTACAGTAAGGTGTTTGGAGAACAAATTAGTTAGTTACTAGTTGTTTATGTATATATGCTGAAGCCTACGAAGTTCGGAACTCCATTTGGTGCCTCACTATGGGTTAAGAGTTGAAAAGAAGACTGACATAGGGTTTCTGATGCCATGTACGGTTGAAATTTTATGCGACTAGAACCAGAAACTTAGGGGGAAAATGTTAGTCCATTTTAATAATGCACCACACTACTAGATCCACAGATAATGAATATCCTGAAAACCAAGCACACTGACAATTCAAGTAAATGACAAAAGCGTATCTTCTTATCTTTTTGTTGCTCCCCATGTACATTTGCAACCCTCAATTATATGAACTTTATATGAACATTATATGATTTGTGGGATCTAAAGCAAATAATCAGGGCCTCGCAGCACAGGAAGGGAAATAAATGCACTTCAACTTCAGCTCTTTGTCCCTGTTGTTTAAATGGAAACTTCCTTTCATCATATGTAAAGAGTGATATGGCTGAGAGACAGCGACCCATTCTTTTCATTCACTTTGGCTATCCAGATAGTAGTAGGCGAGAAGAAGAAAAAAAAAGAACAGGTTTTAACATCATTATGACTAAATTTGTCAGCACTCACATGACAACACAATGACTCACATGACTGAAGTGATTTGAATTCACAGAGTGATTTCTCATTCGTTGCATTTCTGGGTAGAATCAAACCCAGAGGTTTCTATCTATGCTTCTATGAATATGAACACTGCTATATGAACTGGTCTTACTAGGAGCCAGACTTGACCATTTCACAGTATCACAGTATCACAGTATGTTTGGGATTGGAAGGGACCTCAAAAGATCATCCAGTCCAATCCCCCTGCTGGAGCAGGAACGCTAGGTGAGGTCACACAGGAACATGTCCAGGCGGGTTTTGAATGTCTCCAGAGAAGGAGACTCCACAACCTCCCTGGGCAGCCTGTTCCAGTGCTCTGTCACCCTCATGGAGAAGAAGTTTTTTCTCAAATTTAAGCGGAACCTCTTGTGTTCCAGCTTGATCCCATTACCCCTTGTCCTATCATTGTTTGCCAATGTTATAAAATGAGTGGGTGTTGCTTAGGCTGAGAATTAGCTGGTTGCTAATGAAATAACAATGGGAGAAGAAGCACTTGCCTTTCAAGTTAGTCTCTAACATGAATAGAAGCAGATTGTAACAAAGAATAATTATTACAGTTTGGAACCTAGAGTGGAAATTAAAGAGATTAATGTAACAAATTAGATTTTTCTGTTACCTTAGTACAAGCTGAGGAACGATCCAGTCATTTTAGGAATACACTCTCCCTTTAATTAAAAGGAGAAAAGCATAACTAAGCAGTGTAAAGAGGGAGTCTTATTTAGAAATATGGAACACAGATGATAAAATGCTGAATTGACCATATGTCTCCACAATGTTTTATATGCTTAAACATTCTGCAGATGATACATGGAAGCGGTGGAGTGAACAATTTCACTGAAACTGAGAGAGGATAGGCAGAAATAATTTGAAAGGTCATCAATTAATGCTTCTAATCCTTTATTTTTCTGGTTTGGATGATAATTGTAGCTGAGAAGAAGATCCTGAAAGTGCTTTTTGGGGAAAAAAAATAAAGAAGAAGAAGGAAAAAAAAAGTATATGTTATTAGATTTAAAATCTGTTTTCATTTGTTGATATCTGCACATTTTTCCAATACCTAGTTAGGTTAATATTTGTGAGAGGCCTGTGGCCATGCAGACCCATTTTAATAGAACAACAGAGTCTGGAACACCATTCAAAACTGTCAGTTGTCTTTTTCTATTTCAAGGCAATGGATTATTTCTTTTAATACTCTCCAAAGCACACAAAACAGTTGCTTAGCTTTTCTTAATTTATTTTTCAATACTGATTAATTAAGATTCAAGGACTTTATTTAGCAATCTTGTCTTCATAAGTTTTGCAGAAGTCTCTCTTACTTAAAGCTTTTGCCCCAATCCCTTTTCCAAATAATGCACTGTTATAGAAAGATGGTAGAAAATTAATTTATGGCTCATTATAAAAATTATATTTTTTTCCTGTTATTACAGCAGACTGTCTTGTAGCACAGAAGCCTGTTTCTTGTCAGTGGCTGGAGATTCACCGTAGATGTCTAATCAACAGGAATCTGTCATTTTAATTGACAGTTCACTTAGGGCTGTCAGTTATTAAAAGCAGGGAGCTAACACAGCTTAATAGCATCTCTTTTAGCACTGTAACCAGTATTTAAGGAGGGGCTGTTGTAACCACCCTTTTGCTGATGGAACACACTGAGAAGGTAAGAATATTCTACCACCACAGTCCAAGGTTGGCTTCCTCTCCACCATCTTAACATCAATACCCCGCTCCAGGAACCAGTCCACAGGTCTTGCTAGATTAATTCAAGTGAGGTTAGACTTGTTTTATTTGAACCATTTTAACCTGACACCGCGGTCATTGTGTTGTATGTTTCTGTCTAGGCTGACCAGGCACATCAAGGAGCTCATGGTCCATGTCTAAGTTGCATACCAACCTACAGGGCCAATTTCTGCTAATCCCAGAGCTCCATTTCTGTCTCTTAGTCCAGAGATTTAAGTGAAATTGGGGTGATAAAAGTAGATTACTTGAAGATTACTGGTAAAATCTGTAATGAACTGGGGCCCAGGCTTTCTTCCTCCAACATATAAAGATGATAAATAAGCTGGAGCATCTGAAATGTGCTATGTTTCTGCTTGAAAAAAATTATGAGATTCTTTCAAAGCCTTTCCTTTCAGCATGAAATGAAATGGTATGTGCTGGAAGAACCACACCTCAGTGCAGTCATGTTGAAATAGTCTGTTTTGTGTGTGTGTGCTATAATCAAATTTATTCTTTAAATGACAGGCACTAGGCTCAGCTAAGAAACATTCTTATACACATGGGGCAGAGAATCTAACATGGTCAAACTTCCATTAGCACATACTGTTTTCAGTATCTTTATCCCTTAGGATTAAAGTTTACTTCATTATTTTACCACTAATATTTTATTGATTTTTCTTTCATTTTGACAATTTCAGTATTTTCTTTCTTTATGGAGTAAGTGAATAAAATACTTTAAAAGTACATTAACAAATTTTCCAAGCTCACAGAAACAGATACTTTCATGAAAAAATAAATCTTACCCTAACCTTCTATTTTGCAAAGACAAATCTGTTCAGGTCTTGACAACCCTTAGAAATATTCTGTATATCTCACTAATGGGTTTCAGCTGGGAAAAAAAGCAGTACATTTTCCACATAATTTTATCAAGTAAATGCTTCAACAATATATTTGGTTTTGCCCACTACATCATTTCTGTTACCCTTTAGGAACTTGACACTGACAATCACAACACAGAGACACAAATCTCAATTTATATAGAAAATGAGCTACAGTTCTCCAAGAGGCTGAATTCCAGCTTTCGCTCCTCTGCTCCTCTGCTCCTCTGAGGAAATAATTCCTTTCTAAGCAGAATGGCCCATAGGAACTATGTAAGGTACAAAGGTAGGACCTTGCAGTCACTTTTCTGAGAGGGAAAACAGTGCTCCCACTGGTAGGCAGGGAAGACAAGAACATGCCTGTCTCTACCCACTATGGGCTTTCAGCAATCAGATCCTTGCTTCCCTACAGGATCACTGCTATTTACTTCACTGTCTCGCATTCCTCCTGTGTAAAAAGAGGCTCTGTGTTCCTCTTTTCCAAGAGTTTGTTGTTGTTGTTGTTGTTGTAACTGCTGTTCTGGTATTCAGGTATCTGCTCTGACATTTTTATTAATTATTGTGGGAGAAGCTGCAAAAGGGACACTATCCCTAGAGTTGACATCCTCTCCTAGGCCAAGTACCACTATACTGGGTTCCATTCTCTTCCTGAGGGTGGACAACCTTTTGTACTTCAGACTGTCCAAGTTCTTTACACCACTTTAGGCGTTTTCCCTGCTAAAGACTGAGATTCAATCACAGTAAGTCCCCAGCTCCCAAAAAGATACATCCCAGTCTGTTTCTTTTATGATTTTGAGATTCCTGCTGTTTTCAAGTTTAAGCAGTGGAGTCTTGCTCCAGAATTACATTTCTAATACTACTTTTTCCCTAAGACAACTGCACTTTCTATTTCTTTCTTAGGTGGCTGCATGCTGCCTCTTAACAGCATTTCTTGGACCTCTTGCTGTTCACAGACTAAGTACCTTGTACCCTAGGAAGAGGGTCTTTTCTCAAGCACAAATTCTGTTACCAAATGGTTATAAAATAGTGAGTCTGTAGAAGCTATTATACAAAGAAGAATGACTTAAAGCTTCAGCACGGGACATAAAATGGTAGTACTACGTGAAAATGAAACTTCCAGGGATAAAAAGCAAGAACTTGTAAACCAGTCAAATGTGTTGTGGCACCCACAAATTTTAGAATAATTTTTCTTATCAGACATTCACTTGAAATACTCATTTGGCTCTAATTCTTCTATACTTCATTGCAAATCTCTCAAATGTCAGTATCATTATCCAACATTGCTGCATCTAATTTATTGAACTTCTTTGATATGGGGTATTTCACAAAACCATAATGCATTAGGCATAATTAGAATGTGACTAAATTGATTTCTGTAATGCCAATTATACTGGATTACTGCAAAAGTAATTTACACCTCCATACTGCAGATCCAATGCCACACGTGTGCCAGCTCTAGAGTAGAGAAGGTACATGACACACAGAATGCAATGAACAAGCACCAAAATGTGCAAAATCTTAACTGATAGCATGCCTGTTGACTATAACATCAGCAATTTGCAGTGTTTAATAACAGACTATCAAGTAATTACATACTGTTGTATTTACACTGAGTTTTATCATTAAATTAATGGCTCTTCCTTTGTCCACCTAACCAGTCATTTCACTCTAGAATGCAACCAGCTTGGTCAAGCATGATTTGTCCTCATGACACACTGCTGGTTTTTCATCATTTTGCCCTTTGTGTACTGGAGATGGATTCCAAAGGCACATGTAGTACATACTCCATGACTGGTTTGCAGATTGAGACATGTTGGGTCAACAAATAGTTCCCTGGATCCTCCACCTTTTTCAAAAATGGGCACAACAGCCTCAATCCAGTTGCTGGAGAACTCCTCAATTACAGTGCTTTTCTGATAGGCAATGCTATTGTACTGGACAGCATTTGTGTGTAAGTCCTAAGCAGTCCCATGGTTATAAGGAGACTTCAGGGCACTGTCTTCCTGACCCATTGTTCCCCCATTGTTGGCAGCTCCTCTCCTTCAGAATGTATGCTGGTACACACAGAAAATGCAAGCAGACCTTGTCCATGAAGAATGAAGCATAAAAAGGCATCAAGTATTTCTGCACTTCCCATATACACCAGTAGGATATCATCCTCAGCAATCAACATGAAGGTATCTGCAGGGATTTCTCTAGAGATTATGCCGTTTATTTTAGCACCATGAGTGAACCATCTCAGTTAAGCACCACTGATGTAATTTCAGCATTGCTGAATTATCTTACATTTATTTTGATTTTGTTGAAATAGAATTCTTCAAAGAGGATTGGGCAGTCATTCCTCACTCTTCCATCAACATAGAGCAATGGGCAAATATGAAGGTTAGTGTCAAATGCGAACAGCACTCAGTGATCAAACCTTAAGTTCAACAGAAAATGTAAACTGACACACTGTGAGAACACTGTGTGACACACTGTGAGGGCCTTAAACTTAGCTTCACATGACAGGAAGGGACACGTTGCATTACAACAGTCTGATGAATTTTCAGTTCCAGACATGCCAAAGAGATGCTAATATTTCCAAACCCGTAGATAACAACACTCGTTAGAGAGGAATGTCATAACCACTTTTTTAGTGAGCTAAATTTACAAAAACCTTTTGAGACATGTGAATCTGAATAAGCATCAAGGAGAGTTTCCAGTGATAACAGATGGGATGAGTTGCTAAATTCATGTCTTATTCCAAGACCAGCATTGGGCAACTCAAGAGACAGTAAATGCTAGGTCTTCAACTATGTAGCTGTAAGGCAACTGGCAACTTGGCTACAGGCTGACATAGGATGAAGGAATCTTCTGAACCTAATTTAAGTAGGTAAGTTTCTTTTTATTTCCATAACCTTTACAAACATAGCAACAGAGGATTCTACAAACACATTTTATTCTACCTTATTCTGATTTATTCCATGGGTGATTTCAGGTAACTGCCAATCACCAAGGCTGTCTGATCCCTTAACACTCAGAGCCAGCACGAGTCCTTTTAACAAACTAGAGAGCCAGGACAATACCTCTGCTTAGCCACATTGTCTGTCTTGTGTAGCAGTACACAAGCAGTACACACATCAGCACAGAAAAGGCATCTTCCAGAGACCGCCACTAACCAGTAAGCTCCATTATGTGCAACAGAAAATACAAGAGGTCACGCAATCCTTCTGGGGAACATAAAACAACCAGGGTAGAAGGATCTTAGTTGTTTTGTCCTTCATCTTTCTTTCCTCAACTTTTGACTGTTTCACAAAAAGAAAAGCCCAGCCTCTAAGGACATTAAATTATAGTATTTTTTTCTCCTCTAATACATAATGTGAACCCATCAAAAAAGTAAAGCAGAGTACTTGAACTGACATAAAGTGAGGCACTGATGGGATTCATCATCTCTAAAAAAGTAAATTATTTTTTTAAAAATAAACTTTTTCATTAAACAAGGAATTCTGAAGAAGCACAAGGTTTAAAGCTGATGAGGTCCTGAAGAGACTGATATGCTAAAATACCATGCTCAGGAAACATCTGCTGATCACAGAATCATTTTGGTTGGAAGAGACACTCAAGGTCATAGAGTCCAACCATAACCTAACTCTACCACTGAACCATGTTCCTAATAACCACATCTTTTAAACAACTCCAGGGATGACGGACTCAATGACTTCCGTGGGCTGCTTGTCCCAATGCCTGACAACCCTTTCCATGAATATAATTTTCCTAATATCCAATCTTTAAGCTCTCCTGGCACAACTTGAGGCCATTTCCTCTTGTCCTATTACTTGCTACTTGGCAAAAGAGACCAACACCCTCCATGCTACAACCTCCTTTCAAGTAGTTGTAGACAGTGATAAGGTCTCCCCTCAGCCTCCTTTTCTCCAGGCCAAACAGCCCCAGTTCCCTCAGCCGCTTCTCATCAGACTTATGCTCCAGACCCCTCACCAGATTCATTGCCCTTATCTGAACTCTCTCCAGCACCTCAATGTCTTTCTTATAGTGAGGGGCCCAAAACAGAACTATTCAAGGTGGGGCCTCACCAGCACTGAGTACAGGAGGACAATCACTTCCTTAGTCCTGCTGGCCACATTATTCTTAATGCACGCTAGGATGCCTGTAGCGCTGGCTGAGGTTGTTGTGACCCAAGTGCAGAAACCAGCAATTGGCCTTGTTGAACCTCATACATTTGGCCTCAGGCCGATGATCCAGCTTGTCCAGATCCCTCTGTATGGCCTTCCCACCCTCCAGCAGATCAACACTCACACCCAACTTGGTGTCATCTGCAGACTTACTGAGGGTGCACTCAATCCCCTCATCCAGATCGATAAAGAGATTAAACAGAACTGGCCCCAATACTGAGCCCTGGGGAATACCACTCATGACCAGCCACCAACTGGATTTGGCTCTGTTCCCCATATCTCTTTGGGCCTGGCCATCCAGCCAGTTCTTCATCCATCGCAGAGTACACCCATCCAGGCCATGAGCTGCCAGCTTCTCCAGGAGAATACTGTGGGAAACGGTGTCAATGGCTTTACTAAAGTCTAAGTACACAACATTCGCACCCTTTCCCTCATCCACCAAGTGGGTCACCTGGTCAGCAGATCACGTTGCTTTCATAAACTCATGCTGACTGGGCCAGATCACCTTGTTTTCTTGCCTGTGCTGTGTGATGTCACTCAGCATGATCTGCTTCATGACCTTGTCTGTCACTGAGGTCAGACTGACAGGTCTGTAGTTCCCTGGATCCTCCTTCCAGCCCTTCTTGTAGATGGGTGTCACATTTGCCAACTTCCCGTCAATTGGGACCTCCCCAGTTAGCCAGGACTGCTGATAAATGATGGAAACTGGCTTGGTGAGTACCTCCACCAGCTCTTTCAGCGCCCTTGGACACTGATGAGTCCCATCTGGACTCATGGACTTATGTGTGTCTAGGTGGTGTAGCAGGTCACCAACCTTTTGCCCTTGGACTATTTGGGCTTCCTTCTGCTCCCCAACCCTGTCTTCCAGTTCAAGGGGGTGTGTACATGGAGCACAACTGGTTTTACTGTTAAAGACTGAGGCAAGACTCAGTCTTTTCCCTCATCCTCTGTCTCTATGTTTCCCCCCACATCCTCTAGCAGGTGGAGATGCTCCTTAGCCCTCCTTTTGTTGCTAATTTATTTATAAAAGCATATTTTTTTTTTCCTTTTAAAGCAGTAGCCAGGCTCAGCTCTAGTGGTGCTTTGGCCCTTTAGTTTTCTCCCTGCATAACTTCATAGCATTCTTCCATTTGTCTTCTGTAGCCTACCCTTTCTTCCGATGGTTATAAAATCTCCTTTTATTCTCAAGTTCCAACTGAAGCTCTCTATTGTTGATCTTTAAACAATGCCCTTCATCAGAGTTCAAATATGCCAACAGATACTTAGCTTTTCTACTTCACAGGATGAAAATTAGTATCTTCCAGTTTCCTTACTCTGAGACAATGACACTTGCATTAGTACAATTTGCATAGACTTGAGACCTTTTGTAACTTTCCTTTTGAAGAAGCAAGTTAAATTTGAAACATACGAAATGTTCAAGTGCTTCAAGCCAGTGGTGTATGGTGGCTGCTGAGCAATGTGTAAACATCTGCATCTGTTTACTCTCACTTCACATTTGCGTGTTTTTCCTCATAATTCCTCTGTTTTACTTGAAGGGAAAGGGAAGTAAAGATTTCAGTGAAGGTTTATTGTGGCTCAGAGATTAGCAGCCTTAGCTTAGCTTAGAGATTAGCAGCAGAGCTTGAATCCAGTCAGTAACAAATTCAGGGAACAAGGTCCAACTAAATGGTTTGGTGTCAAAACAACTGTGAGTACCAAATCAGTTTGGAATGTACAACACAGTCAAAAGAAAATAATGGAAGTATTGAGACCTAACTTGACAACACTGCTGTGTACAGGAGTTGTGAAGAGGAGCAGCTATGCTCAGAAGTTGAAAGAGCAGAGAAAATAATGGTGATAATGAAAGACGGGCAGGTACAGGTGAGTAACTGACTTGAGAAGAAGCTAGGATGAGTGCTGTGACACGCAGTAAGATTGAGAATTTTAACAGCAAGCTGTTAGCCAGAGCTAGTCTAGAATAGGCTTGGCATTGTGTAAGAAAAGTGAAATCTTCAGTAGTTGTCCTGCTTGGAAGAAAACCTAGGGTTAACAACTACTATATCCCTTAATCCAGATAAGTATTTTTCTCATGAACACCATATTTTTCAGATTACACTATTGAATGGCGTATGCCATTTCAATGCCAATGGGCTAAAGGGAGTCCTTGCAGTAACACAAAGCCCAGTCTATCAAATTCAATCATAATGTGTCTTACCATTTGTAATCAACAACTTTCGACTAATATGACAAGATACTGTCCTTGATGGCTTGGGTGAAGGACTAATACAGGAAGTGGCAGGTGAAATATCCACTGGCACCCACTAGCAAGTGGAAATAATTTTTTATTTCTGAAGCGGATATTAATGGCAAAAAGTTGCTCACCATTTTGATGTGCAGGGGAAAAAGGGCAAAATAAACCACTAAAAACAGGAAGCAATCAGAGCTATTGGTGTAAGACTGGAATCAGCTTTAAGAATAGTCAAACATTCCTGAAATGGAAGTGTTGACTAGAAATGCCAAAGAAAAGACAAAAGAATAAAGGACATGGGATATCACTAACATCTAAAGGCTATTTTCTGAAGCACACGATTGAAGTGTTCCAGGTTGACTTAACACACATCTGTGTATGATATAAAAAACGGCATTAACACATTTAATGGGATCATCCAGACTGCAAATATTATGTCAACAGTGTTATATTAATTGTTCATATAAATTAGCTTGCTGGTTCTGCTTTCAGAAGAATGGCCTGTTTTGGAAAAATTACATCTCCTTTCTCCTGATTACTTAAAGTAGTCCAGAAAAAAAGGCAGAAAACAAAACAAAACTAAACCACAAAAACCTCACAAAAACAACAACAACCAAACAAAAAAACTCCCTCCTGTACAAATCTTACAAGGTCTGTAGACAAATTTGGTACATACATATTTAAACATCTATGCCCAAAAAAGGTTCTTGCATGTCAGAGAAAAAACACTCTATAAAATGAAGTATCTCCTTCACAAGTAGAAACCATATGACAGCCTTTCTGTGGCTGAGAGACAGTGAACCTTGAAGACTAGAGCACAATTATTATTTTTCACATTAAAGAAGTAGGAGGGGCATACAACATTAGAAGAAAGTAGGTCTGGAGTATACAAACAGAAATACATTATTTCCCTTGGTATTTAATTAAATTGTAGATCCCATTACTACAGGATGTTGTTAAGGATAAATGGGTTTTAAAAGAGATTAGATGAACTCACAGAGAACAAGCAGGTCTGTCACAGAATATTAAACACAACTGTTAGAATACAGCTGGTCATGAAATGTCTAAATAGCAGTTTGCTGAAAGGTGGTGTGATGTGCTTGAGAAAGGATCCTTTTGTACATGACCTGTTTGGTGGACCCTTTGCATCTATTCCTTGCACCAGCTGGAGACAAAACACTAGGCTTGACAGACCTTTGCTCTGATCCAAGAGGAAAGTATTTTATCCATTGTTCCTTTTTCTACTGAGGCAGGTCCACGACTATGGATTTACTCATCTTTTAATATTCTAACGTCTTGCTTCAAAAAAATGATTCTTTAAGATGTTCTAAATTAATTACACTAAAACCTATAAGCTCAGAGGTTTATTATTAATTACATTTATGTTTGAGTGATCTAGGACTGCTTCAGATCCACTCAAAGAATTCAGAGTAATGGGTTCTTGAAAACTATATCACCAGAAACTAATCATTCTATGGTACAAAAGATTTTCTTAAGTCTCAGTTGTAAACTTCATTAAAACTTCAAACACCACTTCCACCAAGCTCAAGACTGATGCAGCCCTATGAGGAAGAAATCAAGTAAAGGCAGTAGGAGGCCAGCATGAATGAGTAAGGAGCTCCTGCCAAAACTCAGGTGGAAGAAGGATGTTTATGTGATGTGGAAAAAGGGACAGACCACCTGGGAGGAATACAGGCAGCTCTTAGAGTTTGCAGGGATGAGGTGAGGAAGGCCAAGCTCCACTTGGAATTAAAACTGGTCGGGGATGTCAAGGACAAGAAGAAGGATTCTTCAAGTGCATCAGCAGCATGAGGAAGGTTAGGGAAATCATAGGTCCACTGCTGAATGAGGTGGGTGCCTGGTGTGCCTGTGTGCCCTGGTGACAGATAATACAGAGAAGGTAGAACTACCGAGTGCCTTCTTCGCTTCCATCTTTACTGCTGAGACCAGCCCTCAGGAATTGCAGACCGTAGAGACTGGAGAGAAAGTCTGCAGAAAGGAAGACTTTCCCTTGGTTCAGGAGGACCAGGTTGGAGATCATTTAGGCAACCTGGACATCCATAAATCCAGGGGCCCCAAGAGTGCTGAGAGAGCTGGCAGATACTATTGCTAAGCTGCTCTCCATCGTCTTTGAAAGGTTGTGGAGGAGAGGTGCCTGAGGACAGGAAGAAAGCCACCGTCACTCCAGTCTTCAAAAAGGGCAAGAAGGAGGACCCAGGATACTACAGGCCAGTCAGCCTCACCTCCATCCCTGGAAAGGTGATGGAACAACTCATTCTGGACATCATCTCCAAGCATGTGGAGGAAAAGAAGGTTATCAGGAGTAGTCAGCATGGGTTCACCAAAGGGAAATCATGTTTGAACAACCTGATATCCTTCCATGGTGGTATGACGGGCTGGGTAGATGAGGGGAGAGCAGTGGATGTTGTCTACTTTGACTTCAGCAGGGCTTTTGACACTGTCTCTCACAACATCCTCACAA
This sequence comes from Columba livia, assembly GCF_036013475.1. Taxonomy (NCBI): domain Eukaryota; kingdom Metazoa; phylum Chordata; class Aves; order Columbiformes; family Columbidae; genus Columba; species Columba livia. The sequence continues at coordinate 37,114,161 of NC_088642.1, forward strand.
GCAACCTCAGGAAGTGCGGGCTGGATGAACACATGGTGAGATGGATCACGAACTGGTTGGAAGGCAGAGCTCGGAGGGTTGTGATCAACAGTGCAGAGCCTGTTTAGAGGCCTGTAGTTAGTGAGGTTGCCCAGGGGTCAGTTCCAGGTAAAGTCCTATTCAGTCTGTACACTAATGACCTGGATGAAGAGACTGAGTGCACCCTCAGCAAGTTTGCTGGTGATACCAAACTAGGAGGAAGCACTGATACACCAGAAGGCTGTGCTGCCATTCAGCAAGACCTGGACAGGCTGCAGGAGTGGTCAGAGAAGAACCTGATGAAGTTCAACAGGGGCAAGTGTAGGGTCGTGCACCTGGGGAGGAATAACCCCAGGCAGCAGAACAGGTTGGAGGCTGGCCTGTTGGAAAGCAGCACTGCAGGGAAGGACTTGGGAGTTCTGGTGGACGACAGGTTGACCATGAGTCAGCAACATGGCCTTGTGGCCAAGAAGGCCAATGACATCCTGGATGCATTAGGAAAAGTGTGACCAGTAGGTTGAGGGAGGTTCTTCTCTCCCTCTACTCTATCCTGGTGAGGCCGTGCTCAGTTCTGGGCTTCTCAGTTTAAGAAGGACAAGGAATTAGTGGAGGGAGTCCAGTGGCAGGCTGTGAAGATGACGAGGGGTCTGGAGCAATGTTTCTAACGAGACAGCTGGGTCTGTTCAGCCTGGAGAAGAGAAGGCTGAGAGTGGATCTCATAAATGTTTACAAGTATCTCAAGGGTGGGTGTCAAGATAACGGGACCAGACTGTTTCCAGCGATGCCCAACAATAGGATGAAGGGCAATGGGCACAGAAGGTTCCATCTGAATATGAGGAGAAACTTCTTTACTTTGAGGATGCCAGAGCACTGGAACAGGCTGCCCAGAGAGGCTGTAAAGTCTTCTCTGGAGACATTCAAACCCCACCTGAACACATGCCTGTGCAATCTGCTCTAGGTGAACCTGCTTTAGCAGGCGGGTTGAACTAGATTATCTCCAGAGATCCTTTCCAACCCCAACCATTCTGTGATTCTGTAAAAAACCTCAGGTGTACATCATTCCCATGGACTCCGCATTTTCAGTCGTAAACTTCCATAATATTTCTCTTTTCCAGTCAGTATTTCTCTCTCCCAGACACGAGTCAAAATTACAGAAAAGGAACAGTCAGAATGTAAAAGCTGACTTCCCATCACCTCTGCACTCATTTGATAGTCTTGATGACTTTTCTTGCAAATTGGAGCAAAGGGATGCTGAACTTATGATATATGTGGAATTGTGGCTTGTTTCAGGCAGCGTTCTGTACTTTACATTGCATGTACATATTTGCAGATGATTTATTCCAGGATACATGGACTAAGAAGAGATCCATAAGGCAACAGCATAAAACAATCAACCAACCAAACCACCAACCAAACCACACACTCCAAAAAAAACCACCCAAGCCCACATACACAGAACAACAAAACCACACCATTGTTTCAGTCTTATGCCAAACACAATGAACCCATCTTTAAAGTTTTTTTAATCAAAATTGCATACATACATTTGTATTAGTTACTCTGTTTGTCTGTAGGTGAAGCATGTGAATACATCAAAGGCCTTGTTCAGGAGTTTCTTCTGTTGTGAGGCAGTATTTTAAACAGCAAAGTTTAAGATAATCCCATCAATGAGGTCCCAAGCTCTGCCCAAACTTTACTATTTGAGAACTAAATATGAATTCATAATAATATCTTATTCAATTAAAAATTCCCCCAAAATCAAAGGTTTTATATCAGCGATCTTTACCTCCTTAAGAAAAAATTTTTTTTTTTTTTTTAAGAAATTGAGCCTCCAAAATTAGAGCAAGAAACCTGGATATAAAAAAGCGGGTTGGTATTTTTAGTTTAGGTTTTGTTGTTTTCTTTTTTTAAAGTTCCATCATTTGTAGTGCAAATAAAAATCTTCACCTTCAGAAATAGTTGTGTGAGGCAAAACAACATAGCTTGCCGAAGTGAGAAAAAAACCTTTACAAAGTTTATAGGAAAAGTGCTCTGATTGCAGAGGAATAATTTTCATATTCATTTGCTTTAAATCAATGTCAATGAATTGTTATTAATTTGGAATTTTTGTTTTATTTTTGCATCAACAGAAATAATTTTTTGAAGCACAACATAGGTTTTGGTCTCCTGCACAGAAATTATATTCCCACTTTTTTTTTTTGCAAGTCCTTTCTTCATTCTGATTTACATTTTTGGTCATGAAACCATAAGGCTACATTACCTATAGCTCTTCAACTGTTTGTTAAGAGCACAAACTAATACAACATTAATATTTAAGCTGAGTGTATTAATTTTTGGTCTGACTGAAGTAAATACTCAGTTTTGCACATTCTAAAATACTTCACCATACACAGATGCATAAAATACAGCATCAGAAGCCTCAGCATAATTCTTGGAATCCAGAATTTTTTGTAATAAATTGTAACATTTTTCTGAAGATAATTTTTTACAGACAACATTCTTAAGTATTTTACAGCAAAGCACTTTTCATATACGTTAACACACAAAGACTCTGATTGAAGAGAGTCTGCAAATGAATCCAAGTTTCCTCAATTTGCGTTGACAATCTGGATACTTCTTCCAATAGGTTTGGTTCTGATGAGAGAATCTTAAGATGTAACTGAAAATGAAAACAAGCAATTAGTGAGAAAATAATTTAGAGAGCAATTTCCTCATTCAATTCCAATACTTTGCTTTCAGGAATGTCTCAAGTAAGGGAAGGACTCTCTTCCTCCAATTAATTCCACCCCCTTTTCAATGCTGCTTACCTTTTGCTAGTCTTTTACAAGCCATTTTAATCTCACATATGTATTAGATGGGATAAGGCAAAAAACTGTCTTAAATATGTTATTGTTTTACTAGATCTTCTACTGCTTCTGCTGAATCTATCCTAATCACACATGTCTCTAGAATGTAACTTTCTCCTTTTTCCAACCTGCATCAGAAATTCCTCTATATGCTTGAAAGTCTAAAGAGATGCCCTGAGGTTCATCGGGATTATTATTTTAATAATCCGTGTTGCATAAAGCAAGGAGAATTATGTCAGCACACTCTACACTGACACAGGGAGATGATGTCTTTCTGCGTAATAAAAAGTAACCTTGGTAAAGCATAAAGAAAAAAACCCTCTCAACCTTGTAGAGAGGCAGTAAGTACATTATTGCCACTTAATGGATGCAATAATTATTTTCCTGGCTGCAACTTAAATGTAGGAGACTTGCTAAGCTCAGAGTTGTTTTATTTGAACCTACAACAAAAGATACTGGTGTTCATGTGTCACAGGATGACTTTTTACTATTTTGCTGTAGTTCGGATCAAGAGTACATTTCTGAGGCAAATTTCCTAGCTGTCCCTCATCTACCCTGCAAGAGCTACACTTTCTTTGTATGGAACTATAAGCAGAAAGATTAATTCTAATACCTAATGCCTAACACCTAATTACACCCAATCTATGGGACCAGACTAATGAAAAACAGACTAATAATAAATCAACATGATAAAGTGCCACTCGTGAATGAATATCAAGACCTCAACCCTTAGTGTTTCACTCTACAGAACTACTGCTATTCATCTGCACTACTTGTTCTTTTGAAAGTTGCCCCATGCCTTCTATTTAACAAAAGGAAAAGAACAAGTTGTATTTGTCCAGCATTACAGTCTTACCTTTAAAACCAATCCCTGCAATATTGCTATTAAGAAATATTCAGTTAAATAGACAGTATCACATATGTACGAATATTTAAAAGAACTTTTCCCTAGTAAACTGTAATGAATTGCTTTCTCACTGTTTCATAAATCAGAGCATCCTAACAAGATAAGAATTTGTACAACAGAAGGGTTTCAATCTTTTGCAAAACCAATTTCTAAGCATAATTGCTACTGTATTTTATCCCAATAACTTTAACTTCCACACACCTGGGAAGAATTCCATCAGCTCTGTGACGCTTAACATGTAACAAAAAAAAGGCAGCTCACTGATATGCAAAGTAAATTCAGGCTTGTAATGTCTAGTGATAAGTCCAACAAAATGCCAATTTTACTTCCCCAAACATTGTGCATTGAATTGTTTTCTTACTTAAGACACAGCATGTATTAGCTTTGCAATTAACAACTATTAAGAAGTATGTTACAAAAACCAAAACCAATTCCAAGTAATGAATACCAGAATAAAACCTGGCTGGATGGTTCCTCTTCACAATATTTGTTTTTTGCAAGTTTTTCTTTACTATGATCTGATGAACTGTCAAATCATCTGATACACTCAGTCATTTTAAAACCATACCAAACAAAAATCATTTAAGATAATTCTTTCGAACAGACAATTTACATACTTTTACTGGACAACCATAACTTTAAATAGGACTAACATAAAATTTTATTATAAAATTGTTACCTTTATAAATAATGCAAGGTATGCCTGAGCAAGTTCAAAGTTGTACTTCTTTTTCAGCATCATTCCAATCATTCTCAAAAAGCTTTGCATCACTTCCATGGAGCCACCACCTTCAGGGGCCAAACCCCTTAGTTCTATTTCAATATTTGATGGTCCAAAGCTTTTCAGTAAGTTAAGTGGTGCTGTATCTGTGTTAAAGCATTGAATACATTATCAGCAACATTTGCAGAAAAGAATCTTAAAAACCCTTCACGTGACTGGGCTTACTCCAAAATTCTTAAGCAGTGGCTGTACGTTTCAAGTTTCTGCTCTTACCTTTTTTTTTCCACAAAATGCCATCCTGCCTCTAATTTATTGTCCTATCACATATTAAAGAGAAGTACATATCTAATAAGACAATGGCATTTTATTTGTATGTTTGTCTTGAAAAATACAAGCAGCATCTTTGTATTTGGATTCCCATTTCTGTCTCTTAAGCTGAACAAAATTTCTTATTAACCACAACATGGTAATTTTATATCTCTTGGGAAGAAGAACATACATATTTCTGTCTTCAAGATGTTACCGCAAATACATCCTAGAAGAGACAGGGTACTACTTTTACCAGGGATCTTTACAGTGTTAACTCTTATTGACACAAGGCTAAATTGAGAATCACCTGGTGCATCAAAAGTAATTATTACTCTTGTTAAGTGAATTCTTTCTGCTTTTCCTGGGACCTTGGTGTTGCTGGGGTGGGGAAAATCTTTTCCATGGTAGAAATACATGAAATTCACAACCTCTTTCCTCCTCTTCATAAATGTGCTTCCTCAGGATTTCTGCAACCCTACCTGATCTTTGAGAATTCCATCCATTTGCTTTAAAAATGCAGAAATAAAAACAGGTATGTTTGGAAACACAGCTGTTGGCAAAAACATTTTTTTTCCAATGTCTTGTAATTCATATTTCTTTTGCTAGGAAGTTGCTAGGAAGATCAACTTCTTATACTCCTACACCACGACAACTAATGGTATCAGGCATTGGCTAATATTCCTTAAGCGGTATAAATCTGTTTCCATTTGTATTTGATTCCTGTGAAAATCATTAGCTAGTTTTAAATGTAATTGTGATATTAAGAGCACTAAACAGATGCATTAACTCATTTTTGTGCTGTGACGTTAATAAAAACAAGCATGGAACACACTATGAAGTTGGTACACATAAAACATGGAAAAGGTGCCCAGCTCAGTCTATGTTCCACAGTTCTGATCTGAGGTATGAAACCCTGTCTCCATCCCAATTGTAAACCAGGATGGCTTTTGGTATTGTCCTATTTATTTAGGTAGCTTAGTCACCTTTAGAAGAGATGCTTGTAAACTACCAAGCCCAGAACCACGCTACACCCCAGCAGCTTCTGAGATGGGATAAGTAGACTCCCTGAATTGGGATGACAGCACAGACCATGTAGCACACCTGCCTTACAGCAGAGAGGTGGCCTGACGGAGGCCCATGGGACCACTTACTCCCTGATACTGCCAGTTTCCAGGTGCTTAGTTTAGTTTTAAAATATGCACATCATGTTTCATTCTTCTCTGAGCAGCTCTGAAACAGCTTAATAAAGTACTATCTACTGAAATACTAAAAACACAGAATAAAAACACACTTTGATTCTGACAGATAACAAAGTTCTGCACACAAAATACTTTACATGACCTTGAGTAAACGGGTAATCTTAAGAGAGTTTAAGAAGGGGTAGAAAAATTCCCAGAAGAACTGCCTTGTGGACAAGCTACCAGTGACTATCCATTTACACTTCCGGGCCAGCTACATCAATAATAATTTCCAAAATTCTAAATTTTCATGATTTTGTAGTAGCACAAACTAAACAGGGAAAAGATCAGGTACATTCCACAGGCAAGTTAAGTGACTGAATTTCAAAATTAACTGAATGTCAAAAGAAATCCAAGAACCTATTTTATAGCTTTTGTTTCTTCTTCAGCTTTAACTAATAAAGCAATCAATTAAAGCTCTTGGTTTACTGAACATTTAGTGAAATAGCCTTGAAAATAGAACTTGCTGGGCAAATTAAGTTTTTCATGTTTCTGTGAATCATCAGACTATTCCTTACCAGATCATTCTTCTTCTTTCTTACCCTACAAATAACACACAGCACCTTTTCTGGGTGAGATCATCATAGTCTCGAAAAAAGTCTATCAATCTTAGGAATGTTATCTTCTTTACATGGTTTTAGCCAGAACTTCAGGCTTCATGCTGCAGGCAAGCAAGAGTACCAATGCATCTTTGATCTATAATGGCTATCTATTAGCCAGCTTTATACATAACAAGTCATTTCCTTTGCCTTTTCTACTGTACTACGCATATTTTTTCCTCCCACATGTTACAATTCTGGCATTAGAAATCAAATGTATATCAAAATATTATTAGCGTCTACATTTTTTGTGAAATGTCTTGTTAACTTACATTCATTAGTGCTCAGGGCTTCTTCAAGATGAATGTAGAAATCAGATTTCTGTGACAGTACTCCAAGGTTTACTACCTTTGACTAGAACATGAAAGCAGAAGAGAGTGTACATGAATATGCAAAGGTATTTTTCCATCTCAATTAGACTCTTTTCCTATTGACAGAATAACAGACTTTAAGAAAGCAAGCATTAATGTAAATACATTAGAACTGGTGCTTTAAAGTCTTTAGCAAGATTTCACTCGGCATTAAAAAGCACTTGAGATTTTATTTTAAAATACAGTAGATACACTCTATCATAATAATTTTTGGTTTTACCTGTGTATCTTTTTCTTCCTCTGGAACACTGTATCGGGGTATAAGACCAGGAACTGTTGGAATGAAGAAAGGAGCTGACTTGGGAACTTTTGGTGGCTCTCTTGGTTTATTTTTTTTCTGTTAATTAGATATTTGAATTAAAATAATTATAATTATATTAAGAACATGTGGGAATCTTCTTTGTCAATAGTTGTATTTTTAAAATACTATGAAAACTCTAAGAACTAACTGAAAAATACATAAACAGGTAAAAAGTTTTACCACTAAATATGAAGATACTATTTAGAAGAAAAACGGCCCCAACCCAAATCCCAGAAATTGTGAAAAGCTTCTACTGCAAGGTCTTGAAAAAAACTGAAAATTGGGACCAAATTTTGTGACTAGGTAAATGCAGCTCACAGAACACGAGCAAATGTATGTTGGTGTATACAAATATTTTTTGCGTGTTCCCTCTTTTTCCAGTTCCAGGAATGCCCAATGGTGATATGGAGGCATAACCTAGAACAGCTTTACAGGCACTACTTAGCTGCATTGATATGGAAATACTGCCTTCAGACAGCTATTTTGCATATTGCAGGAATACTAATGGCAAAAGTTAGGACAGGTCCTCCTTCTCAAGAATTCTTGAATATCCAATAGAACAGTTAAGACAACCATCTGTTCTACATTACAGAAAAATAGCCCTCATTTTACTCCCTCCTTAAAAAATACAATCCAAATACTACAGCAGATAAGCAATGGTGTGCCTAATGTCATTACCTTGATAACATCAAGACTGAGGAGATTTTTCCACCTTGATTCTGGTAACGAGGAAAGGGTCACCAGCTGCTCTCCCAATTGCTCAGGCGAGACATATTCTATCATTTCATCACACATTTCTTCATCTCCTTCCATATCCACATCTTTCAAGAACAGATATCTTTTATAAACATACATACTACATATTTATTTTTTAAAAATCAAAACATGATTATTTCTTCTGCAATTTTTGAAACACATATGCTGAACAACTATACATGTGGGTGCTAGCACATCATATAGCTAAAAAGCTACAGAGACAACCTTTAGCAACCCTATGAAATATTAAATTTAAATTGTGAATGATCATACCTAAAATGCAGAATTCGATAAACCAGATTTTAAAGACTTAACAAGATTTATCCCCTTTGACTGAAAAGATATAAAAGCAATGTATAGAGTTCCAAGGAAGAACCATGGATTACTTTAAAAATTTTGTTAACTGTTTTAGTTTTGAGTTACAAATCTGTAAAATCTTTACATTTAAATACATAAAATATTCACAACCTGTTCATAGGTATGACTGAAGTAGCACATTAAAATGAAGAAAGTCTCAACGTTAAAGCACAGCATCACACAACAAAAGATATGCAGTCTGTCATTAGGTTTTCTCCAGACTTCCTATGTGGTCTTGTCAAAACACCTATACTTCCCCTTCCTTTTTGCAAAACATTACGTGTCTGAAACCACAAATGTGATAGAAGAGCCCAAAATAACAAAGAAATGTAAACCATTAAAATTAAAAGCTCTGAGCATCCAAACAGGAACTTTACATTTTCCAAAGACAGGAAGTGAGCTAAATCATTCAGCCAGAATAAGTTTATAGATTAAGCCATTCAAAGTTTTGGGATGAAATTCTGTCTCACTAATTTAAGTATCTAAAATAATAATGTTCTTAATAAAGCAGCCATCACCAAGTATGTTCCTCACTGTTTCATGAGGTCAATAGCTAGGTGTGTTTATCCTCCAGATGGAGAATAAAATATAGCACTGCTAAACTTGGGCAGACAAGATCTCCATCTAGAGGACTTCAGAAGCACAACCATTTCCATTAAATGTATGAAAAATGAAATTCAGGCCTTCCATCCACTGAGAATCGATCACAGGGACGTGAGGTCAGCTGAATCCAATTCTCTTGCCATCAAGACAATATACAGCAGTGAAACTACCACAGCATACAGGCAGAGACAAAAGTTGGCGGTAATTGGAACAAAGAACCCTTCCTGCTGCCAAGCAGTAACATTAATTTCAAATTGGCCTCACATACATCAAGATGGAAGGTATTTACACAAGTTTGTGATTGAAGAAAATCAACAAATAGCACAGATGTTTTTATTACCTACAAAATACCCTTGGAGATGTGGACATAATCACAATGTAATTCCTAATGTCTGAACAGAGAAACATGACTAGATTTTGGTAAACAATATTAGCATACGAAGAAGTATGCCAAAAATGGTAGAAACAATAGGAACAGTTCAGAGAAAGAATGCTAAGACTGAGCTTTCACTGAAGAAGCAAATCATCTCCTATTTGAAATAGAACAGCAAACTGAAAATAAAATACTCTTTCATCTGAAGACTACCTTGCACAGGGCAGGTGCTAGGGCGTGTTACCATAGAAGGCTCATAATCTGCAGGAAGCGGCCGTAAGGAGACAAGTGAATACAGAGAACGGTTTGACCTGAAAAATAAGACAGGCAATTTTCAAGTGAACGGGAACAGGTATTTTAGACATAATTTTTACTGCAGTCTAATACAACTGCACTACGGCAATTCACCAGGTTCTATTAAAGATTAGTTTTTCTTATCTACCAGATAAACAAGAAATGAAATGTGGCGATTTACATCATCTGAAAGTCTGAAACAAAAGTTATGCTTAAGTACTATTGCCAAGATCATTTAATATATATGGCATTATGAAGTATTATTACTTCAATCATTGCCAATTACTGCATTTACTTGAAATTGCAAAACTGCAGCTGTAAAACCTTGCTTTGTAGTTAATATGTACAATACTTTATGCAAATATAAATGATCCATCCTGCTTTCACAGAATTTCATAGTAGTATTCTCGGCAAATTTTCTTGAGATTCAGGACACTATACACATCATTCTGACAAATCATTTTGTCTGTCAATATAAAACGAGGGCTAGGTTAAAATGCTTGTCATTATTCACAATGAAGTACTTTTACTTAAGCATAGAAAAGTCTAACAATTGAACACCCTTCAGGCAAAACTACAGGCAATAAATGTGACCTCAAAGATCTATCTATATATCTATCAAAAGGAAAAAAAATCCAAACCACTCACAAAGTATGTTACTTCAGCACCTCCCCTAACCAGTTATTTGCTTTAAAGCCATATCAGGAGGAAACCGAAATAAAATAAATTTTACATCTGTGTTGATCTATATTTAATAAACAGAAATAACTGCAACTTCCAAATTCTACTCAGAAGTCTCAGACAACCTTGTATACCAGGATAAGAAGACAAGCCCTTCAGAAAGTAACACTACATGAGCCCTGACATTTTTATAGGGGTACAAAAAAAACAGTCAAAGAAAAACTTTAGGAATAGCATAATAGGAATTCTTTAGAGTAAGAAACATTGAAAAAAAAATAAGAGACCATTTAATTGTCAGAATAAATATCTTAACTGCAAGACATTTCAAGACTTAAGGATCACACCAATATAGAATAATTGTCTCACTCAGAACCAGAGAAAACAAAACCCTGGAGATGATACTTTGCAGAACAATTCTCTGTTTGCGATAAAGGTGTCTAAAAGGTGTCTGAAAGAATTCTTCCCCATCTGAAACTCTGTGTAGAAATAGATATATTACATACTCACCACAAATAAATTCCAAGATCATCCACATGTGTTGAAGCTAGAAAATCTCCTGTAGGAGACATAGTAAGGCTCACAGCTGCAGAGTCTACCAAAAAACAATCTATGAGGCTAAGAAGAGAAAACACAGAGAAAATCTCAGCAAGATGAACTTATTTATCTATGTATATCTGAATTACTGCACAAATACGACTGAATGCAAACAGGATAGTGGAAGTATGTATGCAAATGAGCGTATTACAAGTATTCAAACACAGCACAGAAACTGCAAATGAATGGCACTGTGCAACAAACTACTTACCTTTGTAAAATTCTCTAAAAATCAGCTAAAGCTAGTACATTTATGCTTCCTCTTTAGACATCCACATTCTGTGGAAAATACAAAGTGTCTGTCCATGTTCAACTCCTTATGTCTAACACTCATGTTTTTAGTGGCCGTAAATTTCCCATGTCTAATCAGCCCCATGCTGCTCTGACCTCATCTTCTATGCTCTGCCATTAATTGCCTATTTCCTCTTTCTCGATACTTCATATACACCTGGTTAACACCTGTACCTAGTGTTCCTAAACTTAAGAATGAACTGTACACCTCAAAAACTGATTATCTGCAACAGCTGGTTTTGACACTACCACATATTTAGCCCAATATAACATTCCTTGATCACTCCTCTCACTATTGCAGAAAACTGAAAAATACTATACAAAAAGGTAGTTTCTCACTATTATAACAATAAGCCACTCTTGAGTTCTGGAAGATGTCACAGGTTCTGGAAGATGCACACCCTAGCAGACTTCCACTCTAGTCTGGGTTCACAGCACTGTTTGTCATTTGTTGAGGTATAAATTTCAGTTACTTCAAATTGTAAGAAGCAGCTGAGTTTGACAACTAGTTAATTGAGAAAAACAAAAAGAACAAATGGCAAGTTTGAATACTTTGCTCTTGTTTACAGACCAAAATCAAAAGCAAAGGGAGAAGTGATGAGAGCAGCTATTTCTGCAACCCTGTTCTGTTCACTAACAATAGAAAAAATATTGATGTAACAAAGCAGTTTAAAATGTAAAATGTTTTAAAAATGTTTTCTTAGGTACCAAGCACTCCTGAGACAGTTTGACAAGCCATGTTAAAAGATATTTTTTCCCTGAGTTGAATGTTTTATTCTTTATGCATGTTGTTAGAGGCACATTATAAGTAAAAAGTAATCAGGTAAGAGTCACATCATTCATCATTTTCACATAAAATATACAAACACTAAATCCATAATGCCTGAGTATGAATCAATTACACCGATACGTTTTGCACACAGTGCACAATGGCTATAAAATTTACCACAAATGCTGGTTTTAGTTCCAAATCCATCCTTTTACCCCAATCTTTATCAGTAACTGAGAAATATTGTTCAATAAAGCAGCTGTAAGGAACAACTGCAAAGCAATGTTAACACTAAATTATTTTTTTCCTACTTACTGAATTTAAATAGTGATCAAAATTACAGACAATGGGGGTGTGTGCAGAAATCAATCCACTATATAGGACAACGAGATATGTTTGTAATTTTTACACAAAATGTACAATAACCGCTAAATGAATCTTGCTGGGGGTTGAAAGCATTCACCTTTATGCTTCCTGCCTAGCTGCAAAAGTGAGAAAGTATAAAATTGCTGATTTCACAATATCAACTTTTTTTTTTTTTTTACACCTTTCTATCTCAGGTACTCCATCCGAACTATGAATAGTCAGCCTGTACCCTTGATTATTTAATTTGTCTACACAAGCTGCACTGCAAAAATAAAAATTTGCATAATGCCAAGGTTCCTGCTTCTAACTTTCTCTACACAAAATGGTAATTTTTTCCCCAATTCTCAAAAAGCCCTACATAAAAACATGCACTAGGAATTCTTACATTATGTAAGGACAGTTAAGCAGCATTCCCAAGTAAAAACAGATGTTCAATAAGTAAATGACATGATAACTATTAAAGTCAGTTGGCATTTTTCATAACATAGGACTTAAGTCATCTAAAACCATATTTTCTATTCTTTATAAAGACAATATCAAAACTGAGTCTTTAGAATGCACAGTTCGAGATTCAGTTCTTCTATTTATGAGTCAATATACCACACTAGGATTTTTTTTAAAAGTCATTCTTCCTTTTCAGTACACTCCTCTGCCTATAGTTATGGGGAAAATTTTCTTTGAAATTCTGGAAGAACAATTTAACCTAATTACTTTCAAAAACAGAGTTCGTCAACTACCTGCCTAGATTTCAGCATGACCAGAATTTCTTGCAGTTACTCAGAGAAAAGACACAATTTACTTATGTGTTACATGCAAACAAGAGCTACTGTTACTTTCATAAACAGTATGAATGGATTCTTATTGCAAAGTGTTGCTACTAAAGAAACGAAAGATAAAAGTAACATTTCTGAAGTTTTATAATTAATGCCATGATTTTTTGTAGTCCTATCATTTTGGAAGGGAAAGATGGTTAGACAGACAAGTCCCAACAGAGAGTTAATTTCCCTCCTGTTCACACTGGAAAGAATACAGTCACTGTCCATCCTGTCCTGTTTCAGACTAGTATCGTTCATCATTTAAGAATAGGTCAACTGTTGAGATTCAACACACTTTTCATAGTAAAATGAAAACTTTTACAGTATACAAATTATTTATCAAATCACAACAACTAAAAAGACATCCAAATGAAACCATCCAGTCCCAGGTATGACCAGAGCTGCACACTGCATAGCGCTGATCTAAATTACTGAAAATCTGTCTGATATACTGCTAAAAGAATGCACGGGCACAACTTAAAGCTACTCTTTGGCCTGTTTTTTCTGGACTCCTGAACTTCTTGTGTGTACTTGTGTACTTCTTGGCCAAATGTCATTATGGGAGAAGACTACTCACAGTGGATCATGAAAGAGTATTTTTGGCAGTTGCAAGCATGCACAAATGAGAAATATAACTGAAGTAAAGCCCTATTGTGTTGCTAAAATGAATGGAAGTGAGAATGGGATTGCATTTATCAAACCAACTGCAGTACTGCATCCAACCCTGGGGCCCCCCAGACATGAAGTTAGATCAGGTCCAGGAAAATGATGAGAGGACTGAACACACTGCCTACGAAGACAGGCTGAGAGAGCTGGGTTTGTCCACCGTGGGGAACAGAAGGCTCCTGAGAAACCTTCTTGTGGCCTTTCAATACTAAAAGGAGGCTTCTATAAAAGACTGAGATATTTTAACAGGGCCTGTATTGACAGGACAAAGGGAAACGATAGTTTTGAATTGAAAGGGGGTAGGCTTAGGTTAAGTATAAAGAAGAAATTTGTTATGATGAGGGTGGCAAAGCACTGGAAGAGGTTGCCTAGAGAAGTTGTGGATGTCCCACCACTGGAAACATTCAAGGCCTGTCAGAAGGAGCTTTGAGCATCCTCGTTTAGTGGAAGGTGCCCCTGGCCACGGCAGGAGGGCTAGAATAGATCTTTGATGGTTGCTTCTAACTCAAACAATTCTATGGTTCTATGAACACTTCAGCATATCACACATTAATTCACCTTAAGCAACCTCTTGACAACTGTTTTATAGTGCTGCTTCCAGACAGAAAAAGATATTCATGGCCATTCATGCTACATGAAAACTCCAGGTTTCACCATTAGATCTTCAGGATATTGTTATTCTGTATACCTAGAAAAAGGCAAATATTGCTTGCACCACACACAACTAGAATAGTGGGTACTGAGTTGTTACACCATGGACATAAAGCACAGGTTGGTTACAGATAATTAAGCAAGAGGACTATTTGCCATTTAACAGACAGAAAGGGAACTACAATACATTTCTGTTCTATATTTTTAAATTGACTCACCATCCAGAGGGAAGGTCCCAAGTTTTAATGGTACAGTCCATTGATGAAGTTATCAGCCAACGACCGTCAGGACTGAAAGTCTAAAATAAAATAGCCAATTTAATGGCACAACTGACAAGTCAGTCCCTACAGGAGTCCTGTTTTACACAGTTCGAGATTAGATTGCTCCCCAACACCAAATTAATTTTAAAACAAAACTGACATCACCTTATTGGAAGTGAGAAAAGCACAAAAATGGAAGCTATTTCAGAACAGGTTTAAGTATATGACACAGGATACACCTGGCTGTTAGTAAAAGCACTTTGATCCTCGCTTTTACATTAATGATGAAAACCACTGAACATAAACTGAAGAAATCAAATAAATACTTAATTACAAGCAGTTAGAATTAAACCAGAAGCTAAAACTATTTAAATCAATACTACAAAGTATTACTACACATGATGTAAATTAAGGAATTATCAGTGCACTGCATAATCTCACATCTGTTTACATGTTTTATTTACCTGACTCATCTCTTCTGTATATACAGTTAAGCCTGTTGCACATTTATGCCCATCAATATGGTTTTCATTATTCCTAATGCTTTATTCTGTTGCAAAGTTATGGTAAAATCCCAAAGCACACTAAAAGTACATGGCCATTCAAATACTACACGTTAACTTGGAAACTAACATGGCCCAAAACTGCTGTAGAGCTGAACTACAACTGTACTATTCACAGCTGAATAATACTCAGTGACTTAATACAGGCAGAGAAATCCACCATCTTTAAAATTAATTAGGTATTTGTATATGTCACCTGTCACAGAAAATCAATTAACAATTACCATGTCATTAATCCGTCCATGGTGTCCTGAGAATGTCCTGACAATCTTCCTGGTTTCAATATCCAAAACACTAATACTGAAGTCATCAAAGGCAATTCCCAGAATACCACTGCCAAGAATCATTAGCACAGATGATAGTGAATACTCAGAGACAAAAAAAAAAAATCAAAAAACATATTAAAATCATCCCAAAAATCTTTTATCCTGAGATGTCAGATAAAAAGTATTACATTCCTTCAGTCTAATAAAATGTCTTGCATTTTGTTTTGTCAACTAGTAGTCAGTTGTATTTCAAAGCATCAGAAATTTAAACTTCACTAGAATATTTGGTTGTCATCCTAGACTTACATACTTTCAGCAAAACAATATGCACATGAAATAGCTTCAGTTTCTTACCTGTCTCTGTGAAGCAGTATTCCACTTGGAGAAGAAGAAAGCTCAGTGGAGTAAACTAGATCTTTAGTTTTAAATTTCCAAAATTTAATTAGTCCTTCACTACCAGCTGTGATTATCAGCTGGTTTAGTCCATCCACTGCTATCCCCCTAATGGCCCCCTCATGTGCTGCAAATCAATGGAACAGAAAGTTGTATTTTAGAATTTAAAAATAACATAGAAATCAGCAGAATGCCAGACGCTGTTCCATGTCTTCACCTAACTACACTAAATGAATGGTAAGCATGTGACAAAAAATTCTAAAGCCACCTGAGAAGACTGCTTGCATATTAGGAGTTTCTTCATCAATACAGAAACCAAACTGCTTTCAAGCAAGCACCTAGCATACAACACAAAAGTTGTGAGTAACTGAAGATCATACTAGCTTTTATTTCTACTCCCAGTTTGAGGAGCTTCATTTGAATGTGAAATTTGAGAGACTTTTTGAATCACTTATGAAATGCCACCAGGGGGCCCGACCACTCCAGACAGAATTTAAAGCTTCAGTTCTGGCACAAAGGCTGGGAGTTTTCCTAGGCTACTTTACGCTGCAGTGTAAAGACAAAGCATAGCTCCTCTGGTTTTGGATCAATTTTTTTTCTTAATCTATGGCTAGAGTTACTGGCCAGTAATCAAACTTAGAAAATTCATCCCACTACCAGGCAATGAAGTTATTAGGAGATCACTTCATGTTTGCTATGCTAGATGGCTTTCAGAAACCCAGTAAGGTTTTAAGGGTTCATCAGGACTCTTTCCTTGTTTCTACAACAAAAAAGTTCAGATCACAAGGGCACTATTATAAGTTGCAGACTTACAAAGCAGCAGCAAATATACATGTATATTTCATGTCATGTATACTCACATATGCAATGACTGAAAGGAAAAGTCTGAAAACTATGGCATTAAGTCCTAAGTTTGCAGCTGGGCAACTGAAAACAATAGCATATGCAAAAAACTGGACTTGCTTAGAATTTCAATTTCCCATGCATCTAAAAGTATTCTTTCATTTTTAAGCAAAGAGCACAAAACAGATGGGAAAATTTATCTCAGAGATAGAACCCTATAACAAGAAGCCAAGTATTAGAAATGTGATTATCTCAAAGAGAGATGAGGCCAGAGGATCTCATTTTAGTGCTAACCATTTTGTAACTGACAATTTTCTGTTAATTAAAACCAAATATATATTAACACCAAAGATGTTAAAATAGCAGGGATCCTGTCCTTCAGAGTAGGTGTCAAATTGCTTTTGATTACAAGGAATGATAGGACAGTGTAGGATAATTAGAGAAACTGAAAATTCCCCAATTCAACTGAGAAGCTACGTTATATTTCCTAGTTGTTGCTGTTCTGTTAAGAGTCAGTATTTTAAAAGTGTAGCAATTCTTACCTCTTTCTTTGCCATAACGGCCTCTGTGAATGCCAGACTGCATATTATACACATCTACCTGTCCAGTTGACAACCCAATTACGGCAAAGTTCCCACATGAGGTAATGTCAACCGCCTTTCAAGGGGGAAAAAAACAAAACACCTAAGAAAACAACTCCTTAAGCTTATATATAATTACCAAAGTTGTTATAAGATATATAACGTACCAAGAATACAAAATACCAAAACGTGTCCTTAGACTTCCTCAAGGAAAACTACACAGAACAACAGATTACATCTCAAAAAAGTAGAGAGAGGAGCTCTTAAAATTGGATAATCGTCAACAAGTAATAAATACAGCAGTGCACACTTACAAAGGATAATTAAATACTTAGTGACATCCATCAGAAATCATATCTAATAGTATCAACTCTGTAACCTAAATGACTAACATATATAACCAATACATCAATAAACGAAATCCCTAAATAAAGTCCAGGCATGCTGACTGCAAACCTCTTTCAATGCCCACGTTGCCAACGGCACCTCAAAACAGGGTAAGTTCCACGCAGACTTTACATAATAAGAAACAAAGAAACAATGGTCTAGAGGACTGTGGAAAGATACAGTCTAAAGAGTCTAGTAGCTAAAAGCAAACCAGGTATTTACAAGTGAATTGATCTTGTCTACCACTTAACTACTAACCATAAAGTCATAAAAACAACTGGTCACAAGATACAGTAGTATGAATGCCTAACATATGAAGTATGCCACAGTGACTACTTGTCTTGCAAGCTCGTAAACCTTAGTAAACATATATATCTTCTTCATTGAGTATCTGACATTCACTGTGTTCAGCTCAAGTTGAAATGCCATTTGGAAACACATTTTTCTGTATCGGCAAAAAAAAAATCTTCAGCAGTTTGTATTCACAGATCAAATTTATCTTCACAGTCATATAGTCAACTCTACATCACTGTAACAGATTAAAGGTAAACACCAATCATCTATCTGAATCAGAAATGAAATGTGCACTTAACCTGGATGTTTAAGGAAAAAATACACATGTAGCATTTTTCTTAAGACCATATGTATTACAAAACAGATAGCAGGACACTGAGCTGGCAGAAAGCACTTTGCAAAGCAACTAAAACATGTCTAAATAGAGTTTTTTCATCCTAAATATATTGATTCTGTACAAATAGAAATCAAAATAGCATATACTGTAATGCTGAAGAAACATTATCCTAAATAAACTTACTGTTGCATATATATCAATAGGTTTGTGTTTGCTAAATTCTTCTGGCCTCAGTTTATGAGCTCCCATGGAAGTTTTCTGATAGTTCCAGGTTGTACAGGTTATATACCCTTGATGACAGGCAACAATACCATCCCAGTCACTCTGATGTGCCACTTCTGCAATGTAACACACTCCTTTTAGAAACAATTATTCTAAAATCAAATAGCTCTTCTGATATTGTAAGAAAGAGAGCTTTGAAACACTTTTAGGGAGAACAGTTCATATTTAGTGTTCTTGTTGGACAGTCAAAAGGCTACCACTCAAAAAAAAAAATCACCTCACAAACAGTTGTGCACATACTAGTGTAACTAAAATGCTAAAAAAACTACAAGCATTTTTTGGTATGTTATATTTCATGTCTTTGCATATTTGAGTCTATGCTGTTTGAAAAGCATATTTAAACTTAAATGATGTAAACTGCTCAATCCATACATATTTCCAGCTGAGCCTTTTTAACTGTTTCTTCAGCTGCCGAAACAGTAGAAGTCTCTAAATTAAAAATTTAAAGCAGGGCTTAAGAGCCAAGTCTGCTTCATGTAGCAAAACACTTTTTTGCATTTTCAAGGAAATCCTTCCTCAAAAGCTCTGTATCCAAACTTTGTAGTCAGATATGATATGTGGGGATCTAAATGAGCAAGTTTCCTTTTTTTTTTCTGGAATATACACATTACAAAAAAATTGGGTATATCTAGAACTTCAAAGAATAAAACAAACAAATACAAACTGGATCACTTCACCAAAGACAATATAGCAAAAAAAAGAAACAACTCCAATTAAAATGTACTTAAATAAATGTTTTCTTATGTCTCCAAAGATATTCAAGGTAGTTCTACTACCCTGAATCAAGGAGGCAGGTCTAACATTAATTTTAAAGGTGCACATATATATATATATATATATATATATATATATACACGCATATATTTGCAACACGTATGTACTGCACCACTGAAGTCTGCAAATACAGACACTTTATGTAGTTAAACAGCTACACAAAATTGTAAATCCAAACCTTTCAACATACGAAACAATCAGCCATCCATCCTTGGAAGACAAAAGAATAGCTACACTTAGGACAAAAGATTTCAAGTCTGAAGAGGAGGTCATTAATCTAAAGAAACACATTTTAATGAAGCAAATAATTGCAATTCTGCTTCAAAAATTTACGTTCTGTATTTGCATACTGAATTTCAAATTAAGAAAGTAATTGAAATTTGACTTCGAAAACTCAAAAAAAGAAACAGGGGCTTCAAAATCAACCACCATAACTAAGATTTCCTCAGCTGACAAAGATCTTCATCCTTCCTAACAGCTGGTTCTCCAGCCTGGAATAATACCTACATTAGAAGACTCTGGCTCCTGCGCTGAAGATTTTCAAGCCAAGAGACAGTTTAAACATAAAGACATTTGAAATAAAAAACTCCTTTTTTCCAATAGCAGAAAACTTTACCAAGTAAAATGGCATTTTAAATTATCACTCAAGAGCTCATGAAGGGTGAATCTCAGTAATGCCATCCTGATAGAGCACAGGCTTTCAAAACAGTAGTATCTTGAGGGTTAAAAGAAAAAATGAAGACATGATGAGCTCTATAACGTATCTCAGACTACTTACCTGAAGCAAAGACTGTAATTGGTGGAAGTACCATCGTATCAAGCTTCAGACCTTTCTTTTTTGATTTCTTTTTGTTAATTGAACCTTAAAAAAGAAATTGTCTCAATCTCATGGCTAGATCTGAGAATAATGGTTTAAAAAGGAGTATTTACTAAATGTAAAGTTCCAATTAAACTTGGCTGCAATTAACACAGCATTGCTGTTACCTAGCGTTTGAAAAGCTAAGAACATTATTAATAGAGTTCCTGTCAAAGTTCACATGATGCTGAGCAAATCACTAGCCTATTACATTCACAAATATACTACTCAACCCATTTATACAGGATCTTGTGCCAACATCCTGCAGCAGATGTTCCCCATCATAGCTAAAACCAGAGTCATACAGATATGACTATATAAATCAATATATAACACTCAGCCCTTTAAATAACCAAAGAGTCAAGAATTTCAGATTTATGCGCAAAGGATATATAATCAATTAACATACAGCTGTACCTTCAAGTCTATCTAAATACCTATATATCAATATATAGACATAGATTTTTAAAAATAAGAATTATTTTAGTCATGCCATGCTCTCTGAACTGTACAAGAAAGTGTCCCTTAACTATGGCACTGTGTGAACACTGTGTTTTTAAATTAAACTCTACATTAAATCAAAAGAACTAAAGTCCATAAATATGAATTAACTAATGAGTTAGTCACTTAAATGGAAGAGGAATAGGGTAAAAAGCTGTAATTATGCATGCTGAAATGTCAACTACTGCTTTATACATTTTTAATACAAAAATCATGCCTAACGTTTCCCAAAGTGAAATAACATACAGTGCTAGGCTACGTAAATTACTTTTATTAAGTACAAACAAATCTGTACACTTCATATACAAACAAATCCGGACACTTAATACACATCAGAAAAGACTGAGTTTGCAGAACAACTGAGGTGAACAGTTTCCATGCAACAGTTAAGTGAAAATAAGGCCTAATGTTTTACCTCATGTTTGCATAATTACTTCTTAGGGCATTTTTCACCAATATTTGTACTTTAACTGAAACACTTACCACGTCCTAAACTTTTATTGAACTTGTCATGCACTGTTGAAAAAGACTGCAATGTTCCATCTTGACCTGATAAAATATTAGCAGAGAGCAATGAAGGGCAAAAATAAACTTTCTCTTTCCTCATAAGCTATCTGAGCAAGAAAAGCAGAAGATAAACACTAAGAAACCTCAAACACCATAATAAAGTATTTCCTAAAAATTCCAGTCCAGGAAAACAATGCAGAAACATTATAAGCAGCAGTCCAAATGGAGCCTCATTTTCTATGGTCTGTATTCCATTCCAACTGCTTTGCTTCACACATGATCAGAATAACACCACTTTTATGGACATCTTCTCCGTGTTCAATTCCTCTTCCTCACTCCTTTCTCCACTACAGTATCTAGCTGATCCGAAACTTCTGATTAAAACCTTAAATAAACTGTTACTAATACTTCCTGCAAATACCTCCATAATACTTACAGTGCTTTCCCATGGCCCCATAAACTCCCTTACCAGCTACAATATTCCTTTCTTTATGCTTTGTCTAATGAACATACGCTGTTGCTGGTTAAGAACTATGCCTAGGTTAGCCAGTAAGCTAACCCAAGCAAAACTGGTAAAAGCTGAGTTGTCCATATTTCCTGTAAATCAGGACACTAATGGGACTTCCCACCTCTACCCAGTTCACTGAACCAACTGGAATTTTAATAGAGGGACATAAGGCTCGAATTTGAAACTAGCAAACAGGTCCACTTTGCTTGGGAGATGTGGATAAAACAGAACCAGAAACTAATAGTAAAGGAAACTGCACAACGCATGCAAAATTAAAGTCACTGAGATGATTTTTAAAAATCAGAAGAATCACAAAACATTTTTACTAGGCCAAACAAGTAAGGAAACAAAGAATCAGTCCAAGTGAACTTAAAAAAAAATGAAAGAGAATGGAGCAATTATAGTGCTCAAGCAACCTCTCCCTGCTGCTATTATACAGAAGTACAACAGGATGTATGTACTGGGAACTGGGAGAAATGTTCAGCAGGATTAAAGTTTGTGGAGATGCCCACCCTGAGGAAGCAAACAGCATTTGAAAGGCACCCCACATCATTGCTACCTCACTTCTGTTGCACAAAGTTCTACCACTGGTTCAGAAAGGAATGTAGAGAGTCAGTCTTCGTACACTGCAGATACATCAGATCTCAAAGCTGGAGATCTATTTTACTTTAGTGGTTGCCTCTGTGCCCTCTCCCTGTGTTTCAGTACAGTTAACAAAGCAGTAAACTGCAAAGCCAATGTGAAGATTTGTTAAGCAACTGTTGATCATTACTATGGTTCACCTGCTGTGAGCTGAATTACTATCAAGTAAATAGTTACTGAATCCAAATTACTAGTTGGATGATCAGTAAGAAATTTTAGCACAGGTGGTTTTAGCGCGGTGTACTGCTGTGCTGTATTAGGTGTAATATTCAACAAAATGTTATGTTTTCAAATGTTGCCCATGTAGACAATTTCATTACTTGGGAGTAATTAAAGATTAGGTGAAGAGCCTCTATTATTCCATTACTGAAGTGTTCCAGGCTGTAAACCAGTCTGATATAGTACCTAATTTCCTAAGGGGTGTATTTATGGATTTTTAAATACACTAATTTCTTAGGAAGGGTAGTCGCACATTCTTACATTTTTAGATTAGTATCTTGTTAACAAGCGACCTTGGGAGTATATATTACAGACACAATTGAGATGTAACAAATTGCAAAGACACTACAACCCACAAACCTTGCTCAAACTACTGGAAAAAGTAGAGTGGCTCCCCTAAGTTACTAAATGTATTATGCTGTTTATTTTTCCCTGTCACAACAGAACTTCTCTAGTTGTTAGAAGTTTTCATTTTGATCAGCTGATAGCTCCTTAGGGATAAAGAAACATTTTTCTTCATCAAACACATAAATACAGATGATAAAAGTACCTCCTAAGCTTTTCTGCTTGTATCTACTTTTCAGCCTACCTGCTGATACACATTCCTCTAGGGAAACCATGAAACAATTTGATATAGTAATAAATGACACTGTTGACATGAATTATTTACTATGTTTCAAAAATACACATATCTAACACATGAAACACAATATACTGTATTAATAAAACAAAGACACTTAGCTCTGCATGTTTATTACAGCAGAAAATCAGACTGAAGAACAAGAATGAGAATTCATACCTGCGCTAAGAATTTGCTCTCCATTTTGCCCGTGGTATCTAATTTTTGTTGGTGGTGCACTATGTCCCATTCGGCTTCTCAATACACGTCCTGTACCACCAGGTCCATCAAAAATCCACACCTGTCTCCCAAAAAAGACAAGCAGAAACAGAAAACTGATAAACACTGCCCTGCCAATAATTACACCTCTTGGCAGTGGAAGAGGCAAAGGTGGGAGCTGGCACAGCAAACTTCACACATTGGCTTTCATCCTTGAACCTAAAACTCTGGAAACTTCCACCACAGCAGCTGATTGCTTCTTGCTGTTCATTGTGCTTCACAGAAAGCTAATGGCATCAGAGGACATGCAGCACAAGGGATTTTTATCAACAGCAACCACTCGTAACCAAGAACATTACAAAAATAGTTCCAAGATTTAAGATAGTACACCAGGCTATAAAGTGTAGTTCTCGAAAAGTGGATCCAAAGCTTTTTTCTTCAAGGCTATCACAAAGCAATAAATGAAGCAATGACAACATGGTACTAAATCCTTACAATGCTCCACTACAGATCGACTCAAAGTCAGAAACTTTAGTAACTTAAGTTTTGTTGCATTTTTTTCACTTGAGAACCGCTGCTTCAATCTGAACTACATATTTACACTTTGGAGGACAACATGAGAATAAAAAAAACATAACAGCATCTATTGTAACTTACCCGTATAGCATTATCAGCACCATTAGTAATAAGAAGTGGCTCTCCAGGGACAAACGACATACCAGCTATTGCTGTGGAATGGGCATCTTCCATCTGACACATAAGTTTCTTCTCTTCTAGATCCCACAAAGCAATGTGTCCAATTGGGCTACCGGCTGCCATGACCGGGTGTCCATCTGCTCAAAAAAAAAAAAAAAAACCAGAAGTTCAAAAGGTTTGCTTATTATCCTTATTGACTTCCCAAATGTTAAAACTAAGGCAAGAAAAGGCTACAATCACAAGAAAAAAAAATCTCAAGCTGAATCTAAAACCAAGATGTTTTAACTGAAATATTCTAATATTTCATACAGAAAAGAAACAAAGTTCACTGACAATAAAAACAGGATTTTTTCATATCAGATAACAACAAATGTATCTACATCCAGCAACTGATACTAGATGTTTTGCTTGAAAGCACAAGAAATATTGTACATGTACCATTTTCAAACGGTACTCTATACCCCAGATTCTTCCCCAAACTTATTAGCCTTCACAATTCAGGATGTGAGAGGTATTGTATCACCACTCTACAAGTTATCAGTTCTTTTTTAAAGTCTTCTAAAGTTTTAGGCTCAACAGCTTGCAAAAATAAATTCCAGAAGTTGATTACAGGTTTGTTCAATCATTCTAAGCAATAATTAAAATCTCAATTCACAGAATTTCTAATTTTGTTCTATTTGCTCTATCCTGGCTAATATTAAGGAGATAAACACATCATACTAAATCCTAAAAACATATTCCAAATATTCACGTAAGTTTAAAAATATCATATCCAGATAAAAGTCCACCAAATATCATGCATAACTGGTAAACAATCTTTTCACTCCAACCAAAGAAGAAGGTAGTTTCCCATTTGCAATTACACACATCATAGATAACTAAACCAGACAGTCCCGGGGTTTTCTTTTCCAGTAAAGCTTCCCAGATATGGAAATATGCCAAGTTCATTTTATTTCCTCAAAGAGTAACATGAGTACATGAGTTCAAAACAATCAGGTTATATTTACACTAGACTTCCTAACTATAAAGACAGGAAGAGAGGGAGATTGGAGAACATCTGAAACCCACACATTCAAGCAGGCAATGGAATTATTTAACCTTTTTAACATTTCAACTTAAATGCCTGACAAAAAAGGCACTCTTTCCATTTCTTCCAAGTCTTTCCACAAGCCTCTCCAGTAGCATTCTTCCTCAACGGGGTCTAAAATCTATTTTCTGTTAAGATTAGTATGTTTGTCTATTCAAATAAGATATTACATTCAATATCAACAGCTCTGTAGGCACGATCAACATTAAAATAACTAGCTTCGGTAATTAGTAGACACTTGTTAGATTAAAAAAAAGCTCTGAATATAAACAGGGTACCCTAGTAACAGCTATTTGGTAGTCATGCAACTATGAACATTGTAACTTTGTTTTTAAAATGCACACGTTTAGAGTAGTTTATTCTTAAAAAGAAAAAAAAATCCTTAAGCAATAGTGCAACTTAAACAGCCATCTGAAGTCCTAATCCTGCAACAATTTTTCATGAATGGATCCTGCAACACATGCAAAGACCCAGCAAGGTTCCATATAGGTGTAAAGCAATGTGCTTGTATGAAAATTGCGATTTAATGTTCCATTTTCTGGGAAAGACACTACTGAGAAGTAGTGTTGGATACTAACTTCCAGTGTACTCATTACTCTGCACTAACTCTGATATAACTCTGTACTGTGCTAGCTCTTGGCACACTGTAAACATAAACTGTCTTTCTTTTCCTTGAAAAAGGAGTCCTGTAGGGCACACTTCCTGTCCACCGAGTCACTACACAAGAAACCACCATAAAATACCCACTATGATGAAGACCCATGATCTCCCTCACTTACTGGTAAATTTTCTAGATTATCTGTGGCACTTAAAAACCAAAACTCTCAGCCCAAATTTTGCTTCTGAAATGCCTTATCAAAACATAATTTTAGTTTTAGTGATTATATACATAATTTCAATAAAAATGCTAAGACTTACCTGTACGAAAAGATATTGCTGTGATGGGACCCCAGTCTTGTTGAAATTTCATCAGAGTTTCATCAAACTTAATATTATGTACAATGATATGACCTGATACAAGACCAATCGCAACAACATCCACTGCTGGAGCCTGCAAGAAAAATTGAACACCAACTGAAATGAAAAAGGAAAAGCTTGTTGCTACACTAGTAATATCTATACATACAAAATAATGTATCTAAGTCCAGGACAAACGGTAAAGAAATAAGGCAACTTGCATAAGACCTCCTATCTATATTACCTTGACACACAACTGATAAATCTAAACAAAAAATGAGAGATGCAAGATTTTGCACTTTGTCTCCACTGGAGGAAACAATTTGGTTCCCAGAAGCTGGAACTCCTTTGAAAACAGCTAAGTTTTCAGTAGTTCTGGTAGACTATTATGCACCCTTCCACACACCGACATGTTTACAAGTTTTATCCAGGACAACTGCAGACCATTTTCAAAGCTGTCATCAATGCTACAGATGAGTTTTAATTAATTTTTATATCTACAAAACTACAGCAAATACAATTATAAAATCTTTTACTGAACCAGCAAAATCTACATTTGATTAAGCTCCAAAGCAAAATAAATTTATCAAAAAGCTCCCAGTGCAATGGAAATTACATGATACACGTGAGACTTGAAAACAAAATGTTCCTGTGAATTCATTACATCATTCAGCGAATAAAGACAACGGACATGATGAACACAAAACAGCTAAGATGCTAAATGCAGCAGAACTAGGACTAGAGGAAAGGCAGATCTTAAGCCTTCAAGTCTACCTCTCTTCAATGTCTAAAATGCTCAAGAGAGGTTTATTAAAATTACCATACAGAATACAAGCCATCTTTATTGCTGTAATTTTAAACATTATTTTGCTTGCTATTCTTGACCAGTGATGTCAGAAAAAAAGATATAGCAAATACTAACTTGTTCAAGAGTTGTGACTTTTAAGTGCCATCCTGGAAATGAATATAAGAGTTTGCTGGAAAGAAATAAATGAAAAGCATAAATCAGTTAACCCTCATTACCTCAAAGGTGACATAACTACATAATATGAACAGGGAGGAAGACCTCTCTACAAAAGTTGCTCCCCATGCATTTCTGCTCTTAACACACCTCTTCAAAATTCTTAACATCAACATAAAAAACCAGTCTTGGTCCAACTTCTAATAAAAACAAATCCTTCATTTGCAGAGTAACTCCTGCAAATGAAGACACTAAAGCATATTATAAACATACCTCATCTTGTTACTTTCAGAAATGGTAACAGCCAAAACATGCAGTAGGACTGTCCACCAACAATGCAGCCATGCAGTACTTATTAAAGGTGAAATTGTGAAGACAGTATTTAAGAACAGACAGAATTAAAAAGCTATTTCATCACCACAAATACAGGTTGTTACTCTTAAGAGAGCTTGCAGCCATGTGTTACCACTTTTCACTTTCCTTTCTTGCCAAAGATCATCAAACATCAGTTCTTTCAATGTATTTGTCTAATTATGCCTATGCCTACAGACAAAATAATCTGTGCAGGGAACAAACAATCAAAAATATAAATTGCTTAACACAGCAACTTTGTTAAAAGAGTAGTAAGTCTCATATGTTTTTACACAATTGGAAGAGAAACTAAGTCATATAAGAAAGACTTTTTTTCACCTAGGATGTAGTGCATCTCAGATTCTGCAACAGGCATTGAAAAGATGTAAGAGTACTAGAAGTAGATATATTTACTTTTCTGTATTTGTAGGTTATTCATGCTTCCTGATTTACATAACATATATGGCATCTCCAAAACATTAGAATATGAAACATAAAGAACAGCAGTGATATCATTTAAATACACAATAGTTATGAAAACAAAACACAGAACTATGCAGGTTAAACTAACACCTATCTAAAGTATGTACATCAACATGCAAAGAAGTTCACTGAAGCTCAAACTTTCATGAGAGACAACTACATGCCTGCACATCTCCTTTTTGAGTACAAAGATCAAATGCTAGTAATTACCTCCACACTACCTACCAGCAATTCCTTGGACAAAAAAAATCAAGCTTGGAAGGAGGGAGGTAGAAGGCCTAAACACGCATTTACTATTATTTTAATTATTTTAATGGGAAAGCTACGCGTTTCCAAGAAATGAAAAGAAAAAAGAACAAGAATTCCTGAACAATCCCTGACATTTTGCAGAGAGAGTAAACAATACGCAACTTGAATGGCATCAGCATTCAGGGAGCAGCAGCATTTTTTGTTCCTGGAGACAGACCAAGTGAAAACTTGTGCCAAAGGACTCATTAAAAGATATCATATTCAAAACCTACTGTATTATTTGTTGCATATGAAACTACTTGGAGCATGAATGATATCCAAGTTTTTAAGAATCTTACTTGGATCTTATATTCCATAGCTGCAAGCTTCCTTGTTCACTCCCAAGGAGAATTTTATTCAAGTAGGTGCTGGGATGCAGAATTGCAGAAACTGCAAAAGTGGCCTTATCAAAATCCACTTGAAGATACTCCTCTGGAAAAAAGTAAGAAACTGTGTTAGTGTGGCTGCCCCTATAAATCTGCAGGCTTGTCACCCCTTGCAAATGTAAAGGCAGAACTGATGTTTACCCTGTACAAATCTCATAAGTGGTGTTTCTTGCATTAAAGGATTAGCTAATAAGTAACAGGACACGCTAAATTTGTTTACATTACAACATCTGCTGGCTTGAAGGTATAGTTTTTTCTTATAAGCCTACCTAGCACAACAATGCTGGCAAAATGGTAGCGATTTATATCTTTCTGAAGGATTCCTGCTCCTGCCTAGGCAAAACACCTCATCTGATTAGCATGGCTTTTGTTTGTTATAGCAACACCAAATCTCTAAACCCTGTTAGCAGACACTTTTGAAACCCAGCATCCAGGGAATAACACTAGTCAAAACAATGAGAATGCTTTCTAAAGAATAAGATTCAGGGAACTGAAGCAGGATTTCATAAGGTATTTTACAAAAGCATGAAGAGATACTGACACCATCAAAAGACTATTTTTAAGAATTTCGTCTTACCCAGACTGGTAAATATCAAGGAACTACAGGATTTTAGAGATGGTGCCAAAGCTGCTGTATCACAGCATTTCCCAGAAAATGGAACACTAAATCGCAATATCCATACAACCACATTTCTTTACACCTATATGGAACCTTGCTGGGTCTCTGCACATGTTGCAGGATCCATTCATGAAAAATTATTGCAGGATTAGGACTTCAGATGACAGTTTAAGTTGCACTATCTCTTAAGGATTCTTTTTTCTTTTTTAAGAATAAACTACTCTGAACATGTTCATTTTAAAAAACCTTTTTCTAAAATTACTGAATGCTTAACAATGCTATCCTATAAAGTAGTAACAAAAATAAAGTGTCTCTTACCTTCTGACTCTATATTCCAGACAATAAGAACATTATCAACATCCACAGAGATAACATGATCACCAAAAGGCTGCAGAAGGTGTATCTTCGCTTTGTGACCCTCATAGGTATGAACCACCTACAATTTCAAAATAGAAATGTTTTCAGTATAAGCTGTTCAGGTAGCATATCATGTTAACATAATACCTGAGGACCACCAACACATCAGCAACAAGTTTAAATAAAATACATACAAATGCCACACAACTTGAAGTAGAAGACACATCATTTCCTCTGATATTTAAAACTGTTGGCAAAAATATTTTAACTAAATATTTATAATTATTTCGTTTACTTTTAATAAATTTATGTGAATTATCAATTTATCTTTTAAGTAACCACTTTATTTTTATAATTAATATGGAAAACACAGGTTGACCATTAAAGAATTTGTTCTTACATTCCCCTGTTTTAAGTGTTTGATTCCCTCTTCTACAGTTTTTGTTTCCTAAAATTGAAGGTACCAAACATCTGCAAAAATAGATGTTTGTAGAAAATTAACCATATTGGAAAAACAAACACTACACAACGTTTTGTACTACTAACCAACAAGTAAACTAATAACAACCTCTTTGTTCCTGGCAAAAGCATGGAGAATGTTGTCATATGAAGCAAATATCAACATGCGGTCTGCTGCCAAACATGTAATGTCTTGTGGCAAAGCATTACCTGTTAATCAAACAGAAGAAAAGTTCAACAAGTTTCACGTTCATAACAGAAGAGAAAATCTGACAGTGTATTTATTCAGCATGGTGACCCACCAAGAAAGCTCTCCTGTTGAATGTTCTGTTAAATTTCTTAGAGAAATGCACACATTTCAGATAATTAAAACAGTACTGTAAACAACATCACGCTGGTAAAAACAACATAAATAACATCAGATTGACAGATAACAAAGTGTTGAAAAACTATTACAACTTAGTGAATTATCACGGTAAGTAAAAGCATGCGTTAGCTTTGTGGGGGCTTATAAAGAAGTTATCCCAACATAACACTTCCGTGGACTACCGGAGCCCCACAGCCCACTGTAGTGGAAAGACAGATGATAAATCAAAGTCTCAGCATTAGTAATTGCATATTATGTGAAATCATTCTGCTGACCTGGACGCACTCCTGCACCCACTTCCTGAATACATCTAAAGACACCAGAAATTTACCGCTCTAAGAACAGATCTCACTTTCCACCTTGTGACTGGTTCAGAAAGACTATCTACTATTTATCGTGATTTGCTGCTTTACTAGCTTAGATGGCAAGAGAGTCAAAGCTCCAGATCACATTGAGAAGCTGCTGGTATGGTCCCAAATGGTAGAAAACTGAAAAAAATACACTAGGGAAAAGTACTCTCAATCT
Source organism: Columba livia (assembly GCF_036013475.1). NCBI lineage: Eukaryota > Metazoa > Chordata > Aves > Columbiformes > Columbidae > Columba > Columba livia. Next base: position 37,145,274 of record NC_088642.1, read on the forward strand.
AGGGAAATATAAAAATGCACAACAAAGCACTTAATGATTGTATAGAGAAATACTAGATCAAAAAACAGTCACTGTAGGAGCACGCCTATGATACAAATGATCAAACATGCATTCCCCACAATAATGCTTTGTATTACGAATTAGACACAAAGAATCCTGTATCCTCTGCTGTACTGCAGCACAGCTTCAATGGGAAGAACTAAACTAAGAAAATTAAAAACATTGCACTTTATTAGAGGTTTCATTTGTTTGAACACCTTAGACACATTCCCACAGAGCCTCTGAAGCGACTTAAGTCTACAATCAGGTTACAGATACTCAGTACTCCACACAAGCTGTATGCAAGTCTGCTTAGGCCAAGAGAGTTTTAGGCATACCCCAACTAAAGGTTCACAGCACCAACCACATAAGATCAATAAACCAACACCACCACAGAGGCACATAGTTTATTTTTTTCAATCACAATTTTGTATGGAAACACCTCAGTTTCTCAAAAACCCTAAATGAATATGTCTGTGAGATGGATTTCACAGAATATACAATCTTATTATGATTTTGTAAACTGAAACCAGAAGTTACATTACTGTGTTTACCTCTGTAACTATTCACTGCTGATCTTTTAGATCTAGTCCTGGTTGTGTGACATTTATTCTCAAGTTTACAGGTGCTCTGTTAATGAAAAATATTTTACTTTATGAGGTCTGTGTAAAACTTTGTGGTATACAGAAGTAAACCTACTTTTGAAGACAGCGCACCATCTCACTGAATCATCTAAATGTCAGATGGAAGGGTCCTTTGGAAATCATCTAGTTCAAGCTCCCATCCAGCTCCTCCCAAAGCTGGACTATCACCAGTACCACATCAGGTTAACTGTAGCTATGCCCAGCTGAGTCTTGAAAACTACTGGAGAAGGAAATCACTCAAGCTCTACACTGTACTACAGTTCCCTCTTAGTCAGGGCCATTTTTCCTGACCTCCACTGTGACCTCCTCAAGCTGCAAACTGTGGCTGCTGCCCCTTTTTACTTTGTCTACCACCACAAAATCAGGTCTGTCACCTTCATAACTGTCCTTGAGGTAACAGGCTGCCTCTACATTGCCCCATATCTTTCCCTCTGCGAGATTAAACAACTTCAGTTACTTCAATGACTCCCCTCATACTGAGTGCTGCAGGCCCCTGGCACTCCCCAGCTCCTCAGCCTCCCTCCTAAAAGAGAAATGGGAGTGGTGGGAAGGGGAGAACCATGCTAACTGGGTATGGCAGTCCAGATATGGCCTCATCAGCACAAAGTACAGAAGAATAACAACTTGCCCTGATCTGCTGGCAGCATTCCTAATGTAGCTCAGAACACGGCTTGCCTTAATCACAGTTACTGCATTTTTGGTCCACGTTCAACCTGGCATGAGCACTGCCCCAGCTCCGTCACAGCAAGAAGCCACACAGCCAGTCAGTTCCCAGCTTGTTCTGTCCCAGGTGCAGGATTCTGCACTCGTCCTTGCTGAACTGAGCAAGGTTTACGTTGGCCCAGGCCTAGTGTTTTGCAGCACCTCCCTGGAGTGAGGTGCACCACTCTGGGTGTCAGCTACTCCCCCTAACATAGTATCATCTACAAGTTTTTACTTAGAGTGCATGCTGTCTCATCAGACAGGCTGTTGGCAAAGGTGCTGAACAACACAGGCCCTGCTGTTGACACCTGGGGTACCACTCTGTTACCAACTGCCAAATGGATGTCAAGCCATCAATCCAATCCTTTGTATCTAGCAGTCCAGCCAATTTTTAACACTCCCTGAAGACTTTCAGTCCCATCCACACCTGTTTCATTCCTGTAATTATTTTCTTTCTGTAACGTAGCCTTCTAGTTACCACAAAAACAACAACAAAAAGGGATCTGGAATTGACAGCTTTATTCACTGCTCACTCCTTAAGGCCTAGGGGTGCTCTTGGAAGAACAAGATGACAAGCACAGGAGGTTCACAAGGTATATCCCTATGAGAACTACGCTACAGTTGCAACAGCAGTCCAACTCCCAAATTGATATTCAATATTTCTGAGACTCCTTTCAACATGTTTCAGTGTAAATACTGATACAATTAATCTTCCTTTTTTGAGCTGAGAATTGAGTGCAGATGTCAGACATGTTAAAGAAAGAAAATCAAGAATGAATGATCTGCGCATACTTACTCACAGCAACAATACCAAGCTTCTTCACCTGCAATGATAATGTTAAAAAGACATTTTTAGTAATGGGTTGCAATGCATTTGCCATGAACAGAAATTCAAAATTCTAGGAATCAACCTAGATGGCAAAATCAATTTGTAAGCCTCACAATACAGAAAAATTATTCATCTTCAATTTCAACAGTATCTACTGGAAAACCCACAGACAGCAGTCAAAAGGAATGGGGAAATGTATTTGCCAAAAGACAACCATTCAGCAAGAGTAAGTTGCACTTCTTGATGTACTTCACGCTAATGCACAGGAAACAAAGCACAAATTTTGACACCTTGCAGAGCTTGGGTAAATTTTCACATTATCTCTCCTTCAACTTTATTCAAACTACAACCACACTTTGTTATTATCTTATCTCTGTTCACACAGAATTTGCTTCAATTACGTCCATCTTTGACCAGTAATGATGATTATATTTCAAAATCTGTGGACAAGATTGACAAGAGTGAACACAAACAGACCACCACAGAGGCACAGGAAGATCTGTGCTGTCTGCAGTCTGCTGTTCAACATAGTCACTTCATTCAGTTCTGTCTTTGTTGATATTGCTATACACTGAAAATTCTTTTATTTGCCCTGGTGAGACTGCATCTGGAATATTGTGTCCAGTTCTGGGCCCCTCAGTTCAAGAAGGACAGGGAACTGCTGGAGAGGGTCCAGCGCAGGGCAACAAAGATGATTAAGGGAGCGGAGCATCTCCCTTATGAGGAAAGGCTGAGGAAGCCGGGGCTCTTTAGCCTGGAGAAGAAGTGACTGAGGGGTGACCTCATTAATGTTAATAAATATGTAAAGGGTGAGTGTCACGAGGATGGAGCCAGGCTCTTCTCGGTCACAAGCAATGGTAAGAAAAGGGGTAATGGGTTCAAACTGGAACACAAGAGGTTCCATTTAAATTTGAGAACAAACTTCTTTATGGTGAGGGTGACAGAGCACTGGAACAGGCTGCCCAGGGAGGTTGTGGAGTCTCCTTCTCAGGAGACATTCAAAACCCGCCTGGACATGTTCCTGTGCGACCTCATCTAGGTGTTCCTGTTCCAGCAGGGAGATTGGACTAGATGATCTTTTGAGGTCCCTTCCAATCCCTAACATACTGTGATACTGTCATACAGCAATAAGTGAATCAATCTCACAAGCTCTCACTTGCAGAACCAAATTAGGCTCATCCGTTTCCAAACAGCAGAAGTTTTAACACAACCTAACAGATTGCCTCTCAGAACGGCAAACCGCTGGCGAGATCTGGTTTATCCAGCGACGAAGAAAAAGCTTCAGCGCCCGGTTGCTGCTCCGCCCGGCGGACAGGCCGCGCTGCAGAAGCCGCGCGCAGGCGGAACAGGCCCGTTCCCTCAGCAGCTTCCCCTCCGCCTCCTGCCGCCGAGCAGCCCCGCTTGCCGCCGAGCGCCGCGGCCCTCCGCACACGCTCCCGCTTCACGACAGCGAGGCGGCGGCAGGAGAAGCGGCGGGGAAGGGGAGTGACGGGGGCCCGGACGGGTCGACCCCCGGGGCTCCAGCCTCCCCAAGGCCCAACGCGGGCCACGGGATGAGGCAGGGGAGAGGGCCGGGAGGCCGCGTACTCACGTTGTAGGTGTGGACGCTGCGCCCGACGGCGGTGGCCAAGTAGAACTCGCGGTGGCGGCCGTGGTAGCGCAGCACGTGCGGGACGTGGCCGCTGAACCGGCCGAGCACGCGGAAACCGGCGAACAACCCGCCTCCCTCACGCGCCATCGTGCCTGCACGCGCCCGCCGTCGGTGCACAGGAAGCGTGTCACCCCCCGCCCGCTTCCGGCCACCCGCCCCGGTGCTCCGCCGAAAGCTGTCCCCGCCGCCGCGTCACTTCCGCTGGCGGGGCGGCGGTGCCTGGCGGCCCTGTGCTCCGTGGCTGAGACGCTGTCCCCGGTGCCCGCTCCGGACGCGGGTGGCCCGGCAAGGCGCACACGGGAGCGCCAGCGCTGCCAGCCCGGCGGGCGCGGTGCCAGCGCATGCAGGGGCGCTCACCCGCCAGCGCGTCCACAGAACCCCAAAGCCGCGAGTGATCTTTGCTCCTCCGTTTTTTTTCGCCTCCTCCCCCTCGCAAAGAACCAGGCCCGGCTCAGGCTGCGGGTGCGGGGCAGCCCCGCCGCAGCGGGAGGGGAGCGCTCGGAACCGGCCTCCAGCGGCGCATCCCGTCGGGGCCGCGGGGCGCCCCGGCCACCCGCACCAACAACCTCTGCATTTCCCAAGGTGTTTTGTGTTTAATAAGTTATATATAAAAAAATAACAAAACAAAAGACAACCCGCAGGATGGTTTCGTTGCGATGACTGCACGGCGGCAATAAATATTCAGCAAAGTCCGATGGAGGGGAAAAAAATAAAAAGCCCCCTATCCCAAATTGATGTAGCTTCTCCACACCGCCATCAGCTCGCGGGCCTTGCTCTCGTCGCACGGGACTCGGCTCGCCTTCCCGGCCGCGCCGCCCTGCCACCGCACACGCGTTAGCGTCCCGGCACCGTCCCGGGCTCCCCGCGGCAGGGCTGCCCCGCCGCCGCCCCGGCTCCCGCACCCACCTGTGGCGGCCGGTAGCCGGGGCAGTGCCGCTGCACGACGGAGAGGGTGCTGCGCCACAGCGGCGGCCGGCGGCCGCAGCCCCACGCCCGCTCCAGAGCGCACTGCAGCAGTCGGCCCGCCCGCTCCGCCCGCCGGGAGTCCTGCGGGCAGACGGGCGGTCATGGCCCCGCGCCGCGACCCCAGCGCTGCCGGAGCCGTCAGCCCTCAACCCCCTTTCCCTTCAGCGTCTTCCCACGCATGCTTAAAAAAACGTTTCCCACCCTTTCCCCCCGCTCGCTCCCCATCCCCGCCCCCTTCTCCTTGCTCTCCTTCCTTTTTCTCCCCCCTCGTTTTTTTATCTTCTCTCCCTTTTTCCCGTCTTTCCTCCCTTTTCCGCGTTTTTCCCTCTCCACCCTTTCCCCCCTTTTTTCCACTTTCTTATCCGCTCCTTCCCATTCTCCCTCTTTTTCTCTCCCTTTCTTTTTTTAATGGAAAGGCAATGCCCCGTAAGCGCCGGGGGACGCGTGCACCCGGGCGAACCTCGGACTGCTGCAGGCCCGCCGGCAGGGGAGGCGCGTCCTCGCAGGTGTGAAAATCGAGTTGTAGCTCCTGGAGAGAAACAACAGGGAATGCTCGTTAAAGCCACGGCGCCTGGCGTCGTCGTCGCCCGCTCGCCTCGGACATCCTGTTAACGGATGGCGCGCCGCCACTCTCCCCCGGGGCCGCGCAGGTTGTGCGCGGCGACGGGACTCGGGCGGCGGCGGCGGTGAGCAGCCGGTGCCAGGCTGCGCTGGCCGAGCCGTGCTGCTTCGCCTGAGCCCGCGGCCGGGCTGCTCACAGGGTCCGCCGCCCCGAAAGCCTCCGCCTGATCCTTCTGCTGCACGCCGGTGCGCATGTGAACCATCCGCGTAGCTTCTAAACTGCTCATCACCTTTGCAACCGCGACACCATCTTCAGCATCGGTGAAGCATTACACAAGCGACTCTCAGTCCCACGGGCGGGTCTGCAAGGCGCCGGGAAGGGTCGGGTAGCGCTCTGGCAGCAGCCGCCCGGGCTCTTGTCCTCCGTCCCTGCCAGTCCCAGCTCCAGCGAAGCCCGTTTTAGTAAGAGAGAACTTCCCCGTCCGGTTTCACAGGCACCGGTTTACTAAACTAGCCGACGCCTGGCTTGCTAATCGAGATTTTCTGAAAGTAGCTAGCAGCGGTCAAGGGTAAAATCGTGGAGGCAGTGCCGTCCCGATAGTTTCCCTCCGATGCGACCAGAGAAACCACCAACCTCTTTTTCAAAGGTCATGTGTGGATCCAAAACGTTTAGGAGATCCTCTTGTATCTCGTCGTGGTTACAGAGGCTGAAATTGTAGGTGGATCCCCGCGGTAAATCGGCGATCTCAAGAAAGATGATCAAGCCACAAAAGACTGTGTAAGAAAAAGCCAAAGGTTAATTCTCCTGCACCGCTACGTGACTCGACAAGGCACGGAGGACAGGTCTGAAGAGAGGGATGCTGGTGCTTAGGGAGCACTAGAAAAACTGGTTGGTTACCCTTGTGATTATACATGGTGTCTTTACACGTTTTTCTCCTGCTGGGCTTCAGATCGTTGCTGGCTTCATATATGTACCTGTACGCCTACGGAAATGAAGGTTTCCAATTCCATAACCGGGGCTCATTTGGACGTCTCATGCACCTCTTTCCAGAACTGTAAATAATAATTATTCAGACTTGAAGATGTGTCACGGATTCAAAAAGAAACCCGGGATAATGAATAATAATCAACCGCAGCATCCAAAGCCAAAACAAAACAAAAGCAAACAGTAAACTCCACAACAGTCAATCTTACATAAAATAAGTGTGAATAGCCCTTCCCATAACTGCGTGGGGTCCACCTTCAGTGTGGACTTTTGCAGAAACACGCGGTTTTCTCCCAAAGACGAGACAAAATGCTTTAGGGCACCTGCAGATGAACGACCCGGGCTGGACGCTCATATCTTCCATACTGAGGTGACAGGGGACATCTCTAGTGCGTCATTTTAACATGCTAGGGCGGGAGCGGGTGGTCCTTTCTCTATGTCGCCTACAGGTTATTGGTGGTGGTGGTGTTTTCGTTTGGCTGTTTTTTTATTTGTTTGTTTTCTCGAAGATGAACGTTTTACCCAACAAACCACTTTTCCCGGGGAGCCCCTTTGCTTGCGCAGGCTGCAGGGAGTGCAGGCGAGATGGGCAGCAGAGGGTGACTTGCTCTGCCGTGGGGACAGCCTAGCTGACGGGGAAGCCGGCTAGCCCGGACACTGGGGACCAGGATGCCCGGGGTACTGGGAGAGGCTGGTGAGAGGAGGCATGGCCTCGCTGCCTCCCTCGCCCCGAGGAGCCCCCGGAACCCTTTTTCCGAGGAGGAACGACATCGGCGCCTTTGCCACGGTCCCCATCAGGTGTTCCCGGGTCCAGCGAAAGTGTTTCACGGAAGGTGCCCCAGGAGCCTCTGCGGAAGCCCCAGCCGGGACGGCGGCAGCCCCCGGGGCGCGGCGGGGCAGGGGCATGGGGCTCACACTTGCACAGCTGAGCCGAGCCTAGCGGAGCCACACCTCGGCGCGCCTCCGGTCCCGCCTCAGACACGGCTGTCGAAGTTTTAAGCCCAGCCTCAGCTCAGTTTCAGAGAAAGTTCGTGCTCGTTTTCGGGGAATCCTTCTCCAGCATGAATCATTAGGGAATCCCAGGAGGACTGCCACCACCGCGGGAGAAAGGGCTTTTTTGGCCAGCTGAGCTGGGGACCAGCCAAAGCAGATTAGTCAACACTGCGTGCCTGTCCGCTTGAGTGGGTACCTCTCCCCGCCCGCCGCCCGGATTTCTCCCTTCTTTCTGTCTTTTTTTTCTTTCCGTCCTTCAGCCCGCAGCCTAGTTGGGTGCTGCCTGCCGCCCTGCCCATGGCCCGGAGCGGCACGGCGGGAGGCGCCCGGTCCCGCCCAGGGGAGCGCAAAGCGAGGCGCGGAGCTTCTCTGGCTTCGCCGCTGAAGCTCCCAGTCTCTGTTTCGAAGTGTGGATCAGTCCTGTAACCCCGTGTGTGTGCGTGGATATAAATCTAATCCTAGTCAAAACTGATTTTTTAATACTGATGCTTTGAAATCTGTTGCACTAATTGAGATGCTGTTGCAGAGCAGGTGCATTGAGCGTTAGCCCTTAAAAATGGAGATTGGATAGACGTGTTTTTGGGCACAGTACTGAGACCCAGATGCCGATCATACATGTTGTGTGCATTGGCTTTTCATAAAGCTGACGATGCCTAGTCCTTTGCCAGACGGCACAGGATGGACCTTTTTCAAGATGCTTCCCTTCATCACTCTCCCAGTGTTGCCAAACAAATAAACAAAATCCCAGTTTCCTAAGGACTGTCTTGCTCTCATATTCGAGAAGCTGTTGTGCTTTTCTTAACTTGCAAAGTCGTGTGCCTTCTGCTTTCTCCAGGGATTTTTGTTAATGGGCTTCATGGAAGTTAGTAAATTAATAAAAATACAATTCTAAGTAGCTTTGTGTTTCTCATTTTACAGCTGCATAAACAAAGGTGCACCATTAGCATAAAGGAAGTCACTTTAGGTCAGTTTTATTTTACTCCTGAAAAGCAGTAGTATAACTAACCAAGGATAAACCTGCGCCTGCCATGAATTCAGTGTAATACTGATCTAACAAAAGAATTCAGGACCAGGATTTTTTTTTTTTTTTTTTTTTTTTTTTTTTTTTTTTTTTTTTTTACTTTCCATTGTTTATTTGTCTTCACTGGGCAGGACACAACAACCCTGTGAACAGTTAAATAAAGGTGTTTACGTGTCCTTACTAAACAGGATGTAGTAATCCTGTGAATAGTTAAAGGGTACAACTTGTTTCAATGCAAGTGACACTAGGCTGAAATAATGCTTTTATTTCTGAAGTATATCTTGGAAGTTAACAGTAGAGCAAAGCTGCAGCAGGTACTGGCAATATAATCAGGTTAACAAATGAAAAATGTGTTTTTAAAGGAACCAGAAATGTCTATCACTATAAAAGACAATCTCACATTCAAGACATGCTTGAAAGTAAGTTCAAATGGAAAATTAAGAAAAAATAAATTCACTTACTTTGTCTTTAATCACTGTTTTTTTTTTTTTAATGAAAAGTTCTGCAAATAAATAGTATATGTCAACAACTTTGCTGGTTTCCAATTTGCACTCAGCAGCAACATCATTTAAAGTTTGTTTTCTATTTTAACTTCTACAGAGATACATGAGCAATTACTCACATATGTACCAGAGAGGCAGGGGGAAAAAAAGGAGGAATTTAGAAAAATCTGTCCATTTTTATAATTATGGCAATTCAAAACTTCTGCTTGCTCCAGCCATGAGAATGCTGAGGTCTCACCTCTGGCATCGGCTTCTGACCTGAGCAGCTGGCCAAATTTGAGGGATTCAGAAGTGGTTTCCCTTGAGAAATAACTTGTGACCAGAGGCATTTTTCTGACGGAACTTCATGGTTCTAACACATCTACTTTCTTGCCTAATACCTACCACCTGGCAGTCTTATTCTGCCTTGAAGACCTCACAATTTTGATGACGCTTGAGCAGCAGAAAGATGGGATTGAGAAAGAGCTTCTGCTATTTTGCTCCAGGTTGAGATGCTATCTGTGTGGATGGGACTGCTGCCAGCCCTCACTTCGAGAGGAAGAGTTCAAAGCCAACAGGTCGCTGACTTCCGTAGACATTTCTAATCAATATTGCTATATTACTGGCATAATTTGTCAGTTTGACTCATATTTGCCAAGCCAGTTTTTGATTGTTACATCTTGGTACATATGGCTGAAAGGCAAACGTTATGCTTTTTTTTTGGTACACATGAGGAATATATTCCTGCCTGTAATATATCACTGCCACAGAAATGTTGTCATATCCAGGATGTTTAACATAATTCCACTTTGGATATGTAGGATTTGGGAATTTCTTAAATTATGAAATTATGTACTTGGAAAGGAGAGGTGGGGGAAGATGATGATTGCATGAGGGAAGCTGGGTAGTTGGGAAGAAAGTGGTTGAGGACATGCAAAGTGTTTGTCACATCCTGAGTGCCCAGCACAGACCGCTTCAGGGTGAGGCAGGTGCACACAGCCTGTCTGTGACCTGCCCACCCTTCCTGTCAACCACATGCACAGGAGATCCTCCATCTGCCTGTACAAACACTATTTAGGTTTCCATTTCATGGGTCTGGCTGAGCTGGAGTTCCCTGCTAGCCCCTCCGCAGGTGCAGAAAGCACTGCACACTTCTGTGGTGCCTAGCACACTGTCTAATGACTGGTGGCAGCACTCAGCTGGCAAACCAAAAATGCCCTACCTGTAGCAGGTTGGGTGTGTGAACCTCACCATCAAGAAACACATACTTAAGGGAAGATTAAGATGATGTTAGAGAGATTTTTCATGCACAGAACATTTGGATAAAAGATCACTTTTTAATAGTTTTTTGTTAAAACAGTTTCATTTCAGAAAATTATATTTTTATTTTATTTTATTTTATTTTATTTTATTTTATTTTATTTTATTTTATTTTATTTTATTTTATTTTATTTTAAAGTATCATCATTTCTACCATAATAGAAATTCAAAGTTTAGGTCACATTTTCCATGTTCCCATCTGATGCCTGGACACTGCTCTTCCTGGTCTCAGATACAGAAACCTGGCTGATTGTCTCTGCATGTGTTTAGGAGTTTACCTTCTCAAACACATGCAGCAGATTAATGCTGGTGATGATCTCCACGTGCCATTTGGAAGAGATGTGTGTATCCCCACCAGGAGCACCTGGGGTTGGCTGATGGCTAGCAATGAATGAAACAGCTTTGAGAGAGTGTAGCAACTGTTACCTTTGGTAGTCTTCAGCTACTCTCAGAGATCAAAAGACATGGCACCAAAACACAGCAGTATGTCCACATTATTGGAAGCAAAATCTAACCCTTTTGATTTAATTAGGCTATGGTGGTGATATTTGTTTGGGTAGCTGCCAACTAGATCCTCAGCACATCAGCAGAACTCAGGTGTGTGTGTCCTGAGATTTAAACAGAATATCATTCTCCTAAGTCTCCCAATGCTGCTGTCTTCTACATGTAACATAGAAAACCTGAGCTTTGAACACCAAGGTGTCTTAAGTTTCACTACACCAACAGCTGGCGTGTCCTACCTTCTAAGAACTTCGTACAGACCTTAACATTGTTTCTAAGACTATTTGTTTCTAAAATTAACTTCCTGGGTCTTTAGGAAAGTGAACAATAATGAGGAAGAAAAGTTTCAGCACCAGGAGCCAGACTGATGGCCATCTTACTTTGGCAGTACCCTGATGAAAGTCCCTTTTGCCCCAGCTAACTAACCACAGCAGTGGCGAACTGTTATTGTCTGCGCAGGTCAGTTGCTAGAAGGAAGAAAATACACATTCCCAGGAGGAGTGACACCAGTTCATTGCCAGAAGAAGACTCCAAAGACTCCGCACACATGTATTTCATATTAAGGCCTGTAAGAGATTGTGGTCTGTGGGTTAAACACATTTGTCCCTTACTGTTCTAACCACTGCCATTCCCTATTCTTTTGCCATCTCCATTTAATATATCCATGGATCTTTTGCCTCTACATCTCCAGTGCCAGCCTCTGAATCTTTTACTCTTCTGTTCTTATCCAGTCCTGACCATTTTTCAAGTTCACCTTTACATTCTTATTTTTAAGCTTTGATCTTTCCTAGGTAGAGAAGAGTCTACTTGCTGTCAAACTCCTCCCTTGCTTTCTCCTACTCCTTGTCTTTTGAGACCCCATGAAAAGTTACAAACAAACGTCTTACGACATTCGTTGCATGTACTCTGCTTCACAAATGCCTATATACCACAATTGTTGCCATACCATGATTTTGGGGATTCTCAACTCATCTGAGTTAAAGTTGTTCAGATACTATAGACTTGTATGTGCCTTATTAACATGTTTAACTTCATTTGAAGCGTGGCTTACACTTCCCGAGTTAATGAATGGTCACTACAACAGTGCTGCCATTTTTTTTTACCACTTCCTTTCAGCAGTACTCCAGTTTAACTCTGCTATTCTCTCTCCAATTTAATATACTTGCACTGCAACTTACTTTCCCTATGCTTTGAAATGCAGTATTTAAGGAGAAATTGAAAAGGAGCATATGGAAGTGCTTCAATCAAGTCCAGAGTGCATGCAAAATATCAACACATGGAAGACATAACTCCAAACTGATAACAAAGTAATTCTCATTGTGCTGCTGGAAGTGTAATGAACCTGCCTTGCATCAGAACTGGATATCCAGTGGCTGTCATTACAACTGGATATGTCTGACCACGTGAGAAACACTTTTTAAGTCACCAAAGCAGGGCTAAGAAACTCAACTGATCTTTTACCACTTAGTCACCTTTTCCTTCAAACTCTAGCTTCAGAACCATCATATTTATCGAGGTTGGTCAAAGATTTTCCAGCTAGCAAAGATCAGGAAAAATCAGTTTCCTACTTCTGAAATATTTCACCAAATATCTGAGGTTTGGCTCATACAATAATTATTTCAGTAGAACCCTAGCTGGATTGTTGACATGGTTTGTGAAGGGAGAAACCCTGAGGCTCTTATTCAGTAAGGCGAATTAAAAACTCTGAATTCTTGAGAAAGTCAGTCTCACTGCTGTTGAAAGCACTGAAACTGAAAGGATATCCTAGTCTTTGATCAGTCACCAGATCCACAGCTTCTGGAGAAGCTGAAGAATGACATATATCCAACTGGAAACGCTGATTGCCAAATAACATATCATTTTTCTGATACACAACTAATAATCTTTAAAAAGCAACAGTAGCATGTTCCTTCTCTTGTATTTACTCTTCCATTAACTTTGTTGCTTACTTTACTTAATGACCATTTTATAAAATGTTTTTGAACATTTCAGTTGCACACTGTTGAACAAGAGTGTAGTCAAACACCGCTCTGAATTTGACATTATCAGTGTAAACAAAGGGTACAGTCAGTGTAATTAAAGGGTACAGTAAAGAAAAAAATCTAAATGTTTTTCTCAGAGGTGCTAGTAAATGATTTAAATCACATATGACTGAATGAGAAGATAAGCACTAAACTAATCAGTAATAATATCAACATATCCATTCACTATGGGGAGCAACATAACCTTAATATTACAAACAGCATGCTACAAAACAGTTCCTTATCTTGCCATTCCTGACTGAAGTGCAGTGTTGACAAGCTTGTGCCTTTATGCTGATTCAGTAAAAATTTGGAGCAGGTCTAGCCAGTTACTTGGAAGGTTCAGATCAACACAGGATTAAGCTTTTGTATTTCTAGGGCTGCAGAAATGCTAAGAAGTAAGCTTTTTCATAATTACCTGATCAGTTTTGTACCCAGCTACAATATGAGCTACTTCTTGTTGAAGGAACCTGGCATTTAGCTGTGTTTTCTCTCCCCTGGCTCTCAAACAGAGCAATGTGCCATAAATCTTCTGTATGTAAACAACACTGAACTATCTTTTGCCAGGAAAGATAGCCAAGTAGAGTAATGGATAGATGTAGTACAGCCTCAGGGAAAGCAAATGGAAATTCCTGCTAATGAGAACCAAGAGGATGTCTCTCACTTTGCTTCTGGTTTAAAGTACTTTCACTCAGAACTGCAATCCTCAGTGCTGCTGTTCAGCTACTGCATATCCCAGGGATATGGGATATGCAGTATCCCTCCCTATAGGAAGCTCTCTGCCCAGAAGTCTTCCTTAATGTCAAAGACTCCTTGCATCTCATGGCCTTGGATTTGTACCTGGTACTGCAAACAACCTATGGTCTCAAGGCAGCCCAGGGAAGATACAGCACATGGCAGCATCTTACAGGAGGCTGGTTTGGACTGCCTTGAGTGTCATACTGAGACACTTGAATGAATATCTGCACTGAAAGTACAGCATTTGGTTTATTTGCTCCTGCATTCATGGCCCCCTCCCTCGTCAGCCCAACAGCAGATAGATGCAGGCTGTCTGTCTCACCCCTGAGCAGGGCAGTAGTGTTTCCCACCTACCCTGGAGCTCAGCACAGCAATGCTAGGAGCTGCTGCCTCGCCTCCAGTTGATGTTGGCTTCTTTGGCATGGCTCTCGGGGGTACTGAAGCCTGGAAATGGAGTTTTTGCCTCCTGCCAGACCCCCCCCTCCTGCTGGCACTTCCTTTGCTAGCTGGTCTAGTAGCATGCTCCAAGATACACCTGTCCCAAAAGACAAGGGAGTATTACATTGGATATAGTAACCTGTAGCTTTTGTGAGGCTAACAAAGCTGGAGTTCCTGTAAAATGTATGTGTCCATTTCACCTTGTTCACATATTGTGTGCTGTTAGAAATTTCACATCCGTGCTGATCCCTTGGCATGCACCACGTCTTTGTGTAGTCCCTGCCTGCTGTCCCCGAGCTACCCCCTGTGCCCCAGCCACCTGTTAGCACAAGCCATGGGGAACGGCAGAGAGTAGGGGACACTGTGGCTTTTGCACCTGTTCCCAAGCGTGAAGCACCAGTTCAGACCTGCTGCTGGTGTGGGTTGGTTGCAGTCGTGGCTTGACTGGAGCAAAATGTTTCCCACATGAGTTCTGTGTGATTAGGACACAGCATGTGGTAGAGGCACCAAAATGAAGCTTGAACTCAAGAGAAGCTTAATTTAGCAGAGGGGCTGAACCTTGGGCTCAGGCAATGAAGATCTCAGATCTCTGCACAGTCTTAACAGCTGCAGGGTGGAGGTGCCAGGCATTCAAAGCAGGGTATGAAGTAAGTGGAAAGGACAGGAAAATGAGAACTGGATTTAGATCTGTGCTTAAGTGGTGCTAGGGACAAGGTTCTTCCCTGCAAGAAGACACAAACACCGTCCCTGAAGACCCATGGGAAGCATGATGGGAGCCATGTGGCAGCACAACACTGGCTCACTGTATGCAGCCTGCTGGGTGACATGTAACAAAAACATACAACTGAGTGTGACATACAACTGAGTAAACCTGCATCCTCTGCTGTCACAGCCTGAAGGCTGTGGAAAGGTGTGGAAGGAAGGACAGAGTTGCTTGAGCCTGTTCTCTTATCTCATGACAGGGGTCAGAGCAGGATTCTGAACCTGTTAGATTTCCAGCTGTCTCAGAACTTCATATTTTTCTTTTGAACCTCAGAGAAAAATGCTCAAGCAGGTCTCCCTCTGATTTTGTACTAAGAGCCAACTCTGTTGCAGAAGTGACTATAAAGTCATTGTAATATCATACCTTATCCCAACTTTTTTTTTTTTTTTTTAAATTTTAAACTGTAAAGTTCACATTCCCAGTGGTTTGCAGATCTGAAATTTTTTGTTAACTTAACTATGTGCAGATTTAGATTTAATGTCCTGGGAGGCTAACTCTACCAACTTGAAACTTTGAAAATAATCCAGTCCTGCTCAATGTCCTTTAGAAAAGAAAATATTAAGCTCAGAGTAATTGCCAAGACTGTTTTCAGTTTTTGAAATGGTAGAATCAAAATTAGTTTGAGCCATCCAAGTGGTTATTGAGACCCTGCTGAAATGTTTTGTAGCAAGAGCAGATATTATGAATGGGCTCCCATAAAAACCCTGTTTCAGGAGTGCCCAGAAAACTGGCAAGTCATGCACAGCTTCAATATTCTTTTTGTTAGCAGACATACATTTTCTCCTTGGTACTTATACAGCAGAATTTATTTTGAAACCATTCCTGTAGATATTTAAATCTGTTGTTAGTCCTCTCCCTGGTAATCTTACCTTATAGTATATTTTATAACCTTTTTTTTCTCCTCAATATTTTTAAATTGCTGGAATTGTCAGAAACACTCAGGAAATTAATGACAGTGTTGTTCAGGTACAGAAGAATGTCTACAACTAAAGCTCTCCAAACAGAAATTGCAAAGTGGGTTTTAATGCTTCACCCTTCTCCCTTGCTGAGTGCTGGTGATGTCATACTTTGCCTTCAGCACTGGAGCAATTTTCTCAGCATGAATCAGCTACTTTTAAACTATTTCGTTCACTTTTGTTTGCAGAGAAAATAGCCATAAACTTAATTTCTAAAACACTTTTCCGCTATGCAATACATTATCTATTAACTGCATTTAAGTCCGAATTTTTATTAGCACAAGTAATGTAAACTCTGGCATTTTGTACAAATTCCAGAGGGCCAAGTTTTGCACAGGATTTCCCATAATGAACAGGTACAAATGCCATCTTGGGGGAATATCTGCATAAGAGAAACTAGGAGGTCAGTTTCAAAAACCCGATTTTCAGCCCATTTAAAATAAATTTTAAACCATTTTGACATATCTAACCTAAGTGAGTGTACATGATAGTCTTGTGAACTTTGTGAATTCTCATGAATTTTACAAATATAACTACTCTTTCAGTAATTAGTATCTGTTTAACTAATAAAGCCTGATGTAAATAAAAAGGGCCAAATGTTTTACTCTCAAACTTGGATGATTTGGTTTTCTGTTCCTGGTTTAGATCACTTTATTCTGGCTTCTTCTCAACTTTGTTCGTCTTTTCTTGTGGCCTTTTCTGGCCAGCATAGCATTTATCTAAACTATTCTTCCTATGTCTGCATGGTTCTCAGGATCCCAAACCACATCTAATGAAAAAACTCCAACAAGGCCATGAGTAAGAGAAACATTCTTCATTCTAGCCCATGTTTTGAACACAAACCTGGATTCTCAGGTTTCAGAGCAGTTGTCTTCCATCACATGTGCTGGAAAGCACTTCTTTCTCTTCCTGGCTGATGGGAGGAAAAGCTTTATGTTTCATGAGAGGTCATATAGCTCTCTAAAAGGATTTTGCCACTGATCTTTCTCAGAATCCCAGCATCATACTTTGCAAGTGACAATTTTCTTTGAAATATTTGCTGAAATCTGGAACAAAAAAGAAACACAGGTTTCCTCATACCCTGGCTGTGATATGTAATTAGTTTATCTTCTTTCATCAATTAGCACGTGAAGAAGTCAGATGGCTTGTGGATCCCAAGACATTCAAATGTTCGCAATGTAAATATCAGGGTTAGTCTTGTTAAAATTTTGCCACTTCATCAGCATGACTATTCATTGCCTGGATGTCTCCGGTATTTAAATAACATCTTCATGTAGGCTTTCTTAAGTTCCTGAGGAGGTATGAGATATCTATCTGGTCTGTTTCTAGGACACAAAATGAATAAATATATTAACCTGCTAGGGCAGCATGTCAGATGTGCTTTAGCACTAATGAGTCCTTGTAGCAAAGGTGGACAATGCTGCCCTGGGCTGCGATAGATGTGTTGCCAGCAGGTCAGGGGCAGTGATCCTTCCCCTCTACTCAGCACTGGTGAGGCAACACCTGCAGTGCTGTGTCCGGTGCTGGGATCACGCATACAAGACAGATGTGGAGACACTAGAGAGAGTTCCATGAAGGGCCACAAAAGTGATGGGCTGGAGACTCTACCTTAACTAGGAGAGAGTTGGGACTGTTCAGCCTGGACAATAGAAGGCTTGGGGGGGACTTGTTTGGTGTATATTAATACTTGAAGGGAGGGTGCAAAGAGGTCAGAGCCAGGCTCTTTCTATTGGTGCCCTCACTGAGTATGTTTATTTTTCTAGGCTTGCTGGCCACACTATTTCTGATACAAGCCAGGATGCTGTTGGCAATTTTGGCCACTTGGACACACTGCTGGCTCATGTTCAGCAAGCTGTTGATCAACATCTCCAGGTCCTTTTTGTTCAGGCAGCTTTCCAGCTACTCTTCCGCAGGCATGTAGTGCTGCCTGGGGTTGTTGTGACCCAAGGGTACGACCCATCGCTTGGCTTTGTTGAACCTCATACAATTGGCTTCAGCCCATCAATCCAGCAAGTCTAGATCCCTCTGTAGAATGTTTCTGCCCTCAAGCATATCAACACCCCTGCCCAGCTTGGAGTCACCTGCAAACTTACTGAAGGTGCACTCAATCACCTTGTTCAGATCATTGATGAAGAGATTAAACAGAACTGGCCCCAATACCAACCCCCGGGGAACACCACTTATGGCAGGCTGTCAGCTGGATTTGACTCCATTCACAGTTCTTTGGGCCTGGCCATCCAGCCAGTTTTTTACCCGGTGAAGAGTGTGATTGTCCAAGTCATGACCTGCAAGTTTCTCCAGGATAATATTGTGAGATACGGTGTCAAAGGCCTTACTGAAGTCTGAGTGCACAACATTCACAGCCTCTTCCTCAGCTACTAGGTGGTAGTCATAGAAGGAGATAGGTGAGCCTTTTTATAGCCCTGTGGGTTGCCTGCTTGTGTAATTTTTTGGTCTTTTGTGAAGGTATTATTGTGAAAGATAGAAAAGTTTGGGCACTGATTGTGAAAGATAGACAAGTCTCGGGCCATCTTGAAGGGTCTCAGCTTTTCTCTTTGTGCCTTGCTGGGCCTATCAGAAGATGAAGCTAGGTGCCTTTCAGTATGTACCTCACCTCCTACTGTCAGCCAGCTAGCTGTTCTTTGACTGTGGCTCCTTAGCATGTTGTTGGCATGTAAATTGCAATTCACCTTATACTGAATGTCTCATCTCCTGCTACGAGGCTGTGGGAATGGCAGGATGTACGGTTCCAGCTAAAGGGCCTTGGACAGGTTATACAGAAGTATGTATTTATGAGTGTAAGGAGTGATAGTCCAAGCCAGTGAGAATGATAGTTCAGGTTGGAAAGCCACCCTGGTATGTATGATGTGTGAATGCTGGGCCTGGGTGTGTGAATGCGTGGGTTGAACACCGGCAACAAGATAGGCATGGGAACGTGACTGAAAACAGTCACAACACGAGTGTGGTGTGTTTATAATAACATTTTTTGAAAAAACTGTCTAATCTCTTGGTCCAGCCCTGCATCTGTAAACCTAGAAACTGAGAACTGTTAATAAAAGAGGGCTTACCTCTAGCTGGCTCTGCTCTCGCTGCTAACAAGAACTCTGTGTCTGTGAGTCTCTGTGTCTGTATGAATTGTTCCTCATTGCCGCACTAGGCCACAATGCTTGAGGCATGATTCTTTTCAGTCTCTGACAAAGTCCCATCTTCTGTGGCTGGAGTAACTGGTTTTGCCACAATGTTTGAAACACAATTATTTTCAGTTTCTGACAAGCAGGAAATCAAGAGACCAAAATTAATCCCTGGTATCAGAGATCTCAAACTGTTTCCAATGGTTAAAAACCTCAGCTGGTCTCCAGAAAGGACTCCACTATAGATTATACCTTTCTGACAGAGTTATTTGTTGTGGTTTGGGTAAATCCTTTGTAAAGTTTGAGAAAAGTTGGCAAAACCACTGTATGCAGGTTGTGTTCATACAGTGAAACCCTAATTATAATAGTAAATGAAAAAAATAAATTTACACTATTTTGATATGTAACCGACCACAGAAATGTTTTGGATCAACTGGATAGGATGAAAAATATTTTCCAGAACTTTTCCCACTTAGATTTTATAAGTAAATGCAGCTAACTGAAAATATGATTTCCGAGTCTTCCTTTAGTTTTTGACTCTGAAGATCAAGTGTGTGTCTGAGCAATTACTGGCCTGAATGCTACTGTATTGGAAAGAATGCACATATTATATATTCAGACATTCTCTCATCCTACGTTGGGGCAGACATCCAAGTACATCTTGCTAAATATTGGGAAGAAATAAGAAATTTTAAAAGATTAGACATTGTCTTCCGTCAGTTTCCAGACATGGCTGCTTTTATCAGAAATGAGATTATGAGTATCACAATTCTTGGATTCAGACAAGACCGCCCAGCTGTGAGGTTAAGAAGTCCATGATACAATGTTGCTTCATGAGGTTTTTCAAAGTAATTGAGGGGGGAAGTTCGAACTTCTTAGATCTAATGTTTAAATTCTCCACCCTACATGTCGAGTTAACAATTTATGAAGGAGATCTGTTCTTTCCTACTTGTAAGGATCAAATCTAATGGGGAATTACTGTACTTCAGTGAAGAGGACTTAATTACATTTTTACAGATAACTCCAGATAAGCTTTTTATAACAAATTAATTTGTAGTTGCACAGAAGGGGAAAGAAAATGCTGATGACACTCTATGTATAGAAATAACAATGTATCTTACACCCCAGCTAGTAAACCACTCAAATGACTGTGTTCAACCCCACTTGCTAACACCACACAACAGATACATGAGCTATTTGGAAAGAGATTTAGGTCTTAAAAATTTTATCTGGAAGGCATTACAAAAGAAAGCATACTATTCTCAAGCTATCATTTTTTAGGAACAGGAACAAAACTAGCCCCTAATGAGTCCAGATTACTAAATAACTCTCATTACAGATCTTCCAAAGCTTGTTGCACAGAAATTGCAAAAGAATCCATGCCATTGGAACTCTAATGTATTTTAGGAGAGGAAACCAAAGGGGTTCTAAAATAACTGAGATTATAAAATAGTTCATATTACCTGTATTAAAGAGGTATTAGGAAGGCATTAATTAATTTATTAAAAAAGTTGTTTCAACAGAAGATACATATGTGATTAGTTGAAAAGGTTCTTCATTATTTTCCTTTTTTATCTTTACTTCTATGCCAATCTGCCATACCTTTTCAATTTAGGAAAGAATGTGTCCCACACATGAGCTAAAGCCATGTGAATATATAGCACATTCTCTGTCACCAGTAAGAATTAAACCAATGGCACGTGCTCTGTTCCAATCCTAATAATAGCTATTGTACTTTAAAAAGTGTCAGAATAAGGCTAACTCTTTATCCAGTGGAAATCAACAGAAGCAGTAGCATAAGGAAGTATATACAAGCCATTCCCCCTCCCTCATGACTTATTTTCTAGGGTTAATGTGTTAATTTTCAATTGTGTTTAACTAACTATTAGAGCAGTATGTTATTATACTTGGTGTGTACTCTGTGTGAAGGTGAAGGGCTCAAATGCATGAAGCTTTGCTACAAGTGCCTGGCTGAGAGCTTGGAAGTCAGAACCCGAGGGAAGCACAACATGATGGGTGTCCCTTACAGACTATTGCATCAAGAAGTAGTGTTGGGTGAAACTTTCCATAAACAGCTGGAAGAAGCTAGAAGATCACAGACTGTGTCCCTCATGGGACACTTGAACTGCCATAACATCTTCTGGAAGACACTTACGTATGCCATGTCCAACGCATACATACGCAACATGTGAGATGATTGTACCTGTAGGCTGCAAAGTGATTGTATTCAGTGCTGCTTGCAGTGCTGCTACATAAGCAGTATTCAATATCTTACTTTATGTTTAAATTGGGTATAGCTGTCCAGACTGTAGTCGTCTCAGTGTAACTGCAGCCTATCAACCCAGGTATTGCACAGTCAAACCTAGTCACCTTGTGTTTTATTTTATTTTTATTCTTTACCACAAAAAAATGAGAAACCAAGCCCTAAAAGTAATTCTCTAAAGTTGACTTTGCCCCTAAAACATAGCTGAGGATAGAGCTATGGCACTGGTTTAAAAGGGAATAATACTGCAGCTCCTGGGGTGGCTGCAGAAGGCAGCAGTGTTCCTGAGCTGGACTTAGCCTAACTCTGTTGGCTACTTGAAATAGCATCGTCACAATGCATATAGCTGTGTCAAGGACTGAATTTTTTAAGCACTCACTATGAAGTTAGTGTTATCAAGGCTACATAGAATCAGCACATAAATTAGTTCATGCTTATGCCTGTTTCATTTGGTGAAGTACTTATGATAAGCCTGATTAGATCACAGTATCAAAATGAAAACTAAGAAACTTGCCCTTCAGCAGTGTGCTGGTTTGACTGAAAATGTGTTAATTTTCTTCATGCAGTTAGAAACCTTTATTTTTCACAGTTAACACAGTCATTGTTTAGGTTTATTTTGAGAACAAGAGATAACACCCTATGATGACTCTGACTTCATTTGGGCTTAATTTCCATGTTAAAAAATTCCTTGTTGTACATCTGATAATCATCCTTTGGCCATTGAACCCAGCTGCTTTTGTGTATGCCTGCATGCATGGTCTTTGTAGTCCTTCTTGATCTGCCATACACATTTACTTGGCTTATTAAATAACATATATCCATGATGCTTGCAAATGTTTTACATTTTGACCTGTTATTTACAATTTTCATCTAACAAGTTTCATTATTTTTATGTTTATCAATGCACCCACACCCAGACTATTTAAATAAAATGTTAATTCAGCAGATCTTTTCCCCTCCTGTAAGAATAGTTCACTTGAACATCTTGTGGTAAGCTCTATGGGAATCTAAGACTTATATTTTGAGTCAGGATGCATGGCTTTCTTATAGCTAACTCAACTTTGTTTCTCATTGTATGAGTTATCTGACAAGTTGATTCAAAAGGCAACAATTTACAGTGTCTAAAATTTCAGTCCCTGTGTCATAATCCAATGTGATATTTCCATTGTTCGTACAGTGGCACAGGAAAAACAGAAGTATCCTACTGTTAAAGTAAAGTATAAATCACTCAGTAAGTGGTCTATTATAACTTTCTCACTTTTTCTGCTTTATCTGCCACCTGATCTGCTAGTTCTCTTCTTGGTGAAGCACAGTGTGTAGGTTTAGAAGAGGATGTGGACAAAACTGGGTTCTCAGAAACTCTGAGTACAGAGTGGAGTAGCTGCTTTCAATCATGCTAGGAAACATTCTACATATGTCAGCTTGGTAATAACAAATTCCAGTGGATTGAAATTCCATGTCTGTACAAGAAAGGAATAAAATTACGAGTGTAGTACTGCCCAACCGACTGGGACAGAGAGAGTAACTGCAACATGTAGAGAGGTTGCTGACAAAAAAAAAAAGGTGAAAAAACATGAGTAAAGTAGAGAAAGTCGGGCAAACAAATGTTTATGCTGCTTAAACCATGAGAAAACATTCTTAAAATACTAAGCATTCTTGAGCTATAACAATACTTTCTGCTTAAATCTCCAAATATAGTGAAGAACTACATGACACTCTTTAAATTTTTTCAAAAGTTTTGATTATGACAACATTTTTCAGCTGTTGGCATTAAAATTAAATGGGAAGCCAATGAGCACTTTTGATAATTCTTATTTGACTAGAAGAACGACAGTACATTGGATGTGACTGTTGCTTACGCTGGTATTTGATGTGGAGAACTCCAGGTTATCAGACATGACAGCAAGAAAGCCAACTCTGTGCAAAGCTGTGTCACCCTATGCGGACCTATAGCAGACTTCTAGAGACAACACAGCATGTCACTTTTTGGGATGCTTGCTAGGACAGGCACAATGCCAAACTGACACAGCTGTCATTTTTTTGGACCTTATAGCCACACTCCAGCAACAGGAAATACTGCAAGTGTCTCTACGGTCTTCAAGCCTTGGATGGTTTACCTTCATTTATGTGATCTCACCATTCATTTAAGCATTTAATGCTCAAGTCCTTGGTTTGCTCGATTGTTGGCTGCTTTTACTGCAAGGTGAATGACAGAGAGGCATTCATAACAGTGCAGTAAAAATCTAACACCAGCTATATACAGATAGTCCATGGTCTGTGAAGAAGGAATAGGCATGGTGTTGATATTTCTTAAAAGACCTTTATGGGAGCATGTTTGCTGGGCAACAAAGACCATCTTTGCATACAGAATTTTACATCATTCTCACTGAGGACCTAGTAGCATTTGTAGGCTAATCTGAAGTAATAGTTATAGTGGGAACTAATTTTCAAATGGAAAAATTGTTAACATAAGTTTAGAAGCAATAGCAGTTCTGGACATAAATCTGCAGTTGGAGTATGAAGCCTGCTTGATGACAACAGTATCAAATTTAAAGTCTTGATTCTATTGCTTTGTGGGTTTTTCTTTTGAGCATCCTACCTGAAGATGGATTCGCCTGATAATTTGCTAATAGTTCCTAGGCAGTTGATTTTAATGTTGGCTTGACTAATTGACCAAAATCAATGTAGCTACTTGAGAAGCAGACAAACAAGGATCCAAATTTCAAGAAGGAGAAAATGAGATAACCCAGTTTCCAGATCAGCCATCAACACCATGGTTATGCAATATATGGTTTCTATGGAAAATCAAGTGCAAAGTTATACAAAACATAAAAAGTGCAAATTTCACATTACAGAGAGTAACAAGAAAAAAGTTATTGTAATGTATGCCATACAGTCTAGAACAGAGAAAGTCAGAGACCACTTCCTTTCTGGAAATGAGCAGAAGGAAACAATACATCCAGTCTACGAGCTTTGCTACTCGGTGAGAGTCTGAACTACATTCATTTGTGTTATCTTAAAATAACTAGTCATAATTACAAACATAAAATTAAAGTTTAATGTTTTAATTGCAGATTTCACAATGCAGTGTCTGAAAGTGGCTACTTTATGAAATACAGAGGCAAACATTTGTGGCTGCAGGGCTGTTCTCCTTGATTAATATTGTAAAAGAAAAAGTCAGATTAATGGAACTTCTGCAGAAGTATGTGGGAAGAAGCTGGAAATTCTTTTTTCTTCAGGCAGAAATAAGCAAATTATATAAGAGATTCAAAGGAGGCCTTAAAGTTGTGTTGAAAACCAAACTCAATGAGACAAAACATCACACAAACATCTAAAGACATTCTTTTCAAAAGTGTTTTTAGTGAACTGATTAAGAAATAAATTTAGAGGAAGCTCTGTGAAAAAAGATGTGTTGCACTGAGTTCAGTTCTGTGATTTGTGATCTACCTTACCATACTGATGAAATGTTGGGAGGGTAGAAGGTAGTTTTCAGCGTAGCTTAAGAAATGTTTGTGAAACATAACACGTGAGGAACTGGGACATGGTGTCATCATGACATGTTCAGGAAACAAAATAGTAGAGTGCAAACAAGTAAGATAAACTTTTTACAGAAAGGTTACAAGACAGTCAAACTAAAAAGAATGAAAAAGCTGTTACCAATTACATGTGCATGTGAAAGTTTTTAATTATTTGAATCATGCTTATGATTCATGCCATAACAAAAAATCAATACAACCAAACATCTCATCAAATGAACAAAAAGTACAGTTAAAGGAAAAACCAATCAGCATTTGGGTGCAGCACAGATAGCCATGGCATCAGCATCAGGCCGCTGGAGAATGTAACAAAAATGAATCATTTCTCTTGCAGTAAGTCACTTCTCAAACCAACTTTAAAAGAGTATTTCAATTTAATTTGAAATAAGTTCTTGTTATGCTAAATGTCATGCTCTGAAATGGGAGCATTTCAAGGTTCTAAGAATGTAAATAATATTTAATTATAATACATATACAGCTCAGCCTGGGAGGAGAATGGATTGAGAGCAGCCCTGAGGTGAAGGACTCGGCAGTGTTCGTTGGTAAAAAGCTCAACAGGACCCAGCAATGTGCATTTGCAGCCCAGAGAGCCAGCTGCATCCTCAGCTGCATCAAAAGTAGCATGACCATCATCTCAGGGGAATGGATTCTCCCCCTCTACTCTGCTCTTGTGAGACCCCACCCGGAGTATTGCCTTCAGCTCTGGGGACGCCAGCACAAGAAGGACATGGACCTGTTGGAACAAGTCTAGAAGAGGGCCACAAAGATGATCAGAAGGTTGGAGCACCTCTCCAACGAAGATAAGCTCAGAGAGTCAGCATTATTTGGCCTAGGGAAGAGAAAGCTCTGGGGAGACCTTAGAGCAGCCTTCAAGTATGTAAAGGAGCCCTAAAAGAAAGCTGGGGAGGGACATTTTACACGGGCCTGTAGTGATTGGACAAGGAGTGATGACTTCAAACTAAAAGAGGGTAGATTTATATTAGATATGAGGAAGAAATTCTTCCCCATGAGGGTAGTGAGGCACTAGAACAGGCTGCCCAGGGAAGTTGTGAATGCCACATCCCTGGAAGTGTTCAAGGCCAGGTTGGATGGGGTTTTGAGCAACCTGGTCCAGTGGAAGATGTCACTGCCCATGGCAGGGGGCTTGGACCTAGGTGGTCTTTAAGGTCTCCCAACCCAATCCATTCTATTATTCTTTGATTCTATGATTCTATGATTAAGAGGCAAAAATCCTGATACTTTACAGCAAGGAACTGAATAATGCCTTGTAATGGCATGGCATCTTCCATCCAAGGAGTTCAGATTTCTATATTTTTTACAACTGAAACTCCTGTCAACACTGTGAAGAGCCTAATGAGGGCTAGTGAACGCTGAGATGTTCTCCAATAAATCCCCTACTCTGTTATGGTCTGTCTCAATATAATCTCCGGGAACATGCTAGAACCAGTTCTCTAAACAGATCTAAGAGAACTGATGCTTCTCTCATCACACTGGGAAACAAGTCAATTGTGAGAAGCAAAGAAGAGCAAAATGTTTTTAGGCTCAATTTTTTGACTCAGATAATTGCTTTTTTCAGCTGTTGGTACAACCTTCCACAAATCTCGACAGTTCATTGAATTCTTCATGTGTTGTGCTAAACAAACATTTTACAATGCACTCCTATGAATGATAGAAAAATACCTCCAAATTTTACAAGGAAGAAAATAATAAGTATGTTAACTTTGGCAGCAGCACAGAGCAGATGAGATGCCAAGAACAGTATAGTATAACAATGTAGCTGTACCTGAAACTGTTTGGTCCCCGGGTATGAGATCTCCTTTTTAAAATATAGACCAGCCATCATATGTTTTCAGGAAAAAAAAAAAAGGCAAAAAAAAAAAAAGCACACTATCGCTCCCTTCAGTCTTGAACCTACAGGAAATGTCTTGGTGGTATGCTTCTGTAGCATGCCTTGCTGACAATACGCTACTCATTGTCATTCTCTCAAATAGAAGAGACAGCTGTTACAACACAACCATCTTGCTCTTGCAGATTGAAAATGCTGCTCAACACCGAGTTATCACAAGCAGCACATACATGTTGTGAATGCATAGGGTGGACCCAGGAATCGGGAAGGATTTGGTCTCTTTTAGGTCTCACAGTTTTTGGCAATTAGCAATAGAGAGTACAACTATGAAAAAGTAAATATTTGCCTTGCACCAAAGAGAAAAATTCCAACCCAAGTAAAATTACAGGTCAAAGAAACATAGCAGGAGTGCCAGCATATTCTGAGTTTGATTCAGAAGAAAGCATAGACACATATTTTGCTCAAAATCTGTCTGAATGTAAGAAAATACTTTAATATGTCTAGAAAAACTTTTGCCATATGTCCCACTGATGAGTCAGTATTTTACTGTGAAGTCTTATTGTGAAAACATACCTATGTGATGCATATTCCTTTCTTCTAGATCATGAGTCAGTCAGAGGGATAGACAGACCACACAGTCACTTCAGCAAAGAAGAGTTCAACAAACACAAGAAAGAAACACATCTGTGCCTTTTTGAAATGAAAATGCCAGCAAATGTCATCAACATGGACTAAACTTCCACCAGAAAACATGAAACATGGATGGCTAAAGACTGCTGCCATCTCCACATTGCAGAGGCCTGCTGCACTTCACAGTGGTACTGTGTTTCACTGTGATCAAGCAGGAAAGCTGGTAAGGCTGCAGGATTTGTTACAGGGTGGTCCTTGGGTAGTGGTTCCCTCACACATCTGCAGAGCAGACACACAAAGCTTTGTGTTAGGACAACTTTGCTTTAATTTTTCACCTCTTGTTAGGGGTTCCTGAAGATGCTCTTTAAATAGTGCTGTTGCAGTTTTCCAGAATTTAATTATTTTATTTTTTAAGTTAGATTTCTAAAAAGTAAATTATTTACAAATACCTACAGTTATTGTGTCATTTCAAAATGCATCAAACTATTTGTGCAACCCAACCTACCCTGAGATTTTCTCCTTTGGATGTTTTAGGAGAACTATTCCTCTTGAGGAAGGCAGTGAGAAGAAACATGGCTTTGGCATTTTTTTCTCAATGCTGTGAAGGTAACCTCTCCATGATTTCATGCACAATCACATTTAACTCATAATTAGACTGTGCA
Organism: Columba livia; assembly: GCF_036013475.1. Taxonomy (NCBI): domain Eukaryota; kingdom Metazoa; phylum Chordata; class Aves; order Columbiformes; family Columbidae; genus Columba; species Columba livia. The sequence goes on from NC_088642.1 coordinate 37,172,952, forward strand.
TTACACAGTTGGGTGGGGCACCAGGGCACCAGACACAGCCTAACCATGGCAGCATGTCAGTCTTCTGTGGATCAGTTTCCATGAACAAGCAGCTCATGCAGGATTTCTGCTAGACTGGCTCCAGTACAACTGGAAATCATAACCAGTTCAGATAGCTCCATACAGCACCACGCCACATGGATCAGGCTGGAGGTTGTTGCTTCTTGAGAGTGTTAGAGATTGCAGACTTCAAATACAATACAGATGGGAGGCCCTACAGAGAGGCTAAGGGCAGAGAGAACGACGTAGCCATAGCCCCAAATGTCATGTAAAACATTGCTGATGTCTCCAGCTGTGAGAAAGAAGACATTGAAGAGGGCTTCAGTAGACAGTCTGAGTGCATTTTTTAGCCTGTTAATTTAAGGTGCGAGCTGGTTATCCACAGGGAGCCATCAGAGAAACAGGACAAGAATTCAGCTGGACCAAAACACACTGGCAGCAGAAAGCGGATCTGTGAACTGTTGGTGCACAGATGGGAGATGAGTTTGTGCTTACAGGTGAGATAGAGTTCAAACGGAGAAGGCAAGAGAACATCAAATTAACTTCTGCAGGGAGGAAGGATATAATCTTCCAATGAAAACTGTATGTCACTAGGGCCAAGCTAATATTATTTGTTTGATAATACAGCACAATACGCAGCATTAAGTAAGGTATCTTTGTGTATCATTGCTTTTTCTATGGAGACACTTCCTGGAAATGAAAATAGGAGTCAAAACAAATACATATTTATGTTATTTACCACAAAAAGGGTGCAATTTCCTCCATGAGTCATTTCTGGATAGCAGATTTTGACCTTCCTGACTCATATTTGGCTAGTATATGGTAACTCTAGTGTTCAGGAAACCTGTCTCTTTTCTGTGATGGTGGTCCTTCAGGGAATATTTTTCCCAATAATCTGGTTAGTTGGATTTGCTGATATTTTCTTGCAAACTAACAATCTTGGATGCAGTTCTTACTGACAGTGCTATCCTGTCAGAATGATGAATGTGAAGAAATGGCTTTTTTTTTTTCTTGGATTGCTTGTTCTTGAATCCTCCTCAGCTTAACTATTATTCATGCATTTTAGATGTTAACAGGGAGTCAGACTTCTCAGTAGGGCACACTGGCAGGACAAGAGGCAATGGGCAAAAATTAAAACATAACATTCCATCTGAACACACAACACTCACATTTCTACCGAGAGCACGATCAAACACTAGAACAGGCTGCCAAGAGAGGTTGCGGAGTCCTTATTCACAGAGATGTTCAAAACCCTACTGGCTGTGGTCATGGGCAACCTGCTTTAGGTAAGCCTCATTGAGTAGGAAAGTTGGACTATATGATGTCAAGAAGTCTCTTACAGCCTAAGCCATCCTGTGTATCTGTGAAATTTCATCTACAAAGTTGCTACCATGCCATAACATACTGACTTTAAAGCTTACCCCCACCTCTTCAATATCACAGGAAGAGTGAGCAGCTTCTAGAGACGTATGTTGATGCAATATTGGGAAAGCTACGTCTGTAAGGGTTAAGTTTTGGGTAATTTCCTTTGAGTTATTTTCCTCCACATCTAGAAGATTTGGAACAGATACTCTCATATAGTTTAAAAGCCCTACTTGTATCTAAACTGCTTGGTGATCATCAGATGTGTGGTAATCTTCCTTCCTAGGGGCTAAACCTCCTGTGACATTAGTAAGTGGCCACGTAGTATACTAAATAAGTTGTCATTTCACTGGTTTTGTTCAGTTTTAGGTCTAGTCCCATTCCTTCTTCTAGCAGATGGCAGAAGGTTCAGGTTATTATCTGCCAGAAGTTTTGTTTTTGGAGCAGCTCAAGTGTTGATTCCACTTGTGCATACTTGCCTCTTTAGAACAAGATGCAAACTTTATCCCTTACTTTTAATGTCTCATAAGTTTTTATTACTATTTATTTATCAACTCAGAGAGCTTTTGTATTTGTTCTTTTCAGTGAAAGTCATATCCTGTTGCTGTTTATGAATGTGAAAATGGGTATGTTTCCTCCCCTGCTCTTATTCTTTACAATTTTCAGTTTCTGCATTTACCATCCTGCAGGAGCTGACTCATTGCTGGGCATCTTTCAGTGCATGAGAGTTCACAGAGAGTGCATATTTGAGGCTTTCTTCCTACCCTCAAATTTTCTTTTTCCCAAGCACTTTTTGAAAATCAAGTTATTGCCATTCCTGTGTGTTACTCCAGATATAACCATTTGGTTCTGCATCCTTTGCTTGGAAGTCATGTATTAGTTAAGTAGCCCTGGCTGAAGGACCATGCCCACCTCACAAAATTTAGAGCACAGAAAAGACTGGAGACCCTCAAACAAAGCACTGCACTGCAAAACCAAGTCTGACCAACATCTGCAAGCACAGGGATTAGAACATTGCTTTGCCGTACTGTGAATTTTGAGGCAGAAGGTTAATGAGGAGCACACAGGCAGAACTTCTTAGAGAATGTGCTGCCATAGCAGGCCAAGGATTGCTGAGTAAGCAAAATGCTTACTCTGCCTTCTTACTACCTGCTGGGAAAGTTGAGGCCATGCAGAAGAGACCATGGCTTATGTCACTGCTTTTCTGTTCTAGGAGACCTGTAAGGTCCCCAGAACTGGGCTAAACTTTTTAGGGTTACGCTTTGGCTCTGCAGAAATTTTTGGAGCTTTTAGTATCAAGTGTTTTATTAAATACTACCATACTTCCATATCAGCCTTCCTAAATTATGTCTCAGATCTTCTAAATAAGTCTCCAGACAGAAAGCATAAGAGATAAGCTAGCATATTACTATGTCATCATCCTCACTTTAAAGCTACTGAAGCCAGATTGAGCCCTCTAGAGACACCAGACTGAGGTGCTTGAGCACAGTGCCCTGTCCCCACAAAATCCCTCCAGATGAGCAGAGAGAAACATTCCTGACTGGTACCTGTGGCAACCCTCCACCCTTGAGGAGTAGCGAGGTAAAGGTGTGAGTGGATTGCTAACTGTTCTTGTGTCTATTTTGTGTGGTCTAGTTTCATGCTTTTTAAAAAAAGAGATATTCAGTGAAACTTGAATTGGAAATTTCTCTGGTTTACTTTTAGCCCTTTGGAGACTGACTGCTAGTCCTCTGGAAAGTCCTGAACGCATTATTAGGACTACAGCATGCAGGAACATGTTAAGAGAGGACACATGTAGGTACTTAAGTGTTTGAGAGCGCTCGACGACTGCTGTGCCTCTTTCTTCAGAAGATGAAGGATAAAGAGGAGACAGGTGAAGGGAACCAAGGCCCTGAGCTTGCAGGACTCTCGGCGGTTGCTATAACAGACATCACTATTCACGGGCAGAGGCACAGTTCATTACACCAGGTTGGCTAGCTACGTTGACTGACAGTCTTTGTGAAGTTGGATTGCAATGCCAACACAAATAATTCAGTCCTGAAATCATGGCTCAGGCCTAAATATAGTATGTCAAAATGCTTCTAGGCAAGTCATGAAATGATCCTGCAACATAGTGTGCGTAAGAATTGAGAAGGAACTTCTGCTGATGTTTTCTACTCCTGTGTCTCCACATTTTCTAAATATTATGCAAGTGTTTGTTTTACTTTCTGTGCATAGGTTTTATTATAAGGTTTTTATGTGTGTTTTCTGTGTGTGTGTTTTGTCATTTTTTTTTTCAATAAGTAATAACAAATGGATAGTATCATTCCATATTAATTCCATTTACTGTTCTATTTCTCCTAAGATACTTTTTTTTTTTCTTTTTCTGTAACTCATTAATATAATGTAAGTTTTTCAGCATAAGCCTGGCTGAACACTGGGGTAGGTGGCCCAGACAGTACAAAACCTTCATCCCTGTGAATTTCAAAACTCACTTGAGCTAAGTGCTGAGTAACCTGGTCTAACTTGCAATCTACTTGGATTGCATAGCCTCCGGAGCTTCCTTTTGCCTTTATCTTTCTCTGAATCTGTGTTCCCAAGCTGTTCTCTGTAGTCATGAGCACTGCTCAAATAGTGAAAACTGGGTCCTGCAATTCCAGGGTCTGGTTCTTTAATTAAGAATGAATACAGCAAATATTATGGGAATTAAAAAAAAAAAAAAAAATCCAGGTATTGTCTATAGTGTTTGTTCTTCCTAAATAGAAACTACAAATCTGCATGTAATCTTGTTTATCAGATAACATCAAGACAATAAATACTGTTCTTAACACTGTATTTTCTTGTCTTTTATTTGCCCATCAAATACCAGAATATTTAATAGAACTATTATTAGTTTTGACTCACTAGGTCATTCCAGCAGAAAAATAATCATAATATACCAAGTAATATATGAATCACTCCTTGTTTAGATTCAGGTTTTGTCTGGTTTTCTTCATATCAGTTTCAGAAGTTTCTAAGAGGCTGTCCTTGGTTCAGGTTTTCATGCTTTGATCTCCTTAAATAAGCATTAACAGTCATAAAAAATAAGCCTGAAAAAAAAATTTGTCTTACAGTAGGGAACAAATACAAACTGTGTGTAGGACATGTAATTATAATGCTTAGGATTAATTTGTAAGGTTCGCAAACTTTAAACAGAATTTGTATATTGATAATTCTAGCACAAATATTTTAACAAATATTTGTGTAAATAGGTGTTTCTGGAAGTTTAAACTGTTTAAAGGCATGGCTAAAGATAGGGCTCAATTTCTCTTCACTGCATGGTAAGACTGGACTGACACTGAAACGCAAGCTTTTATCTAGCAGAGCGTGAGACATAGAATGAGACACAGAGAGTATTTAAATTCCTAAAGTCAAGACTGCGAAATAGAAAACACCTATGACCTTACCCTTGAGGTACTTCAGCTGTCTTAGAGCCTGACTTTTCACAAAGACTACCCGTAAGCACCAGGAGTAGTGCCTCTGTGCACTCTTCTCTGTTGTCCCAGGCTCAGCTACACCTAGCTGCTGTAGGCTGAACTCATACCTAACCCTTAGCTCAGTCCAGAGACAAGATGTTCTCTTAGCCAAATCCCCGAGATGTGTAGACCAATTAGGGTATTATACCATACTTAACACATACTGAGCGTTTCAGGTCCTCACAGATCATAGGTGGAATGGCAACTTTTTAAAGCCAAAAGAATGATCATGGGAAATTTTGTCTTCTGTTTTTGTATAAGATGTTTACTATTGCTAAGCAAGGTGAGTCTGGGGAACAAGTACTCCCTGCTCATTCTTTCCTGCATGGAACTGATGTAAATTAGAGTCGTGGTCTCCTGTTACTGTTTTTCAATAATCTGATGAATCTTTCCTTCTTTGCAATGATGTATGACTTCACCAGGAGGCAAAGGAAGCAACCTCTATCCAGTTCTCAAATGGTCGAATGAATATTTTTCTGGAGAAACAGGAGTTTTATCTTCCCTTGGAAGAGGAGAAAGTAAACCCACATTTATGACTCCCCTAGCTCCTGCTCCAAAACCAGTTGTTTTAAACAGCATGACAAGGAGATTGAGGTCAAGAGGTACACTTGCTGTGTAAAAGTGCCTCCTGCTCAGCTCAGACCTGGGTTGCAGGTAGTAAGCATCCACTTGAGATGAGGTGTTCCCCTTCAGCTCTGTCGCAGGAGTCTTGGGAATGGGATTTATATTTATTCTGTTGCCAGTGTTTCCCTGATTGCTAGCCCTGAGCAGGCACTTGCTGACTCTTTTTTTCTGCTGGCTGTTGGTGTTGAGTCTCAACCTGCTGTGCCCGGCACCATGGGGTGGCCAGTCCATGGCTCACAGAAAGAACAAGGCAGGAAACAGTTGTGTCAAGGTCTCTTGCAATTTCTGTTCAGTTTTGTTGAAGCCTAAGAAGGCAGAGTACATGGCAATCATGTCTGTGAAGGGCATGGTTTTTCCTTGTGGCACTTTGTAACAAACATATTTTGCTGCAACCCCGGGAAGGGCATGCACTCTTCGAGAGACGTAGTCATGCTGTTAATTGATGATAATTTCAATGCACACCCAAAGCATTTTTTCACCTCCCAACTTAAAATTGGTTTCTAGTAGATAAGCAAGATTTATAAGCAAATAACAAAATGCTTGAAGTTGCACTTTTAAAACCAATCATCGTACCTTAACCTACATCAAGTGACAACATGTGCCAGAAAGACAATTAACAAACAATAGTTATAGTACTTTGAGAGTTTTTTCTAGAAGAATTACAAAGACAATACACAGATTTTGCTCAGTGTGCATCTGCAGGACACATACAAGAACACATTTCACTGAAGCACCATTGATATGATAGTTTCCTTTTTTCCCATTGGCAGATTTGATGACATGGATGGGACAAAACTGCTCAGAAGCTCATGTATGTGCTTTGTCTAATATTCATGCATCAATTCTAATCTACACTTACTCCTTAATAGGAGCCTTAGTTGGGCAACATCCCCAGACATCATGGATATCTATGTCCTCCAGTAAACCTTCAGTTGCTTAATTTTTAAGTTCTGAAAATCAGATCAACATATATATCTGACTGATATCAGATGAAAAGCTTTTCTCATGGCACAGTATGTAGCAGCCCTTACTTTTTTCCCTCCTTCTTCCCTCAAAAAAAAAAGAAAAAAAAAAAAAGAAAAAAAAAAAAGAACAAAGCCCTGTTTTATCTGCAAAAGGTATCTGTTCCCACCACTGCAGTTGAGAAGCAAGGGTATAACAGACATAGACTAAGGAAACACCCTATGTTGGATGCTAGCTAAAGTAGATAAAAGTAGGTGAAGTAGATAGACTGGGATACAGAACATCAGTAAGAACAACTTACAAGCAAACACTCTGAGACTTTGTAATGTCACCATTAACTTCCTGTTAAAATGCAAAATGCACTAAGAGAAATCTGAGTAATCTTACTCCTTTCCTGTGCTCTTTACTTGGCTTACATAAACATAAAAGGTCTATTTAGTACTGTATACAATCTGTATTAGGTTTTGACTATGCTTCTTGACCTCCTATCAATATCAGTGCCTCATTAGGACAAGCAATAAAGAACTAAGCTGTGATATAAGACAGTCCACATGTTGAAGAGCTCAGACTTCAATTGGTGCATCCGAAGACAACAATGAATTCTGGTGTTCTGAACCATTTCCCTGTTGTTCATGTTGTCATATATTTCCACTCAAGCTGTTTGTTTAGAAAATGGCCAACAAACTATTTCCACAAAATTTTAAATGACAGTTTGTAGGAACAAGATGCCTGCTTATACAATTAATATTGTGAAGATTTCGTACCTACTTGGCCAACAAGAGAGCTGTCTCTATAAGATGCAACCTGTGGGATTTCTGCTGTGCATTTTACAAACAAATTAGTTTTCTAGAAAGTTTAGTGCAACCACATATAATATACGCTTATATAACACCAGCTGAAGCTCAACCTAGTCTTTTGAAATGAAAGTTGTTAAATACATGACAAGCTTTTGGTGCCATCATCAAAAGTTTGATCTATAGACCTGTTGTCTAAAGATTCAGTTGAAAAAAAGAGAAAGGCAACAGCCTGCGAAAAAAACAGTACCACTCTCTGATACCACCTGACTCCATTGCTGATTAACTTGGGAAATAATTAATCCGATATTATTTATATTGGTCCTTTATCTGCAGTTGTTACACAAAATGGCTCTTCGTTACTGTGACAGCATGATACCTAAGGTTGGGACAGAGGTTTATGCCTTTTGTGGAGAAGGAGGTGATGTATGTAGCTGATATATGTCTTCACTTGGTTTTGATTAACTTTGTAAGCTGATAAAGAGTTGAAGAGTGTTTCTGGCGAACAAAGGACAGAAATGAATGGGAAAAATAGACAGACTGTAATTTGAATATAGTAGTATTTATTTTAGGTCATAGGTACTTTAAGTGCTGAAAACAGTTTAATATCTTGTTTAAAACTTAATTTCTAAAAGAGTCTATTTATGCAATGGAAACTTCCATTCATGAGGACAGGTGTTAGTTATCTTCTGAAGACTATCCTCACAAAAAAATGTATAAAGTTGTGTGCCCTAAGGACACTGAGCAAACACACCTCTTTCAACACAGCTCGTAGTATTCACACTGATGTACAAAATAGCTTATAATTACAGAATCACAGAATGCTTGGGGTTGGAAGTGATCTCTGGAGATCATCTAGTCCAACCCACCTGCTAAAGAAGGTTCACCGAGAGCAGATTGCACAGGAATGTGTCCAGGTGTGTTTTGAATGTCTCCAGAGAAGGAGACTCCACAATCTCTCTGGGCAGCCTGTTCCAGTGCTCTGGCACCCTCAAAGTAAAGAAGTTTCTCCTCATATTCAAATGGAACCTCCTGTGCTTCAGTCTGTGCCCATTGCCCCTCATCCTATCGGCAGGCAACACTGAAAGGAGTCTGGTCCCATCCTCTTGATACCCACCCTTGAGATATTTATAAGCATTGATGAGATCCCCTCTCAGCCTTTTCTTCTCCAGACTGAACAGACCCAGTTCTCTCAGTCGCTCTTCATAAGAAAGATGCTCCAGACCCCTCATCATCTTTGTAGCCCACCACTGGATTCCCTCCAGTAATTCCTTATCCTTCTTAAACTGAGGAGCCCAGAACTGGACACAGTACTCTGGTTCTGCAGACTCCAATTAACTAAGCCTGGCCATGGATATCAAAAATCTAAGATGTTTTCACCAGAGACCTGGAAATACTAATTTTTCTCTTCTCAGATTATTGCAATCTGAGGGATTTTTTTCTCCATTTTCATTAGAAATACAGTTGGGAATTAAACTGTAGCTACTTGGAAAGTACTATGAGGATTTTTTTTTTTTAAACTTTAATTATTAAGTTGTTAGTGGTTCTGCAACAGTTCATCTCACAAGATAACCTGATCTGACTATAGCAGTGTGTAACACAGACACATAAGACTTGCCGGACTGGGTCAGACCGAATATTCATTTGTCTTGATATACAGTCTCTTCTAGCTATGAATGGAAGCATAAAAACTTGTCAAGCAGATAACAAACTCATTGCCACTATATCCTGAATCAGAAAGGATTCTTATGACTGAGCAGTCCCCAATGAATTTTTCCTTCATGTGCTTGTTCAATCTGCCCTTAAACCTACAAGAATTTTTATTATTCACAGTATCCTTCGGCAAAGAATGGTATCACAGGTAGCAAACTCCATTGCATGAAGAACCACCTCTTTTTATTTGCTTTAAACCTGACTCCTAACAACTTCCCTGGGTAACTCCCAGTTCCTGTGTTGGACAAGACCAGTCAGCAAGGTGACCTTTATTCACTTTTTCCCTGCAAAGCATGCTTCTACAGATCTCTGTCTGTCCTTTTAAATTATTTTAAGTGCTGGTATGTCAAAGTCTCTGAGAAAAACCTTTCCATAGCTTTAATAATCTTGTCACATTTTAACAGCAACTATTCTTGTTGGAATTGCAACCACAGGTCCTACACGGTGCTATCTGCATATTTGGCTTGCATGTAGACTAAACAGTGCTGTCAGATTACAAATGAAAAGTTTCAAATAAGACAGTAAACTATATTACATCAGGGACTAAATATAGAGAATCTTTGCACACTGATGGAACAGTCTAAGGAATGGAGAAATTAATGCAAGTATGGAAATAAGGAGGGAGCAGAGCTGTTTCAAAGAAGTGTTATGTTTATTTTTCATCCATGTTAAGGTACATGAAAAGATGAAACTAGCCAAGCTTTAACAAAATTTCTCATTTTCCTGTCAAGGTCAATATCACTCCTAGTGTTACAGTCACAGGACGATACAATTTTTTCATAATTATTACAGAATCATATAGTGGATAAGGTTGTCAGGGACTTCTGGAGATCACCTGGTCCAAATTCCATGCTCAAAGTGGGTGCAGACACAGCAGGTTCCCTAGGGCTGTGTCTATCTGATTTTTTAATATTTCTGGGCAACCTCTTCCAGTGTTTTATCATTCCCACAGTAAAACAGTTTCCTTTTAGATTCTTATGAATTTCTGAGCATTTACATTAAAGGAAACCATTCAACACATGCAATAGTTTATTCTGATTGTTTTTTCTGGAACATAGGAAAAAAATCTTACCTATGTCTGTTATTATAAAATGCTCAGATCACTTGTTTAGCTTAATTTAAATAGTTATTTGTATTTTTATAATAGAACATTGGGTTTTGATTCCTTTCACCTGATTATTTCCCCCTCCCCCACACACCTTAGGTAGAAGTTGTTTTTACTGGTTATTATGTAGCAGCTGTCAGTGTCCAGTTTCTTAGCAGGGAAGGACTACAGTATTTTGAGAGGTTGTTTTAAATCTAGCTGTATCAAAATGGAAAACAGTTTGGGAATTTGGAAAGGTCCTGGAAGACCAGAAGCTGGCAAATGTTGTCCCAGTCTACAAGAAGGGCAACAGGGATGGCACTGGCAACTACAGGCCTGTCAGCCTCACTTCTGTTCCTGGCAAAGTCATGGACAAGATTGTTCTGGTAGTTACTGAAAAACATCTGAACAATAACACAGTCATTGGTCCCAGCCAGCACAGGTTCATGAGGGGAACATCTTGCCTAACCAACTTAATTTCATTCTATGGTGATGTTACCCACCTAGCTGACCAAGGGAAGCCTGTTGACGTGATCTTTTTGGAGCTCAGTAAAGTCTTTGATACTGTCTCTCACAGTATCCTCCTGGACAAGATGTCCAGCACACAGCTGGGTAAACACACAACGCAGTGGGTGAGCCATTGGCTGAAGGGCTGGGCTCAAAGGGTTCTAGTAAATGGGGTTATGTCTTGCTGGGGATCAGTCACTAGCGGGCTCCACAGGGATCCAACTCAGGGCCAGCTCTCTTCAATGTCTTCAAAAATTACTTGGATGCAGGACTTGAGGGATTGCTTAGTAAGTTTGCTGATGACACAACTTGGGAGGAGCTGTCAACATTCTCAAGGGCAGAGAGGCCCTGCAGAGGGATCTGGACATATTGGAGAACTGGGCAATCACCAACCACACAAAGTTCAACAAGGGCAAGTGCCAGATTTTGCACCTGGGAGAAGGCAACCATGGCTGTACATACAGAGTGGGGGACGAGATGCTGGAGAGCAGCTCAGCGGAGAGGGATCCAGGTTTTCTGGTCTATGGCAAGTTGAACACAAGCCAACAGTGTGCCCTGGAAACCAAGAGGGCCATCCATGTCCTGTGTGCATCCAGCACAGCATTGCCAGCCGGGTGAGGGAGGTGATGGTCCCGCTCTGCTCTGCACTGGTGTGGCCTCACCTGGAGCACTGTGTGCAGCTCTGGGCAACACAGGATAAAAAGGATGTAAGGCTACTGGACAGGGTCCAGAAGAGGGCTATGAAGTTGGTGGAAGGTTTGGAGAGGAAACTGTATGAGGAGCAGATAAAATCACTTGGTGTATTCAGTCTGGAGGAGACTGAGAGGAGACATCATTGCAGTCTACAGCTTCCTCACAAGGGGAGGAGGAGGGGCAGGCACTGAACTCTCCTCTTTGGTGACCAAAGACAGAACCTGAGGAAATGGCAGGAAGATGTGCCAGGGAAGGTTTAGGTTGGACATTAGGAAAAGGTTCTTCAGCCAAAGGGTGGTGGAGCACTGGAACAGGCTCCCCAGGGAGGTGTCACAGCCCCAAGCCTGACAGTGTTCAAGAAGAGACTGGACAACACCCTCAGACACACGGTGTGAACTGTGGGTTTGTCATATGCAGGGACAGGAGTTGGACTTGATGATCCTTGTGAGTCCCTTCCAACTCAGGACACTCTATGATTCTATTATTATATTGTAGCTTCCACACATGATACCCTTACATAATACTCTTCATACTCTATTATGATAAACTTTATGTAGAAAACTCAGAGGTATGCTGGCTAGTTTTAGCACTTACTGAAAAAACATTATCCACTTTCTTGAGTCTGGAAGAAAACCAACACATTTTGACAGAGTTTTATTTAAACTTGCATTTTTCATAACATCTGAAGTAAAACAAGGCTAAGCCTCATTAAACTCCCTGAGAACCTAAAGTCTACACAGATTAAAATTGAGAACACAGACCAACATGTCCAAGCCATCCCTTAACTATTTTTTTCTAAACCACCTGGATTGTGAATATCGATGCCTGTAAAAAAGTATTTGGGTATCAGATTTTCCTGATAATTCTATTTAAGCAAGCAGAACTGAATTCATTCTATCTCTTCTGGATAAAGCTGTTTCTTCCCAGTTACATAACACAGAAATGGAAACACTATAATAACACCTATTTCTTCATCATAGTGATTCAGCCTTGCATAAAACAGCTTTATATTGCCATGCATTATTAGAAGGTCCTAGGTGAATTTTCCGTATGAGAACAACTGAACAAAACTGTACCCTAAAGTCAAATATGTTTGCTTTTTTACACTCAACTCAGGTTTCACAGAGTACACTGTTCCGTACATGTGTTCAATTTTTCTGATACTTGTGATGAAAGCCAGAACCAGAAAAGTGCAGCCAGTTAAAAGGAGAATGTCAGGGATACATTACAAAAAGGAATTTCTAATTGCAGTCGGAGAGAGTTTGCTGCTATTTAGAACTGAACTAACAAACATGAACCAAACAAGCAAACAAACCCAAACAAAAACAACAACAAAAAACCCCAAACATTCAAAGTTTATATAAGCTTCAGTTAGAGAGGTTATCTCTGTTGGAAGAACATTTTGATCTTGGTTTTAAACAGCTACACCCATCATTTCAGGATGCTGCAGTCATAGAAGGAACTTCTCATACAATATTTGTGTTTCGTCACTAGACCTTTTCTGAAATGTTGGAACCCTGTAAAAGTAGACCTATGTGCTCCATGGGCCATGAAGAAATGTGTATTCCTGTCCTGGTTTAAAAGTAAAAAGAAGATTATGAGGAATTAGCCAAACAGTCATATCCCTAACGCCTGCATTGCAGTGAACGATTAGCGAAGTACATTGAAGGGACTTTGAAATCCCATTTGCAGCCCCTTTTACTGAGGACACAAAACAGGCTATCAAAAGCTTTTAATTCCTGTGAAAGTTGTGTTACTACATGCTGCTATGTGCCCTACTTAACCTCTCCCTTCCCTTTCAGGTGTTTTAACTTCTGATACTCTCCACATTATCTGTCCTCAGACCATTGGCCTGCTCCATTTTTTCTTTTTTCTCTCTCTTTGATTTTTTTTTTTTTTTTTAATTTATAAACTGCATTAGAAGTCAGAAGATCCAACAAAAGACCTTGCACAATTTGCCCATGCTCTATAAACACCCACTGTAACAGTATGTGACACTAGGTGAGGTAAATTTGGCCTGTCAGGGTCTTAGATGGTTTGGCTGATATCTTACCTCTAGGAAGCATCAGACCCTCAATGATTTTGATCAGATTAAACTAATGTAATTTAGCCATCCACACCACATTTAATGAAAAACAAACCAAGATTTAGTCAACAAAGCATATTAACCTGTTCCAAAATGTATAGCCAGCCCTCTCACTTGGCAACACCGCAATTTGTATGCAGGAGCCAGGTACAAAGGCAGCTCGACAGCTAGCTGCCTACTGGTCTACTCAACTAGTTCTTACTCTGCCTGTCTCTGACTCTATTGTTTTGCAAGTTGTTTGTAGCCAAAGTTAACCAAACACTTCTTTTTATGGAACAGTTATTTTCAAAGGAGTTCAAGCTGTCTGAGGAACAAACAATACAAAATCATAAGGGGAAGTCTAAGGAGGTGGCATCAACATTGGGGTATGTATATCAAGGGAAACCTTTTCTCCCAATTGATTTAATGCAAACATTTAATTCAAACAGCTTACTTCCATATCCACAATGGACTTTAGACACCTAAGTAAAGCATTGCTGTTCAGAAAACTTACTTTTAGCTGTTGGCTTACTCAGAGGGATAGGAACTTCACGGGCACTCCAAAGTTTGCTATAAATGCATCTAAAAATCTGATTTCTCTGTTGACCCAGGAACATCTTGGCCTCAGCCAACAGAAAAGTACCTAACCCTCATTCACATCCACAAAGAAAGCAATCCTCCATCTGTCTCCAGATAGGACTTGGTCCTACAGTTGCTACCACAGCAAATGTGAAACCAACCTCCCTGAAAGGTGCAGAAAGCAAACATATTTTGTAAAACAGGAGAAAGCACAGGGGCTAAAACATTTGTTTCTTATCAGCAGCAGTTTAAACCTTCTTAGCAAGTACTGCAGCCAACAGGTGGTCAGCAGACCTGGGTGAGCTGTTTGCTAACACTCCAGCTACAATCATTTCTCTTAACCCAAGAGGAGAGAAGGACCCTTGCTTTAAGAGGCTTTGGGAGTGTGAAACTGCTTTCAGCTTTTCTGGCTTAATAAAATGCACTGCATCTAAACTCGCCTTGCAACAGGGGATCCCATAAGCAGAAGAAATGAAAATGTGACTGGCAACTAGAAAGCTAGTATAGCTCAGCTGTGGAAGCAAAAGGCAGGAAGAAAGTAAGAGGAAAACAAATTATCTAACAAACCTCCGGAGGGAATGGAATGTCTTGACACACAAGGGGGAGCTCCCTGGCACTTGTTTCTTGCATCTGTGATTTTTGAAGCATATTATTCTACCTTCGTGGTATGTCAGGCACTTGACCTATGTTGAAGTCATGCAGCTTCTATCTCACCAAATGATTACTCGTCGAGATGCTGCAATGATAAGTTGTGATAAGGGGAAGAAACCCCTGTGGGATGTGAGGGTAGATGGGTCAGGAGCAACCTGCTCCTGACCTCTAGGACTCAGGGTGCAGGTGTACAGACTCATCTTCAAAACCTCCTCTTTTGGTCTCTCATACTCTGAGGCATCACTAATTAACATTTTCTCCAGCTTCAATGCTTACAAAAGCAAGCTTGGAGGCATCAGAGTGCTTGCTCACTTTAAGAGCTAAATGCTGACAGATCTACCTTGAATACTCAGCCAAGGGACTTCTCATCACAGCAACACTAATAATTATTATGAGATGTATGATAAACATTTTATAAACTTTCTCTTTTCCTAATATAAACCAAATGTTACTATCCTTAGCAGTGGGATAATGTGCTATTTTTCTTTTGAAAAGGGACTATCAGCTGTATACTTTACGAAATTTATCTCCTACTGCAGAAAAACTTTTTTTTTTTAAAAAAAATTCCTTCTTGAAATCCAATACAAATATAACTGCAGAAATTGTACAAAATGGCACACAACACAGATGTTTCTTCTCAAGAACAACTCAGAGGTGTATGCTGGCAGAATAAACAGGAAAACAAGTTCTTTAGCACAACATCTCACATAATTTTTCCAAGCCAAAACCACATTGGAAGCTTGTTTTCAAACGGGAGTCTTGTAGAAGCCTAAAAAATAGCCAACATTTCTTCTGCATTGGTATGTCTAATTTCTCTTTTTTCTCTGCAGAATTTGCCCAGCTCTATAAATAAAGTGTCTCTCCTTTTTACTGCTACCACTCCAATACATCTGACATGTTCATTTATTCTTTTGTAAAAAAATCACCAGTTCCAGGTATTAACTGTAAGTTTTTTTACAAAAGGTTTCAAAAACATTGGAAGAGAAGAGGGAACTATTCACAGCTTCAGGAGAACATTAATTTATTTATCTATGTTTCTCCCACAGCTCCATTTGTAATTCAGCAGAGTCCTAAATATGAGAACGTATTTTAAAGGTGTTGCCCCAACTAATTAGGTGCTTACTAAAGATTTATCTGGTTTTTAAATTATCTTGGTGTCACATTAGCTTTCCAGCCATCCTTTTAGAGAATGCTACTAAGAAAGGCTGCCTAGCTAAGGGAACTAAGCAAACTGACTGTGGGTGAAGGCTCCCATATTGCAACCCAAAGGAGAATAGATGTGTGGAACCCAAGATGTGTTGCCTCATACTTGAGTATCCCATGGTGGAAAACTAAAGTCATCATTTCAAAGTTTTGAGGAAAATTGTATTGTCCTCTTGTCCTCCCAAAGAACAAGGAAAAACTGACATTCTCATCTTTCAGTGTTTGTCCCATTGCAGAAGAAGACTGTCTTCTCTGGTAGCTTCTGCCAACCTCTCATGTTTCTCAGCCTGCATACAGATGGGAAACTTGCCAGCACTTAGAAATCATGTTACCTGGTTGCCCAAAGACCAGTTCATTGGGATCCAGCTACCTGAGCACTCCTTTTCCTTATCAAATACTGAGGCGTAGATGTATGCATATTTATGTGATAACATAGGCATGTGATTTCCAATTAACAAAGAGTTAATAAACTTTTCCATGTGCAACACCGGAGCAGTCCTCTGATAAGAGCATTGAGCAACAGTCTCTTTTTCCACATGGGAAACCTTACAGCCAGAAAAAATTGCACATGTAGAAAACCCCAGATACCCGGAAGTGTAAAAAGTGGAAACTGCAGAGGTCTCAGTGATGCTTTCAGTGCTGAGGTGATCTGAGCTACACTCTAGAATCTTCTGTTGGCTCTGCTGGTTTTCCAAAAGTCTGACCATTAAGGAATGTTTAAAACTCAACAGTAGCTGAGTTTCTGCATCGCTTGGATTAAAATATGTCAGCATTGACTGTTCCTTTATTTGCCTGCTTTCTCTGTGAAACTTAATTAACTGGTAATTTAATATCAGTATGAATCCAGCCATGTATTGACTCAGTTCTATTCATCACCAGAATTTGAAAAACGTGGTGTGTCATTCCTGTTTTAGTAGAAGGTCACAGGAGATGGTGTCAGCACTAAGTCTGGACTTGTTTGGTTTTTTTTCAATTTGCAATGAAACACGGAATTACAACAGCATGGCTTTTTCTCTCAGCTTCTTAGGTTAGTTCTGAGATTTCAAAAGTGAAAGTCTTTTGGCAAATATTTGTACACACATAACATGTTGTCCCTGCTTTAATTTTTAACTTGGATTCTCAGCTTTTTACCAAAGACGCTTCATTTATACTACCAAATTTGTATCGTTGTCTTAATAAAAAGAGCAACGAATTATTGACTAGGAAAAAGGATTCTATAATCTCATTAACAGAATTGCATAATTATGTTATTTCCTCAGAAGAGACCTATGACACATTCATGTTTATTTTCAGTGAATCATGTAGAGCAAAAATAATTGTCTACAGAACTGGATAAGAGTTCTCTAGTATACATGTGAATAAGAAAAAAGGTCAGTATGCTGGTGTTATGACAACATGGCTGGGTGATGACTTTTATGGGAGATGTTCAGGCAGACAGCTTACTGGAATAGCAGCTGGCTAGCTGAGCACACATCTGGACACTGTAAACCACTAGTTAACATGAAACAGTATTCAGTAGATAAGGAATGGGTACTGATTAGGTTAAAAAATTACTTGAACATTGGATACAAGCAGGTCAGGATCTGAGATACGGGGCATTGTTCACAATAGTCTACTGTGGAAACATCGACTTATCATAACATACTCAAATTAACTTACATAATGAATGAAGAAAAGGAAATGTCCACTTGCCTTGGAAAGATAGCACCAAAGCATGACATTTCTGATCTCTCAGAAGCTTCCCCATGTCCAACAGAGTCAGTTCCAGTTGGCTCCAAGATGGACCCACTCCTGGCCAAGAGGCTGAGCCCTTCAGTGACAGTAGTAGCATCTCTGTGATATATGTAAGAAAGGCTAAAAAAGAGCTGCGCAACAGCAGCTGTGGGAGAGACATGAGAATGTGGGAGAGAAATAGCCTCTCAGACACTGAGGCCTGTGTAGAAGGACCACATGAGATTCCCCTGCAGCCCATGAAGGTCCATGGTGCAGTGAATATCCACACTGCAGCTTTTGCCTTGAAGGAAGCTGTGACCCTGTGGAGAACATGACGGAGCAGGCTCTTGGTAGGAACGGCAGCCTGTGGAGAGGAGCCCATGCTGGAGCTGGAGCAAATTTTCTGGCAGTACCTGTGACCCCATGGGTCCCCTCCTGGGGGACCCAAGTTGGAGCAGTTTGCTTCTGAAGACCTTCACCCCATGGAGAAGATCTACACTGGAGAAGGCCGGGAAAGACTGTTTCCCATGTGCTGGACTACACCTTGGAGCAGGGGACGAGCATGAGGAGGAAGGAGCAGCCAAGACAACACGTATATGAACTGACTGCAAACCCCAGCTCCCCATCCCTCTGCATTGCTGATGGGGAGGAGGTAGAGGAGCTGAGAGCGAAGTTGAGCTTAGGAAGAAGGAAGGGATGGGGGGAAGGTGTGGTTTAGATTTGTTCTTGTTTCTTATTATCCTGCTCTGATTCATTGGTAATAAATTAATTTCTCTAAGTTGAGGCTGTTTTACCCTCGATGGTGGTTTGTAGATCTCCTTGTGTATATCCTGACCCATGAGTTTTCTGTCATGTTTTTCTCCACCTGATCCTATTCCAGCGTGGGATTGAGAGAGCAGTTTATTGAGCACCTGCTGGCCAGCCCACGTCAACCCACCACAACACTCTTAACAGATGGTAAAAATAATTGACTAAGGTGCTTTCCCACCACCACATTACACATTTTCTTTTATTTGCTGGTGTAAACATTCAACATGCAGGTGACCACTTACCCTAATCTCTATTTTATTCCCATTTACTGGATCCCACCCACAGGTTTGTGTTAGTGTTGAATAATTGCAAGTCATAATGTATTTACTCAGAGTGGCTGGCTGCCAGTCCATCAAAAACTACACCTTGATCACACATTGAAGTCCCATCCAACTGGTCTGAGGCATTACTGTCTTTATTCTGTGGTTGGTTAAAAAAGGTCTCACGAGAATTACTACAATGGTACTAAGACCTCCTCCTGCTTCAGCGAAGTGCTGCTTCTATATCAACTGTCAAAACAGATCCCAAGTACAGCAGACCCTGCAGTTCCCCAGTTTCAGCCTGGAGGCCTTATCCCACAGCTTCCTCACAAATGGAGGAGGAGGGTCAAGCACTTATCTCTTCTTTCTAGTGACCAATGTCAGAACCTGAGGGAATGGCAGGAAGATGTGCCAGGGAAGGTTCAGGTTGGACATCAGGAAAAGGTTCTTCAGCCAAAGGGTGGTGGAGCACTGGAACAGGCTCCCCAGGGAGGTGTCACAGCCCCAAGCCTGACAGTGTTCAAGAAGAGACTGGACAACACCCTCAGACACACGGTGTGAACTGTGGGGTTGTCATATGCAGGGACAGGAGTTGGACTCGATGATCCTTGTGGGTCCCTTCCAACTCAGGACATTCTATGATTCTAGGATTCCTGCAGCAGCACCACAAAATGCTCAGTGACAGTCATGTAACTATCTTTTTGGTCCCCCTTCTTGTGTGTGTGCAATTGCAGTGATTTACAGAAGGTAACAGGCTGGACGCTGAGTACAAAACTGGTCTCCCTGCAACATATTTTTATACAGAGTCCTTGGGAGTGAGATCTAACAGGCAGACTCCTATGGCTTTTCTTATTCCTGTTTGGCACAGTACGAGCAGGAAAAGCCTCACTCTTACAAATTTCAAAATACTTAGACTTATGGGCAAGGCTAGTTGACAAAATGCTAACATTTCAACGGACAAAGCAGTTGCACTGTGCTAAAATTTTTGCTAAAATTTGTGCCCCTCAAATGCTCAAAATTGAAGTTCTGTCCTTTGTTCTTTCCCTCGAAGAATGTGCCAACCTAAACTCACCAGATACGAAACCCTGGCCATCTCTAAATAGACATTTATATGTTTATCTATTAATTATTAATGAATTTTGTATTTTAAAAACATATTGGTTTATTTAATATATATGTTCATGATAAGTAGGTTTTTCATTAGAAAAACTTCCAAGCTGGTACCATAGCAGCACCAGGAAAAACTAAAAAAATTACTATTAGTGTAAAAGAGACATTTTAATCTAAATAAATACACCCAAAATACAATTTTTATCAGCTTTTGCAGGAATTATTTTGAAAGGTTATCAAAAGTATCTCTGTTAATTCACTAACAAAACAGACTTCAGCAAAACAGTCATGTACTTTGTATAGAAGAAAAATTATTTCTGTCTTAGACTTCTGTTCCCATTTGGTGACCACTTATAGATCCAAACATATGCACAGCACTTTAATCTAGCATGGCATATAAAATGAGACCTAGGTGATGAGAATTCATCTGTACATAGAAGAGTATTTTAAAAGTAATTTTCATTAGTTAATTAAATTTAATTTATATCTACTTAGTGGCAGCATTTTTTCATAATAAAAGTTCAGAATAACCACCAAGAACAAAATGGAATTCCAGATTGCTTTCTGAAGAATTACGTGAATTGACCCAAATAATCTTTCCTCAAAGACATCAGAAATTGGACATATGCAAGACTCTGTTAATATTTGCGTTGTTTCAGGACAGTTTGTATATTTGTTTCATTTGGAGAACATCTGGTTTCAACCTTGCTTTTGGAGAACTCCAGCAGACACTCTGCAAGTTTACTTCCAGCATTTTTTACCCTTAAGAAGGGTTCTTCTCTGCAATATTTATTGGAATGACTAGTTTTATCAGATTTTATTTTGAAAAAAAAAAAAAAAAGAAAGACAAATCTATTGCTGTTTCAGTATTACTAAAAATATAAACTAGCAAATAAAGTTCTCCATAAATCTCACCATCTTGAGTGACTGGCTTAATTCAGATTTTAGCCCTAATGGTCTTAATTATAAATACATTATTTAAAGATCTGCTACATTGCCAGTGTTTTCAGCCCAGAGAACAAAGAAATCTTTAGGGAATAATTAAGATACAAAATTTTCTTAGTTCTTGACTCTTTCTACATTGAGAGTTTTCCCAGGACTATGTATGCGTTTGAAAGACACACAGGAACATATTCTATGTAATAAATGATTTTTCATAGCTACATATTTTGTGGTGGGGGTTTTTTGTGACTTTTTTTCCTTTCAGTTCTTCCAAAGCAGATAAAGTAATATGAGCAAATGGAGCAAATTAGGAATGACTGAAATGTTAGAGAAAAATAAAAAAGGACTTCTGAAACTCTGGTTCAATGTCCATGATGTTGCAATTCAAAACAATTGTTAATATAAAGACTTTCCTAAAATAACCAAACAGCTATGTAATAAATCTCAGAACAAAACTTCATACTGCCTGAGTGACACAATATGAGATTGGGAATTGTGTTTGTTGTCAGCTCCTCAACAATAAATCTAAAGATTGTTTATGAGCAAAAGCTGATGATTAACATTAGTGGATTGCAAATTTATTGGCCAAAACAGTAGAATTTCAAATTTATTTTTTAACGTGACTTATTTATTCTGTATAAACTCATATTATGCTTTTTTAATTGCTTAACGTATGCCACTTGGAATTGCACTTAAAATTTTTCCAAATTCTTAAGGAAAAAAGTCTAGGAGTGAACCAGAGAGGAACAATAAAACTTATCAAAAGTCTAGGAAACAAAACTCTATGTGAATCGATCAAAGGAGTCAAAAAAACCCCCACTCACGTGGAAAGACTGTCCTGCCTTGCGGAGAGGAAGGTGAGACATGAGATCTGCCTCCTGCAGAAGGCAGCTGCAAGGTGAGGAGCTCTGCCTGCACATGGCCAGCAGGCAGCAGGGGAAGTGCTGGGCTGCACTCCCAGCGGGGAGCTCCAGGTCAGACTTCAGGAATCCCTTGCAGAAGCTGCCAGATGTGGGAGGTCAGAGGAGGACACCTGGGGAGGATGCAGCTGCAGCACTGCTGTTGTGAGAAACACATCTTGAATGATAGCTCTCTGTGATCCTGTTGTGGGGCAAAGGGAAGAGCTTGGGGAACTTGTGACCATACTGCTTCTGTAATTCTTTGCAGTACTGGTATTTAGCTTTAGTCTGAGAAGAGAATCACACAGTCTAAGATTTGTTTTTAAGAAGTTGCAGTGTCAGGCGGTCTTTCAGTTATACGGGTGCAACTCCCAGAAAAGCAGCAGCTACATCAGCACAGTCTGTTCTTCACAGGGTGAAGCTCACACGGTGCTAACAGTTCTCTGGCAACATTATCACATCCTCTAATAATTAGAGGACAGAGGTGGTACTGCTTTAACTATACCAGGACCTTTGAACCAAACTCACCTCCCTGAATTACTCTACAGAGCCTATGGATAAAAAAAACATTATTCGCTTCCCGCACCCAGCCATGCGCTTGATGTTTGCAACTGGCTGGCATCCACATTTAGATGTCTAAGTGTCTCCCAATATCAAAGGCACTTTTCTTTCTTATAACACTTACACTGCCCCTGACATTTTGCACTTCTAACTCATGGCTCAAGCCCACTTGCAAGCAGCTCCCACGTTTTACCTGCTATCTAGGGGTTGTACTTAGTCATGACCTGGCCATGATCCGGCCATCACAAGAAGGTGGAACCAACACTTCTGACTGTGCAGTGAGGCCCAGGGGCCACAATAACAACTGCACTCACTCATCTTGTACCTTGGGTAGCAAAAAGCAGGAGTGAAGAGAGGCATGAAGTAGTGGAAAAGGAACATAAATCATGAGGCCTTTAGATGTAGTTAACATGGGCAATTGGTACAACAGATAGGCTTTGTGGCTGTGCAGACAGTGTAGGTTTAGGACATCAGGGCTGCTGTGGGCAGCTGAGGGCTGGCTGAGTGGCCCTATGCAAGGGTAAGGACCACATTTGGGAGTAAAGGAACACTGGCAAGGTAGGGAAAGGTATGGGACAGGGCTTGTGTGCACATCAAAGCATTTGCCCTGAAAAGATCTCTACACACCATGTTGTTTAGGGAAAAGCCAGACTCTCAGGCCTTGCAGGCAGGGCTTGTGTCCTACAGTTCAAATGCCACTCAGGAGCTCAATAGTCTTGCCTGGAACTGGTTTGCATCTGCTCATGTAACTGGCATCATGACCTGATGGCACATATCACCGTAAGCAGACGGCCACTGGCTTATCTCAGAGCACAGCTGAGCCACCAACTGGCATCAGCCAGGACATCGCCTCCAGAAGCCTTCAGAAGGTTATTGTTACCCTACAAGAATATAACAGAATATACAAGAGTATACCAGAATATGCCCTATGTGTGTGTTGATTGGTATTATATACTGTTTTAACCAGAAATAAGACCAGAAAGGTGAGCTGAGGTGAGCTAAAGTGCCTCCCTCAGCAAGATAACTCTTTTTGCCCAAAGGCAGAATTCTTAGAGGGTGCCTGGGGAAATGCAGATGCAGCAGCACCACAGTGTTGTTTTGAGTAACCCTGTGAATAGAACTGGCAGACAAGAGATAACAGATTAAGACAAATTTTTGCTTTGTTGATTCACATAGTCTTTGCAAATTACCTATGGTTTTGCTTCTCTGCCCCTTGAAGATACCTAGTCAGGCAGCTTGCTGTGTCATTCTCTTCCACTTCATTTCACCTTTTATTTGGTACTTTATAATACTCAAGAAGCTTCTCTCTGCTCAAAATGCAAGAATAGCAAGGTTTATATGTCTATTATTGACCTGCGTGACTCTCTTAGTTCCATTCTATATGTACTTTGCTTTACAGTAATTTCCATTTGTCATACTGTTACCTGCAATATCACTCACAGTGTTTTTCAGAGGTCCAGCAGATAAAGAGAAAATAAATAATCAAACCCTACCTTTGAAGCCTATTCAGTGAAATAAAACCCAGGTAGTGATCTTTGATGGAAAGACAAGAAACCCCAAACTAGGAGAAATTCAGCTATGGGTTACAGCACTTCATCACTTTTCTGATTTCACATTGATGTCACAATTTACAGAGAAAACAGATTGGGCTCAGTTAGACACCACAAGTACAAACAAGTAATGCTAACAAAAAATAACTTTTAAAGGGCACATAATGACTTCATTAAATGCTTTAATTAAGGAAAAGATACCACAATATCCCCAAAGAAAGTTCTCAAACTGTAACTCTCTCACACTTCAAAGAAAGCTGCAAGGTTTATTTAGAAGATTTTCATAACAGATTGCCAAACTCTTAGGTGCAGTCATCTCAGATAAGTCCTATATAGCACTAATTGCGAGATGACATGTTATTTTAAAAATAGCCTTTTGTAGTGTTGAAACAATGTTGTGCAAGTTAGAGAAACAGAACATTAAACAGTGAATTGCCTTTCACTATTGGAATTATTTATATTTTACTGTTCTCATATGTGAGATGGATAATTTTTAGTTTTGCTCATAACAGTGGGAGCACAGAGCATCCACTTTCTGACATGAATTTGGATGATGTTTGATCAAAAAACCCACTCACACCACAAGCAAACTTTGCGATCTCTTTCTTGAATAACTACTCACTTTAATACGTTGTCTTAGGAATCTAGATAGATTGGAGCACTGAGCTATCATCAATGGCATTGAATTTAGCAAGGGCAAATGCCAGATTCTGCACCTATTACTGAACAAAGGTATAAATTGTGAGAGCATCTAGGGAGCAGCCCTGCAGAATGGGCCCTGGGGTGCTGGCTGACAGCAGCTCAGTGTGAGTCAGCAGTGTGTGCCCTGGCAGCCCAGAGGCAAACCCCATCCTGGGGGCATCAAACACAGCACAGCCAGTGCTCAGAAGAGGGGACTGTCCCCTAGATTCGGCCTTTGTGTGGCCTCACCAAGAAGGCTGTGTGTGGTTCTGGGACCCAAAATTTAAGAAGGTAGTGAAGGTCTCTGAATGCCTCCAGAGCAACACAGGTGGTGGAAGGGCTGGAAGGAAAGTACTTTGAAGAACGGCTGAGGACTTCGCATTTGTCTGGTTTGGAGAAAAGGAGGCTGAGGAGCAACGTCATTGCTCTCTGCAGCTTCCTGAGGAGTGGACATGGAGAGGGAGGTGCTGATCTCTTCTCCTTGGGATCCAATGACAGGACACATGGGAATATCTCAAAGCTGCATCAGGGGAAGTTCAGACTTGACATTATGAAAACATTTCTTTACAGACAGGGTGGTCAAACACTGGAACAGGCTTCCTAGAGAGGTGGTTGATGTCCCAAGCCTGTCAGTGTTCAAGAGGCATTTTGACAATGCCATTAATAACACATTTTAGCTTTTGGCCAGCCCTGATGTTGTCAGGCAGTTGGACTAGATGATTGTTATAGGTCCCTTCCAACAGAAATATTAATTCCATTCCATCACTCCAGTCCGCTCTGTTCTTTCTCGATATGGCCAGCAGAAGCACTCTATCGTGATTCTGGCCCTTAAATTAAATTTCAGAGACAGCATGTTTTTCTGAAAAGTAACTGGCCTTCACTTAAAGATTTCATACAGTATAAAATTCACATCTGCATCACAGAACACTAATTAATTATCCTGATTCTTAGAAGAAAATTTGTCCACTTGCAGCCCATAGACCTTGAGTCACATGATAAACATTTCTGGCTGGTTAAAGAGCCATCATCTGTTACAAAGCTCTCCCTTTTACTCTTTCAGATTTCTGGGTGGTGATTGTCACATCTTAACCGTTTAGCAGACCCATTCAACACAACAGTTTTTTATGTCTCTCACCATCAAGGCGACAATGCTAACTGTGGAGCAAGGATACTCAAGGTGTATTCAACCTTCTAAATTGGTGCTCTTGCTAACATGCTGATGGGTTCCCTGTATTGACCCTAGTGCTACAGCTGGGCTTACTTTCTCTTAGTTACTTATTCTTACCCCAAGGTCAAACTGCTATAGCACTGTTCCTGTCTTGTAAAAGGGGTGGATAGTTGCTCTTAGGCGACTTTTTTTCCTACTATATCCAAGCAGAATTTGTTGAAATGAGACCACCTTCTTGCACAAAGTAGTCATATTCAAAATTCTGATTGATTAAGAGCTCTCTACCATCCTAAAAATCTTTCCACCATGGTTTAACACATTTCCCCAGGTTTTTGTTTTTGCTGAAAATATGAAATAGCTTTGGCTTTTTTTTTTTTTTTTTTACATTTTGTATGCTGATTACAGCTTCTAATTCATCTAATATCATCTGCATCAGTCAACATGGTGTGCTAAGTCAGTAAGTCTTTTAGGATAGTACGGGAAAAGAGTAGTGGGGAATATGTCAACTGTCTTAGAAATTCAATATCATTCTCATGATTTTCATAGCATCTACATTTGAAATTTTGCTTTACGACACATATGAACTTTAATAAGTAAGAAACTCACAAAATCACATTGCTTGAACATTAATCATTTCACTATTAACTGTTTGTCATATTAATTTATTCATCAGCTTATTTAGGAAAACTAAAATAATTTGAGTGTAGTTTAACACCCTACTTAGTTATTTGCTTTTCCAAGTCAGAAAAAATGTATCTTACATTGTTTTTTTCCTAGAAATCTTGGACTGACTACTTTGTCCAAGTCAGACAACACAGTCGAATAGAAGCAGATAGAATGACTTTGATAAAATAGAAAGATTTTTTTTTAAATGTACAGTTAAAAAAGGAAACAGTTTTGCAGAATCTGTAGTAGTTATTTGTGGGGTTTCTTTCAAAATCTCCTCTTACAAGTTGCTTCTATGTTTTTTGACTGAGCAGTTCTTGCACGTACTATGCTTTCATAGAATCATAGTATGGTTTGGGTTCGGAAGGATCTTAAGGACCACCTAGTTCCAACTCCCCAGCCACGGGCAGGGACACCGCCCACTACACCAGGTTGCTCAAAGCCCCATCCAGCATGACCTTGAACACTTGCAGGGATGCGGGGCATCCACAGCTACTCTGGGCAGCCTGTTCTGCTACCTCACCACCCTCATGGTGAAGAATTTCTTCCTTATATCTGACCTAAATCTACTCTCTTTCTGTTTAAAGCCATTACCCCTTGTCTGTTCACTACAGGCCCTTGTAGAAAGTCCCTCTCCAGCCTTCCTGTAGGTGCCCTTTAGGTACTGAAAGGCTGCTATAAGTTCTCTCCAGAGCCTTCTCTTCTGCGGGCTGAACAAACACAGCTCTCTCAGCCTGTCCTCACACCAGAGCTGTTCCAGCACTCTGATAATTTTTGTTGCCTCCTCTGGACCCCCCCCAACAGGTCCATGTCTTTCCTGTACTGAGGGCTCCAGAGCTGGATGCAGGACTCCAGGTGGGAATAGTATCTTCCATACTAACAAGAGTGGAAAGATAAAAATTTGAATCATTAATCTGGTCTTGGCATTCTGAGGAGCAGACCATGGAAAAATTTATCTTGATGTCAAAGAAGAAACTTATTGCAAAAGTTGAGAGGAAGGATGCAAAGCCGCCTCTGGGTCAGTGTGTCACTGCTGACAGATAAAAGCAAATACCATTCCTCCTGCATCTGCAACTGCTCTTCCCTCACTTCCACCCAGACTATCATACTGATATTTCATGCAAGACATCTCACAACCTGCCTCTCTCCTTCCACAAAAAAAAAAAAAAAAAGAAAGAAAGAAAAAACATCTCAGAGGCACTTTTTCCTACACTGAAGTAGCAAATTATTAATGCTACATATTACCTACAAGGTGGTGAGTATTCCTCCTGACATCAGACAATCACCTATTTTTGGAAAAACTTTGTGAATTGAAGATCTTTGATTAGCTGCTGCTCCTTATGACGGTAAAGAAGGACCTACACAAATACTTCTTTCCTGTTTCTTGTGTCAGTGTCTCCCTCCCACCAAGTGCTGGCAGCTCTGCTCTCCAGCTAGCTATTGACTCTGACCATGTTTCCAAAGCAACAAAATAGTCCTTCTCCAGGGCTGTTCTTGTTGCAGCAGTTGTCATTTATTCTACAGCAAGCCACGGCTATAAGTACTTGACTGCCTATCTCTGCTTTAGTAGGATTAATAGACTTACCATTAGCATGCTACCTATTTAGTGTACTGCCCACAGATTTAGTCAAGCTGCTAGGTACAAAAAAGGGACAAAAAATCTGAAGCTTCCATCCTGCTCCCTTTCATTACAGAACTTTTGAGTTGGCATCTAAACTAGTTAGTATTTTGTTCATGGCTACGCTTAGTGGGGAAAAGACAAAGTCCCCGTGAACAAATTTGAAGGTGTGTTGATAGGTCAGAAATTGTCTTATGCTGGAAAATCTGTTTTGGATGGAGAAGAGCACACACTGGTTTTCTTAGGGTCACAGTCAAGTGACAGCTGAATGCTTGATGCTTCCTGATGGAGGGGCTCATGATGTATGGTCGTAAGGAATGGTACTCACAGCAAAGTTCTGATGCTGATGTGGGTCTCCAAAAAAGCAGCTGCACAAAGGGGCACACCAGTAAGAAGAAAATGAAACTATCTGTTCATCTGATAGCAGTAGACTGACACAGCAAAAGAGTTGTCTCAAACTCCTTTTGGAAGCCAGCATCAGGGTAATCAACAAACATATAAAAGGAAGCTGTTTCTACAACAAGCAGCAAAGAGGCCCTTCAGATAAGCTCCAGCTGAGAGCAGAGACTACCTAAATAATGACCACAACACAGCTGCTGGCAAATTCTTCCTTGCTCTTCACTTGCTGCAAAAGTCACCGCTCCTCAATTCTCCCTACTCTCTTGTGAACTTTGGAGCCAGTCCTGACAGCAAGAGAAGTCAAGTTGTGCATAAGGGACCAAAAAGGAGGGACATGAGATGCAGTTTGAGCAGACAGGTAGACCCAGGTAATGTTCCTATGAAGTAGCGGAGTAACCAGTTCATCAGTGGCCATTTTGAAGAGTGTGAATACTGAATTATGTCCTTCTCATTACATTATTGAGATGAGATGCAAAGGAATTAACCAGAAAAACCTCTAATGGACTTACCTCACATGTCATAGCCTATGGTCTGAACTCACTCTATTATCTGTTAAAGAAAGATCAAGGTAGCAGCACCAAAACCAGCACCACCTCTAGAAATGAGAGATCATAAAAAGAGACTACAAC
Source organism: Columba livia (assembly GCF_036013475.1). NCBI lineage: Eukaryota > Metazoa > Chordata > Aves > Columbiformes > Columbidae > Columba > Columba livia. Next base: position 37,201,729 of record NC_088642.1, read on the forward strand.
TTCCTAAGGCAGACAGGATTTTCCCAGAAAAAGATTTTTCTTTGCCCAAAGTCAATCTGAGTCACAGTCTGACAGCTCTCTCCTCTGTTTCAGGATGTCTGATAGGAAATCCGGCACCTGGTTCAAGTGGCAGCTTTTGCAGGACCCAGGCTGCAGGACTATGCAAGGACACATCTGTTGATTCTAAAATTGATCATCAAACACAGGTTGCATGGGCAAATAAATTCTGGGCATGACCCAGGCTGCGGGTAAGAATGAATATGAGAACAATGCCTCCTAGACATTGTGATGAAGACCATGGTGGCACATTTTGTCCCTCCAGAACCCATGGAGGACCACAGTGGAGCAGACATCTACAATGAAGCCTGTGGAGGACCATAAAATGTAGTGGATGGTACTGTGAAGGAAGCCATGATTCTGTGGAGAGTCCAAAATGGAGCAGGCTCCTGGCAGGAGCTGTGGTCTGTGGAGAGGAGCTCACACAGGAGTAAGTTTTCCGGCAGGACCTGTGACCCTGTGGAAGGGTCCCATGCTGAAGCAGTTCTTGAAAACCTGCAGCGCTTGGGAAGGAATCACACTGGAGAAGTTAATGGAGGACTGACTGTCATGGGAAGGACCCCACACTGGAGCAGAGGAAGAGTGTGAGGAGGAAGAAGCGGCGGAGACAATGTGATGAGCTGACCACAACCCCCATTCCTGTCCTCCTGCACTGCTTTGGGGGAGGAGGTAGAGAAAGTGGGAGTCAAGTTGAGCCCAGGAAGAAGGGCAGGATGGGGGGAAAGTGGTTTTAGATTTGTTCGTATTTCTCATTATCCTGCTCTTTTTAATTAGCAATAAATCAAATTCATTTCCCCAAGTAGAGTGTGTTTTGCCTGTGATGGTAATTGGTGAGTAATCTCCCTGCCTTTATCTTGACCCACAAGCTTTTTGACATGTTTTTTCCTACCATCCTGTTGAGAAGGGGGAATGATATAGCAGCTGGATGAGCAGCTGGCAGCCAGCCAAGGTCAACTCGCCAAAGAATGTTACACTATTGATGGCTACTCATCAATTTTCCAGGCATTTCTATTAAGCCTGAAGTCTACACAAGTCTTGTCAGATCTGTATGTAGTGGTTTAGCTACTTTGCTACAGAACACAGAGACTCACAAGATTAATAAATAATACTACTTACAAATCTTCATGACATGCATGTAACTACCATTCTTCAGTGGAGACTTTTTATTTTTTAATGTTACCATTCTAGTTGTGGAGATCTTAATTTAGCCTTTATTTTCTTTGAAACTCAGGAAACATCAAAGGCTGGTGTGTCTGTGTGCTTATGCAAGTAAAAACCTATTTCAAATCATGTGCCCTCTCCAGTCCTACACATATGCAGAATTCCAATAAAGGTTTTCTTTTTTTTGGAGGCAAGGGATGGTTGTTAAAAATCTAAATGGAACTGTTCTTTTAATATCTCAAAGAATTAGTGGCATCTTGAAAAGTCAGTGATATTTTGAACCATCTCAGCAGGTTTGTCAAAGAAATTACAGCTGTGATGTTTTCAAACTACTGTCTCTCTTGTTTCAAAGCTCCCAATCCATATAAACCCCAGGAAAAGAATAAAATAAAAAGTGGAAGAAGACTTAGGAAGATGTACACGTATCAGGAGAAGTGAGCAAGCAGTACCACGCAAGTACTGTATGAAAATAAAACAACCTCATGTTAGCGTCACAAGATACCTGAACAATACAACATTCTTTCTACAACAATGCAAAACGACACTGTTGTACAGTTGTGGCACTTTTCTCTTGAAATATATTCTGTGTTACTCAGTTTCACATTGATAATTTGTTATGTAATCAGTCTCCAAGGCTACATTACAGTAAATCTAATTACTACCAGCCATTCCATAATTAACCAGAAATAGAGTTGCCCCAAAATTATCAGTGGAGCAGCATTATGATGTTGCTCTGCCTGGCCTGGTTAGCCAATTCTATGACAATATCATAGCATTTCTGGTAATTCTCCAGCAGTGATTTAGCCTCGACAAAGTGCTCCATTAATGGTGAGATATTACTTCTGGTGCTCAAAGTGTAGCCAGCTACAAAATGCTAAGCCACAACTCCTGTGGGAAAAAGAGAAATTGACATGGAGGACAGAAAGGACTGCCTCAGTAAAGCCAAGAGCCCAAGCCACCTAGTGATCACACCACAAGTAGCAGTAAGCGGACAGACACTGTACTAAATAAAGTCATTAACAAAGATGCCCTGCACAAGAAAGTCATACAGACCTCAAAAAGCAACTGGGAATCAAAAAAAATACGTAGCATTCTAGCTCCTTTCAACCACATGCTTGTTTTTCATAGGCACAGTCACACAAAACTAACTGCTCATCCTTCTGCTGATGTTTGGAGTAAAATCTAATTACTTTCTTTCATGGGGTAACTTGAACCATTTTTCAACAGCAGTCTATTTGTGAAGACTGAGGAAACTCCATCATTAGAGAGCACTTATTAGAAACAAAAGTATCAGAGAGAAAAACACACAAGTGAGTTTCTGCAGCATACGTTACGTTGGCAAATCAATGAAATCAAATGGCGAAAGAAGACATGACACATTCATTTTCTTGGTTGTACAATGCAGGCTGTATAATGATGATGAGTAGCTGCTCCTTAGCCAAAGTACATATGAATTAGTACATTTCAAAGCATGTCAGAATGGTTACGCAACAGTTACCTGCATCACAGCAGCTTTTCTGCCAGCTTTTTTTTGCTTGTAATGGAATGAAAACCCTACCCTTGAAAGAAAACACCATAGGCATTTTTAAACTCCTGAAACACATGTAGTGACATGTGAAGTTGTCTCCTTCCCTCCCCTGTGCTCAAACAGCTGTTAAAGTGACAATGTACCTCCATTTCCAGGTGTTCATGTTGGTAAGCATATACTCAGTACCATAATTTATTTTTTGATCTTCTGCCTCATTTTGCATACATAAGGTTAGGCCATGGCTAAGAGTCTCTGAAACTTCTGGCTGTGTTTGTGTTTTTCAAAAAGTTGAGGCTGATCTCTGTACCTGTAGAGACCATAAAACACATCAGTGGTCTGTATGGACACCAAAGGTGTCATCCCCGTTTTGAATGGTGTCGTATAGAGCTGATACCAACTTGGAGTTGGGAATCCAGGCAACTGAGTGTATTGGTACTTCTCCCTATACATGTCTGAAGGCTGAAATATTACACACATAAATTCAGGTTTCCATTTCAGGGATCAAAAACTTCAGTGAGTTACAGTCACTGCTGCAGGAAAAGCAAATCTGTTTTTCTTTCCTAGAGGTATCTTAAAACCAAGAATCAGGAACACCAGTATATAAGTCTGCTGACTCTAGAAATTAATTCTGAGCAAAGTCACGAATTGCCCATGCAGAACAGAGTCCAGTCCTGCTTAACAAGTCCTTTTGTTGTTGACTTGCCTTAGTATCAAGCCTAAGGCTGTGAAATAAGAGCAAGACCCAGAATTTCAGGTAACAGCTAAACCATCCCTTCTGATTTTATTAATTCAGTGAGTGCAAGTCACGTTCTGTCCCTACAGTTTGAAAACAGAAGAGCGATGCAATATCTCATTCAGATCAAGCTGCCACAGGCAATGCGTACTGCAGCCAACTCATTAGCAGCTTGAATAGTAATAGTAAAACAAGCTGTAACTGCAGTATTAGACTGCAGTATGATGGTATATACACCCATTGATCAGGTAGGTGACTTGATTTGAAGAGAAGATGTGGATACCTTTTCTTTTTCCTGTTGATAAATATGTAAGAATAAGTGGCTTTTTAGTTGAGCTAGTTTCTGGCTTAAAACACTTTGTTATTTTAAGCCAGAAACTAGCTCAACTAAAAAGCCACTTATAAAGACAGAAACAGACTTCCAAATGAAACCCCCCATAAATAGTAACATTTGGACATTTCTACTTTATTAATAAGATGCAATTGAGAACATTAATCGTCAGCTTTGGTTTATCTGCATTTTTTGGCAATTTCTACATTGCATTTTCAACGTTGCTGCTTTTCCACCCTTGACTTTTGACCACAATTCACCAAACTGTCTATGGAGAATCTGGATTGCTGAAGGTAAAGAGCAAATTATTCCATTAAAAAAAAAAAAGGAAATACAGTTTTATCCGGCTTCTTAAAATCAGATTTGCTTTTAAAACACAGATGCCACGGGTTCTTGATTAAATGAAGAACTTCTTCTGCTCCTGCTGGAGATATGTATTGCATCTTCTAAAACAAAACTAGACAAATGGTTTATTCACATTTTGCTACCACCTCTCTTCCCATACAGGTGAGGGAATGCTGCCATTCTATGCTGCTCTCAAGTCTCTTACCAACAACCACACAGTAAAAAAATTTAGTGTGTAACCTCTCCTCAGATATCATTGAAATAGTTTGAAAGCGACCACTGCTAGCTTTGAATTATATAAACAAAAATCTTAGAGCACCGCAAGAACTTGCATATAAATGCAGAGGCAGGCCTCCTTTACATGATGTGCCTTGACTATATTTGCAGCTGAAGGCACATATCCAGCTGAATTACGACCCCAGATGGAACAAACAACTAGAAGGACATTAGCTTATACCTTTGCTGTGAACTAGCTGCTAAATTCAGAAGAGCTAAGAAAAGCATACAATTTGATATCGAGTCTTACTAATTCTGCATAAAACTAAAACACACTGCACATCTGCAGTATTACAGACAGGACCCAGAGCTAGATCAGTTATTGTGTGACCCAAAGCAGATCTGCTATTATAAAAGCAATGAACATGGCTGGAACCTTGCCGAACAACACAATACTCACACCAACGCTAGATCTAAAAAGCTCTGTTCTAGCACAACCAAAAGTCAAGTTTGATCTGTAAATGCAGTCTGTGAAACAACACAGACAGATAACTGCAGTGGTTTCCAGCACGCCTCACAGCCCAGTTTCCTGCCTGTCTACTGTCAGTTATTGCACATCAAGGCTTGCCTTTTAAAAGGCACGGGTAAGAAGCCAAGTAATTCTTCACTGAGTGGGAACTTTACACTGAGTCTGTCTTTCCTCAGTAACATTTTTCTTACTGAAATCAGATCTCTTCTTTAAAAATGAAAAAAAAAAGTCATAAAAACATTGTACGAAAAAAGAATTACACTTGTATCATAGAGTGCATAAGAATTTTTCACATTAAAAAAAATTAAAAACTTAATTTCTACACCAATTCAATATTTTGAAGTTTTCATGGCACCTCCTGCTAAAGCCACCTATTGATCACTCATCTGAACTAGAAACTGAGTACCTAGATTTAAGATAGAAATGAAACTCAGAAATAAATTAATAGTACTCTTATGACTTAAAAGGTTAAAAAAGACATTTTTTTCATTCCACATTCATTTACATTTTTGTATGGGCAAAAATAGCAACTCTGGACAAAGGAGAGTATTCTTTTGGAAAGTAAAGCTAGTATACATGAAGAATCAAAACATGTTCATTCTAACTGATGGGAAGAGGAACAAAAAAAGAATAGCCCAAAGCAAATGGCTTTTCCACAGCAGAACAGTTGCTGTAAGTTGACAGCATTCCTTTTCACCCTACTTAAAGCTACAGATATGAAATTCTGGCACAGAACTGCAATTTGATGCAGGTTAACATTCTAGCACAATAGATAGTGCTGCTCTGAGAACTCGCAATCTTCCCTCCTGCAGAACATATAAAGGCACATCTTCCATTCTGTATGACAACATACCTTCCCTAAAATCTTATTCCTCGAAAAACATTATGGTCAAATTTCACTGATTGATCTGCGTTTGTCTCCAACATGCACTTAGTTATGACTTTAGGCAACCTTGATAGAATAGTTGACTTGGGTTGAATTTAACACCTTTGAAAAGGCTGGGTTTATGTATTAAAAGTTGGAATTAAAAACTTGACTGGACAAGGGCACAATCTGGTCTGAAGTCAATTTTATCCTAGCTTAGAGCAGGAATTTTGGACTAGACAACCTGCCAAGATTCTTTCCAATCTGGATGATTCTCTGATATACCTCTCTTCATATTCACAGACTTTTAAAATATAAACCAGGAATTGAATATTTTACCCATGTTCTTGCATGTACTTTAATTCAACATAGTTTTGCACTTAGGAAAGCTCGGTAACTTGAAAAAGCCACAGTGAAGTCTATAAAATAATGTAACACACAAATCAGGATTTGTCTACATGCTTCGTCAGTGAATTATTTCAAAATATTTACAGTGAATTCTCATTTTATTTCATTGCTTCCATTCTATACACTAAATTTGCAGTTGACAGTATTTGAAAATAAAACCAACTCCCAAGTTTCACTATACTTTCAATTTCAACACTTAAGCATTTAAAATACATGAAAGTTAGTTTAACAGCAAAGCAGACCTGCAAGTGATTTAAAGTCAGAACTTATGAATAGCAACACTTTTTCATTATTTTGCCATGAATGCTTTCCATGACAACTATTGTACAACGACTAATTATTAAAATGCACATCAATTTACAATATTCACAAAGACAGATTTGTCCTATGAAAGTGTAAAAAGGAAACAGCCTCTCATAATTTAAAAGCAACTCTCCACATGCTTGTTTTATTTGATAAACATCACCCCTCTTCACCACCATCAACTTTCGTGATATTTACTGATGAATCAAAGGACTAAGTTAGAATGATCAGAACTTATTTTCAGACTGGACGTATTGATTTACTATGGGAAGAGGACAAAAACGGCAGCTTGCTCGCACTTCAGACTTAATTCTGCTCCACAAAATATCTAATCCAGCAGAGACTTTACACGAAGGACAACTGTGCTAAATAGTAAGTAGATCATTGTGTGCACACCTCTCTGATCTAGCAAAAGATAAACTATAGAAACAGACAATTATTTTTTCTGCTTTCCATACACTTTGAACATTTATACTACATACATTTGTAAGATTATTCTACTCTTACACGAAGTAGCAGAGTAAAACTAAACCCTCAAGTTTTCAGTGGAAAGTCAACTAAAAATGGCACTTACACATGCACACATCAGTTTCTAATTTGCTTTATTCACACACTTTAGATACTGTAAGCCTTGCAAACAAACTGCAAGACCGCCAGAACGGCATTCTGTGCAACTTTTCCAAAATGCAAGTTTGTTGTGGTTGTTTTTTTTTTTTTTTTTTATACAAAGCAAGATTCCTCTTCATCGTCTTCTGCCACACTGCAGCAAAGTAAGAAGTCTTCTGCGTACCTGTAAATTATGACATTTATGTCTACTTAAGTTCCTTCCTTTTACAGTTTTTATTTTGCTTGCAGCTCCATTAGCAGTGAAGTTTAAAACATTTTTAAAAGATCAGTAAATGCATCAGTCTCCCACTTACAAGTTCTTACAACTTATGAAAAAAGATTCCTTTGAACTAGCTAGCAGTCCAAATGAAATATCAGATCTGATGTTTATAAAGCAGAGATACAAATTCATATCCATTCCTTAAGTCAGATAACTGGTAAGAGGAAAGGTAAATCCTCACTCCAACCACATCTGACATTTGATCCCCTTGTTTATAACTACACATTATATATTCAATTCATGTGTACAATTCTATATTTAAACAGTACATTTTTAATTACACTTAGGAATCTATATCCCCATTTTTTAAAACAAGTTCTTTTACAGTGTAAGGAGAATCCACAGAGTGGCTTCTTCAAACTTAATTTTCTAAGCTATTTTAAACAATAATTAGGTTAGTAAGTCAATCACGTCCACTGTGCTAAACCCACACCTGAACAGATTAAGAGACATTTTGAAGCAGCGTTGCATAAATAACTTTGGTAAGCTGTAAAACTGCCACATGCAAGGTATACTGTACAATAACAGCTCCAAATCCTTTATAAAAGCCTAGCATTCCCTCTTCTCGTTTTATAGTATTTATGCAGTCTCTCATTCCCTCATACTGAGTATTGATCGGAAGCACTTCATAGCCAAGGTCTGTGTTGTCAATTATTGTGCGTGTCCCTTGAATATGAAGGCGGTGTAAAACTGTCTCCAGTGGGTAAAGCATGACATCAGCACAAAGGCTAGCAGCAAAGCTAGCAATAAGTTCTGGAAAATATGCATCCAGCATACTCTGCACAGAGGTGGAGCTCTCAGTTGGAAGGTTGTGGGAATTATCCTTTTTCAGAACAAACAAAACAATCTTCTGCACGATGGAACTGATGACATAGTGAAGAACTCCATGAACAGCAGTTGGTAAAGTCAAGACCATCAGAGGAAGGAGACGCTTGCTATGGGGTACTCCCATGCCTACAACTCTGCCGATTCCTTCTTTCACACAGTCCAAGATGCCAGGATTATCTCGAATGATTTCGCTCTACAAGCACAACAGAATAGTTACAACTTGTTCTGCCCACTTCATAGCCATGCTGACATCCACTCTGACACTTTATCACTGCTGAACTTTATGAGAGAGTTAGATATTTGTATGCTATCCTGTCTACACAGCTACAGTGACATTCATTACTCTAAGACTCTTGATAGCATTCAATTGAACTTGCTTTTAAAAAATGAACACATCTTAAAGAGTCTTTATTTAATGTACAGTTACATATGTTACTACCAAAGAAATCCAACTTCCAGGCTACTGCTGAAAGTATCAGTCTACAAAACAGTCATGTACTGAAAATGCCTCCTTCTGGAGCAAAATGCCAGGCAGTGTTTAACTTAAAAGTCCTTTCCTTTAAGGACTTGAAAGTGCATAGTAAAGACTCCCATAACTAAAGTTGAGTTGAAAGACAATTTTAAATTTGAGTTTAATAGATTCAGCTCTGGACATTTCTATTCCATTATTTGCATCTAAAATAGCATTCTTCACCCATGCTGCAGCCCAGAAAAAAATACTTTTTTCCCTACATGAAAAAAAAAAATTAAGAGTCCTCTTAGTAGTTATTTACTCTGTTATATTCCACCTATAAGTGTAGGATTAAGCTAAAGACATTTTTTTCCCCTTCTAATGCTTTTGCTAATTCAGTGTTTTATCATCTCTGTTACATCCAAAATCCAAGATTTTGGAATTCTCCTTAATGCCCAAGTCTCTGAGTCCATGCTGGCTGTGTCCTGACCTCATGCCAGGATAAATCACTAGAACATTCCTCAGTACTCTTGGGAAAGACAAACACCCTCCAAAACCTTCATGGTTCATCTGTGCAGAGTATATACTAGTTCAAATTCTTTAAAATATACCATTGTTTCAGACTTTAAGTACAAGTTAAGCAACATAACCCCTACAGAATCCTCTTCTCCCTCCTATCACTGCAGTCACTGTGCTTCAGAACTGCCCTTGCTTTTGTCAAGCACGCCACCACATGGTCTAAAATGTTAAAACCAGAAATGCAACACATCAAAATTTCGACCATTTAGTTATTTTGCTGAAATACATTTACTTGGAGAAGTATGTGAAACTGATACTGTGAACAGTATGGTTTATCAGAATTAATACAATCAAAATCAATATAAAATTGTTAGTAACAAATCCCACAATCTTTAACTTCTATAGTTAGTTATTGGTCATTGTCCTCTTGCAGCAGAGGCATACAAAGTAAACTTGATAAGCCAAGTTGCCTCCCTGCACTGATTAATAGAGCATAAATAAAATCTTCTTAAATGCTATCATTACTTCTGCTGTGTTTCTAATAAGAAAGCTCATTATGATGTTTCCAGTAGCTGGAGAATACATTTCACACAGCATATATACCACTGTTCAGTACAACACTTGCACACAACTACACAAAACTAAGCCTAAAGCCCTCAGATCTCAGCGGAATTATTTTCATAAGCAATGCTCTAGATGATCATCTGCCTAAAAGACTGGGGGAGATGCTGTTTCGTCTTTTTGATTTTTTTCCTATTAAGCTGCTTTCTAGTGAAGAAACTTTATTACTTATTTTACAAACAGAAGATAGGCTCTAAATCATGTTCTCTTTTATAATCTATTGGTAACGATTTTCACATGTCCAACAGCACAGATAACAGCCTTTCAGACAAAAAACTACAAGCAGCAAGATGCCTGAATAGAATATTCCGGTCTGTGGCCTGCTATGAACTCAAGAAACATGAACAGTGTTCTACCAGTGTTTCTTGTTCCATGATTAGGGCTTGTTTGGGGTAAAGCGATTCCCCAAGACATTAAAGAGTTGCCTAAAACAGCTTCTCAGCATAAGACCAGTTAAATCTCCCCAAGGCTTCCACAAACTCAGAGGTCCACTCAGCCTGGATTTATGGAACATTATTTTCAAAATAATTCAACAGGAGAGAGGAAGAGGGTTCCTTAAATACAGAGTAACTTTACAGAATGTGAGTTTATTGTTAAGAGTCAATCTACACACCCCCATGCATAAACAGTTAATCTCACCTGTCCTGTTAGTCCACAATGTGGCCAGTTCAGACAGGATGGCCTTCCTATCATTTCCTTTAAGTTTGGATCCTCTGCACAGAGCAGAATCCTGTCCCTTAAAAGTACCTGCCTCTAAAGTACATGCTGAAACTGGAAACTAAAGGTCAGTCTTGTTTCCTGCTTCTCCACAGAAAAAGCACCATTTTGTAGACATACAGCAGTAGTTCAACTGTAGGTTTAAGCAGCTAGATCTCAATCAGCCTTCCCAGTACTTACAACCTGTCTATACTATGAATGAAAATTGTTATTTTGATGACTGAATGACATGAGAACACCACCCTCCACATAAGAGCTCACTTTACAATCAGAGTTTCATCAGTTGTACAAAGATACTATTATGTTAATTAAGAGCAACTCATTATACAGAGATAGCTGCAAGAATTACCCTGGACCACTTCTGCATAGCTAAACCCTTCCTCTGGAAGGAGATGAGACAACTCAGAGAAGGACAATCTGCAATACAGTGCTACGGGTTACTCTGTGCAGTCATAGTACAAGGTAAGCTGTATCTTAAGTTACAGATCCAGATATCTCTTTTCATGGATATGGAAGAACTAGATGAAAACTTAAAAGCAAAAAGCTGACTGAATCAAAGCAGTCCTGAAATAGTAGAGTTCAGCATTTTAGGAAAGCAAAGCTGAATTACTGGAAAAGCTTTATAGCTGTTATAGGGGAAGGGATCACCGCAATAACTTGTGTAGCAAGACTTTTAAAATGGTTACATGAGAAAAACTTCCCTTACGGCTTGTCTGCTAGAACACACAGATGTAACTAGTACTTATTTCATAGACAATGTATTCTGATCATCTATATTAACTGTCCTTTCTAATTCCAGACTTAGACTTCAGTTAGAACAACTAACACACCCTTCATAGTAAACACTATCTCAGTTAACAAGTCATGCGGCCTCAGGCAAAACAAATGCAACAACTGCAACATAAACCTGAATCCAAAGCTAAAGACTCACTTCTCCACATAACCACATCAATAAAGAAAATAAGTGTCTTTTGAAATGTTGTAAATGTATGTAAGTTACCTGTACAGTTTCAATCAGGCTTGCAGAATAAAAAGGCATTGCTATCACATGTGTTAAACTGTAGAAATTAACGAGACAAGAATTAAGGTCATGACAATACTACAATTTTAGCCAAATATGCACCTCAAAGTTGTAAACTTATTTACTGAGTCATGTCTGAGAAAAAATTAACAAACCGTAACTCCATTATTAAAATACACATCAACAAGTTGAGATAAACTTCAGTCGCAGGTTCTGATAAATTCTATTTCCATGTGACCGGACTGATTCAGGTCTCTCAGATATCGTATTTTAAATACTAAAAGAATTTAATATTTTAAATTAGTTATATTTCGTACAGACACAGGGATCTAGTAAGAGAAAATAACCTCTGAAAAGGGGTGTATGCAATCAGTTTGTACAAAAAAAATCAAAACTTGAAAATTATTATTAGCAGCCTGTCAAGTAATCACAGCTGCAGATTAATGTAATTTAGTAGTTTTATTAATGTTTAGATAATAAGACAAAGTAATAACACATGCTACACTTACCCTTTGAGTAGAAGGTGTCCGCCTATCTGCCTGAGGTTCCATTTATGTGATAGCTCCCTAAAATGAAAAGTATTTACCTTAATATGGATAAGAACACTTAAAGCTAACCCTTAAAGCCATTTTCAGGGAATATTGGATTATTTTAAAATCTCAGTAGTTTTCCTTTATCAACACATAGTTGTTCCTTTCCTGAAAACCTAAATCACATTCTGACACAGGCAAATTCAAATAAGTACAACAGGTCAGATTAGAAGCTGCACAGTAATTCTGTACAGACTTAAGTCTTTTGGCTTATGACCAACCTTTAGCATATCTTGGTAAAACAAAAGAAAATCTGTGTGTTTAACACAAAGGTGATTTAAAAAACAAACCCTTAAAGTAGTGTGTTGTAGTTACACACTTCAGAATAAAAACAGTAAATGTTAACTACACTCCACTTGACAGAAAATGTAATCCCGCCTAGCTCAAGATAACATTGAAATACCAAATTGTGTTCACCATACATTTGGCAAATGGCTATAAGGTAAAGATATTTCTGCCTGAAATGTTGGACACACTAGACCACACATTTTTACTAACAAACCATAAAGTGCTCAGCTTCAGTTCTTGCCCAAGAATTGCATTCACCCACTGCCTGTAGTTACAACAACTCTAATCCAAGAACGGAAACCCTTTACTCTTTCTGAAGAATTGTGTGTTACTAGTAGCTATCACTTTCCTAAATGCAGGGTGTCTCAAAAAGATGAACACAATTTCAAAGCACTGGTGATTTCAAACTGGGACGATCTCTTTGAAACACTGTGCATAGGTCAGTCACTAAAGATGAATGGAAGATCATTTACATTCACTTGTTTTGGACAATTGGATCACATCCAATGAGCCATAATTCTTAAAAGATGTGGAAAATGAAACCAGCCAAATGAATGTGTGAAAGCCTAACCTGTCAATCCAGTAAGCATAACTATTTCTGCAGTGGGAGAACAATTATGGAGTGAGTTTGTCTAGTACAGAACCACATTGAACTTACCACAGTAATGTTAACAATAATTTCTGGGCCATTCTCCTAAACCAGAGGATTTTTTATGCTATTATGATAGAGAATTGGAATTGACATCTCAGTTTTTGTGTTCTTTGGAGGTTGATAATGTACTTAAACAACCCTTTCAAGCAGATTTGCTGGCACTGCTGCTATAAGCAATAACCTTCACCTCCCTGGGAAGCCCAAACATGCACACTACCATTGAAAAGGGAGAGCATCCAGTAGAAAACCGCACTGGGTGTTGTATGTACCAGACAACCATTTTCGACAGAGCACTTCCCCAATTCAGTCCATTTTGTGACCATTCACATATTGTGCTGGCACAAGGACGGAGCTAACACTGAGGAGAGAATGACAAAGTACCACCAGAAAGGATTGTTCCTACTGCCAGCAGCAGCAGCTTACTTTTCAAACTACTCAACAATGGGCCCACAAGAAGAAAATCCTTGTTCACAATGGACAAAAAAATCAGAACTATGAAAAATACTATATCACATCTCACAAACGTAAACATCCTCTACAGCAGTGTTTAAATACAAGAACAAATCCCACTCAGAGGAAAGTATATGCCTGGGAATTTCAGTTATGTATAAGACAGAGCTGACCAAAAAGCTTAAATACACACTTCACACAATTTAGGTATGAAATGCTTTTGCTAATGCTTTTGATGAATGCCAGAATCTACAAACACTTATTTTTATTAATATGCCCTGCATGCATCAAAATAGTGGTTTGATTAATCCTGTCTGTACTACTTAGGTTTAAATCCAGGTCCATTTCCACGTCCTGTCCACACATTAAAAATGGGCACTTGTCTCTTCTGAAAGTTAACACTATTCTCAAGTCCACTTGTCCATTCAAACTTAACTAGCCTTAAACCCAGCTACTTGCCTGTCTCCCTAATATACTTTTCAAAACAGGTCTTCACTGTTTTACTGTCTTCAATGTATGCCCTGCAACTGCTAAGTATATTTTCCCAACTTTCAATTATCACACAGTCTCCTTTCACTTCAGTAAAAGTTTCAGTTACTTTATATAACAAACTCTCTCACACAACCTGCTTACTTTTAAAATAGCTGTAACAAAACTGACAATACATATTATTACAGCTGTCAACCCTTACTGTTAGCTCTGGATCATTACAAAATGAAAAACTGGTCTTCAGACAAAAATTCTTTACCAGACTTGTATTTCAAAGCAGAAAGCCATAAAAATGTTTCACCATAATCTGGAGTTATAGTTCAGCATAAAAAGTAGGCAGAGTCATAAATCAAAATAAAAAAATATTACTAAACTACTATAGCCAAAGATGGACACAGTATAATAGAGTGGTGAACATCTCTTTAAATGAAGTCACTCATTTTAAGTGGTATCCCTTTATTATGAGAAAGCAAACTGACAGCCACACGGACTCTTATTTACCATGTCTTCTAATTTATTAATGTCAGTCATCCTGCTCTCTTACCTAGCCAAAACAGTGAAGATGTTCAGCAAGATGTCCGTGCTGGCTCATTAGACATATAAGTTTTCTGTATTTAAATCCATGAAACTAGGACTTTCTACTTTAGACACGATATTTGCTAGTAACACACAATACAAACTAAAACGCAAAAATAAAATAATAAATTCTTTTATTACAGTGGAATTATACTGAAGATCAACTTGCTACATTATTTCTATTCTCAAGCCAGCAGGCAGACATACCAAACATACGGAGCTCCCAGAAAGAGTCTCTAGTTTTTTATTAATTACAAACTTGTCTCTGCCACAAGAACCACACTGTGCTGAAAATATCTATTCAATGTCTGACTGTTCTAATCAAGTACAATGTTTCTATCAGATTTCTATTTCTAACACTTTCAATGTAAGTCAACAACTGATGATCAATTTGTTAGAAGTAGGAAGAAACAATGCAATACCTTGGCAAAGGTGTAAATTCACTCATGATGCCTTCTGTTCCCAGGGTGATGCCCTGAACGATGAAAGTGCTGCCCATTCCTTTCCAGAGAGCTCTTGGACCCTGTATTTTGAAATATACAACATATTTTGACTCACGTAATGCAAAACTCTTCTCATCTTACCGATTTTTATAAAATCTCAGCAAATTCAGACCACACAGGGCTACCATTCAATCATTAAACTTCACTATCATCAAATTCAGGGGACAACTAGCTTTTTGACTCTGAAGCAACTTCAGTTTTTCAAGAATTTTGAACAGTTGCCTGCAATTTTGGAGGCATATCTCTCACTGTTAATACTCTGCACTATAAACTTTAACACCATTCTCTACAGACAAAATGAGCCTGAGATGTTAAAACATATCCGTAAGACATCCAGAAAGTCTTTTTTTATTGCCTTCAGACCTGAGTTTCAGGATTGCCTTCCCAAGCATAATAGGAAATTCATGCAGTACTATCTTTGGAAGCAATTTGGATAATCTCTTTATCCACATAATTTTTTCATTAGGTTTCTAAAAAATACTTTATTTTCAGGAACCTTTTTTTTTCTAACATCTGCTAATCTTCCCCATAAAATGCTATACTACTAAAAAATAAATAGTTTACAATGATCTTCTTGAAACATTTCTGCAATCATAAAAATAAAATCTTGCAATGGCCATGTTTATAACAAGTTACATAAAGTGTTAAGATGTCAAGGTACATACATGCTATAGTAACCTTCACTGCTCAGATACAGCCTGACACCAAATACTGACCTGTGTCTTATTGATGCTGTACATAATATTGACAATAGTAAATGGAGTGAGATGATAATTCCGAGCATGGTAATTAACCTGTTAAAAATACAAATAATGGCTGTTGTATAAAAACATTTGAAGACATTACAACCCTAAAGTAAAAAACACTTCAAAAACAAGGACTTTTATCTCTGTAAAGGTCAGCTAAAATGATCAAAATATGAATAAATTCTCACTGAAATGTAGGGAAACAGGCAGAAGTTTTAAGTATTTTTATGCTGAAAATGTAAACACTAAAGCAAAAATAAACCAGAAAACACTGGAAACAAAGCATCCTGCTTGTAAATGGGGATCTGGAAGTTGCTCTTCAGACTTTGAAACACTTACTTGCTGTAATTAATTTTCCACTGCCTGAATGAAATTAATAAGTTCAAGAAAAGTCGAAGTTCAGAATGAAAAACATTTATGCTACAAATGAAAAAACCAAACACAGCAGCATCTCCCTACGACTTGCATAGCTTCCTTGTATTTTACAGACTACGAAAACACAGAAATCTCATAGTACACAGAAGCTCAGAGTGGAAAATGTAATATAAAAGACATACCTGACACTGACGACGTAGAACAATGCAAGGATGTGCCAACACATTTTCTGTAAATAGGCTTTAAAAGAAAAGTGTATTTAAAGCATAGGAAGCCATCATAAATTTACTAGAAAAGGCATGTTTTTTTCTCTAACATTAGACCAGTATTTGGAAAAACTACGTATTAACTAGTAAACTAATGAGACATTTTGCATGGCTACCTGATAGCCTGGCCAATACTATAAAGGAAAGATTATTAAAAAACACCTGACACATACATCCACTGTGAAAAAGCCCACATACACAGATACACAGTGTGTATGTATTTTTATAGGCAAAACAATGTACCCAATTTCTTAAACTCCCCCTCTGCAAAATATGAGGGAACAAAACAAGCCAGAGCCAGAATTATGGAAGGATTAGTTTCCAGTCTCATGTTAATTCCACGTATCACACTATTAATCAAGATTCCATTTAGCATGGCCAGAGGATTGGTACAAACAGCTGATACTTTTTTTCCAGAAAATACTACTGTCCAAAACCAACTCGCTCTTGACCTCCAGAAACGGTATTTGAATCAAACCTTCACAGGTAAGTTCTCCCAGTTCTAAAGTTGGATTTACGGTCACAGCCATGCAGAGAAACTTTTCATTTAATCTCAAAGTGCCTGAGTAATCAGAGTACTCACCTGCATGTGGTTCAAACTCAGGATATGGATTAGAAAAGCAAAACCTCCAAGCTTTGCCTAAGCATCCCAAGTAACAGTTTTGACCACCAATGCACAGGACTGTCTGGGGTAGATCTCTTATGGGGATTTTATTCTGGATAAATAAGTACTTATTCGCACAGAAAAGTACTGAGCCTGCAGTTTCATAACTATCAAGCTAATTAGCAGTTTGCTACTACCAAAACAGGTGAAACTTTCCCTGTATTCCAGCTGCTATCTACAATGCCCTCCTGGTAGCCAACTCAACTAACCTCACAAAAGCTAACTTTTTCGTATGTGTTTTCTACAAGACTTCTGATTTGCACCATGTGCATCTGACAAGAGAAGGTGGTACAAACGCCAAAGCAGGGAGAACAGCAATGACACAATGTTGATCAGGTCGCTTTCCCAATCCACAGGCTCATTTTAGTCCTGGGGGCCATGGTGCTCAGAATGTGGAGAACTTTGTCATGCTTGGTTAAATCAAAGTATGTATTAATAGTTCAAAAGGACAACTGAGCTATGCTAACATCTCTCTGCTCCTCAAGCAGATCAATGTCTTCCTGCCTTATGGCTCCACTTTTTTGCTGTAACTCTCTTGAGCTCATTCAGCTTGATATGGCTGAGAGAAATCAAACAATTCCTCACAGCCTGAGGGGCGGAGGGAGGGATGGGGAGAGGGCAAGGAAAAAGTAGTTGTTCTCCTTCCCCCATCAACTCTATTTCAGCTGAACAGCCTAAGGGTTCTGAATAATCAAGCTGAGCCACTGCAAGGGCAGCAGTGGGAGAAGAGGGACAGGCAGTTTAATGAGATGCGATGATCTAATTCAGCAAACTCATTACTTGCAAAAAATGTTCATTTCTAGTACTTCTTTACCCCTTTCCTCTACGGTTCAGTTAGCTGGTGTCTGCTGGCTTTCACAGCTAGTCAGCTCCCAGGTAAATCAACCTAACTGAAACAGAAAAAAAACCTCCAGCCCTTTCATTGATTTTGTCTTCTGTTTTAGTGAGTTAAAAGTAGTTTTGATGAGCATCAAGTGTGATAACAATGGAGTAGGGATCAGGATAGGCTGGTGGTCAATTAAAAGGTCCTCTTTTTTAAGTAGAAGTACACTAAAGAACCTCAATGAACAGAACTCCCCATGTTGGTCTGTCTGGGTAAGTGACACAAGCACTCCCATGTTCTGAAGACAGAAGCACTTTTCCCTGAAAAGTCTCACATTTAGGTCAACAGAGAGTAAACTTTTTTTAGTCCTAGACAAAAACCCTAATTCCCACCCTTTCACAAGTTGCATTGGTATGTTGGCCAAGAAAAACCTAATCAGGTGAGTGTGATTCGGCAGGCATCCTACAAAAAAATCCTAAACTTATCACGATCCTTACACAGGACAATTCAAGATTTAACATGCTCAGTAATATTTTCAAAGCCACCACTTTCTCAAAAATGCTATCAGCAAACAGTGTTGCCATAACAAAGAATAAAATGCCTATTGGGCCACCTGGCTGGATAAATATTACTATTCAAGTATATTATCAAAGTATCCTGGAAGACATTTTCACCTTTTTAGGAAACAATTGCATTACTTAAAAATATTAAAACTGGCAAACTTGAAAACAGTTTTCTGGTGTTATTTTAAGACTGGTCTGGTAGGATACACGTATCCTGAGCATATTGTACATAAAACTGTTTCCTATATTCAATGCTAATTAAGTAACACTTCAATTAAAGAGAACAGAAAGATACATGGATTTCAGGTAGTACGTTTCTAAAGGCGTTTCTACTGCATAAACCCACTGGCATAAAAACACAATACAAAAGTTTATATAGGGATCGTAAGACAATTATAGTCTTACCACTTCATTATAACTGAGAGTTATCCCGCAACTCTTACCTTGCAAGGCCAATACCAAAGCCTGCAAATCTGTTCAACTGCTCTGAAAAAAAAAACGAAAACAGATCATACAGCAGTAATAATCACAAAGTGGGAGAAAATGCCACACAGATGACCTGAAAACCTAATTTTATGCTGCGCTTGCTTCAGAAAATTACAGGCACTAAACCACAACATTTATCAGCAAGAGAGGATATAAAAAAATTATTCCCCCAGGAATGTTTGCACTTTGGACTGCTTTTGAGTTTGTACATACTTTTATAAATAAAATTATTCTTGTTTTAAAACAGCTACAGGGAAAAAAAAAAAAGAGACAAGGTGAACAGCAAAACAGAAAATATTTTAATACCTCAAAAATCTAGCTGAAACCAACCACTGAAAGAGTTAACATGCATGCCAGCATACAATGATTTTGAAACATAAATTCAGGTATCTGGGGTGAAATTAACTTTAAGAACATAAACAGTAAAAAGAAAGAAACTTTGGGAAAAGTAACACAAAATCCCACTGATGGTGTAACAAACATCAACATGATGCGATTCTGTCAGTTGCTTCTCTCTTTTGCAAAAACCTAGTTACTACAGAAAATGTTAAAACTGCAACAAGAGTGATGTGCTCAATTCTCTGTTGTCTGCAACCAGACAGGCATTTACACATTGGGAATTATCAGCAGATACTTAAAGAAGAGTATCCGAACTGTAAAGGCAACTGATAACTAATGCTCAGCCCTACAATGTACAGCGTGCTGGCAAGTTGTAAGCATGGGCAATGCCAGTAACTTTAGTGAAGTTCCACATAGACATGACAGGCCTCCTAACAGACATGACAAGACTTTCCACCTGCAGAAGTTGGACTCGGTGACACAGCAACTCTTTATCAGTCCTCCAAAATGCAGAATCAACATACCTTCCATGAATAGACAGCAGAGGGGGGGCAGGGGAAAAAAAAAAAGAAAAGCAGCTGCAGCCCAAGTATCTAAGAATACTTCAGTAGTTAAGCTCTAGAGTAGTGCTTGTATGGAAGAAAGTCCAGCTAAGGGCTGTACTCATTATAAGACCTGAATAAAAACACCGCACTACAGGTTAAAAAAAAGAAGACTCACTCATTCATGCAATTCAATTTCAAACAAATTACTCCTTCATAAAATTTTGATACTCAAGTGTATATAAACTGCTCCAGAATGTGCTTTTAATTAAAGGAGACAATGTTAAGTAGCTTAGATTTAGCAAATTTCTCTTAATTTACCTCAATTTCACAGAGACGTAAAATGATATTATACTTTTGAGGGTTTCTGCTCTGGTTCCCAACAAATACTAGAAAAGACATGGACAGGGTTGCTTCCTCAAATTCTACCAGTCCCACAGTTCCTCACTATCATGCAGGGAGGGAGCTTTTACTTCAGCAGTTTATACCATAACCCTTGTACTTTTTCAACAAAGCAATAAAGTGGACAGAAGACACAAAGCCTGAAACACCGACTAAATAACAAAACACTGACTAACCAACAAAATATACTGTAAGACCCAAGGTACTTCCTGCCCTTACAGAACATGAAGTGTTTATGCAGGACACCGTTTACATGGGCAATGGGGAGCTGACCACATGCTGCGTAACTAGAAGCTGCAGGCTGCTTTTGGCATTCTCAATCATATTTGCATTTCACTACGTGGTGCCAACACAGCGAAGCGGTCGCTGGAGTGCAACAGGCGATGCAGCAGGTTCTCCTTCGCCTAAAGGACTTTTTCCCGGCGCTTCAGCACCGCCAGCGAGCGGCTGCAATGCGCGCCCGGGCCCGGCGCGTTGGAGGTCAGCGCCACAACCCCGGGCGGCGCTCGAACGGGCGCGGCCAGGCCGCGGCACGGCCCATCGCCGCCGCCTGCTCGCCCTTGCCCGCCCCGGCGGGTCACCCGTTAACGGGCGGCCGCGAGCCAGAAACAAGCGAAGGACAGGCGGAACGGTGAGAAGCCAGCTGCCCCGTCGGGCCGAGCCCTCCCTTACCGGCGCCGGGGCCGCCCGCCCCAAGGTTGGGCTCCTCGTTGAGGCTGGCGCCCCCCAGGGGGGTCCCCGCCCCATACGGCGGTGTCTTCTCCCCCCAGTGCAGGTTGCGGCTGCCGGGAATGTCGGGCGGGCTGGTTACCCAGTGGCCCAGCTCTGAGGCGCTGCCGAAGGGCCTGGCGCCGGGGCCCGGCTCCTCCCGGCCGCCCCCGCGGTAGCCCAGGCCGTCGAAGCCCTCGGGGCGCCGCGGGTGCATGGCGGGAGGCGGGCGGGGAGGGCGGGAAAGGGCCGCGCACAGCCCGGCACCGGCGGCAGCGAAGCTCGCGCACAACCGCCCCGACCGCCACTTCCGGCCGTGAAGGTGCGGGCCGCGCCCTGCTGAAGCCAAGGGCGAGGCCACGTGATCGGGAAGAAGGTGGGGCGGCGGCCGGCTGGACCAATAGCGTCCCTTCTCCTACCCGATACGGGGCGGAGGGCGGTGGGTACTGCGTGCTGGGCTCAGCGGGGAGGGCGCGGCCCTGGGTCGGCAGCGGCGGGCGGGCCAGGGCGCCCCCTGCCTTTCCGGCGGGCCGTCCTGGGCGACCGGCGTCTGCTCGAGGAGGGGAGCAGGGCTGGTGCGTGTCCCTCGTCCGGGTCGACGTTTTCCGAGGGCTAAAGGGAGCCCTGGCACTACCGCGGCATGCTGGGGATACCTCGGCCAGCATAGCTCCCAGCCTTTTTCCCTGGTGACCTCCCACCGCAGCCACAATCAGTGAGACCCAAGTGCAGGGGCTGCCGGGCTCCCTGAGCACAAACTGCATGGTGGACCTGGGATCTGGGGCTGTGGATTGTATTGACAGTGCTTGCAGGCCTGGGCGACCGCCCCAGGGGAGACAGGGCTTGAGCCAGGGCCAGAGAGCAGTGTCTGCCTGGCCTGACCCCCCCGGCTCCCCTTCCCTGTGCTTCCCCTCCTCTTGTTTAATCTCCTCTGTAAAATGCTGTTTGTGCCCAGAAGTGGGCACAATCACCAGTGGGACTGTAGGTATTTCTGCTTTGACAGCCAGAGAGGTTTCTGAGGTGAGGCAGCCTGTGTCTGGCACCAGCCGAACACCGTACCTGTGGGCTTGGTGCTATCTCAGCTCCTGCTCCTGGAAGCCTGACAAGGTCTCCCACAACTAGGTCTTGGTCTGACTCACAGCTTTTCCTTTTTTTATACACAAGGTTAAGCCAGCATTAGTTTCTTCAAGTCTAAATATAGCAGGAATCAACCTTTTTGCTTTCCCACATAGCCCTGTGTACCTCCTCACTGTTTGCTTGGGGATGGTTTCTTCTTCTGCCCTTAAATGCATTGAGGTCAATAAATATTGAAATAAATGTATTTAAGGATATGTGGTGATCTGATCATGCAGCCTTACACGTGAAGGAAGTGACTCTGCTTCTTATAGGAATGATGGATTTGAGACACTGCTGCCCATTAAAGAGCAGAATTATTATCAGTAACACAGCCTGTAGTAGGAAGGTGAAAGCATGAACACTGAAAACATTTTACACATGAAAATAACGGTAAAACATAACTGTATGTTTGTTTATTACACACTTTTAGTCCCCTGTAAAGCTGTGGAAATCATAGAATCATAGAGTATTTTGTGTTAGAAGGAGCCTTTAAAGGTTACCTAGTCAAACCCCCTGCCATGAGTGGGGACATCTTCAGCTAGATCAGTTTGCTCAGAGACCTGTCCAGCCTGGTCTTGAATGTTTCCAGGGATGGGGCATCTACTAATTCACCTGGCATCCTGTTCCCTCATGGTGAAGAATTTCCTCCTCATGTCTAGCCTGAATCTCCCCTCATTTATTTTAAAACGGTCACCCCTTGTCCTGTCACTGCAGGCCCTGCTGAAAAGTCTATCCCCGTCTTTCTTATAGGCCCCTTTTAAGGACTGAAAGGCCACAATACATTCTCCCCAGAGCCTTCTCTTCTCCAGGCTAAACAACCCCAACTCTCTCAGCCTGTCCTCACAGCAGAGCTGTTCCAGCCCTCTGATCGTTTTTGTCACGTTCTCTGCACCCTCCTCCAACAGGTCCATGTCTTTCCTGTACTGAAGACCCCAGAGCTGGATGCAGGACTCACCGGAGCAAGGGGGGAGAGTCACCTCTGTCCACCTGCCGATGCACATTGTCAGTTCATGTCCAGCTTTTCATCCATCAGTACACCCAAGTCCTTCTCAGCAGGGCTGCTCTCAATCCCTTCATCCCCCAGCCTGTATTGATACTGGGGTTTGCCCTGACCCAGGTGCAGGACCTTGGACTTGAGCTTGTTGAAGGGCATGAGGTTCTCATGGCCCACTTCTGGAGCTTGCCCAGGTCCCTCTGGATGCTATCCCATCCCTCAGGTTTTGTCAGCTGCACCACTCAGCTTGCTGTCATCCAGAAACTTGCTGAGCATGCACTAGATCCCACTGTCTTTGTCATTGCTATAGATGTTAAACAGCACTGATGAAGATATTAAACAGTACTGTTCAACAGAAATGCAAGTGTGCGATCTATGCCTTCTATACAGAATCCCCAGAGCATTCCCTGGTGTTTGCCTGTTCATACTCCCATGACACAGAACTTACTTGCAAATAGTTCAGCAGTAGTTTGGGCTGATAAATTTTGTTTGAAAGAAAAAAAGAAAGTAAAGAGAACAATTCAGAGACTTGATTTTGTAGTAAGAATGAACTGGCAGCAGCAGGCTAAGTGCATTGAGTACTAATTACGGTAAGACACAGAGCTTCTGTGCTAATGATCCTGTAAATTAAATCCCCGTGTGACCTAATATAGGGCCAGGCGTACAGTTCTGTGCTTGTTTGCTGCCCTCTCTTGGCAGCACGACCAGCCTTCAGGAGAGAAAACAGCATGAAGGCTGTCGAGAGAAAGCAGCAAACCACAATTTCTCAGAGAATAGAGGAGAAGAAGTGTTATTCCAAAAAAAAATGCAATTTTGTTCCACATTGGAAAAATAAGCCAGATATACTGTCTTTTCTAAAACAAGGCTCATTGACTTACTTTAGCTTTTTCTTTTTTTAAAAAACTACTTTTGCAACCACAACATGGCAGCCAAACTTTTAAAGAAATTATTGCTTAAAAAGCTGGATTTAGAAAACTGCACAACCACTTCAAGAAGGTGTGACTTCTGGTTATGACATACAGTGCTGTTTTGGGACAACTTGCAAACAGTCCTGTTAAGAAAGTTTCTTTTCTGTAGATTTCCTGAAGCAGAGACTCAGGCATGGCTTCCAGAAATTCTTCTTAAATAAATAATTAATTTGCAAGGTCCAACGTAGAGTAGCTTGAGCTGGATGCCTCGGGTAGAGGGACCTTGAGTAAGGAAAACCTTCAGCGATTACACCCCTAACATCAAAGCTTCCCACATGTTGTGTAGCAATTTGAGCCAATTGTAAAACTAGAGTCTGGGATCTCCCAGTTCTTTATTAGATCTCTTCATTTTCATCAGGTAGGTCGTTTCTCTGTGGGTAGTTTTTTGTCTTTTTACCACCAGACTAGACATCAATCAAACTCCTGACATTCAGTTGCCATTTTGCACCTGCAGCTGGGGAGAAAAGTAAGTCCTTGGCAATTACTGAAACATTCTTCTGTTTCTTGTCTTCTTTTATATGCGCCGTTTCATTCCTTTACTTATCTCTAGGGATGTATCTCCTGTTGATCAAAAGCTCCTTTATTGTCTTCCTTTAACAGTCTCTGGGGCCTTTTTTGCTTAATGAGACAGAAAGTTCAGAAGTTTACAGCGAACTGAATTACTTGTGCTAAGAAGTTCTATATAAGCAATTTCTAACCAAGTTCTCTAAGAAGCAGTATATCAAATAATTAAATAAGCTGAGGCAGTCTGTTCCCTGGCAGCACTGCGTACATCCTTTTAGCTGGTCTCCCTGCTGAGCTATGGCACAAGCCTGCTCCTTTTCTCCCTGTGCTGTGTGTCTGTGCCCTCATGAATTTGTTTGTGCCTGCCCATGTGTGTCTCTTGTGTGTCTGCATAGCACGCTTCTTGCATGCTGTCCTCCAGGAGGTTATAATCTGCTCCTGGGCTTGCCAGAGTTGCATTAATGGCTTTTGAAGAAGTAACTGGGTAACTCATTTCCACTGAATCATAATGCCTGATGTAATGCTGATACCTAAAATAACTTTAACATAGATTATTGCAAAGCACAGTTGACAGCCTGACTAGGCTTCCAAGGATCTGTCTCCACAGAACTAGATTGGTGCCATGGTCTGTTTGGATCTCTCAAATTTACAGCACAATATACTCTGCAAATGCAACTCATTAGGAAAGAGAACAAACATGACAAACAAGGGCTCAATCCCCTTTATACAGACTATCATATGAATTGACTAATTCATCACTTAAGTCATAAAGTTTCTCACTTGCAAGTTCTCTAACTCATAACTCGCAAGTCACGACTTGTAACTTATGTACCTATGAACAAAATATTTGCCTAGGTGATGGTGAGAGTACTTGTTCTTCCTCCTCCGTCATGGTGTGGGCATCCCCTGTATCACACCAGGAAGCACAAAAGCCTCAGCAGTCCCGCTGCTGTTGGATCTGCTTCAGAAGCCTTTTTGGCAAGCTGATGTTTTTACACCTTCCAGCTTGGGAGTTCAGTCTATATCATCTCCATGACCCTGCAGATTCTGCAGAAACCACCTCATAATCGATATGCAAACATGATGGGCATAGGAGATAGCAAGCTACAGGCCTTTTAGCTCTTTTTAGCCATGTGTCCTACCATCTGTTGCTCTTTCTTTGACCTAGTGGTGCTGCCCCCAGGACACATTAGGCCTTAGCATGAGCTGGGTTTGTCAAAAATCTGAGCAGGATTTGCATGAACAGTCACAACTGGGAGCCCTTTTTCAGGAAGAAACATGATATGCTCCCATGGACACATGGATTGTCTTGAAAAAGAAACTCTAGGTGTCCACACTCATAGCACAGTCAAGGCAGTCATGGCTGTAGGACTATTGAGGAATGTTGTATCAAAGGGCAGCTTAAAAGGGAACAGTTGTGAAGCAGAGATAGTCACAAAGATAGGACCAATGAAACAAGAGGAAGCCAAGAGCTCATGACGCCAGCATCTCTCCAGAAAGCCAGAGGTTTCTCTGCATCATGAGAGCACTGCATCCAGAGAAGTGAACAGATCATAATCACATAGCAAAGGCTGCAGAAAAAGGAGACCAAGAAGCAAGGACAGTGATCGTTATTTTAGAAGAGACAATGATCAAAGCAAGTATCTGCAGTTTTCTGCTTTTTGCATAATGCCTGAAAGATTGTCAGAGATGGCTATGAATCCTAAAATGAGTGGAGAGCTCAATCTAATGTTCATGATCCAAGGCAAGCTACTGCTCCAGAATACAGGATACAGTCCTTTACCCACAGGACAGGTCAGCAGAGCCGGAGGGACCCTGTGGGAGACACTACTAGTATTACAAAAGATGCAGGTTAAGAAGTTGATCGAGGTGTCAAGGTCTCCTTTTGGAGAGACTGAAAGAATGAGAAGAGAAAGGCCTGGAGGAAAAAGGAAGTACAAAACTTGCCACATGGAGAGCACAGTTGGGAAGCACACAAATCTAGAGAGACAAAATGACCCCTAGAAAACTTTATCAAAATTCAGTGACTGCTACGCAAATGAAAACAGTCTTTTTAGACAATCCAGAAAGGAGTCAGGCAGTGTAAGAAAATAGGAGTGAGGAGTCCGAGTGCAGAGAGAGTCTGAGAAGGAAAGTTGACAGGCCTCCCAAAGAGCAAAAGCAAAACAGAAACACTGGACACATCACATGAGTAGCCAGCCTGTGCTTCTCCAACAGTGATTACAGTCAACAGTGATCCTGAGGACCCACAAAAGATGGAATGTGGCAGCAGCATTACTCGGACAGGTACAGCTCAGATAGGTGAAAAGGAAAATGAGTCTCCATCTTTCCTTTTTCCAGGAATGACAGGGTGTAAACATGTTTATAGAGGCAACAAGGAAACTTGCTGCAGAGGAGCAGCCAAAAATTTTAGTATTGTTACCAGAAGAAGGGACTAAGATGGTGACATTAGAAATGCTGATGTCAAGTTTTGAGAGACCGCATCTGACATAGAGGTTACCAGAAGTAACACCCCTCACACAGAACTTCTAACTAACCTTGATTGAAGAGCATGTGCATAATCCCTCCTGCTTTTCCCAGGACATCTTTCCTAGAAAATCCGGAGAGACCACTATTGACAACAAGTCTGTCAAAGAGGTTTGTCAACTAATGCCGGTGGTTTGATTCACCAGGAAAAATAATGTGGCATGTTTTACACCCAACACTTCTAAAAAGCAAAGAGATTATTGCTAGCAACTAACTTTTAAGATTTCTCGGAAGAATGCTTGAAATTTGGAGTTTCATAAAGCCATCCTATATTGACATTATATGTGAAATATATCCACAGAATACTTCAAAATTGTGTTTAAAATAAAAATAAATTAAAAAGCAATAAGAAAATGTGTCACTTGCTCTTCTTGAAATGTATTTTTCTTCTACCTCCACTTATAAAGGGAACAACTGTTCAGAGAGTCAAAACTGACTCTTCCTGAGAGAGATGTGGGAGCATGGGCTGCAGCACTGACTCTGCTTGTCAGAGAAGCACACCTGTTTCCAACTGCACAAGTGTGACCTTGGCAGCATTTCCCTCTGTATAACCTGGGGATGGATTTGCTGTTGGCTTTAATAGGGCACTAACTAGTGATTCCATAATTTGGGATCTTAACCCCTTGCTCTTGTTTTGCATCCCGTTGCAATTCAGGATGAACACATGGGTGCCTGAGCACTGGAAAGAGGCTCACACGCAGCCAAAGTCTGCAGAGGAGAGAACAGCAAACTAGACTCCATGGGACTGACTTCCCTAGCATCCTTCATCATGTCTAAAGAGCTCTTTCCCTCCAACCACTCATCTGTGATCATGCTCTCACAAGAAAATCTGTGGTTTGCCTCAGTGTTTCACTAGGTGCATACGTAAACCCTGAGGCAGGAGTCAGCTGAACAGGGCCAGAAAAAAGGAGCTGGGGGTTTTCAGCAGCTGCTGACTGTCTCGACTTAGATCTGTGTCATCATGCGATATGAATTCAAGCAGTGTCTGCAGAAATGCATGCACAAATACAGAGAGGAATCAATGCATTTACACAGTGGTAGGTATCTCTTCTTGACAATTCTGGCACCATATTTGCTGAACAGCAGCATTACTATGTGACACGCATATGTAATATGCTATAGCATTACATGCCTGTATATTAATGGTGCGTCTGTCAAATGGGGACACAGCTGCTGGGGTTTGCACTGGTCACACAAACCGTAGACTCCTTCCCAAATAATTCTGTTGGCAGTTACTTCAGCTTTACCCTATTTGATTTGCACATAACTGAAACTGACAGCTGATCCAGCAATAAATCAGCTCCCAGAGCCTGGGAGGTGTTGGGAACCAGGCTTCAGATCTAGTCATTCTGGTTTGTTTTGGAATGGTTGCTTCTGTCATTATGGGTACCCTGCGGGTGTACTAACTCTTAGCATCGTTAAAAATGCATCAGAAGTTAAACTAATCTATCTTGCTTGCTGGGGCTGAGGAGAAATGTGGAAGAGAAGCACACAGTGTCATCAATGCAATTCTATGGGGCTTTTGAAGCTTAAGGAATGATACCAGCATAGGCTCCGAGCAACAGATAGGAAAACTCTACATGGAAATACAGTTTGACAGTTTTTAACACACTCCATGTCTTTTAGGATGAGAATACCCATACTTTCCTGCACATCTGCCCAGCTTGGAGCATGCCACTAGCACTCCACAAATGAGAAACAGTAGTGATAACAGCAGGTACTGCAAGAAAATAGCAGTGTGACAGAAAGGAGGCTGGGGATGATGGCAGAGCAGAGAGCAGAGATCACTGGGTTGAACTTACCCTTGACAAGGTAATGAATTTGTCTAGTTTCAATCTGAAATCAGGTGCCTGATGTCATTGGCAGTTTTTTGGGATTTCTACTCCTTTCAAAATGAAGCCAGCCCTCATGTCTTATAGGCTTTTGGGACTGACACCAGTATCTAAGCAGATGAAAATAAAGATGACTGCTGCCACTTCCCTGGTACCAATAACTCTCCAAAAGGTCATGTTTCCTGTCACCACTTTCCTGTCACACTTTCAGGATGGTGAGATCACTGTGAGACAGGGTGCAAATACTTAAACATGGACAGGGAATGCTAAAAGTAAGCATGTGATACAGGGAATTGACAACTAACTTATTAACATACCTTCCTTATAACTTCAAGGGTTGTAAGGTCATTCCGCGCCTCACATGTAGTATCAAACACTGACCCTTTGGATGCTTTGGGTGCCCCAGGGTGTCCTGTGGGGCCTATCAGTTCAGAAGGACACAGGTCTCACTATAGGTCTTGTGTCATTTCTTCTGGCCTCCTGTGGATGGTTTGTCTATGCAAAGGTGTCTGAGGTGTACCACCTGGGTGCAGTCCTTGGCCTTGGGATTTCTGGGATTTCCTTGCTCTGCCACAGTTCCTGGTATTTCATCACCCAGAACCACGCTGTATCCCTATGAGCTTTGGTGGCCGTTCCCTCATATTGTGTCTGCTTGTTGTCTTCAGCATCCCACACTGGCCAGATGTTCCAGAGCTGGGACACTATCTGTTCCTCAAAATAAGTGCTTCCCCGTGGGGACACGTGCTGCTGCCTTGCCCTGGGGTAATTTTGTACGCAGCCCTAACCACTGCCCACACCTGCACACTGCTTGTCCCTGGTGCAAAGTCCACACAGGCTGCAGTGCTGCCTGTAGCCTGCCTGCAAGAGCACGTGGTCAGGGGAAATACCAACAGGCACTACTTGTTCCTGTACAAGATATTTCACACACCTACCACATACCCCACACCACCCTGCTCCCCGTAGCCATTCCCTGCCCTTGCCATGGAGGGGGAAGTCCCTGGTCCTGCCTTCCATTGTGCCCTCTCACAGGACAGCCAGCATCTGACTTAAAAAAAATCCAGTTTAAAGCAATCTGAGTCATATCATGTTAACAGGGTTGCTTTTTTTGATTGTGCAGAAGGGATACTGATGGCTCATAGCCATCCCTTACAAAATTCTCAGTCTTCCACCTGCAATTCCTAACACAGCCCTCCTTCACCTGTTTACACAGGTTCTGCTCTGGTCACTTTGTTCAGGCAGCCTTATCCTATTTAGAGACTACCTGAAAGCAGGATGCATGTAAGAAGTAAATCACACTATAGGAGTGTGTCCAGAAGAAGGCGACTAAGATGGTGAAAGACCTTGAGGACTGGATTTACAAAAGGACAGCTGAGGTCACTTGGTTTGTTCAGACTGGAGAAGGCTGAAGACTAAGCTCATCACAATCTACACCTTCCTCACCTGGGGCAGTGGAGAGGGAAGTGCTGATCTCTCTCTGGTGACCAATGATAGTGCATGGGGAAATGGAATGAAGCTGCACCAGTGGAAGTTCAGATTGGACATGAGGAAAAGGCTTTTCACTGAGAGGGTGGTTGATCACTGGAACAGGCTCCCCATGGAAGTTGTCCCAGCAACAAACATGTCAGGGTTCACGGAGTGTCTGGACAAAGCTTGTAGTCCTATATTTTAGTTTTAGGTAGTCTTGTAAGGGACAGGAAGTTGAACTCAGTGATCTTATGGGTCCCTTCAAACTCTATGATTCTATGACTACTTAAATTACAACACATTTCTTAACTAACATGCAGAAAAGATAGCTTTTTAAACAAGCTGTTAACAGTCTTTGCTTAACAAGGCTTTGTAACAAGCTGCTAGGTGAAGCATTAATATACTCACCATCTTGAGCAGGTCTGAAATTCTCTGTGAAAACTAAACTTCTGGGGTGTAGGGGTCTGTCCTGTCAGTGGAAGGAAAATTTTACACAGGAGAAGTTAATGGAGATGGTTTATGTTTCACTGAAACTTGCCTAGCTCCCTCCTCTGAGTTCTATCCCCTCTTAACTGAAAGAGTATGTGAGGCTGCCTCTGAGGGTTAATGTAACCAACATGAAATCCATTCTCTCCTTTTTGAGGGATGTGCAGTTTATTGCATCCCATGCTTTTCTACTGCTCAATCTTCATACATGCTAGGCTATTTTGAAGCATTTCTGTCAAAGGAATAGCCCAGGTAGAGAGACCAAATAGAGACTAGAAATTTGACGTTGGCAAGTAGAAGAACATGGATAAACAGTCAGATACAGTCAGAAGGTCCCTCCTCTCTGAAATTCTCTGCTTCCTTCAGCAGTTTTCGAAGGCTCTCTCTGGCAAGTAGTAGGCCATGGAGTTATGTGAGTCCTCAGTAGCAGAAACATCAGCTGTAGAGAAAAATGGCCCAGTGGGGTCAGAAAGCTTGAAGTAATGTTTGGGTGTGCTAACAAGGTTGAAGTGAGGAGGTTAAGGATTGCTTTATTCTGAATCATAATGGAAGTTGTTGCATAAGATGAGATGTCTCTTGATGTGGTGATTTGGCAAGGTTTTGTAGCTGTCCTCTCTTTTTCTTCCTGCATCCAGAGCCAGAAATAGTGACTTCCATCCCACAGGTAGTTCTCTCAACAGACAGAAGCAATCATGGCACAAGCTGGTTGATTTATACCACAGTTGATGAGTTGACTGATAAATCACTGCTAAGGGCAAACTGCGAATAAGAAGGATTTGATGAAAATAGATGTTATAGATGAAGCAAGTATTTGTGGGATAGCTGACATACCTGAAAATTCTCCATACTTGGTGCCATGTGGAAGCAATATGTAATGTCAGTGCTTACCTGTTCCACTTAGGGCTTTTGTGCAGATTGTATTCTTTTTTCCTTTGTATGAACATGCGGGAGGAAAGTAACCATTGCCAAGCAGTCTACAGACAATCTGATAGCCTTCTATGGCAAGAGTGGCTGGGTAGATGAGATGAGAGGAGAGTGGTAGATGTTGTCTACCTTGACTTCAGCATGGCTTTTGACACAGTATTGCATAACATCTTCATAGGTAAGCTCAGGAAGTGTGAGTGGGATGAGTGCACTGTGGGATGGATCAAGAATTGGCTGGATGGCAGAGCTCAGAGGGTTGTGATCAATGGCTGCAAAGTCTGGTTGGAGGCCTGTAGTCAGTGGGATTCCCCAGGGGTCAGTCCTGAGTCCAGTCTTGTTCAACCTGTTCATGAATGACCTGAATGAAGAGGCTGAGTGCATCCCCAACAAATTTGCTTGTGATACTGAACTGGGAGGAATGGTTGACACACCAGAAGGCTGTGCTGCCATTCAGTGAGACCTGGACAGGCTGGAGGACTGGCAGAGAAGAACCTGATGAAATTCAGCAAAGGCAAATGTGGGGTCCTGCACCTGGGTAGGAATAACCCCAGGCACCAGTACAGGTTAGGGGATGACCTGCTAGAAAGCAGCTCTGCAGAGAGGGAGCTGAGAGTCATGGTGGACAACAGGTTGACCATGAGCCAGCAATGTGCCTGTCTGGCCAAGAAGGCCAACAGTATCCTGGGATGCATGAGGAGGAGTGTGACCAGCAGGCTGAGGGAGGTTCTCTTCCCCCTCTACTCTGCCCTGGTAAAGCATCGCTTGCAGAATTGTGTCTAATTCTGGGCTCCCCAGTTTAAGGAAGGCAAGGAGTTACTGGAGGGAGTCCAGCAGTGGACTGTGAAGATGATTAGGGATCTGGAGCATCTTTCTTTCTAGGGAAGGCTGAGTGAGTTGGGTCTGTTTATCCTGAGAAGAGAAGGTTGAGAGGGGATCTTATAAATGCTTATAAATATCTGAGGGGTGGGTCTCAAGAGGATGAGGCCAGACTCTTTTCAGTGGTGCCCAACAGTAGGCAACATGCCACAGAATGAAACTTAGGAGGTTTCATCTAAACATGAGGAGAAACTACTTGGAGGGTGCCAGAGCACTGGCACAGGCTGCCCAGAGAGGCTGTGGAGTGTCCTTCTCTGGAGACGTTTAAAACTTGCCTGGACACATTCCTGTGTAATCTGCTCTAGATGAACCTGCTTTAGCAGGTGAGTTGGACTAGATGATCTCCAGATGTCCCTGCCAAACCAACTACTCTGTGATTCTGTGACAATTTAGATGGATTACTGGATGAATGGGAGAAAGTCGTCTTTAGGGAACTGCATGCTATTAAAGGCTTGCTTTTAACTAGCGTGTAGGAGAATCACTTAGGTGAGTTGACTGTGGTAGTTTGCAAGAAGCACATTAATATGTTTTAAAATATTTATAGTTTGTATGTCATTTAGTCTTACAATATAAAGAAAATGCGTCTGGGTATGTGGATTCATATTGCAAAGTGTTCAGGGGAAGTGCTGATGGAAGGTCTGGCAGCTTCTCCCACCTGCAGCCACTTGTTCCTGTCTCCAGGCTAAGGCAGAATTTATGCTGCCTCTCAGCTGTCCCAGTGCAACTGTTCACGTGACTGTGTTGTGCACTAGAGCAGGGAACTTCATCTGAAATAGAATAGTCATTAATTTTGGCAGCAACACTAGAGGCAAAAGTACAGCTTTTTGGCATGTCTGAATATGAACGTGCTCTGTATATCAGTAACTGCAGTGCCACTAAGGGACGCAGGCACCATGTCTGACCCCTTGTGAACTCCAGTTTCCAAACGGTAATTTGGAAAGCTTAAAGTATAGTGAGGGAAGTATTGATTTCTCCACATTCAAACCAAAAAGAGAAGAAGTCTGGGTAAATTATATGACAAAGATGGCATACTGTTATCTTTGCCATCTTACAGTGTTTGTGTGGCAAGAAACTTTTTGAAGCTGTACAGTATTTTGTCTTTATTTACAGTGATGGCTGTACTGATTAATAGAGACTTTTGAATTCAATCAGCTGAAGTGCTAAAGCTGTGCTCAAGAAAAAAGCCTTTTGCTTAAGTTCAATAGCATTTCTGGTAGGGAAAAGTCAATACTAAACAAAAAAACTGTCTACGTCAGCCTCATCTAAATTCGTTTGGTCACACTGTAACATGTATTTCAAATGCACTTTCAAGTTGTAGAAGGAGAATAAAGGTTAAATATCAGCAACAATGGGCAAATGCATCTGGTAACATCATACATAGTTAATGATATTGTACAGGTGTCATGCTCTTCCAAAGTTATTACTGCAGTTTTGTCTTCAAAACACTGTGCTGAATTTGTGATAGGCTTGACACAAAATGTCACTGAAAATGAAAAAGAGGAATTACAATTCTGAATGTGATGACGGAAGTACTTGCAGACCGGTATTGTCTCTCAGAATCAATAGAAGAGAGCATATAATACATTTTTGCTGGCTTTTTTTTTCTTACTGAATTAGTTACAGGCAAGCTCACAGCTAGAAAAAGCAAAACCAAAATGAAAACACCAACAACACACTAAAATGAAAGGAAATGAGAAGACAGCCATCTCAGAAAGAACAGTAGAGAGATCACTGGGAATTTCAAAATATCAGCCTTCTGCCATAATGGTTACACTTGCTGTAATGGCAGATATAGCCTAGATTTTTCTGGTTCAAATGAGGACACTGAAAGCAAAGTGAAGCTAGTGGCTTAATATGCCTAGCGCCTTTGTCGTTGACTCTTGACACAACATGAATGTGATTGCTGTAGGAATCTTTGATTCATACACAATTTCGGATTCATTTTCACTGTAAGTGCCTTCCACATTTCCATAATCCACAACAAAACAGTCCTGAATAAAGAGAGGTGAAAGCAGGTCTCTATGTAGTAAGTGGCATATTTTATCCCTCTCTAAGGGTGGCTTCCCATGCTGGGGTGGAGGAGGGAATGTGGCAGAAATCCTTCCAAACTGCTGGCCATCCTTCTCCTTTGGCTTTGTGTCACACCCTGAGTCCCTGAAGAGGTTCCTGCTGCTGTGGACACACCACAGAAGGAGGTCATACCTGGTGCTTTGAAATGGAAAAACCCACAGGAGACAGAATATGCCAGAACATAATAATGGGAAAATCAGAACTGTCCTTTTCTGTGGTGACTTTATTCCTCCTCCTTTTCTTCAAGCTGCAGCTTATTGTATGTCGATACGTTGGTAGTTTCTATCTCAGAGATTTCTGCATATCAGTATATTTAAATTAAATTTACTAGCAGTAATTCCTGCTAACTGGTACTTGGTGCACTTGTGCACACTGCATAGTATTTATGCAGTGCATCAGTCAGCACTCTCTGTTTGCTCTAGTTATTTATGTTTTCATTTGCTTTCCAGGATAAAATCAAGGAGGAAATGAAAAGTCACTATAAAATACATGCATTTAACCAAAGAACCCTATATGGGAAAAATATGTGACTAAGTAATTTTCATCTCCTCTGGCACTTAATGTTCTTACTATGATGTTGACTACCTGCCTTATTCTTTGTGCTTTTCCAGTCACTTTTGAAATTTTACTTTTTAGATGATAGCTATCTATTTCCATGTTTCCCGAGTAATGTACTTAAAAAACCTACTTTCTGCTTTTACACTCAGTTGTAATTTCTTTGCTCTCTTACTATTTTGCTCTTTCATATTTTTGGTTTTTCTGTGTAATTTTTTTCTTTCAGTCAATTACCCTCACTACTTTCATCAGTGATCAAGATTCTTTTTCTAATGAACAGATATAGCCATTACCAGCTGAGTGTCTCCTTATTTGTTCCCATTGAATGTAATGAAGTCATAACTGCTCCTCCCTATGTAACTGCCATTTTATAGTCCTACCTATCATGGTGAAATCCAGAATGTTTCGAAGCATCTTTTTTTTTTTTTTTTTTTTTTTTTTTTTACACCCCCAAAGTTGAAAGATTTGGGTTTTAAAACTATAAGATTTTTAGAACTTTTACCAAGTGCAGTAGGCATGGCATTAGGCTGTCTCTATAAATTACTACTTTAATCATCCAACAGTGAAACTAGGATTACACTCACTCCTGAAGGAATCCTGTTGTACCAGGCAGAATCCTGAAAACAAGCCCAAACAACAGTTAGTACAGCTCTGACAGGTCACCACCGACTGCCTGCAAATGCTCTTCATGTTGTTGAAAATACTCATCCCCAAACTACAGATGCATTTGTTGAGGGCACACAGACCAGAAGTGTGAATTTTACCCATTTGCTTCTCCTAACACACTCATCACAGAAACTTGTCAGCATCTCTGAAGGTTATTGGCCAAGTATTTTCTCCAGCAATTGGCTACTCCATAGCCAGGGAACAGACTTTTGGACTGTGCTAGTCATGTGTAGCCTCTGGCCAAAAGAGGACTGCTTTGGGATTCTGTGGCAACTTTATAAAAATGTTTATTTGTATGTGATAGTTAAAGCTTCTATAAGCCTAAGTAATTTAATTCCTTTGAAGGGCCAAAGATTGTATAGTGGTTACTTACATTACTATCTATTTCTGTTTACTTTCTAATTTTTAAAGGGTGGTGTTTTGGCAGTGTCTTGACACTATAAGTTGCCTTTATAATTACCCGTAATAATCTGCTATAGTAGATGTGGACTAACAGATTCTCTTGGTTCCTGAAGTTGTAATGCAATGTCATCCAAGTGCTTTGAGAGTATTTAATGAAGAGAGTATTATTCTGAAAATAAAAAAGTACATCCCAAAAACAGAATCTGCATTTGTAGGACAGTAATTGCAACATTTCTCTAAACTGAAAATACTTTGCCATTCTCAAAAAAGAAGATTAAAATACCAAGAGGTCTATGTTAAATGTCAATGACTGTTCAATTTTTAAAAACATGTAGCTTTTAAAAATGCCTCCATCTCAAATGCTTTTCTATTTGGGAAAGGATAACCTTACAGGGTAGCTCAAGGATACTTTTCAGGAATGGCCTTTTGAAAGGGTAAGAAAGAGTGAGAGACCTCACACATGACAGTCCTGGACAATACCTACACCTGCTTCTCAAGCAGATCTACTGCCAGTCATGGGACTGGTCTGTTGCCCTCTCCCCAGTGGATGAAGTTCTGCAGATATCATATCAACAGAAATTCAGGTAGGTCTTTGTGTGTTTAGTACCGAAGGCACTGGTCAGAACCCAACTGAACCTGTCTGCAGAAGTTTAGCTTTATATACAGAAAGATTAGGAAGTTCCCATTTTGTGATAAGGAACTCTAATACTCCTGTTGCAATTCAATCCCTAAATCCACAAATCTCCATTAGTGTAGAAGGATGTAGCTTAAAGTATGACACTGTATTCAATATACTGTTATAAACCACTAAGCATTTGAATCAGCCTTTCAGTTCTGTTTTAATGCAGTATATTGTTGTGCAGAAGGCTATTTTATTAAAACTTTTTTTATGTCAGGGCATAAATAGGTTTCTGCTTTTCACTGGTATTAAACACAAGGCTCGAAGCCTGAGAGAATATAAGTGTCTCTATACTGATCCCTAATGTCACATTTAAAAATAATTGGTTTTTAGGAAATCTGTTTAGGATACCACGTTAACTTATGCTCTCAATTAAAGCCATCTCACCATTAGAATAAATAATTCCCTGATTTTTAAATACAAATATCAATGGGTTTATTTTATTGACCAGACAAAAAGTCTTATGATATATTTTCAGTGGTGCAAGTTTCTTCATGTAATATATGGTATCCAAGACATTATGTAACTCCACCTGCTATTTTAATTGCTGGTCAGTTGTGAATAACATATTCTGAAAACTCCTCTTCCTTCAGGCTGCTTCCAGCTTTGCTGTTAGTGACCTTATTTCTTCAAACTTAATGTGATATTATTAAGTTCGTGCAAAAGGCATTTGGGTTTTTGCATTGTTGAAATTCGCCATTTGATATTGCAATACATTCTTAAATAAATGTGGTTGTTATGCATAATTTTAATGTACTTTTCTCATTTAATGTTTTTTACTACTGACTTACTACTTGCTGCTTATTTTCTATTTATCTTAGACTATGGAAATGATGTTAAACAAAAAGCAAATTCGAGCAATTTTCTTGTTCAAGTTCAAAATGGTCTGTAAAGCAGCAAGACAACTCACAACATCAACTATCTATTTGGCCCAGAAACTGCTCATGAACATACAGTGCAGTGGTGGTTACAGAAATTTTGCAAAGGAGACAAGAGCTTTGAAGATGAGGAGCATAGTGGCCAGCCATTGGCAGTTGACAATGACCAACTGAGAGCAATCATCAAAGCTGATCCTCTTACAACTACACGAGAAGTTGCTGAAGAACCCAATGTCAACCATTGCATGGTCGTTTGGCTTTTGAATTAAATTGGAAAGGTGAAAAAGCCCCGTCAGTGGGTGTCTCATAAGCTGGCCAAAAATAATTAAAAAATCATCATTTTGAAGTGTCATCTTTTCTTATTCTATGCAACAACAACAAACCATTTCTCAATGGATTGTGATATGCAAGAAAAAGTTGATTTTATATGACAATGGACAACAACCAGGTCAGTGGCTTGACCGAGAAGAACCTCCAAAGCACTTTCCAAAGCCAAACTTGCACCAAAATAAGTCACGGTCATGTTCTAGTGGTCTGCTGCCAGTCTGATTCACTACAGCTTTCTGAATCCCGACAAAACCATTACATGTGAGAAGTATGCTCAGCAAATTGATGAGATGCACTGAAAACTTCAGTACCTGCAGCCGACATCGGTCAACAGAAAGGGCCTGATTCTTCTGCACAACAATGCCCGACTGCATGTAGCACAACCAGCACTTCAAAAGTTCAACGAATTGGACTATGAAGTTTTGCCTCCACTGCCATATTCACCTGACCTCTCACCAACCGACTACCACTTCTTCAAGCATCTTGACAACTTTTTGCATGTAAAATGTGTCCGCAACCAGCAGGATGGAGAAAATGCTTTCCAAGAGTTCACTGAATTCCAAAGCACAGATTTTTATGCTACAGGAATAAACCAACTTATTTCTCATTGGCGAAAATGTGTTGACTGAAGTGGTTCCTATTTTGATTAATAAAGATGTGTTTGACCCTAGTTATAATGATTTAAAATTCTTGGTCCAAAAGTACAGTTTTGCTCCAACACAATAAACATTTGTGTAAGATTGATTATGACCAGGCATAAAAATGTATTGTAAAAAGTTTCTGATTTGATGTACAGGTTTTTCTATTTCATATGTCAAAATAATTTTTAATTGTTTTTATTAGTTTTTAATATCATATTGTAAACTGAATGTTGCCATAACGCTCCCCTGAATTATTACAGTCTCAACATTTAACAGATGTGTGCAAAAAGCTATGATCAATTTCAGCAGACTTCCACTGTAAATGGTTACTCAATCATTATATCTAGTGAATCAAGCTTAAAGACTTTTGTTTCCAGGACAGAAGAACATATAAAGGATTAGCTATTTTTTTACATCCTCAGCAAAATCCTTTTGCATAAGTACATTAGTCACTTAGGCATAAGAGAGTTTTATTGATGGTGGCTTACATGGCTTCTCCCCCTGCCAAGTAGCATGACAGAGATGTAAAGTGGTCTCTAGATTTTTCTAAAGGTTTTATATCTTCAAAATATGCAATTAGTATTTAATAGCCGAAATTTGCAGAGAGTGACCACCATGGCTGAAAATTAAACCAAAGGTATCTAGCAGCTTTCTCCTCACCTATTTAACTCAAAGACATACATACATATATATATATATATATATATAAAATATATATAATATATATACATATATATATAATATACATATATAATATATATATATGTACTTATTTATGTATTTATTTATTTAAATTATTATTGTTATTATTTTTCTCCTCTGTTTGCCTTGGTGATTACATGCAGCATTGGTTGATATTGAGCCTTAAACATACACTCTGTAAGGAGGTGGGTCGCAACTCATGTGAAAATGGCACAATCTATGAAGATACTTGAAATAAATCCTCTAGGCAAATCCAACAGTTTTTGTTATTTTTGTCTTTCAGTTTGTTTTTCCCTGGTTTTGTGCTTGTAGATTTTACTGTCAGGTGGGACTTCTGTTTCTGTCAAACCAGGACACCATAAACAATATTGTTGTCAATGTATAACACAAACTCAGTAAAGACTCAATTAAAAAAAAGAAAAAGGCAATTTTTTATCCCCACACTTTGTTCTCCTGGACTCTGCTGAGTTTTCAGAATTTTGGTATCTGCTGTCATTTTGGTTACCTACTAACTGTCCTGCTGTCACAGTAATTTGCTGTTTCTTCTCTGCTACACCAAGTGTGGGGTAATTGATCATTAGCTCTCCTTGGTTCATGGCTGGAAGAGACTGCTTTTTTAAAAGAGCAATGTGAAGCCTGCTAGTTACTGTACTAGGATGTTCTCTTGAAGGAATCTTTCCTGAACTTGTCTAGAAGCATTTTTTAAAAGAATATGGCAATAATGATTTTAGATTATTTTAGTAGTTTATTTTTTTAAACGGTATAGTTACAAGTCAGAGTTAAGAATGTGGGAGCATTTCTTTTACATATAATCCTTATCTCTGTGCTCGGTTGATGGTCCTTTTAGCAGGGAATAATTCAGTGAAATTTTTTCTTCCAAATTCTGATTTTACAGATATTAAATTAGCTTTGTTAAATCTGCCCCAGACAGAGGTGTGCTTAAGTTCTAGTTTCACATTTCGTTTTCTGTCCTCTGTTGATTCAAGTCAGATTCATGGATATAAGAAAGCAAGCATCATGTAGTCAGGTCAGAAGCTGAAACACTCGATGAGGTAACTGATATCTTTATTATACCTACATTAATGGATGTCTGGTGTCTAAGATGCACCTACATTTCCCTGATCATAGTAATTTGCAAGGACAATAGACTTAACATATTTCTGTGAATGCAGTTTATCAGATCTATGCACAGTTTTGGACAGGAAAATAATGCTGGGACAAGTGTAGAAGCCAGAAGGAAGCCCTTTGTAAACATTATCTTTAAAGTTATGCTGACAGTTCCTGTTCTGCTCAAATATTCCATCAGGAAATAATTGTAACTATTTTGTATACCAATGATTACAAAAAGGTTCAATTACAATGTATTTTAAATGTGTAGAAGTTCACTTTGCAAACATCCAAGGTATGCACAGTGATTTTAAAAAGCTAGTTAATATAACCAGGACCTGCTTCCTCAGATCCTCCATCCCATTACATTAAAAAGATATATATATATATAGATATAGATATAGATATAGATATAGATATAGATATATAATTTGTTTAACCTAAAAATAAGCTATATATGATAGAGAGAGGAAGTTATTTGCTGTAAGTCACACATGATGCTTTATAATAATGTCTTTTCAGAAGTATAACTCTGGAAGAAGAAGGGGAATATAGCATTATATTGGCATTTTTAAATATCGATTTCAAATGTAAAATGTTAATGCTATTAGGATACTTTTCAGAAAAATAATTCAGAGGAGTGTGTTTCTTTTTCTAAAATCAACCAGAGCATAAATATCCATCAATTTTTAAATAGGCAGTTGTTTACAGAGTTGTAATACTGTCTAGTAGGCAAAATGAAGGAATACAAAAGAGATTTCTGAAAGAGTATATTGAAAAATTAAGCCACCTTTAAGGTACAAAACAGAGAGATTCCCAATGCTGTTTGCTCCCAGTAACCTTTTTCTCTTCTGCTATTTTTTAGAGTTTAAACAAACCTAGAATTAATAGTAACTATATCAGACATGGTATGTTCAATAAAATAATAGCATGCTCCTGTTTTTCTTACCAATTTGAAAAGCTAGGAGATTTTATTATTTTATTGGGTAGACCAAGTCTGGTATTCATGACTACGATGATGGAATGAGTGTGTGACTGCCTCCAGGTGGACCTTCAGCTCTTTAAAGACTCAGGCCAGCAAACCACTATAATTCACTTGTTATCTAACCATGATAAGTTCTAAATGTCTTGAGATCACTGATAATCATCCTGCAAGATCTTTGGCCTATAAGTTTGTTCTACCTGTATCAATAGATTATTTTTTATTTGCTCAACTCTGGCATCCCAGGACCTGTAGTCCTTTCATTTTGATCTGAATGCCTTAGTTCAGAATTTCTCTTGCTCCAGTAAAGTTAATTTTTCAGAAATATAGGATTTTAGTTTATCTTTACTAAGAGCTGAAAAGTATATACAATTTTAGAGGATCCAGTCCCATCAGACATACAATGAAAGTCAAGTAACTAGAGGGACATAAGAATTCTGTACAGAAACTCCCCAAAATCTACCAGCCTGCCAGTCTAAATATTTTTTCTTTCTGTTAACAAGGAAAGATAACAAAACAGAACAACTGTTTTAACATATAATTGATTTTAATATGATGTGATTTATTTTTTCCTCAAATCATAGTATGGCTCTTCATAGCAATTCTGTATCAAAAATGGACAAATTGACAGTATGGCTGCTTGTGAACATATTGACCAGACAGCAGGGTTCCTCTTATAGTCCATTGGTTGACAGCAGAACAACTGGCTCTGTCAGTTAACTGAGAAATGGAATAGTGCAGCCATTCTTCAGAAAAGTGCTATGCCTGGGGTGACGTCAATTTCACTTTCCAGCTGAATTTGCCTCTGAAGCATTTTTTATGTAGTCATGCCATAATGGCTCCATCTGTATGAGAAGAATGGCCCAAAAAACAAACCAAAGGACTGCAGCTCAGGATTTCTGTGGCTAATACTGGAGATAGTACACATAGCAGAGGAAAGGGGAAACACTTCTATTGCAATTTTGGAAAGAGTGTCTGAGACCTTGTGGAAATTTTTTTAATGCTTTAGTCTTGCATAACAATCATCCATTCACAAAAAATATAAAAGAATTATTAGAAAGACAGACTAATCTCAACAGATCTAGTACAGAGTTTTCAAAACAGTAAAATAATAATAAGCATTATTTTTAAAAGGACTAGGTAAATTTAATTTCAATAAGCCTTCTTTGAACTATCCTATACATATTTTGAAACAATGATAGAATATAAAATACAAGGGCTAAACCATCCCTATTTATGCAGAGAAAAAAACATACCTTTACAGTTACAGGTAATTGTTTTTGAGCCATTCAAACAGTGGATAATGGAGAGCTACCAGCTGTGATAACTGACTCAAAAACCTTTTGTCAAAAGTCCCCTGTAAGCTTGTGTTCTGGAAACCAGCTGCTCACAGGATTAGAGGTGTATTACTGTTCAGGATGAGAAACTGACTAAGAGATTGCAAACAAAGTAATGGTTCCTGGATTGATTTCAGCATTTTACACTGCTGAAATACCTGATTGTAGTTTGCTGTTAGAGACACGACAGTGTGACACACAAAATAGTAGAGCATGACAACAATTCCTGTGTTCAGAAAAGACTTATCAGATGAACACTAACCTATCTCCATCCCCAGCTGAAGTGGTTAGGAGGGAACTGGTTGCTTGACAACCGTGTTAGCCCTAGGTCATCTTCGCAGTATTTATGGGCCGATATTCTATTTGCATTAAATTAATTAGCTGTGCCTTTCAGAAGGGAGGAAGGAAGATATGGGGAGCTGACTCCTGCTTATCACCACAGATGAATGGGTTAAGACCACCTTAAAAAAAAAAAAAGGTGTGTGGGGCTGGGGGATAGAAAAATTGAGATTGTGGCACATATAGAAATGAAGCAGTTGCATTTCATGCATGCAGGGTGAAAGAAGAGCTGTAAGCACAGACTTGTTCTGGGATCCAGTCATTTCATCCGCTCTTAACCTCCACGCAGATGATCTGCAGACTATCCAGCTGTTACTAATGGCATTTGGACTTGTGGGGTCACATGTTTTTCTGTGTGTAGTCTGGAGGTTTTCAGTGGTGTTTCTTTACAGGCCTAGGATGAAAAGGGCAGCAGTCTTTAGCTGGTAATGTGACCAAGCCCAGAGAGAAAGTGGAAAAAAGAGTGGGCAATCTGGAAAGAAGATGAAATAGAGGAGGACATGGAGAAGAAAATCAAAGGAAAAGAATGCAGAAATAAGACTCTAGTTGCTCTAATTTTGGTAACCACCTGACTTTTCTTCTAAGAAATGTGTAGTTAATAAATGTTGCCGTGGAATATGTCTGGTTGTTAAATCATCATACCATTGGGTCATAAACAAGATGGGATTCTTCATAACTCTTAACCTAAAATTGAGCTATTATAGATTTTTTTGATACCATTAGTATTCCTCATACTGAAAAAAAAAGTGGTTTTAGGAGACTTTTCTTGTTTTATCAATGCTTGTTTTTGTTTTCAGTTTTGTGACTTTCTGTGGTTGCACTGTACTGTATTGGATTCCAGTGCTCATGTTTGCGAACGTTTCATTTTTTATTTTTTTTCTTTTTCAGCAGTCAGCTATTGGTTGAAAATAGCTACATTATACTGTTATTAAATATTCATTAAATTGAGTTGTGGCAGCCTGTGAGAAGTATCCAATTAAGCAGTTCACTTTCTACACATAAGCCTACAAATGAGCAGCCTTCTTTCTTTTCAATAATGCATCACAGGCTGCTGTTAGTAACTGTAAAATAATTGATAAGGCAAAAGTTATTTGTAAAATACATACTAGAAATAGAAAAGTAGATTAGAGAGGATGATTTTGCCTTGGGACTTTCTTCTGACTGTTGGAAAAGTACAGAGTACTTTGATTTAATTTTTACACAGCCTGAGGAAAACTGAAATGCCACATCTAATCATTCAATATTTTCTATTTCTAACATGCATTATGTATTACTGAATCTTAAAAATCAGAGACGGAAAATACATCATAGACTTTACTTCCCCTGAAGCCATTACAGGACAGTAAATATGGCTTTGTCATGGGAAATGACTTTTTGGATCTGTCCAGTTTATCTTGTTTTGTTGCTAGCACATTGATACACGCATGGGCTTGTTTGAAGGATGTGCTGAGGCTGCAGTCAGAGGCCCAATAACCATCTGTGCAGGCAGAGCTGAGCTCATTTAAGCAGCAATGCAGTGCAGATGCATTGGCTCAGGCTCCAGCACAGGACAGAACCCCTTTCTGCTTTCCTGGGACCAGTATGTGCTGCTGA
The DNA here is from genome assembly GCF_036013475.1 of Columba livia. Classification (NCBI taxonomy): domain Eukaryota; kingdom Metazoa; phylum Chordata; class Aves; order Columbiformes; family Columbidae; genus Columba; species Columba livia. The sequence goes on from NC_088642.1 coordinate 37,246,675, forward strand.
CCCTTCACTGGCATACTGGCTAAAGACATTAAAGCTGGATGGGTTCACTGTGTGTATTAACAAGCTGCTTCCTCATCTGCAGTGCAGACATGACTCAAACAGTACACTACTTATGACACAGAGGTGAACAATCGGCAATAAGGAAGAGCACGGACCCAGAGGTCTCTCCTCTGTGCAGCTAAGCTGCTCTTGGTGTCCCGCAGTGGTAAGGTAAGGGGAGGAACATCAGCCTGGTTCAAGTCCCCTGTTTCACCAGCCCTGGACATGTCCAGGGACTAAGCTAGGCTTCTGTGTAAGTCACTGTACCCCAAACTACATATTACAAGCCTCTTTTGTAGCAGCTTTCAGTTTCCATTTCAGCGTGTTCTCTCTCTCACCTTCTGCCACTTGCTGATTATTTCTCGCCTGTCTTCACTTACTGATGTTAGTTTTAATTCACCACTTTATTTAATTGCTGATACCAGAGCACTGCTTCAAAATGTTCCTTCTGGTTATTATCAAAGCCCTGTATACAAGCTTGGCCTAAACTCCACTGGATATTGGTTCAGCAGACTGGAAATAGTTTGGCTGTTTCATTTACATTTAAAATGTAGGCTTTAATACAATTAAATATGAAACAACGCACTACAAGCTGTTCAGTGCACTTTTTTTTTTTTTAACCTGAGATAAAATTATAATTACTTTTATTGTCCCTGCAGTGCAATATTTAATGAGACACAAAATCTGCTATTGACTATGCATTGATGTCAAAGGAGGAAACCTATGGATGTGACAGCTAGCAGAGGCTACATAAGTCACTTGGAGCCTTTTGAAGCAAAGGAAACAGCCTGGTAAAGGCCCCAGTGCTGGGAAGGAGCACATGCTTTGCAATGAGGCTGAGCTGCCATGGCAAGGCATTCTCAGGCTCCTTCCTCCTCAACTTTCCATCTCCAGTCTTGCCCTCCTGCCACCTCCCTGTGGCAGTGCCAGTATCCACCCACCCCTGCAGTGGGGCAAATTGGGTAGATAAATGAGCACATAACCAGTCCTGTGAATAGTGCTCTGAAAGTGCATCTTCTGGGTAGTCGTAAGGCATGAGGGAACTGGGGCAGAGCATGTGGCTGGGACTAGTGGGTGAGCTCTGGGTTCTGAGGTCTGACAACAGGTATCCAGCAAAATGAAATTATAGTGGTATTACTATAACTAGGTTGCTAGGTTTCAGAATCAACCTCATAAAGAAAAAATTAGCTATTTGCAGGACTACCAGTATTGGTGTTTCTGACTAGCTGCAGTTTCAAGAAGTCAGTGCTTGGGACCATGTTATCAATATTATTGAAATACTAGCACAGTTTTAACTGCCCAACAAGAACACCTCACTATAAGGTGATCTTACAGTGGGAAGAGACAATTTATGAGTTTGTATATGACTGCTACCATATCAAGATCAAGGGTTGAAAACCTGGAAACAGGATTTTGTATATGGTAGTGATGAGTATGCACCTAGAAACTCAGCAAAAAGCTAATTCTTTGGTAATTTTTCAGCTGCCCCTTGAAGCAGTTTATAAGCAGAATATTTTGTGAAGACTTACATCATTTAGTGCAGTATCATTATGAAAGTTATGTCTCAAAATCTGATTTAAAAATATGATAATAGTGATACATTTTGTATCATAAATGCAAAGCACTGGAATCAATAAGTAGTGAAAAGTAAAGCTGCTATTTTGTTTTCATATTTTTCCATGTTTTCTATATTTTCTAGGATATAAACTAGAAATCACAGAAAATTCATTCTGAAGTCCAATTTGTCAGAAAGTCCAGAAAATAAAAACTAGCTAGAAAATGCTTGTCAGATGCATGATATGTACTGAAGGAAGAAATCAGCTTTTCTACTATCTACTGCTATATTTATTCCACCTCCCCCTTTTTTTCCGCATCAACTCTTTCTATAGAAGTTGAAATAAAATTTTCAAATTTTAATAATTAAAATACAGAGACAGTAAAAACAGTGACATAAATGAAACTAAATTGAATTAGGGTGTGATTTTGCATACTGTTATGTATGCAGACAGTGACATTGTTTCTTAAAATACCTCTTAGCGTTTTTATTCTGTGGGGCTTGCTATAATTGTGCCTGGATATCAGAGGAAATATTCCTGCCAGGCATAATTAGAATTGCCTGCTTTTAAAGTTTATCTTACTATTTACAGAGATCATCTAAAGCCCTGTCCAATCAATGGAAAAGCTCCTGGGACGTGTCTCCACTGCACAAAGCACAGCAATACTTAGCGATGCCTGACTTGGCGCTAAGTGAGCTGCATTGTGCAGAGCTGTGCAAGAGGCAGTAACTATGGGTTAGGAAGGAGTGTATCAACAGAGTAGGTTGGGCCCCAAAGAGACTCCAGTTCCAGAGACAGCTTGCTCTCGTCCAGTGTATCACCTCTCTGCAGCTATACAATGCATGGCATGGGAAAACTGCTATTTCATTATGAAGCTATGTGTAGTTTGGCCTCAAATTGAAACAAATCCAAGCTGTGCCTGATAGTCAGGTGCCTTAGGGTTTATGTGTTTCTCAACACATTATTTACCAAGTAACCTGCAGTAATGTACCATCAGTTTCAAGCAGAAGATGTTTTAAAATGCAATCTACTGTCTGTTGCTAAACTGTCAGGTAAGGCATAATTTCTCCGCCAAAGTTCGATCAAGGCAGAACGCATCTTGCAACCACCGAAGAGGACTTGGGGATGGAGAGTCAACGAGACTGTTGAGTGCAGGGCCAGGAAGTCACCTCAGGTGCTGAAGACCACATTTCTTCTCATGTGCTCTGTGGGTGCAGCTGCACAGCACCTTCTGTGGCCATGTACAGTCAGTCCCAGCATGCCCTCTGCCACTGTCCACCACCATTTGTGGGACCATGGGTTCAGCTCATCAAGAGAGCTAATCTCTGTGATAAGTAATCACTTTTTTTTTCCTCTCACCTTTCATAGAGTTAGTTTGCAAACACAGGATTTTCCTGAGCTGATTTATGATACAGTCACATATGCTTAGAGCTGTGGTGGGGCTGAGATCGCAACACCATTTAAGAGCATGATACCATGTCATGGTGACTGGCTTAAGCTGCTGTGAAACAACTGCCTGAGTGGGGTTTTCTAAAAAGCAGAAGCTTTTTCCATCTTACTGTTAGCAATAGTGTAATGACAGGAACTACTGGAAAGTTTAACTGTAATTTAATAGAGCATAGTAATGGGATGTCAAATCAGCAAATGACTTACATGTGATCAAAAAGATATTGTGTCTGAGGTCCTGACCCTAATGCTTCCATAATATTTTAAAACACAGCAGAAAAATACACAGATTTTACCTAGCCTATAGTTGTATAAATCTAGATTTGTGCAAGAGGTTTTTTTAGCGATATTATGAGGAACAGTTTGGCTGTAATACTGCTTTGATGACTTTTATGTTTTAGACTCTGCGTTAAAATCTTTGCAACTCTTTTGAAAGGAGAAACAGTAAACACCATATTTGGCAGCCCAAAATGATTCTTTTGGGGCTTCCTGAGCCAAAAATAGATAATGCATAGAAGTAGAGTGGTCATTCAAATTTGAAAGATATTATGAAAATTATATATTTGGCATTTAGTAAGTCCCAAAGATAAGGTTATGTTGCTAATATGTTTTCCTACACTCCAAATGGAAAATACAGAAATTATAAAACATACTTAAGGCCCTATTTGCAAATTATGGACTTTAATTTTGAGGGTTATCCTTTGTGCCATGTTTTTTAAACTTGGCAGAAAAAGACCATTGCCTAAAAGAGCTCAAAAAACCTCTTATAACTGGCACCCTAGAATGAGCATCTTAGTGAGATTGGCTGCTTTGGGGCTTGAGTTTAGCAATCCATTTTTGTCCACATTAAGCCCGGATTTCTTTCAGCACTGAAAAAAAGCTTTACAACCAGTCAGTTATAAAGCAGGAGCCCCTTTAGTGAACCAAAATGTACAGATTAAGACAGTGACTTCAGCTTAGTGCAGTTACTGACAATGCCAATTCTGCAGTCTCCAGCCAGAAGTGGCTCACACCTTCTCAGAAGTGTAGACAAAGCTGAATTTTGTTGCCTTACAGATAAGAAAAACATGAGTAAGCCTCAGTCAGCTATGCTTCTTGTTACTGTAGAGAGGTTTGAAAATAAGATATGCTGCAACTGTGAAACTGCTCTTCTCCAGCAGTGACCCTAAATCCACACTGTCAGATCTTTTTCTTAGGATCACCAGCAAGAAAAGCTTCCCACTGGTCTTATGCAGAAAAATTAGTTGGTAGGATATTTTCCACTCCTTTCTGGGGTGAATTTACCTAGTCTAGTCTGCCACCATAGACAACTACCAAGTTTTCCTAAGCCTGCAGCTGATCCTATATTTTGCATCCAAAACTGCTGCCTTATATTAACCACACTGGTGTTGAGAAAGGAAAGGCTCATTTTAGTGGTGTCTCTTGATGGTGTCAGCCCCCAACATCACTTCCAGAAGTGTGGTAATAGTAGAAAGGAAAGAATGTCCTGGCTCTTCCGTTTTTCATAGGAATTGCTGAATATATGCAAAATGTTAACTGATGTAATTGTTACATGTTTTCCCCATTTAATGACCAGAATGTGCCAGCATTTTAGCTGTTAAACACTCCATGTGGTTATGAAACACTTCATAAGTGGATGTCTGTTGAGAAAAAAGTGTTTTGATCTACAAAAATGTGAACGGCAAAATGCAGAAGTAGTGCAAGGTAATGCATTTTCAGACTTCGCAGCAATTTTATTGTTATATCGGTTGTCGAAGGAGTATCCTTACATTACCTTGTCTGGAGTTATAGATTTCTTAACAGAGCTGGTAAATAGTTGTTTTTGTTGGTACATGTTTAAAATCAGTAATAAGACTATAATTTTAGGTATGAATGCCTGTTCTTACTTAAGTGATTACTCTGGAGATTTAACACTGATGCCTCATTAATTCTGACTCTCGAGTTTTGCATCAACAAGCTCATTTAATGTTGTCTCTAAAATATGCACTCTTTTTTCAGACAAAGCTGTTTTTCACCTGTAAGAGAGATGTTCTATCAGCTAAATGAATTACAATTATTTTAACCTTTTCTTTAACCTTTTATCCTTTTCCTTCAAAATAGAGAAAATTAGGTCTTAGCACTTTAGGTTCTGGGCAACACATGAATCTTCCAGTGGCCTGGAATGAAGCAATTATGCCACCTCAGTGCAAATGTGACTTTCAAGATGGTATAATTTTCTTAAATTATATTTCTGTTAATTACTCTGAGCCTTTCTAACTAAGCTGTGAAAGCTAACTTGATTGCTCTCAACTATGAAATTTGGAATAAAGCCAAGATAAAAATGATTTCTATTTCCTACATGAAGAGCATGACTTTAGAAAAATACACTGACATTATCAATGACATAGCTATATTTTCTGTGTGAACCGTCTCTTTTTAAGTTTAATTTGTCAAATTGCAGAACAGTTTCTGTTTAGGCACCTTTAATCTTACACTTTTTAATGCATCATTTTTATAACCTGTCTCAGAAATAACAATAAATATTGTTAAAATAGAATAGAATGATCTCAAACTGAAAGGCTTTAAATAACTTCTTATTTATATTTTTTCTTAATTTGTATTATTAACAAAAACATAGAATATTGATGCATCTTTTAAAATAAAAATGTTAACTGTTTTTTGTCTTTTTTTTTTTTCAAGTAATTAATGTTTACGTAGTGGTAATGTGTATTTTTCTGTTCTCTCAAACTTCTGGTTTCAGTCACCTACTGTAAGTCAAACTTGTTGTTGCATAACATGAAGATACTAAAGTTTTGTGAAATCAGTAGCTGGGTGGAGAAGAGGAAGCAGTGCTTTACAGTGCTCTGCTGAAGGAGAGACAAGTATAACTTAGTTCCTTATGCATTTTAAGAGGCAGGAATCAGATGCTCAGTCAAGATGTGCATAGTAGGTAATCACTAGACACTTTGTCACCTCCAAAAAAACAAAACTGGCACATGCTGACTGACAGTCAAGGAGGTAGGGATGTGAGAAGAAACAAGTGAATACCATGAGGAAGAGGAAAAAGCAAGGGCAATCAAATGATGTTGAGTGTACTAAAAGTATAGAGGGAGTTGCTAGGAGGTACAGATAAAAACCCATGAAAAGGGAGGCTAGCTGCTATGCTTAGTCGGAATCATGCTTCTTCTGAATCATGCTTAGTAAAATCAGATAAGAGAAAAAGCTATGCACTCAGTGGTACCCTAAAACATCTTTATTTACACAAAGAGCTTTATTTACACAAAGATTTACGTAAGTGAGGCCTTATTAAGTAATTTAAAACAGGTTTTGTATATGCTTTAGCTTTTTGGCAGCTGAAGTGCTGACCAAAAAAAGTGTGATTTAGTCCTGTAGAAAGGAAACAGGAATGATGGATGAAGGTGTATGCTATATCTATGATGTACAGTCCACAAGGCTGATGTGTAGGACAAAGCAAAGTCACTAGTTTTTCTTTTGTAGAAGGAATAGTGTTCTGTGTTATTTTAGTCTCAGGTGCAAGGTCATTCCCTGGTAAAATGGAACTTCAGAAAGATCAGTGCTTGGGATGATGGTTTGTCATATTGAACTTCTTTCAAATAGTACTCATGTTGACAGCTACCAATTTTCATTATGAAGATGCAAAAACTGGGCTGTCAGTTTAACAAAATTAATAGTATTATTAGAATATCTGTTAGAATATATGTGGATTTTGAATAATACGTGAAAAATAAAATGTTAGAGATTTCTTTTCACTTAGCATTTCATTGCAGCACTGGTAGAAATCTGTGGAGACTTTAATGATACTGGAAAATAGACTTTCATGTAGCTCTCACCCGTCTACTTTGAAAAACCTTGTTGGAGAGGAAAAGAGCTTTATGTTGATAATGCATGGATTGTGTTTCCTGTCAAGTCAATTATCTACCTTTCTGAAATCAAACCAGTCCTCAAAAATAAATTAAAGAGAAGATCTTAACACTTGCCTACTAACATGTGTTATACCTTTGAAAAATAACAGTAGTGCACTATGGTATCGTTGAACGGTCAGTGCCTGGTTTAGGCACTTGTTAGCTGGGTGGAACTGCCTGGATGTCTCAGGCTACATGACTACAAAGGAACAAGCAATAGCAAAATATTCTACTCTTCAAGAATCCCCTGAAGCAGAGAATGCTGATTTGGAGGTACAAAAGCTTGCTTTCATCTTGCAGTAAATAAATATATATTCTTTTCACTGGCTGTGAAGAGGGAAAACTTCAGAATAATTTTGAAATCAAGGATTTTTTTTTTCCATATTGAAATTTCTGAGGCAAAGTGAGCATAACAGTATTACAGATCATCTCCAAAAAGATAATAAAATATTCACAAACATAAACTACTGATGCTAGGGTCTGTACTGTAAGTTTCCACTGTGATTTCAACTTTGAGGATACAATTCACCTGACTAAGACTAGACATCCATAATTAGGCTAAAAGTGTCTCCTAAAAATGTGCTTCTATGGAGTCACAATTCATCTCTCCTGTTTATGCAGTAGGGGAAATCTGGACAATTGTGCTGTCTGTAGTGATTCATCTTCACAATGCTTTATCTAGGCACCTGTAAACACACTCAATCACTTGAAATACTAATCTAATCTAATCTAATCTAATCTGCTTTACAGATCTGTTCCTACTGTTCTAAATCCACTTACTGATAAAGATATAGCCATGTATAGAAGACTTAGATGAGAAAGGGACCAAGCAATGCCAAGGGCATAAGATAGAAGGGGGCTTAATGCAGTAGGTGTAGGACTACACAACCAATAAGAGCAGAGCTACCTACTTACATTCTCTCAGCTCTTTGTAGCTTAAAGAGAAAGCCTAGGAAAAGAAATTAAGAGTCAGAAAATCTACCAAAGCCTCTGTCACAAACATACCTAAGCATATAAAAGATGTCCCGTCCTTCATAGTGGAAAGAGCCTCTCCCTCCCATTCCAATGTTAAGAAGAAGCACAATATCATCCAAATGGCTTACTGGAAGATCAGAGCCAATCTTGACATGTTTTTGCTGTATTACAGAAATTTTCTTGGACCTGACAGTGAAATCTTACCTCACACACATCTCTCTGCATTTCCAAATTCTCTTCAGTAACAAGTTACTCTTCAGTAACAGAATTTGCCTTTGACCAGTTGATGACACAGTAGGTCACAGTCCAGGTTATGTTTCGATGCAGAGAGCTCTGTGTCACTCATAGCCGTTGCCACTGAGTTGTCCTATGCTAGAAAATGAGTGTCCCTCAAGTTCAGGTGGAGAAAGTTAGGAAACTGATGAATACTTCATCCATTTCAAAATACTGGGCTTTCTCCCCATGTTTTCTAGGATGGTGTGGGGAGAGGTCAAGCATTCTAAAATCTGTTACAAATTCTTCCAGCTCTCAGCATCTGTCATGGAGGCACTCCGAAACACACGCACTTTTACTGCATGAACAAGTTTAATTTATAGATTTCTATCACCTTGATAGGTGCCTTATTCGAGAGGTACCCAGCTGATGGGTCCTGGCATTTCAGAAATTAATGGCTGGGTGAAAAACAAAAAGCTTATTTCAAGTGTGAGTAAGGAAGAGTTGAATTATTACTAGTTTGGGCCCTGGTTTAAATGACTAGAATAACATGGTTGTGCATAGTGAATCTATGGAAAGGAAGCAGTCCAGACCTGTATCTTCATGTGGATGTCTGAATGAAGCTGCCTGCTTGAGTGAAGGTAGCAAATATGTTTCTTGATGGTAGAGTCGGAGTTCAGGTGAGCATCCTCCAAGCAGCAAAATATTTGAATCAGTGCAAGTAATCTACTTTTACAGAAATAAATCACACCCTAACTTTCCCATCTCACTTGAGGTGTTACTGTGCTATAAATAATAATAGCACTTCTTTTGACAAGTGAAGGAGGTTGAGAAATTCACTGGAGAAAGACTGATTCTTTCGTCATATAACATATGGATGATCAAGATGGGGAGAGGATGTATTGAAGTTGGAAGATTTGTGTGAGGCTGTGGTTCCACTGTTTCATGCAGGATTTGTGAGATTTCATTTCCTACACAGAAGCTGGCAGATAAAGCAGCTAAAGTAAAGATTAAAGCACAATGACAGGCAAATTTGGAGAAATTTGCATAGTAACTGCCTGGCTAAATTTTGCCTGTGAGATCTATAAATCTGTCACTTTCATGAACAGAAGATTCACACAAATCATTAGCCAAAAACTGAGAAAAGCCATCACTTATTTTCACAGAAAAAATAGTTGAAAGAACAATTGAACTATCTTTTCAACCATGAAAATCAGTTCTACCTTTTCAGTCATAATTTTGTATGGCTGCTTTCACTGACATAGTAGGAAAATCAGTACATCTAGGCTAAATTTATATTACACAAACCTTTAAAAGATGAAATTATCTTCAAAACAGGTTTTGTTATACCTTCTCAATAAACTTTTTGTTGTTAATTCAAACAAATTTGCCTAAATATCTTTAACACCTTAACACAAAATATCAGTAATAGTTTAATACAGTTTATCAGGGAAAGAACCTCACTTCTGAAACACGCTGTTCTTTTACCCCTTCAAATTTAGCTACTATAATACATTATATATCTACTATAAACTCACAAGCTATAAATATTGAGCTTAATTAATTAATTTTCAATTTTGTTTCCACTATAGAAGCCATAGTGATCCTTTCAATTTCTTTGGACTCCACTCTGATGAACCCAGAACATATCTCTGCTGTACTTTTAATTGCAGAGTCTATTTTATTTAAAACCTGCTGTGATATAGCACAGAAATTGCACTTATATTCAAGAAAAGTCAAGTTATCAAAGGTTATGCAATTTTTGATGTCATCATTAATTTTCCAGTAAATGTAATCACCAATATTGAAAAATGTATAGCGATTTTATAAAAACTATGTAGATACTTTGGATTTACACCTTTAAAAAGTAATTAAAATCCATTAAATTTGCTAAAGTATTTTCATTTCAGTACATGAATTTTTTGTTCCTATTTGTTCACATTATGTGCTTATTATCTTTAGTGGTAAATACTCATATTCCTGGAATCCTAAATGAATACTTCAAAAAAAATTTCCACTTTGACAGAGTATTTGACAGAGCAATATAAAATGAATGCTTCTGTTTATAAGGATTTTATCTTCTCTTTAATGATGGTGTTTCTCAATAAATTATTTAAATTGTATATTCTCATACATGCACTAACCATAACCAACACACACAATGTCAGGATACTTAAAAAAAAATGCAAGAAAACTATGTGTTCAGAAGAAAGAACGGTGCTGTGGAAAGATGCACATCCAAGCACACATGGGTTTAATCCGGGTTAGAGGTTCTCCTCTAAGATTCTGACTAAAGATTCCAACCTAATATAAGATATACTTTATGCATATCTATCTGCTCATGAGTCCCAGAATAATTCATCTTTTTTCCCCTGTTGAATCTTTATACAGAGTACTTTTTGGCAGATTACTGCAATACAGAGAAACAACAGAGTAACGCTCGTGTTGATATCTTGTATGAATGCTTAAAAATGCTCCAAAACACCTTTTTTTTTTTTTTTTTTTTTTTTTTTAATAGGACAAAATACTGGTAAAGTGTTTCCGAACCTTCTTTTTTTCTATGCCTCTTCGCCTTCCTAGAAAACATTTTGGCTGAAAGCACGCTTATAATTAAATGAAATTAAATTGTGAGATATTCTGGGAGGTTTAAACTGGGGATGTTCTGCTATTTCCTGTTTGTCCTGAGGAACAGAAAGATATACTGTCCACACTCATTTCTGGAAGAACAATTTTCAGGCCTGTCAAGTTTGAAGCTCAGACAATGCTGAGTAATCTATTTGGAGGAGTAAAATATGGAGACAAAATATCTCTTTCTGCATACCTATAGATACAGACAGAAGTATTTGTAGCATGTGTTCATGCAGACTGAATTAATTTTTCTCAAACTTCTAAAAGCACATTCACCTTTCAACATTGTTTACATATGGAAAATTTCATCTTATAAGAAGGATTGTCATGGAAAACTAACAACCGAAGATAAACTGTTTTGCGGTCAAAATAGTAGCCAATGATTTATGCCAGCTGGATTTAAATTAATAGGAAGGTGCCTTGAAATTTCCAGAATACACTAATGCTGCATTCAATGGAAAAAGGCATGTAAAACTTGCAGTGGATCATGAGCCTAGTAAACACTATAGAAAGACAGATCATTTCCAGGAACAATGAAGAATCACTTAGTGTTTGGAGTTTTTTTCTGTGGTATATATTTTTTGCTCATTTTGTGATGTCTGAAGTTTTTTCTCCATAGAAAAGCTCAGGCTTGCAAAATCAACACCTGTTTTAGTACATTTCTCCACTTGCCTAGCTTTTAAAAATTCTGCTAGAGAGACCTATGAGGGCCAACAGCTGGTTATTTGATAAATTTTCCTTCCTCCTATGAAAATTGTGTTTACAATAAAAGGCATCTACCAGGGATTCTGCAAAAAGATTTACTTTTTAAAAGTTTCTCTTTTTAGTAGTATGAATAATTCTGCAGGCCAAAACAGTTTGGAGCACTTGATATATATATATATATATGTATGTATAAATATTATACATGAGGTAGCCTCTTTGAAGTGGAATGTATTCCCATTATTCTGTTTAAGATATGAAAGCAGTAAATGAATTTAGCTTCTCGATTTTTCGTGTTAGATGAACAGCAAGAAAAGGAACAAGAGAAACTAGTCCTGATGGTAGTGAAGCTGGGGAGGGAGTTTCTGTCAGTGACACAAAAGTGAGCAAAACTGAAAGCTGCGGAGTATCTCCCATTACAGACTCTCAGGTTAATTGCTGTAAATCTGAAAAACATGAAGAATGGTCTTATGTAAAAAAAAAAACAACAAAAAGCCATGCAGGTGGATCTCATAGTCCACATGAAGTCTGCTGCCAGATTGAGCTGCTTCTACTATGAGCCTTTTATCAAGTTTACTCCCATCAAGTAACTTCAACATTTTTAAACTTCAGGACTATTGGATGAGTGAAAAATAACATCCCTTCTGCCTTATATACACATACCTACTGTGAGAAAAAAAAAAAAAGAAAGGTAATTGCACTATCAACAATGGGAGAAAAAAGAAAAGAGAGGGAATGTATCTGAAGCTCAGGAGCAGTCAGTCTTGGGACCAACCTCTGTGTTACCCCTGGCTGTTCATTTTGCCTTGTAATACTTCTCCAAGCTGTTGGATACTGATTGCTGCATTACAAAGAGCAATTGGAGGAGTGCTGGCTGGCTCAGGGCAGCAAGAGCAGCTGGTTTCTGCTGTGTGCTTGAATTTATGGCTGCAAGTAGCTTCAAGTGGAAAACATAGCCTGTAGGGAAAGAGAGGCAGGTGGGGATACAAAAGCTCATACTGAAATTTGCTGGAGAGATCCAAGCAGTGCAGAGAGGTACAACAGGAGGGTGATTGTTACTGAAGAAAAGGAAGGAAGTGGGAAGAGATGTACACCAGTAATTACTCTATATTTTTTTAAGAATTCATCCTTGTTGCCATTCATGGTTAATATCCCAGCAAATTTAAAACCAACAACAATAAGAAAAACCAACCAAAACTTCCCCTCCCCCCACAAAAAGGCTCCAAAACAATAAGAAAAGTGGAAACGTGACAGAGAAATAACAAACTTTACTTAAAATAATTAGTAAATATTTTATACTGTTTTGTAATGCATGAGATCTTTTCCTCCCATTCCCATTTTATTGGAAGTTGATGAAGTCAGATCCTGTATTATTACAATAACAAATTATCTCACTTTGTCTGTGTTCACAGGCTCAGACCTGAGACTGAAAAAAAACCTTCCAAGGTGTTTATAGTAGAAAATATCCATAACTTTCCCAGTTACAGCCAGAATTCTGTGTGTGACATACATCTGTCACAGTGAATTAGGCTACTCATTCTGTATCTTGCTCAGGGGTCTTACACGGAGCCCTTATTTTGGTGGCATATAATCCTTCAACTGCAACAAATTTACAACCTGCTGTTTCAAAAAAGCGATAAAATTATTTTCTCCAGTCACTTCAGGGTGTCCAATTATTCTGACATTTAAAATTATGATTGATTTTCAGAGACTTTCAAACTCATGTTCAAGTCTTCAGTTTCCTTAACAATAGATATGTATTGGCAATTAGTTCTGTTGTTATTTTTGCAGGCTTTATGGCTTTTCACACATCTATTATTTTGACCTATCTGTTAATATAAGCCACAATCCAGGTCCATGAGCCATGCTGGAGCTGATTCTTCTGCTTCAGAATGAGCATGATTAAAATACACTAGCATTTAAAATACTTTTTTAGTGAACTATTTAGGCCTTGAAGCATCCACTTTGTAGCTCAGCATGTATGTGCCAAGGTGGAGGATGCCCACGTTTCTACATTTCTCCCACTGGCATTTACCCAATCATATTACCTTTTTATTTATTTTCATCTAAGCATGACTCAATGAGTTGTGGCACCTTAGGATGTACTGATTTCTTCAGCAAAAAAAAATTGCGGATTTTTTGTTTTTCTCTTTGGCCTTGGGAAAGTCCCTCTGAAAAGTTCCAAAGTATCTCTGTTAACATGCTACATATTATTAACAAAAAACGAGGACTCACATGAGAATAATTAATTTGTTCATAATACAAAATGTAGGTAACTTTAAATAGATTTGTGACTTTCTTACTATAATTTAAAGGTTTTATTTACATACACACATCACATGGTTTGATGTATAAGCAAAAACTTGAAGTTTTTTAATTTGGGGGTTTGAATGGCTGTTTGATATGACGGATTTTTAAAACTCCCTTTTTTTTTTTTTTTTTTTCCATCTTTCTGGTAAACTAAAATCTTCTGAAGAATATGTATTCAAGCTTTACACAGAATCGAAAGGTAAAGAACTGCATAGTATCCATACAACGAACATGTCTTTCTGAAAGTACTTTTAACTAAATCAGGAACCACAACTAATGCAGCAAAGCAGTCAAAAGTTAACACATGTTAAACTAAGTGAAAGAGAAAGGAAAACAAAGAAATGTAAGTTAAAAAGAGGAAAAGTATTAAAACTACTTCATATCTCTGAATTACTGTCTGGAAAGGTACTGTAATGTAAGTAAAAGTTAATATTTTTTTAAGTTTAATAAAATTAGATTCTACTTGTAATACGGTTAATGTTAATTACTCATCAAGCTGTTTCTGAAAGTGTTCTTATATAACTCTATTTCAGGTAACGGAAGGACACTGTTAGAGGGAAAAAAATGACACTGCAGTATCCTTAAGCTTCTCCTTCCTTTAGAAATGGCATATAGACTAATCCTCTGAGGTGTTAGTTACCTCATTCAGGGAACTGAACAACTTGGACTATATAGAAGCAGAAATTAAGTTGTTTCTGGTTTCAGCTGCAATGTATTTATTTAGCTAGCATTTCTGATACAGACACCTAATGGCAGATGTTCATGTGGTATTTCATAGCGTGGGTCCTTTGTGAACGCTGCATGCGGTGTATCAGTAGGCTGCTGCTGTAGTAAGACCGCAGAGGCATTGCAGTCTTGCTACTATCATTAGTTGTCATGGCCACAAGTAATACACAGTACGAGACACAAAGATTCAGACAATTTTTAAAAACGATACCACTTTTTTCCTGATTGCCTTATTTATTTTTTTTTAAACAATCTTTATGCATTATTATAGACAGCACCTCCACACAATAACAATACCTCTGCAACTTCCTGTGCTGCTTAAAGAATGCCAGTAATTACATTTATATATAACATCCAGTGACTAATTTTAGTTACATTTCCTTTATCCATTTGCTCTTGGCATGTGTGTATTAGACTCTCAAAGACCTCATAGGCATGAAAGCAGATTCAAGAGACTTGTTAATTACTTTATTTCTTCACTGCCAGGCATCATCAATGACAGGAATGAAGCTATGTTTTCAGTACCAGCATCTGTACATTACTGCTGAATGTGGAATTTTAAAGTCATTTCAGAAATTATATTTTAAAAAAATAATAGCTTTAGTTTATGAAAATTGAATTGGTTAGCAATTAAGAGTTATCCAAAATACATGCACTTATTAATCGACTGCCATGAAGGGAGATTTTTACGTTGTGATTCATTGTTAACTGAGAGTTTCACAGACAACAATTAGTCTTTGGTTGATAGAAATCTAGCCATCAAGGCAGATGGGCTGTATATAGATTGCAGGTTGCATTATTATCCATGAATCGTATCTGTAATGTTTTATTATACCACAAGAGGTCACACAACATTTATAAATCTATGCAGTGGAAAAAATGATAATGGTTCTATCTGCAAAACAGTAAAGTCAAATCTTAGGCACTAAGTAAAAGGCAAACAGAACCAAATGTAAAACAACAATAAGATTTTTTTTCTCCTGTTAAAGCACTCTCAGCCTATGTGATCTGCTACGAGCCGTAGCCAAATATCCTCTCAGCTGTACATTTCATGCTGAAGGCAGGGGAAGCCATATGCTGCGCTGTGGTACTTTCTGAATCGTTGTCTGTGTATGATGTAACCTTGGAAGAAGGACAAGATCAGACTCTCCTTGACATGATGGGTGACATAATCAGACGATACACAATGCATCGGATGAGATTACAGTGATCAAATAAGCATGCTTGGCAGCTCAGTAGAAAGTATTAAAGCTGATTTTAGCTGGACAAATTGCTGCTAGTTCAGCAAAATGATAGACACAAAAAAGACTTCCATTTTGCAGAGATTGCAGCCTGAATTTGTGAAACAAGATAATTTAATAAAGATACTGTCCAGAATTTTCAGCAGAAGTCTCATTGTGGTACAGTTATTCAATTCTTGGTATCTTGTGTGTCAGCAATACCTGTCTGCAACTCGTTTGCTCTCACTAACTTCCAAAGTATGGAAGAAACAAGGTGGGTGGAGGAAGCTGGAGAATTAGTGCAGTGCCACCCCGTGGCAAAGCAGTACTGGAACAGCCTTACTGCCGTGAGAAATGTGAACACCGTTTTGGGAAGAAGTATAAAGGAGCTGGTTCTTCAGGTCTGCCCTAGGGTATTCGTGACCTTGTACAGGCTGCGATGTGAGCATGCTGCTGGAGGCCCATGTTTGTCAGTTTCTTCCATTGCTATCCCTTTCCCCTGGAAGGGTGATACACCACATCATGCAAAGGTTATTTCTGAGTGATTTTATGTGTAGTAGGGGAACGAAAAGACTATAATTATTTGACACACAATAGCCTATCACTTGTATCATTAAAACCTGCCTAATTACGTGCCCAGCTTACAGGCTGTTATAATTTCAACAGTGTCCTTTGGGTAAACAAGCCTTCATTCACTCAGGTAAATGTATAATTAAAGATGAAGAAATAATACCAGGCAGGAACTGACCAGTATAATCTTGGCTTTCTTCTCAGTTTAAATACAAATACTGTTTACTGGATTAATAATTTTTCATACTTGTATTTTTTTCTCCTAGGAACAAAAAAGGCTTCTCAGCAAAGGGCAAGTATATTTATTTCTATTTTATAGACAGAAAAACAGAACTAAAAGCTTAAATTGTCAGAAGGAATAAACAGCCCCCAAAGACAAAACCTATTGCAAACATATAGCCTGAAATAACTCACCAAGCTTCTTGTGTCAGTGCAGTCCTCTGTATCTTGAGGAAGGTCACACAGACCTAACCTTAAATGCCCTGTGATTTATACATCTGGTTACATTAACTTTCACTTTTGTTTGTGTCTTTTGCAGAGCTACAGAAGCAGTACAGATTGGTCTGTTTTACTCTTCATATGAGCATAAGAGAGGGACAATAATTAAATACATTTTTCTGTTTCTGTTTTCCAAAGTACATTCTCAGGACTGAAGTCTCTTAGACACTCATTTCTTACAGCAGAAGGACTATCTTTTCTGTAAGCACTTGATATTCAGGGAACCTTATTTTGGTTGGATGAAGTCTTTTTGTGACCTTGAACAAGTTATTCAATACCTTTACAGCTCCATTTTCCACAGAGAAAGCCATTTAATACTTCTATGGTGGCTGGGGGAAGGAGAATAATTGGTAAATATATGAAAAACAGCCACAATGACAAAATTAACACTCCTCTCTAAAGCAATTTTAGTCCAAAATGTAAAAAAAAAGAGGAAGGGAGAATTAAATTCCTGAGGGGGAGGATTGGTTTTACAGAAAAGCAAGGGGCTGAAACAGATGGGAAGAGTGAGAATGTGGCACATCCTACAAGCCTTATGTCAGGCCGAGGCTATAGATGGAGACTGTGAATGTTCCTCACTGCAGAAAGCTTGCAAGACCAAACAGAACAATTTAAACCTAATCCTCCACTGTATGTCAAGAGTTCAATACAGTGAGGAAAGGGGTCCATAATACAATCACTATTTCTTAAACTTTCAGGCAAATGTTGTGCTTTGTTTTAAATAGTCATCAAGTAATGGAGATATACTTTCATGGGAATAACTGAGGGGTGTTGATAGAAGGCTGTGTGAAGTGTTTGTGGAAGACTCTTTTTTTAGGAAGAGAGGTATAGCATAAGCAAATTGCACCATGAGGAAAAGAGTTTACTTTTTGCATGGGAAACATGTAAAAGTCTGTGGTTCCAGAAAAGATGAGAGTAAAGAGGACTTCAGCAACTTTTTGTTTCTGTTCTCTACACTGCTTCAGAGGCTAAAGTACACCAGAAATAGTGTGACCCATGGGTGATAAGTTATTCTGAGCCAGCAGCACTGCATGGGACTGGTGCAGCAGTGCCCACTCTGCCATGCACCAGCTGCTGTGGGAGCTCCCCAGGCTTGCTGCGAGGAGCCGCACCTGACCCACAGACACCCCAGGGCTTTATGGCATGTCTGTGCTGCACCAGCAACAGCCTGGGAGCA
Organism: Columba livia; assembly: GCF_036013475.1. NCBI lineage: Eukaryota > Metazoa > Chordata > Aves > Columbiformes > Columbidae > Columba > Columba livia. Next base: position 37,264,637 of record NC_088642.1, read on the forward strand.
GACACCCTTTGTGACCAAATACAACATATGAAAAGGTTGCAAACAAAAGTGATAAAATTGTACCTAATTAGACCAATTGATTCAAAACCATTTTCCCCCAGTGAGTGTAGAGACAAAAGAACTGCAAACACTCTCACAACAGTGACTTCTATTAATTAATAAGCATGTCTTGAATATGTGGACGTTAGAGAATCAAGGGAGAACTGAGTGGTCTGACACCAGCACCTTCCTGACATCCTCTGATATCTTTTTTCAGTCACCCAAAATGCGGAGAATCTCTAGAACACTGTAGTGATAGTCCATTCCCAACTTTTTTGAGATGTGTGACCATTTTTAGAAATAAAATCACACCAGTATATCGTGCTTCAAGGAATATCCTCTGATGTGTGTAAGGTTTCTGAACACAACCAATTCTCTAGACACTGCTGGTAATAAATTATAGATGATACATACCTACACTTTTCAACAACAGATTGCAGCAGCTTCTTCTGTGCCTATTTTTATTTTTCTTATTTCAAACTCTACTGTTATTTCTTATAGTTAAGAATTGCTAAGTTAAAGTAACAAAGCTGAGTATAATTTAGAATATTAAACGAGCTCAGGACAGACAGATAAAGTGTAAAACAGAGGTGTAACAATTAATGAAGCTTAATTTTTATAATGTTTAGAAGCATGCTGAATAATAAATTCACCCTTATGTTTACCAGATTGATGAGCAGAGTCTTTTGGTGTGCAAGAATGAATGACCATTGAGTTGCTCTGGGTAATCCAAAAAACAATTTCAGTTATTTGAATTTGCTGAGTCCCTGATGCGCATAGCCACCAAAGAGACTTAATACAACCTGCCAGTTACATGGACTTAAGAGCCTTCAGACTAACAAGCCGTAGAGTTCATGGGGCTGTTTTGCCATTTGCATGAATCTTATACTCCTAAACTCTGCTGTGGAGTTATTTAGAGTGGAAAGTTCAAGATTGTTGACTTTTCCTATGAACAGACTCATCTGGCAGCATAGCAGCTCCTTATGGACAAGATCCTAGAAATGCTGGTGGTGAGTTGACTTATTTGCCCATGCAGAGTGATTGCAAATGCATGGCCATTCTGAACTATTTTAATTTAAAGCCATTTTCACAGTAAGAAGGAACTGGACATTCTGAAGTTGTAATAAATGATTACACTTTTCTGTAGAAGAGTATTTAGTCCCATGTTTCAGGGCTAGAACTATTTTCCAGCTCTTAGAGAGAAGGAAGAGATCAAAAGCTGGTGTAAAATTTCCACTTATCTACCATCAAAGAGCTCCAGCACATCCCAATAATTCCATTATAAATATAGCCAGAAGTGGGACTTCTTGAGTTCATTGTGGATCATATAACAGATATCAATAACCTTATAGAGATGGTAGTTACCCAGCAGTACAGACATGAACTTAATTAATTTTTAAATGCAGTTTTTATCCCATTGGTAGAGCTAATGCTCTTCTGAAGGTGCTTGGAGCTTTGCATTTGTCATGTAAGTCCTCAGGCACTGAAGAGTTTTGTTTGACACCGTTTATTTTGTTTATTTATCCTCCTCCACTTAAGTGCAGTCCTTGTGAAGCTAGCATGCCTCTCTTGAGCTGCTGCAGATTCTTTGGAGAATAAGTGGTAAGTATATTCTGACATAAGAATTATTAATACTCATACTAGATTACATAGTTGTAAATAAAAATGCTTTGGGCTGTATTCTGCAGTCTCATAAATGCAAACTCACAGGTTCAAGTTTACCATAGAGGAGAGATTATATGAGCACAGGAATGTGAGAATGGAGATCTGATTCCAGATGCTGAGGCTCAAGTCATCTTGACAGGCAAACAATCTGCACTACTGATGCCTCACTACAATGTGTCCATGAGTAAACCAGCAGCAGTACTTGTACTGTTCTTAATAGTTAAGAATTGGTGACAGCTCTTAACCAATCCTACCTTAACATTTTATTTTGGTAAAGTTTGTGTTTGGATAAAGTAAGATCACATACTGCGTAGTTCAGTAACACATGCTCTATAAAAAAAATTGTCCTTAAGAAGATAAAATTTGTCTGTAGGAAGATAATTCATGCTAGACAAAGCAGGAAGAGAAAATCCTTAAGGAAGTGAGTGGGTAGGCTTACCAATGAGTTTAATTAATTTTCTTAGTTTCCTTTGATTATTACCCATCAGTAACATCAGAATGTCAACAAGAAGGGTCCGAGACTGAACACTTTCTTTGGCATAACCTCTTTGTTTGGATTTCTGTATGCAACAAATCTCCTTCACAGCATCTCCTTCACACTCCACATACAAGTTGCTAAGGATTGTCCACCAACTTGACATAATTCTTACAGTAACAACTTCTATGGTTAAATGTGAATCACACTTACATATCCTATGAAAAAGCTTTATAATTTCAGCAGCAAAAGCAGATAACACCGCAAGCACTTTGTATGCCTTCAATACAAATGGTATCCCTCTTTGTTTTTATAAAATTAAATTTCTTATTGATAGAAACTTTGTCCCTGCATTTTAAGTTGCCTTATTTTCTAAGTATTAAAACAGTAGAAATTAAATGTACTGTTCTTCAGAGAAATTCATTAGGATTCCACTTTCTTGTATTCTGTACTTGTGAACCAAAACAAAAACTGATGTGTAATGATTAAAATTAATTTTTCATTGGAATGTTTTCCTGTATGCTTTCTGCTAATTTCATCATCAAGCATATAACATCAAAGTTTAAATCTGTGTTGTTCAGCAGAGTTACTGTATGAAAAAAATATTTAAAGCAATTTAAAAACTCTGCAGAACAAGTACTATGTACACATTTTTTTATAACATGATCTTTTTACAGAAAGATAGCCTTCCTTCACAACTAATTTCAGGCATCCAAATGATCTGGAATGTTGATTTCTAACATTTTTGTTTAACCGTGAAAGCTCTAGCAAAAACATGCCTCTGGAAATAAAAGGTCTCATTCAAAAGTTGATTTTGCTTCATTTTATTTCCTTTATTTTGTCTGACAGCAATAAACCAGTCTTTAAGCAAGGGATATATCCAAAAGATATATCTTCTTAGACTGATGCAAGGATTTTGGAAGATACACTTTTCCTTTTTCCTCCTTAAATATTGTAACTTGAACCGTATTATACTTCTGTCTGTGTTCTTATGGAAACAAGGCCAAATAGAAAGTCTGAGCTTTCAGTGGTAGTGGATTTTCTAAGTCATTCCTAGAAGAGGAAGACAGAGAGAAAGCAGACATATTCTTTTCCAGAAGAGGCAAACAGTGCAACTTGTGTTCTCATTCTCAGTGCTGGGGGAAGAAGGTTTAATAGTGATTCCAAAAAGCCTACACCAGGAAGGTGTATGATGTCATGAAGTTGTGCATTACGTTCCATGTGTGGATGTGCCTCTTACAGCATCAGCTGTGTCAACGCTCCATTGATCTGTTATGTGATGGTGTGAAATTAGGCTGTCTTGAAGCCAAGGGGAAAAGTAAGAACATGGCTTTCTGATGAGAAGTTCTTACCACAAGAGCAGCTGCATGTTAGTGGGGTTACTTGGCTGCAGGGCAAGCTGTCTCACAGTTAGACATTCAGAGACAGAGCATGACTGTCTGCCTGTATTAAGATGTGTCCAAACCTTCTCCAGCCATGTATACGTAGCACTTCAGCATCTCATACCACCATGTTTCCTGCTCTGTAGCAATAATTGTGTTCTTTTTTCTGTCACACATATGAGTGGCATAATCTTCAATGTGTATCAAGTAATGTTTTGGTTTTATATTGGAATTGAGTTACTATATGATTTAGTAACTATTTTAAATCTTCCCAAGTTCCAGGGACTTCCAGTTTTCAGTGCAGCAGTACTGCTTAGGTCAGCTAACCTGAGCGTACAACTCCTTTCTTGATGTACGACTTCCTTTAGACGCCCTGACAACCTCAGCAAGATCCAGGGGAAAAAAAAACACAGGCAAGACTAAGGTTCAGACTTAGCTTCTTCCTTTTATTCCATTAGGCCTGGGTAAACAACTATCATTTCTGAGCAAATTCAGACTCAGGATAAGCTCTGTCTGTTTTGACCCATATCAGGGATGACTGAGCCTGCACATCAGCTGACAAAACTGCTACAAGCACCTTTGTAGGCTTTGGCTGTACAAATTCTCTACTGTTGAGAACATCTGTTGCCTCTGTAGGATTTTTAGTATGTTTTTATTGCTAGGTTTGATGAACATAATGCATATAATGGACAAGGGCACTACAGTATGTGCCAGAAAAGGGTGTAGGAATTGTCTAACAATAGTGACATCCAAAGATGTATAGTGTCTGCCTTATTAATAGTTTTTAGCACTTCAGTACTAGATGACATTAATATCTCCAGGTGTAACTGATGGCTCCTGTAAAGCTAATAATTAAAATAAGCCATATTCACTGTTTCTAAGATGGAGTCTTAGATAATGAATTGGGTCTTGTACATGACCTCTAAAGAATAAAATTATCCTCAAAAATATTCCCTGACATTTATTTATATTATTTATTATTTGTGCATGTTAGTGATAGTTGGATGCTAAGTGTTGTCCCAGTTTTGAAAGAAAGATGTTATGACTAGTATATTTTTGGAATCTGTGGAGCTCAGAGTCCAAAAGGAGACAAATTGCTAGTGCAAAGTCAATAATCAGTATGAATTTAAAATGTACATGAGTAAGTGTATGTGTATATATGAGACAGATATTTCAGTGAAGGCTGCAGAATAACGTAATGGATTTTGTTTAAATAAGTGAAAAAATGGTTTAGAAATAGAATCATTCTACTCCTAAGTAAGGCTTTTTTCAATTTTTGTGTTATTGCCTTTAGTATGCATTCAGTCCTTAGGGAAACTTGTTTTGTCTGAGCTGCTGCACTTTCATGTGTACAAGTAATGAACTAGCTTGAATTTGCTACTGGACTAAGATTTGTCTTTAATGTTAATCTTTAACATGAACAGATCTTCAGTTCTAACCATATTTTTAAAAGTTAAAAAAATTACAATAAATTAATTCAGAATTTGAAGATACACAAAGGAGGAAAATGTCCTGGATTTTTGTCCATTAACTTCATGTTAGAAGACACTTCTTAAAAGTAATCCAGGAGCAGAGAACTCTAATTCCCTATCCATGGCCTCACATGGTCTCTGTGCACTTAGTAGCACTTAGTAAACTGCCATTTGCATCTAGTAGCATTAAGATCAAATGAGCTTCCATTTCTAAGGCATGTCTCTAATCACATGGGCTTTCTATGTACAGTTAATAAATATACAAGCTGAATTGCTTTTCTTTTTTCTCAGTTGCCTGTGCTTCTTTTCTCCCCTGACTGCACCTTCTGCATATCTGGGTAGTACTTCACCTCCTGGTGCTGGTTTTGTCAGTAATGTTATTCTGAGCCTAATGGTTGTCCCTTTTCTCATACAGCTGTGCCTACTCTTAATTCTGTCCGTTACCACAACCCTTTTATGGAAACTCATTCCTGACTTTTTGCTTGGGCATGTGATTAAGAAGAAGAGGGAGAGAAAAAAAAACATGATTAGAAAGTGCTCGTTATCTTCTGTTTTGATTACCCACTGCTTTATATCATGCAGGCCAAACAGTTACCTCCAAAATCTCCTTTAAAATGTGTCTTGAATTATGATTTTTAGAACACGGGTCTGGGAAACCTGGCCCATGATCACTGTGTGTGGATCAATGTCCTTACTTAGCAGTTATTTTAGTATAAGATCTTACTAAACATTCTGTTGATCTTCAAATAAATTTCAGTCCATATCCACCTAAGGATATCAGTCATATGCTAAAACACAAAACAGCCAAGCTAACAGCCAGGCAGAGAGCTACTGAAATCTAGTTGTTTAGAAATGCCGAGGAGAAGGTAGTATTTGATACCTCAACTAAATGCAGTCCTGAGTTGCCTGCATACACGATATAGAGACACAGCCCAAAAGCCTCTCACAGATTTGGATTCCTAATGAAACTCTTCGTAACGAGAAGTTCAGAACTGAGAAGTAAAGTTGAAAAAATGTGTGGTGTTTTTTTTAGTTTGTTGTTTTTGTTGTTGTTTTGTTTATAAAAAGAGTTTGGTTTTGAGCTGGATCAGCTGATGTATAAAAACAATATATTTTTGCAATTTGGCATACTTTCAAGACATTACCCAATTTGAAACCCAAAGATGCTGCCTTAGATCATAGACAGTAAGTGATCTAAGAGTTATTTTTCCTTCCCCCATCTACCCTTGTCCTTAGGCTTACTACTTAATTGCGACTTTTGTATCTTTTTCCTTTGTCTCTGCATATGTGAAATTGTTCATGATTTCTATTTTTTCCCTTCCTGAAAGCATTTTCTCTGCTGGAAAGTTCAATATGTAATTGATTCTAGACACAATCGTGCTGTGACCAGAGTGGTTTGTGTACAGCCATACAGTACGGGAACGAAGACATTAATTTGTCAGTGAGCCACAGGTTATGTTAATTTCCGTAGGGGACTGAGACAACAGACAAATCATGGAATGCCTCCACCTAGTCCAATTCTTAAGGCCAACAAAACTACATAGATCATCTTTATTGCCCAGCGATCAATCGAATTTGTGATGAGAAATGGCACCATAACTAGTTAGTTGTACATATGCTGCATATAAATAACCTAGAATTTGTGTAAAAAATCCTATAATTCTGTAACATCTAAACATTGATAGGAAAGTGTTAGAGCATATAAATAAAACAAAACTTGTCTGTGCTTTAAAATTGAACCTAGAATGATTCTGTGTGTTATTTCTTGTAGGCTGTCGAAGTATTTTTGACAGAACATTGATACTATGGACGTTGCTGATCTTAACTTCTGCTGTATAACTTCTTTCATTTCATCCCACATGAAGTCTGTATAGACTTCTGCGCAAAAACACATTTTAAGTTTGAATCTCAGAAACACCTGTTTGCATCAACTCTACAGACACCTACCATATCTCTTAAAATCTATAGGTGGTCCTCAGTGAACTCTGACTCACATCCCAAGTCACAAAGTAAATGAAAATTTTAATTTTTAACTTAAATGTAATTTGAATAAAACTAGGCAATTTAATGTATGCAAACCTGTTAGATATGAACAGTTAATTTAAGAAAAATATATGAGTGTTCATGTCATAGAATTGTAGGAGGCACAGATATTAAGGAATAACCTCTGTAAGGTTATTTGTTTTTTTTTTTTTTTTTGTGTCTATATATATAATTTTTCTGCTCAACAAAACAGGGCTTTGTCCAGTCTACCTTCCAATGTCCCATCTGGTCACACATGCATGTACTTCTTTGAAGAGGCTACTCTAAGATGTTCCAGTAGATAACACTGACAGAATTTTTTAAAATTAATTACTCAAACCTGTGACAGCACTTTGTATTCTTTTGTGTACCCAAACCACACCTTAATAAATGTATTTGCCTATAGATAAAACCATATTCTTATATATCTGACAAAAAAAAAAAAGCTCAGAAAAAGATCCTTGATGTAACAGTAGAACATAATTTGCTATAAATGAAGTTTTCTCCAATGTGAATTCAAAAGCACTTTCTTCTTATTCTTGTGGACTTGTTATTCTTGTGGACTTGTGCGGTCTTACTATTTTCTCATGTACTACAGACCCTGAGCTATTATTCAGTTTTGGTATTATATCAATGCGCAAACTCAAGGTGTATTTCCAAGCTCAGAACCCCTACTTTCACAGGGGCAAAGTAGAGCTAATTAGCAAAACTTCCTGGTGAACAGGATGACACACCCTGCCTGAGCCAGGAACTCAAAAGCAATCTGTGCATCAGGAGTAACAGCGGCTCACAGTGGTTTACCACTTCCTTCTGGAGGAACCCACTGTTTGATACTACCTTCCAGAAGTGGTGGTGACTTTTCAGACAGCCTTATTTTGTAGGACTGATGGAATACAGTTGCATACAAATACACACTTTTCTGACTCTCCACATGAGACATCCTGGATGAGAGTGAAGATTTTGTAATTGGTTATAGACAAACCACTTCAAATGCTACATATTACATGGTTAAAGCCTTCTAAACATTCATAGAATCACAGAATCATTTAGGTTGGAAAAGAACCTTAAGACGATGGACTCCAACCTTAAACCTAACACTGCCAAGTCCACCTCTAAACCACATCCCTGAGAATCTAATCTTCATGTCTTTTAAATACTTCTAGATATCGTGACTCAATCACTTTCCCTGGTAGCCTTTTCTAATGCTTGGCAGCCTTTGCAGTGAAGACATTTTTCCTAATATCCAATCTAAACCTCCCCTGGTGCAACCTGAGACCATTTCTTCTCATCCTACCACTTTCTATTTTGGAAAAGAGGCTGACCCCCACTCCACTGCAACCTCCTTTCAAATAGTTGCAGAGACTGACAACGTCTCCCCTCAGCCTCCTTTTCTCTAGGCTAAACCCAGTTGCCTCAGACACTCTTCATAAGACTTGATCTTTAGACCCTTCACTAGCTTCATTGCTCTTCTTTGCACGTGCTCCAGCACCTCAGTGTCTTTATTGTAGTGAGGGGCCTGAAACTGAACATGGTATTCAAGATGCAGCCTCATCAGTCCCAAATACAGGGTGATGATCACTTCCCTTGTCCTTTTTCCTTTCTGAAACCAAGTCAGGAGCACCACATTCCCAAACATCCGATCACTCTTGTTGCTCATTGGTGAATTCTGTTTGGTTTGTCAATTGGCATCTTTTTAACAGTTTTCCACAACTGAATATGATATTCCTCATGAAACTGCAGCATGAACATTGGCAGTTTGCATTACCCTTCCATTCATAACAGGATGCAAGCTACCTTTTAAATGGAATGGTTTCTGTTCTTCGACATGAAACATGGGTGCCATTAACTGCACATTTACACTTTTTGGTTACTTTCAACATTATTACTTTCCAGGTTTCTGCTCCTACATGTTTTATTTGTACTTCACATTACAGTGTCTTCAGTATAACAGCCTACATCTTAGAAGGTGAAGAATTTCCCTGTTCTTCTGGCCATCATGCTAACCTTCCCAGTGCCTCTGTTTTATATGTCAGTCTGCTGATTGTTGCTACACTTCTGGGTCATTAATGAACGTGTAGGTTAAAACTTGACATAAAACTGATTGTTTCAGTGATTTATTTGAAATGTGTCCAACCCGATTCATTGACAGTTCATGGTTTTCTTGTTTGCTTGTCAATAAATGGTGGTAAATAATTTTTCTTCCTTTCTAGTTAGAAAAGTAACTTGTGCGTTACAGTAAGGCCAGTGTGCTGGAGCCAAGGGTATCTGATTCATTTGTCCCAGTAGATGTTTATACTTAGTAGCCACAAGAACAGATTTCCTCCATTGGAATAAAGTGGCATAAACTGTAAATTTGTCTGTCTGTGTGGTGTACAAACTACTTCAAAATGGGATGCAAACACCACCAGAATACTTATACATTCTCTGCCTGCCTCCAGGTCAAAACATATCTCCATTCCTGCCAATAGTCATGGAGCCCAAGTAGGTTAGGTTCTTGTTTGGAGGTTCTTGTTATAGCAATCTGATCTCATCTAGCACAACAGTGTCTGAATAACCTAGAGTAATATTCCACCGACAGTGGAGCTCCAACAGTGAATTATTTATTATTGAAGCAAAGCACAGTGAGTAGGATGGGTAAGATATACCTTAACAGACACACTCTTTTAGTACCCTGTGGTATGTTGTCTACTTCTGCAACATATCTAAAAAGAACTTTGATAAATTAGGACATTTCCAGGGCATAGATTTTGTCAGACCTTCACATGGAAACCAATAAATCACCATAAAAACTTAGCACAATTTCACTTGCTCTGCAGACTTTGATATTGATTGACTACAACAAATGTCAGCATTTCCTAAATCTAATTGATTTTTGCAAACTAGGATGCTAAGTACCTCTTCGTAACCATCAGGTTTCCTATTTTAAAAATCAATTATTATTTTATTTACCATTGAAGTTTGTGTTTTTTTTTCTTTCTGTTCTGAAATATCTAGGTTGTGTTCAGAACTACGTTTGTTGGTCTTTGGAAAGGTAGCCAAAACAAACTTGTATTGCTTGAAGATTTTAGTGGACCTAGTGAGAGATAATATTTCCACCTCAGTGTGTCTTCAGAAGCAGGTGAAAGCAGTGCTAATTCAGATGTACGAGGAGGTGTGTTTGCTAGAAATTCTAAATTGAACAGAAGTAGAGGATTTATTTCTTTGCTGTGTAAAATCAAAGGTCATGCTGACCTTAGTACTTTGAGATGGAGGGTAGTACAACCAGGATAGTTATTGCAGTAGATTAAATATCTGGGGAATAGTTCGTTATTATAAAAAAGAGGAATGTCAGAATGGTCCTTTCTTCTACTAATTTAGTTGCTCCGGTTACTTTGGGGAGTTAACATAAATAAATGTGATACTAGATTTTATTATGGTATCAGATCTCACTATATAATGAAAAAGAAGGCAAATGGTATCCTGGGCTGCATTAGGAGGAGTGTTGCCAACAGGTTGAGGGATGTGATCTTTCTCCTCTGTTCAGCATAGGTGAGGTCACACCTGGATTACTGCGTACAGTGCTGTGCTCCCCAGTACAAGACAGGCATGGAGAGGGAGTTGAACTGGAGACACAAATGAAGTGAGTGAAGATGTTAAGTGACTGGACCATACCTTCTATGAGAAAAAGCCAAGAGAGTTGGGACTGTTCAGCCTGGACTGACTTTACAAGTGCATATAAATACCTGAAAGGAGGGTACAAAGAGACCAGAGACAGGCTTTTTTCAGTATTGCCCAGTGACAGGACCAGGGGCAATGGGCACAGACTGAAACGCAGAAGGTTCCCTCTGAACATCAGGAAACACTTTTCCACTGTGAGCACTTTTTCAACCTGAGCCCTGCATGGGTTGCCCAGAGTGGTGAAGTCTCCCTCCTTGAAGGTATCGAAATACCATCTGGACGTGGTCCTGGGCAACTGGCTTTATAAGGCCCTGATGAAGCAGGGGAGTTGAACCAGATGACCTCCAGTGGTCCCTTCCAACCTCAACTGTTCTCTCGTTCTGTGCTTCTGTCAACAATATAATTAGTATTTTAGGTAGCTGAGGTAAAAAATTATTTTGTGGGAGCCTTAATAATATAATAGATTCTCTAGATATTCCTTCTAATAGGAAGAGAAGCCCATGAAAAATCTGTCATCCTGGCCATGGGAAATAGGCTGTGTGTACACAACAGTACCCCAAGCTACTTGTTTAAGTGTTATCACCTCAGAGCTAAAAAAATTGGCTTTTCTTGGATTATGTGATGGTACAAAAATCACAAAAGCATCCTGGAAGAGGAGGAAGGTTGTTTTTAGGTTTTGCAATAACACCATCCAAGTGACTGTAAGTACCTAAAAATTCAAAACCTTGTTTCTAGCACTTTAATGCACACAGTATTATTATAAAGCGGAATGAGAAGGAACTCAGATACAGGAAACAGATTTTAGCTTTAATTTCCCAGAGCATTTGGAGGGATTTTTGTATAAAACCCCTGAATTACTGGAGCTTTTATTTAGTTTATTTAGTTTATATTCACTGAAACTTCTGAATAATACCACTTGCTTTTTAACAGCAATTCTACTACCCAGTTTGTATTTTCAGGTGTAATTCTAAATAAGAATACTTTCCAAGACACAGATTGGATGATTTCTTTTTTTCCAGCTTGTAATACAAGGAACACTTTGACACACAGAGAAACAATGGAGGGATCTTTTTGAAATGGCACAATAACTCTGATCATTTGAAGCTAGTTATTTTTCTTATTGCCAAGAGTACCATTTTCCTGCAATAACAGTTTTTAATATAACTAAGAAAAAACAGCTAAGCTATATATTGAATTATTTTAATTAGCCATTTTAAGATTGAAAATATCTGGCTGTTCTTTTAAACTATAATTTCAGCATGGCAATCAAAGAACGTGAAGCATATCAGCAACAAGTTACAGACAGATTTATTTTCCATTTTCCAAGTAACCGTCACCTTATTCCAAAAATAGTAGAAGTGGCTTTCAAGGAAAGGTTGAGTTCCATTAAAAGGAAGCTCTTTCTCCATGTGTTACTTGTTGCTTAGTTCAGTTGTTGAAGGAAATTCAGTACTGAGAATGGATACATAAGGGCCTTCTCCAATATCTCATGAAGCCAGTGAATAGACTTCATCAATTCAAAGGCCTATAGAACCATGTGCAAATGGTTTCCAGATAGTACCACTTCAATGTGAATCCAACTTACAGTGTCTGCAGAAACATTTAAATGCTTCAAAAACTGAGAAGAAAAAGTGAGTAGAATGGATAAATTTTTTATAACAAGGCACAGTAATGATATTGTAGTTATTAATTACAAAGAAACAAAGATCAGCAGCCTGATTACTATAACCTATTAACATACTTTTTACTTTTAACTTTAGTTACCACATTTTGATTCTAAATTTTATTAACTCTGGAATTGTTCTCATTCATATGATTTACAATCTATTTTTATGAATAATGATAATTTATGGGTGTGGAAGAGTGAACTATAGTGTAATGATAATTTAAGTATACTTGAACTGCAGCAAGCTTATACATTGTAAGCCAGAATTAAGTGAATAATGAAATGAAAATCAGAAAAATAAAAATCCCTTTCTGTATAACTTCTTTTGTGCAAGTTAACCTCTTTCAAATCTTAACTGATCTACATTGAAATAATGACTAGAGATCTGAAAATGAATTACTTCTCACTAGAAGAGTCTGTATTTAAAGTATTTGTTAGTAGAACAAATCTAGATATATAAACTTTAAAGACATACAATACCCTAAAACAAACATAAAAATTCCTACTTGTTTTGCAAAGATAATGTGTACTGGTCGATAGAGACCTGTCAAGGTACAAGAAAAAGCATTTTAAAGGTATATCACTTCCACAGACATGGTTTCTTGAACTTTATGTGTAGTGCTAAATATATGATTTCAAGCTAATTACTCCAGATCCTTACTACCATTAAAAAGCTCTAGTTGTTGGATCTGTATCTGCCTTCTAATTTAAGCCTGAATTTCTATTTTATATCTAGTACACAGTGAGAAGAATCAACTTCCCTCTTCCAGACTGAACAACCCGAATTCCTTCAGTCTTTTCTCAGAAGGCATCTGTTTTAGGTCTCTGACCATTTTTATTTCTGAAAACCTACCACTGTTAAGTACACTGGACAAATAATTTCCCATGTTGTGTGTATTTAATGGTTTGTACACATCTCTTTGTATGATATTTGACTGTTACGCAATGATACGATATTGTTAACTCAAGCACAACAGGTGACTGCTAGTAACTACTAGTTATTTTCTGCAGAACTCATTGCTCAGCAGTGTAGCTGATTGCTTCTACCTGTTTCACTCAAGCTGCTTCTTATTTCTCTTATCTGTCAAGGTTATTCTATAGTCTTGTAAAACACATACATTCCTGTCTTGGTACCACCTGAAAATGTAGCAAACCCAAAGCACTAATGGGAATATTGAGCAGCATTAGATTCAGGACAGGCTTTGTAAGATCTCACTTGAAACACGCTTCTACTCTTACTCTTTAAGGAATGAATCAACTCTAATTGCAATTATACCTACTGGATGTTATATTGTAATTCTTGTTCCTTATCCATTTGTATTATGCTAGTTTCCCAGTTATTCTCTCTTTTTTCTCTTCCTAAGAATTGTGAACTCTTTCATTATGTTATGTAAGTTGCCTTCTGTCTTCTTACTGATCAGAATCAAACATAGAAGAGCCTCAACCATAATTGTCATCTTCCAATAAAGTTGTACTGTATTTGTACAGTGTCTGAAACACTAAGAAAGGGGCATGGATGCTATAGAATGCCAATATTCTGCTATCAATTTAAAATTCAAAATTCAAATATTTATGTTATTTAGGCTCAGCTGGTAAATTCAAAGTTTTAAGTTATGCTCCTCCAACAGAAAATTATAAGCTGTTCTTAACCTTTTTCAAAATTTTCTGTATAACTTCAGCTAGAATATATTAATCAGAAAAAAATACTTCCTCTAAAACTCTTTCTGTGAGGAATTTCAAGAATCCTCCTCTTTTATCTGTCAGATATTCTTTAGGGAAACAAAAGAAAAGCTATTATTAACTTTAGTATTTCTCTAATGGTTCTATGTCTCCTAAGTTGCTTCCCACACAGCAATGTCAGTGACATCTGTCATAAAGGAACATATGTGCTGTTCCTTTTGGAACATTATTTCTAAAAACCATGCACTAACTCTGCTTGTCAGGCTTAAGAAAACATAAAAATCAACTTTGTAAAAGCACACTTCAACTGGATCTGTAATTTTACTTTCATTTCTTTTTAAGAGAGACTTACTAAAATCTATCTTCCTGGAATGCCATAGCATTCATTTTGTGGTCTGTTGTCACAAGCCTTCCATTCTATTTTCCAGTGTGCTTTATTTTTTTTTTTCCAAACAGCATTGCACAGCTAAGATCAGGGAAAGAGCCTAACTGAATGAGATTTGGATTTGCAAAGAACCACAGTAAAGGTGCTGGAGACCACTTGGACTGGTAAACAGTTCAACAAATGCAAGAGAGAGAGAAGAGAGGTCTAAGTGTGATTAATTGTTGATTATAGCAAAATCTGACCTAGCTCCTGGATATTTCTGAAATATTTCTACTGAAATACAGAAATGAAGGGCATAGATGCAATTAATCAATTTTTATAAATCCCAGGTTATGAATCCCAGGTTGAAGCACGACTGCAGAGAAGGAAGTAAGGAGCTTAAACATGATTTAGGGTTTCAGATTTCTGTAAACCCCAAAAATTTTAGTAAAAAGACCCCAAAGGTAAAAGATATGTTTTTAAAAAGTTTAACATTCTGAGAGGAGGTGATAAAAAAAAGACTAAATTGTTTTAACCCACCATATCATTTAAGCACAAGTTTTCACACGTTGTTTTGCTATAGTAATTAATTGAGTTGACTCCCACCAGCTGAGCTGTAGTAAATGAGTGTGTGCATGCAATGGAGTTTAAATGTGAATGAAAAGCACATGCAGTCATTTTACATGCCTGCCATGATGAATGGCAACAAAATAAGATAATCTGAACAAAGAAACATACATACAGTAAGAGATTTCAGAATTTTAAAAACAGATTCCTGTCCCCTTTCCACCGTTCCAGTGTAAAATATTGCCCTTTAGCAAGAATAAATTATGAATGAGAGTGAGTATACTGTTCTAGGCCACCTATCCTGAAAGAGGCATGTGGTCTTTTTCAAACAGGAACTCTTTCTAATGCAAAGAGAAGGATGTTTTTGTCATAGATCTATAGTGGCTTTTATAAGGATAACAACATCAAGGTTAGGAATGACATAACTACATCTTTTTCCCCCTGGACTAGAATAGGTTGCAAATGTTGTCTATCACAGTGTAATAAGAATTTGTAGAGTACCTAGCACACTACTGGTGTTTCTATGCATTGAAAAATACTTCAGAAATACCTGTGAAGATTTTCTATAATTAACAAATACTGGAGGAAACTGACTGGACCAGCTGTACTCCAGGTTCCATGGAGCCTTGGCCCTGGTAAGTTATGATGCTGAGGACTCTCAAGAAATCCTTCCACAACAGGCTGTCGCGTCCTGCCCAGAGGAAAGGGTGGGGCGAGAGGTGATTCAGATTTGTTGGTCCCCTTGGCTGGAAAACAGTACACACAATACTTAAGGTCCATAAATGAAAGACTTTTATTTTGCAGCTTGGCCCAACTGGCAAATTATTTGGTGGCAGAAAGATTTATATTATTTAGGCTCAACTGGTAAACAAAAAATGTTTGCAGCACATGTGGGGCTGTAAATCTTATGTTACTACGTTACTTATAAAAAGGAAAGCAAAAGAATAGAAGCACAGGAAAGAAAGAAAGAGATTAAGGGAGGAAGGGAGAAAAGAAGAAAGGAAGAAAAGAGACAGAGAGATTTCACCATCCATATGGCCCCACTTTGGGTATGATGGGGTTCATAATCCCAGATTCAGCAATGAGCAGCGTTCTCTCGTGTCTTGTTCAGTTCCTGTGGTGAGACTGCTGGACATGGTGGTCCTCAGGATGGTGGGTGCACGCCACCGGTGCTTGTGCAGGTGGGCTTTTATAGTCCTCCGGTTTGTTTAAATTTGACTGCTACCATTTTTTCTTCATGAAATTCAGTGTTGGGGTATTTTTATTGTACCTGTTGAGGTGAATTAAACATATTTGTGCTTAAATATAGAGAGATTTAATGAACTATTGTATTGGGGTTTGGTAATGGGGGGCTACAGACATGACTTCTGTGAGAAGATGCTAGAAGCTTCCCCTGTGCTCTATAGAGCTAAGGCCAGATGGCTCTGAGATGGATGATCAAGGCTGAGCCCCTCATTGATAGAGGTACCACCTTCAGGACAATACATTTAAGAAAGGAAGAAAAAGGCCTGTGCAACTGCAGCTGAAAAAAGAAGAATATGTAAGACAAGCAGCCCTGCAGACACCAAGATCATTGAAGAAGGAGGAGGAGGACTTGCTCCAAGCACCAGAGCAGAGATTCCCCTGAAGCCTGTGGAGGAGACGATGGCAAAGAAGGTTGTCTCTCTGCAGCTCATGGAGACAATGGTTGACCAGATATCCACAGTGCATCCTGGGGAGGACTCCATGGTGGACCAGGTGGATGTAATTGAAGGAGGCTGTGAGCCTCTGGTGAGCTGACACTGGAGCAGGTTTCTGGCAGGACCTGTGGCCCCATAGAGATAGAATCCCACGCTGGAGCAGGTTTTCTGGAAAGACTTCTGTTCCCATGGGGAAACCATGCTAGAGAAGTTTGTTCTTGAAGGGCTGCACCTCATGGAAGGAAGCCGTGCTGGAGCAGTTTGTGAAAAACTGCAGCCCACAGGAAGGACTTATGTTAGAGAAGTTCATGGAGAACTGTCTTCCATGGGAAGGACCCTGCACTAGAGCAAGGGAAGACTGTGAGGAGTCCTCCCCATGAGGAGAAAGAAGCAGCAGAGACAACGTGATGGACTGACCATCACCCCCTTCTCCCATCCCCCTGCACCACTTGGGGAGAGTAGGCAGAGAAAATCAGGAGTAAAGCTAAGCCCAGGAAGAAGGGAGGGTTGTGGAGAAGGTGTTTATGATTTGGTTTTATTTCTTATCAACCTATTCTGAATTGATTTGCAATAAATTAAATGAATTTACCTGAGCTGAGTCCATTTTGCCCATTACAGTAGTTGCTGAGTAATCTCTCCCTGTCCTTATCTTGATCCATGAGCCTTTCGTTATATTTTCTCTCCCCTGTCCAGCTCAGGAGGAGAGTGATAGAGCAGATTTGTTGGGCACCTGGCATCCATCCAGGGTCAAACCACCATGGCTGTGCATTGGGCAGAGTCCTATTGCCACAAGTAATTCTGTCAGAAGCCTGCAAGAGTACACCGAGAACTGATTCCTTACACACACTTACACCAGTACCCTGAGCACTGGCATGGAGAGCCTCAGCTCAGTGTTCAGTTCCTCCACCAAATTTTGCCAAAATTGGCCCCAGAGCACTCATATTCTACCATGGTTACACGCTGCGGTTTTCAAACTTTTAGATTCTAGTGTCCAAGAGCACTTTCTCTCTTTCATACAATGCACAATTACTAGAACAGTGAGTTAGACCATGACATATTTGGCAAAGCGTTAGTACTATGTAGAATGCAATACAGAATATGGAAAACCACAGTGCTTTCACCAAGAACTTCTTTTGTGAAAGGACAAATGGGTAACAATGCAGTGTGTTTAACTAATCAAGTACTGAATACATTAGGTTAATCTCATTAATTATTTAAACTTTGCATGGAAAAATGCAGATTACAGGGCTCTGGTTCCAAGAATCACAGAATGTGAGGGATTGGAAGGGACCTCAAAGGATCATCTAGTCCAATCCCCCTGCTGGAGCAGGAACACCTAGATGAGGTTACACAGGAATGTGTCCAGGTGGGTTTTGAATGTTTCTAGAGTAGGAGACTCCACAACCCCCTCGGGCAGCCTGTTCCAGTGCTCTGTCACCCTCACTGTGAAGAAGTTTCTTCTCATATTTAAGTGAAACCTCCTGTGTTCCAGTTTGTACCCATTGCCCCTTGTCCTGTCATTGGTTGTCACCAAGAAGAGCCTGGCTCCATCCTCGTGACACTCACCCTTTACATATTTATAAACATTAACGAGGTCACCCCTCAGTCTCCTCCAAGCTAAAGAGACCCAGCCTTTCCTCATAAGGGAGATGCTCCACTCCCTTCATCATCTTTGTTGCCCTGCGCTGGACTCTCTCCAGCAGTTCCCTGTCCTTCTTGAACTGAGGGGCCCAGAACTGGACACAATATTTCAGGTGCAGTCTCCAAAGGGCCCTCCAATATCTCCTTTTTTTTCCTGTGTTATTTAAGTAAAAATGTAACTACAATACTTTGAGTGGGTGTAACATGCATAATAGTTCATTCCATCTGAAGTTAGTTCTGGGGTCCATTCATGAAGACACAGAGAGTCAACTTCCATTTTTTTTCACCAGATTCCATGCTATATATAAGGAGATGTCAGAATCTGTAGCACTACACTGAATACAGTTATTTTCATTTTCAGAAAAGTCAATGTGCAGAATGATGTTTCTCATTTAAAACTGGCTTGATTTAGGAATTGTTTTGGCTCTTGTGTTAGAACTACACTGACATGAAGAAACTATAAACTGAAATTGGCCTCTAAGTTCCTAGGTTTGAAGTATATTAAATTAACTGTTATAATCACCCCAGAAAAACAAATGGAAAACTCAAAATATTATTTCAAGTATCTTCAGGTATTTTGGACATGTAATGATTTTCCTTTCTTACTTTCCTCCCCCCACCCTTAGTTAAGGACTCCTGGTGTTGAACATTTAACGTCTTTGCCAGGATATCACTTGCTGAGCTGTCAGGGTCATATTTCCTTTCAATATATTTAGAATACCATTTTTGATATCTGCTGCTAGGTCATCAGCTTTAGAACAGAAGAGTGCCATGTGATGCTGCAGGGAATCTGAATGAGTAGTTCTTGAACAATCACGTTTCCAAGCAAATGTCTAGGTATGGTTATTAAACTGCGGTCCATTCTTTTATGGCAATCCAACATATTGCCATCTGTCTTTATAAACAGATTGGAGAGGAATGAATTAGCTGTGTGACATTTGAGCATGATAGGTTTTCTTCACAAATATTCTTCAAGAAGCCTGTAGCTAAGTTTAAAACAACAACAGAAGAGCCATATGGCTCTCTTATTAAATCATCAATGGCTTTTTAAAGGAATTGTGACTTGCTGGAACATAGCTGACTGAATGTTTTTATGATTCGCAATCACTCTAGTAGATTTTAAAGCAAATCACATTCAGATTTATGGCTTTTCTGTCATGTTTCTAATATATTGCTGTTCACTGAGAAAAGATTTAGAGTGTGCAAAGAGAAACAGTTTGTGTGAAACAAATTTCTTTCTTTTTTATGAAAAATAGTATACTGATAATATTCACAAAGATATTAAACTTTTTAAAGCCATTGAATTTCATTATATTGTGTTAGTACGTACAGTGACACAAGCTCAATTGTATATATCTTTCTTGTTAGCCACAGATATATGTGGCTGTATTTCCCATTCTCTCAAAGCAGCACGATCTTTCCAAGCCAAGAAAACAAACCCTTTCTGTGTTCATGACTGGATATAAACAAATTCCCAGAAAACACAAGTTGCAGTTAATACAATAGCAAATGAAATGCATGGAGATTCAGTATCATTATCAGACTTCTAATACTTGTCACTTTAGCAAGCCAACCTCTCTGCCATCCTTTCTCCTATTCTGTCCTTCCATCTCCACCCCACATCCCAGCAGCAACTTTGAAAGATGCATTTTGTCTAGTTTACTATGCTTAGCTGAAACCTCCCTCATCAGTTCAAGAGAACCATTAAGCAGGATCATTATTGTCAATGCATTTTGAGATCAAGCATAAAGTTTCCTTCCTGGTGTTTGAAACTTTCAAAGAGTTGATCCAAACTCTGAACAGACCAAACATCTCCCAAACTTGTTTCAAATTCCTGCTCAGATTCTGTACTCCATCTCCTGTCTGTTCCTTCATGAACTATAACACTGTGGGCGGACAGGCTTTGTTGCAGTTCCTGCCATCTGGAGCAAAATTCTCCTGCCTCTCTGCTGCATTTTGTCAGTGGTGCCTCCACTTAAGAAATAAAAAAACACCTAAACTTTTTCTAAATACACTTATTGTTCCCTCTGTTGCCAGAATGTCTATTTTTGTTAGCAGTTCTTTTTGTCTGTTACTTTTGATATTGTTATAGCTTATTGAAAGCTATAAAATATCTTGCTGTATGTTGTCTGTGTATAATTCACTAGGAATAGGACTAGATTGTGTACAAATCATGTCATACATTGCTTATTCTTATGCTTTGTGTGATCTCTAGTTCTCAACTAATTAATCTTCTGATGATTACTTTGTGATCCCTCGATATGATTATCTGTTACTTGGTAATTCTTTTTCTCTGTTTCTTCTGTTTGCTACTCTGTAATCTGTGCATTTATTTCAGAATGTTATGACTGAAGGAACAAATGGACTGCAACTGTTTGTACTTCTCTTATCTTTAATATCCTGTATTGGTAGTTGCAGGTCTGGTTGTAAAGGTTTTCAGTAAAAACTCATTAAGATCTTACTAAGCTTGATATTGTGTTCCATAATTTCTTGAAGTAGATTAGTCACCTTACATTCATTACATATTTTGCTTAAAAGATCTGGGCCAAATTCTACTAGTGTGACACTGGCAACTTATAATGCTGTAAAAATCTTGATAATTATATTAATACTTCTACTGCTAGATTTAAATTTTCTTAGACTGTCCCTCAAGGACTTGTGATCACAAACAGTTGGGTAATCAGGCTGTTTCTTGGAAACTGATAGCTTTCAGTTGGAACAAAGTACTCTTATCTTATTTAGAGCACTCTGAATAGAAACTCATATACAACACTGCTCAATCCCAAAATGATTAAATAATGAAAACCATAAACGGTGCTTGTTGGAGCTATACAAAATGATTCAGTAAAACTGTTTACATACATAAATGTTTTTTCTTAGAATTTAGTTTTTCTTTTGCATGGATAGACTATTTTCTGGGCTCATGTGCAAAAGATTATGCATGGAAATTTTATTTCCACTGGCTTTAGGCTATGTGTGTTTTATATTTAGATAGGATGTGTATGTTCCAAGTTCCTCTAAGTTTGAACAAGAACCAATAACTTTCTTGGTTTACAGCTCTAATTCTCAATATTTAATATACAAACACAATCCTCGAGGCCCTTTGTTTAAGTCAAACATCATTACACAGTGCCCTCCACTAATTGCTGTCTAATCCAATCATCCAGAAAGGTGCCATGTATTCCCTCTTATGGTTCTTTGAGTCAGCAGCAGCCAGGGTGCTTTCACTAATGGTTAACAATGCCGAGCATCTTTTAGAAGACATTGTAACATGGGGAAGGTTCAAGTTGTTAGATGACTAATAGCTGCATGCTCATATGCAAAATATTCTCTTTAGCAGTTTGAAGGGAACCTTAAGAAAACCCACTAGCTACTGTTTTGTAAGGAAACACGAGAAGGTGTTTAAGGATGACAACTCTACTTAAACATTTTACATGTAGTGCTTTTACAATTTGCCTAATTTTCCTCTGTTTCAAACAAAAGAGAGGAATTGTTGCTTTTTTCCATAACAGCTGAAGAACAGTTAACTGAGATAATTCCAAAAGAAATCTTTTTGTGAGCTTAGAAACTGCAATGGAAACTGATTTCCATTAACAACAGGCATATCATCTAACCTTCCTCTGAACCCTTCCTTCTCTGTTCCACACGTATATAACACAGTTTTCTTGGACAAACTCATTTTCAATAGCTTATGCCAACAAAATCCAAGAGCTCAGAGATTTGATTCTTCTGTTTCAAAATTAAATATCCCCTCTAGGAGGTCTCAAATCACTAAGCCTTTTTTTTTTTTTTTTTTCTGCAACTCTACCCACAAAGATCTGAAAGCACATTTTGTTGGTATTGTAAAAAATTCTTTCATTTAATGAAAGAGTTCTATTTCTCTCTTACTCCCTGAAATGTATTCAGCTGACAGCAACATTGTTGCGTGTTTCAAGCAGCAAAATGTAATTATTTGCAGGTGAGGAGCTATTCTGGGTTATTCACTATGGACTAGTTTACAGTTTAGCTGTGACGAACTTAGTGGGGATGTGAGTTAAGAAAGATTATGGCATACAGTATGGAAAGCCTTACAGGAAAAGAAGCATGGGGACAAGGACAGCAGTGTCCTCTGTGCTTTAATTGTGGCTGAAGTATGCTCAGCTGAGAAGATCACCCCCTTGGTATGTTGATTGCAGTTAATCTCTGAAGTATTTTTTTTAAAAATGAAAAATACAGGTAGTTTTAATTAAAGTAATATCCTCTGAGTCATGACTAGTAAGGACACTGTTAAGCGGTATACATGCGATTACTGTACTTTGACTCTTGTTAAATCATAGAGATGTTTTATTTAATGATTGGTGTAAAATGGTTACAGCTTAGGTGACTTATTTTAGATTTGCTTTGTAGGAGAGATTGCTTTGTATTTTAAATACAGAGAGTTCGGTTGCATTGTTAGCAGAGGACTGTATCTTAAAAAACAACACCGAATTAATGAAGTGTTCACCTTACCTGCTTACTGTCAGGCGTTTAACTGCTGATGTCTTTACATTCTGCTGATATTCCTAATGGTAGGTGAACAGACAAAAGTAAAAAGACTGTTATGCAAATTGCTGTCAGAAAGAAAATTCACACACACAAGGTGTTTTCTAAGGTCCAACCTTGCTGCCTTGGAAAGCAATGCTGAACCTCCACTGTCCACTGTACTGTGGGCTTACACATCGTCTTACTCACAGTGTCATTTGGAAAGTCCATTCTAATCAGAGTGCCTTTGTGTCAGCAGGAGTACAGGCCCACAGGAAGAGAAATATGTGTATGTGTATATATATGTGTACATATACGGAACTCAAGTTTATACCAGTATGTACCAGCTCATTGAAAAGGGGTGTTGTGCTTCATAGTGCATTCAGTTCTTAAGGTTTAGCTAAACATGGAATAAATCATTAACCATTTATGTAGATAGTGGGATGCATTCGAGTCAGGCCCTGCAGTTATTAACATCTTTTAAGTGTCTTAATTTACTGGGAAGAAGGGCTAAGGCTTTTCCTTCTTGGGTAAACGAATAATAAATTAGCACAGGGACAATTTTTCATCTAAATGTTCCCAAAGATTGGTCATTATTACAAAGAAATTACACATACTCCTGGCCTCATTTTCCCCCTGAGAGTACAGCCCTGGCCTGTTAAGTTTAGCGAAAACCAGCTAAGAATCTCTGAAACACCTGTCAGTTTCATATGACAAAAAAGAAAACTCTGAAACAACCAAATTAGGTAATTTCACTTTCTGCTCATATGTTTTAGGAACATTGTAAACATATTGTCTGGTTTGGGTGTTTAAACTTATGGTTTATAATAATAGCATCTTGAAGACAACTAAACCTTCATCATTCCCTTTCACAACCTGGCCATCTCCTTTTCAGTGCTCTCAGGGATATTTGCAAGCATTAGCTGCCATTACAGTTTAGGGGATACTGATATAGGAGTCAGTGATGAAGAAGCATTTTCCAGTCACACTACCTGGTATATAGAAGTAAGATGCTAACAGATGCTAACAGATGCTAACTTATCAAGTTTTTTTAAAAACTGAGCTCTACAGTCTTGTTTGGGAAATTTCCCCAGGTCATCACTCTACTTATGTTCTTAACACCTAATGTGATCCTTAACCCCTAACCTAAATCTTTCTGAAATTTAAAATAATTATTTCTTATCTTATCCATATATGGCATATCCATATCATATCCATATAAGGCAGGGAGAACAACCTCTTCCAGCTTCTCCTTAGGTTAAAGAACTGCAGTTTATTAAATACTTCTTCATACAGCATGTTTTCATTATCTCTGATAGTTCTTTCTGCATTTCACAGAATCACAGAATCACAGAATTACGGAATCAAAGAATGTTAGGGATTGGAAGGGACCTCAAAAGATCATCTAGTCCAACCCCCCTGCCGGAGCAGGAACACCTAGATGAGGTTACACAGGAAGGCATTCAGGTGGGTTTTGAACGTCTTCAGAGAAGGAGACTCTACAACTTCCCTGAGGAGCCTGTTCCAGTGCTCTGTCACCCTCACTGAGAAGAAGTTTCTTCTCATATTTAAGTGAAACCTCTTGTGTCCCAGTTTGTACACACTGACCCTTGCCCTGTCATTGGTTGTCACTGAGAAGACCCTGGCTATATCCTTGTGACACTCACGAATTACATATTTATAAGCATTAATGAGGTCACCTCTCAGTCTTTTCTTTTCCAAGCTAAAGAGGCCCAGCTCCCTCAGCCTTTCCTCATAAGGGAGATGCTCCACTCCCTTCATCATCTTCGTTGCCCTGTGCTGGACTCTCTCCAGCAGTTCCCTGTCCTTCTTGAACTGAGGGGCCCAGAACTGGACACAATATTCCAGATGCAGTCTCACCAGGGCAGAGTAGAGGGGAAGGAGAACCTCTCTGGACCCACTAACTGGCCCCCTTCTAATACAGCCCAGGATGCCATTGGCCTTCCTGGCCACAAGGGCACAGTGCTGGCTCATGGTCATCCTGCTGTTCACCAGGACCCCCAGGTCCCTTTCCCCTACACTACTCTCTAATAGGTCATTCCCCAACTTATACTGGAACCTGGGGTTGTTCCTACCCAGATGCAAGACTCTACACTTTCCCTTGTTATAATTTCATTAAATTTTTCCCTGCCCAACTCTCCAGCCTGTCCAGGTCTCGCTGGATGGCAGCACAGCCTTCTGGCATGTCAGCCACTCCTTCCAGCTTGGTATCATCAGCAAACTTGCTGACAGTGCACTCTATTCCCTCATCCAAGTCATTGATGAATATATTGAATTGTACTGCCCCCAGTACCGACCCTTGAGGCACTCCACTAGATACAGGCCTGCAACTAGACTCTACCCCATTGACCTCTGTCTTCTTCCCTTCAGGCAGTTTGCAGTCCACCTCACTACCTGATCATCCAGTCCACACTTCCTCAGTTTAGCAGCATGGATGTTGTGGGAGACTTTGTCAAATGCTTTATTAAAGTCAAGGTAGACCACATCCACCATTCTGCCATCATCTATCCACCTCGTTATGTCTTTGTAAAAGGCTATGAGTTTGGTCAAGCACGAATTTCCCTTGGTGAACCCATGTTGACTGCCCCTAATGACCCTCTTATCCTTGATATGCTTTGAGATGGTGCCAAGGATAAGTTGTTCCATCACTTTCCCAGGGATGGAGGTGAGGCTGACTGGTCTATAGTTACCTGGGTCCTCCTTCTTGCCCTTTTTGAAGGCTGGAGTGAGATTTGCTTTCCTCCAGTCCTCAGGCACCTCTCCCATTTCCCAAGACTTGGCAAAGATGATGGAGAGCGGTCCAGCAATGACCTCAACCAGCTTTTCAATAAGCTTTTGTCAATCAGCCAATTTTCTTTTAAGTGCTTAAATATGGGCACAGCACACTAATCAGGCTTTACTAGCACTGAATAGAGCATTTGCTCACTCCTTTCCCCAGTCCCGTGGATGGCGAGAAGAATCAGGAAAAAGAAAAATGATACTCATGGGCTGGGATAAAAACAGTTTAATATAACAGCAAAGGAAAGTAAAAACAACAACAACAGAGATACACGATGTAATTGCTCACCACCTGGAAAACTGATGCCCAACATGCTTCCAAGAAGCAATTCCCTCCTGTGGCCAGCTCCCCCAGTCATATACTGAGCATTACACCGTGTAGTATCTAATATCCCTTTGGCTAGCTGGATCAGCTGACCTCTCTGTCCTCCCCAGTTTCTGTGAAAATTAACTCTACCCCAGCCAAACATGGGACAAGTCAAGATAGAAAAAAGCCTCATACCCTGTCTTACAAATGGGGAGCAGAGACCTACAGAGATCAGCAATGTGGCCTGGGCAAAGCACCAAGGAAAGTTTTGTAAAAGTCAGGAAATTAACACATGCCCTTGAGTTCCAATTAAATGGTTAAATCACAGGCCATTCTTTTTTTCTCAAAGATTAAGCAATAAATAAAGGCTGAAAGATATTACAAAACTAAATGTTTAAAAAGATAATTCTTGATATTAAAACTGAGTTGACTGGAAGATGAGTTAGGACTTGTCTGTGATAACCTTTGTCAATCCATAGCTGGGATTTATTCTTCACTGGATTAAAAAAATACTTTCTGATCTTCTTTATGAAAATGAAATCGTACAAGGGAAAGCTGTGTGTCAGTCTCACTTAACAGTTTCATGGTTAGGGTACTGACCTAAGATGTCAGAATTAAATCACTGCCTCAATTTTTTCGTTCAGGAAAATTTCAGATTAAGCAGAGTAAGGATTTGCCCTCAGGTCTACCATGTCACATGCCAGCTATAAAGAAAGTCCCCTCAAAAAACATTTAACATAAAGGAATGCTTAAGGAAACAGCATATTTCATCAAAATTTATGTCACAATCAGCCAAAATTGTGAATGGAAACTGTAACAGTATGTTAAATGAAAAGGCTGATATCTGAAGCGGTGGAATCCATGGAGCTAGATGGACCGATCTGCGAATAAACACAGGATAAAAAACCTGAACTGTTTATGTGGAAGTAAGCACTCCTTTATTGTTCATTTGCTTTTCTTCTACTGGTATCTGCATCACTTCACAGACAAGTTAAGGGAATACTGCTACAGTGGGTATCTGGGTACAACAGGTCTAATTTTAAGGTCTTTCTTTTTTTTCAGGTGTGGGTGCAGCAAAACATGGACTGACTGATGCTAGTAAGTCATATCTCTCTTTCAAAAGATTTCAAATATCTCCAAAAAGGGACACTCTACTACCTGTCTGGGCAGCCTCTGCCAGTGTTCAGTGGCCCTCACAGTGTTTGCTGATGATGAGACAGAGCCTCTTCTGTTTGTGTGGTTCATGCCCATTGCATTTTATCCTGTCACTAGGCACCACTGAAAACAAACTGAAGCCATCCCCTCTATGCCCTCCCTTTAGGTATTTGCACACATTGATGAGCCTTTTCTTCTTCAGGCTGAAGTGTTCTATCTCCCTCAGCCTTTCCATAAATGCCTCTATGACAACACAACATTTAAGTTAATGGGAACAGATTTAGGCCAAAGGAGAAACATGTGAATGTCTATCATGCCATAATAAAAATGGAACATATATAGTAATAATTGAAGATGATGGACAGATAACTTTTTCCCTCTCTCACAAAAGAAAAAAAATGGCGGGGGGCCTGGGGGAGGTAGGAAGGGGGAGGCAGGGAGGCAAGCATCACCTAGAGCTGAAATACTTAACTTGAGGTTTTTGGTGATTTTTTTTTTTTTTTTTTTTTTTTTTTTTTTTTTTTTGAGTGCCCTTTAGATAACATGAATCTTTTGAGTGAAATTAGGAGAGTTACAGTTAAGGAAAATAAACTTGCTGAAAGCACTGCCAATAGAGAAGGCAGATTATGTCATAAATGTACTTCCCATTCCTATTACCTTAGGAAATTAGGTAAGAATGTCTGATCATTTTAACCAAGATGGAAATAGCACAGAGGTATTCAGCATTCAACTTGTTGATATCGTAGAACAAAGAAGAAATTCCATTTACCAAGTGTTCTTAGATACTTGCCTTTGTCCAACAAGAGTTACAAGATACAGCTTACTTTGCCCTTTGAAAAGGAGTATATACAGTCACTGGGAGAACTGTAAACAAAAAACCAATCCTTCTCATCTATTCCAACCATCCGGCTCATTTTCTGACAACCTGTAGCCTGTAAAAGGAGATGGAGGAACTTATAAAAGAACAAGAGAAGCACAGAATAGTCTTTCTCCTCATATACCCTTCTCTTCTATGGCAGTCACTGGCTTAAGGACCTCTTGAGTGGGCATCCAGATGATGGTGTTTAATGGAGCTATCCTGCATAAATCTATCTAATCTGTTCCTGAACTCATTTACACTACTGACCTCCACAACACTCTACAGCACCAAGTCCTGTAATTTATGCATTAAATAAAAAAGTATTTCCTCTGAGTGTTTTAAACTCCACGATTGATTTGGTGACCCTTAGCTTTGGTATTATTAATAAAAGTATAATCAACAATCACCTCGTTTTGTTTCTCCAAGCTATTCAAGATTTTATAGATCACTCTCATATATCTTGTTGTCTGCTACCCAGGTTGAAGTCTCCTAGCCCAATGTGTCTCTTCACACAAATACTGTTCCATGTTCTGTCCATGTCCTGCTGATCTGGTTTTTGTTTGTTTGTTTGCTTTATTTTTGTTTGGTTTGTTTGTTTGTGGTTTTGTTGTGTTTAGTTGGTTAGTTCGTTGGTTGGTGGTTGTTGTTGTTGTATACTTGGTAGTTTCATCATAGCTTTCTGGTTGTGAAATGAGGGTTACCAGAGTGACACCAAGTATTCAGGATGGAGACACATCTTTATAGTAGCATAATCAGGTTTTCCTCTTTTTTGTCTGTTCTTTTCCTAAAAATTCCTATCTTCTTTCTAGACTGCTGCTTGGCAATGAACAGAACATTTCCAGAGAAATGTCCCCAGAGACAGAAAACTATTTTCCAGAATGGTAATAGCTAATTTAGCAACAACAAGACCAGGCAGCAAATGTGGAACCTGGGGCTCTTTGAACCCCGGTAGGTGACAGCTTTTCATACTAGCAGTAGCCCAGCATGATAAGGAGTCTAATGATTGGATTTGAGACATAATTAAGAACTTTTTCACATGCATTTCAGCACTCAGCAGATTGTACTGGAAGATGCACAGTGCCACCATAGGCTGTAAGAAAACAAAAATAAAAACATATTTAAATTTTATTTCAAAGAGAATTAGAAGGAGTCTTAAGAAGAAATACAGCTGCTTTTTAGTTCAATACAGCAATGCACAACACTTGTCACATTTCGTCATGGAAGGTGTAGGTCAGACTATCTTTCCTTTTTCTTGCAAGTCATGACTTTATCTCCTATCACACAGGAAGGGCTGTATTTAATTCCTGTGATGTGTTGTAGTGCTTAGTGATTTGGGAGACACAGCCCAGCCAGGGAGATTAGCCTGTAGGAGATGATGGAAATACTAGGCTCCCAGAATTACATTGTGTCTTTGGCTAAATCTCTAAACTACAACATAGAAATGATTTAAAATCCCAGGTCTGCCTGCTTGCTGTGTGACATCTTGGGAAAGTCACATCATTCTGCTATGACTAAAAGGCAGTGAGAATACAGTGGTAATTTTAAAGAATCAGATCAGAGAAGCCACTGACTGCTGCTTTTATAATTCTGTCTTTTAATGTATTACAGAAAATTAACATGCTGCTATCAGCTCAAAATCTTAAATAGCATTGTACTAGGAGACAGAATATTTTGGGCTGTTACATATTAAGAAGGGCAAGTGTGACTGTATTTTTCTTGCTGACTTCTGTGCTCACTGCTGCAGATTAGTGCCTGTCTTGCTTCTTGCATGTGTTAGGTGGACCTTTAGAAGGACCTTTTCCCCCATATTTTATCCTGAATTTTTGTTTTCTATTATACATGTCCTCAAATATTAGTAAATTAAATTCTCATTAACACTCAGGTGGATTCTGACACATAGAAACTTGCTGACATACTAGAGCTCAAAAAGGGCAAAGCTTCAGATTTTGCTACCAAAATAATAAAATGCTTTGGAATTCAGAAAAATATTCGGTATTCAGAGCAACAACAGCAACAGCAACATTTTCCTGATTTTTTTTTTTCAGTTCCAAAAGATGATGGAGATTGTTTCCTCCCTGTATTATACACACCAAGTGTAACAGATGTACTGTTTTTCTCTTTTTTTTGAGAATAAAATGAGAATATTTCTGAGAGTAGGGAAGTTTTCAAACCCCAGACAAGTAAGGCTTATATATTGTTTTAGACACATGAGAAGGAACTGGTTGTGTTTAGCATTACCACTGACTTCTTTGGGACCTGCAGAAAGTTCTCTGTATGGGGGATAAATGTTTCAAATTCACCAGCTGGAAGCAAGAGGAAAGTACACGCACATCCGTCTCCAGCAGAATCTTACATTGTCCTGCAACATGTCAGGGAAGAGATTGTTCCTTCACACCCTGGATTACTAACTTGGTCAAGAGAGTGTGTAGTGTAAAAGAAGTCTTTGGACATTCTAGGGCATTGTATTATTGAGATGCTGATTCCTCAAATACCATATTTCTGTAATGTTTGCCAGCTACCCACCCTCAGCAGAAAGAAATCTGGATTAAGTTAGGACCTAAAAATTTTATCCCACAATGCAAATGCTGAGAGCATTATCATGATTATGAAAGCATTTGAACCAGGCTTGTGGGGAGGGGCATGAAGGAGAGGGAAGGGGAAGGGAAGGGGAAGGGAGGGGAGGGGAGGGGAGGGGAGGGGAGGGGAGGGGAGGGGAGGGGAGGGGAGGGGAGGGGAGGGGAGGGGAGGGGAGGGGAGGGGAGGGGAGGGGAGGGGAGGGGAGGGGAGGGGAGGGGAGAGGAGGGGAGGGGAGGGGAGAGGAGGGGAGGGGAGGGGATAGGAGAGGAGGGGAGGGGAGGGGAGGGGAGGGGAGGGGAGGGGAGGGGATAGGAGAGGAGAGGAGGGGAGGGGAGGGGACAGGCCTGTTTCTACTTACCCCTACCTATATTGGTGCCAAAAGCTTTTTCTCTCTAGGTGTTTTTCACATGGCAAAATGTTTACTGCAAGTTTGGTACAGCTCCTACAGGGGCCTTGGGTTCTTGACATCTCTTCAACTTTACCTTCACTGAACGTCATTTTTTCTCATCCAGTTAATAGTCCATTTACTATAAGATTTCTTGATTAATTACATAGTTTTTATACTTCTCCTACCGGATCACTGTCTGTTCCCTTCTAGTTTTGAACTCTGTAGTGGTGTTGAAATGACTAGCTGGAAACAGCTTGTAAACAGAAGTTGTAACAAGCATCTCAGTGCTTTCTGAAGCACAGAAAAACTACTTTTTGTGAGACAAGCACTTATTTTGATTCGCAAGAGTAGTTTTCAAACCTTAACATGGCAGCCTTTTTTCGTATCCTGAAATGTATGTTGTCAAAGCATTCAGGCATATAAGTGGAATTAACGAGTTCAGTTCATAATGAGACCTTGACTGAAGCTACTCCCGAGGATGATAAAGCACTTTGGACTCATATTGGGTTTGGTGGGTCTGGCGTGACTGGCTCCCAAAGTTATCTTCAATGAATATTTTGACTGCTATGGAGAGTCAATGGACATGTGAATATACCAGCCCTTTGATGGCCTGTGGATTTCTGATAACCTGAACATATCCCTTTCAGGTTACTGTCCACACCATTTCCTATGAAGAGGAAAATGTTCACTAATATAATTTATTTCTCCACAGGCTTGTATAAGGAAGGGATCATATGTCTGGCTCTCATCAAATTCCAAAGAAATAATGCAAACCAACACTGAAGTATATTTTTGTTCATGTATAGTGGTAAGATTTTTTTTTTCAATTTTCTTTTCCTCTTATTGAAAGACTTGCTCTGCTCAAATGCAGGAAGTACTGGAGTTGGTCAGAGAGGCAATGCAATTTAGTGAGTTCATGGAAGGTGAAAGAGCTGAAATTACAGGTGCTTGACTTAGTGTACTGCCTGCATTCTCTGCAGTTCCCAAAACAGCACTCAGCATGGAGGTTAGTGATATTTTAATGGCCCCTTTCCTGTAAGCATGTGGAAAAGTTCTTGTGCATCAGGCAGCTCAGAAAAGGGGATTTGGCTTTTCAATAGTCAGCAAACTTCATCCCTGAGTAAAAGATAAGTGTTTCTAGAGTTGGAAGTGAGTAGGGACTGCAAGGACTTAATCCGTTTTGTTAGATGAAGTAGATGTTAAGCTCTGTTAAGACAGAGTTCTAGCTTTCTCCTGATTAATGAAAATAGAGAAATCTTTTTCAAAGAAATCTCCAGGCTTCCATCTGGTCTGGCTGTTTTTTTTCCCTTTACAGTCTGCCTTCCAGCTGTGTGTTTTTTTTTTTTTTTTTTTTTTTTAAGTGAATTGTGGATAGAAATAGTATTTTGGTGACACTAGGATCCTCCCTGTGCTGAGGAAATGGGGAGGATGAGAATAATCTGAAAAGAAAAGAAACAAAAAATAATATTCTTCTCTCTATCATCTACACCATTTCCTTAAAATTATTTCTTTCTTGCAAGACTGTGGGACTGCTACTGCATTGGCAAGTTCTCCTTCATCTGTAGGTCCTCCAAACAGTAGCTTGTGGAAAAATGACACACAAAAGAACGTATGCCTTCTACAAGCTTGAAACAATGTTTAGCTCTGTCAACGCTAGTCAAAACTCTTAATGATCTTGCTCAATGCAGAAGCTGTGGTATCACCAATGTTCCATCAGCATCTTAGAGGAGCATTCAGAGTCAGTAACATCACTGGGTGCAACATTTCCCCCTTTAACTACTGATGTGCACTGTATGAAGCAGTTCTCACATACTGATTTTCCTTGCAGAAAGCATTTTTAAGGGTTCAGAAATGTTACTTGCAAGAAGTGTCTCAGAAGGATGGACTACAAAGATCTAAGGCAGCAAAAAATATTATTGCACCTGTTACCACATAGAGATGGCATTTCTTTGAGTATCTTGCTTGTTTTTTGTTGCAGGCACACCTAAAGTGTAAACATATGACTTAGATGGTTGCTTCTACAGATCCCTATGTGAAGTTTCTGCTGTACTTCATACAAGCTGTCTCTAGCCTTCTGGGATACATTAATTGCCTTTGGTCTGGATTATACCTTTCCTAAGACACATCTTCTTGCAGGTGCACGTCTCAAGTAAGCATGATCTACATGACTGTAAGTTGCTGATAGAATAGTAGAAACTACTTGGAAGTTTGACCAGGGTTCTCTGAGCTATAATGCTGGGCCAGGCAGCTGCCTACATTGCTTTTACTGTCTTTCACAGTCTCTGAGATCATGCCAGCCAAACTGCTACAGACATGGGTTTAGGGTAAGCCTCAAACATTCGGACAGCTATGAAATATATGGAAAAAATAGAGAAAGAAAACCTGTAAGTATATCTATTTAAAAATAAAAGAAAAATAGGAGAACCCTAAGTGCTGAGACTCTTACCTGGTGTATCTGTCATCCAGACTAAATTGTGGCCCTAATGTACAAGAGGAAAACAGAAAATAGCCATATACAGAGTCACATAATAAGCAAATGTTAATTGATGTACTCTGCTTTTGATAGCTCCTGGGAGATTTGCAACGAGCAAGGTTTTTCTGTATAGGCAATTCTGCAGCATATGCTAGCACATCTAGGAAGAGTCATCATGTCTAAGTACTTTCTACCATCTGCTAGGAAAATTGGAATATTGAAAGTTTTCTCCCTCTTCACCCCAGCACATTTCTATATATGACTGTGATTTCAGTCTATCCCATCTTTTTAATGCTTTATGTAGTTCTCCACTTTGAGTCTTTCATAAAGAAAAATATATATATGCATGCATTGATACACAGTAATACATATGTATATACACAAACACATAGAAAATATGCTGTGTATTTTCTTGTGGGTAAACTATGTTGCCGAAAGGATACAGAGGAAATATTAAGCAATTTTTCTGACAAAGTCAACTTTCCAGTTCTTTAGTTTGTGTTCACGCTTGGACTGTGTCGTTCAAGGACACTAATTGCTACTGACATGGATTTACCAATCACCTTAGCTTTTAGGATGCCTACCTTCTCCCCAGCGCCTGAAGACAGACATTTTAGTTTTCAGCTGTGGCTGGTTGTTTTTGTGGTCTAAAACTCAGTCTTGACTCCATGTTGCAATTAAAGGGTCCCATAGCTGCTCCTTGCTACCCCTGGTGACAATGTCTCACCCATTAACTGAGAATGATGGAAACCAGTGGCACTCTGGGCATGCCCTGTTCTTCCGAAGATTTCATAGAATGTCCTGAGTTGGAATGGACCCATAAGGATCATCAAATCCAATTCCGGTCCCTGCATATGACAACCCCACAGTTCACACCATGTGTCTGAGGGTGTTGTCCAGTTTCTTCTTGAATACTGCCAGGCTTGGAGCCGTGACACCTCCTTGAGGAGCCTGTTCCAGTGCTCCACCACCCTCTGGGGGAAGAACATTTTCCTAACGTCCAACCTAAGCCTTCCCTGACACGTCTTCCTGACATTCCCTCAGGTTCTGTCATTGGTCACCAAAGAGAAGAGTTCAGCGTCTGTGCCTCCTCCTCCCTTTGTGAGGAAGCTGTGGACCGTGATGAGGTCTCCTCTTAGTCTCCTCTTCTCCAGGCTGAACAAACCGAGTGACTTTAACCGCTCCTAGTACAGCTTCCTCTCCAAACCCTTCACCAACTTTGTAGCCCTCTTCTGGACACTCTCCAGTAGCTTTATATCCTTTTTATCCTGTGTTGCCCAGAACTGCACCCAGTGCTTCAGGTGAGGCCGCACCAGTGCAGAGCAGAGCGGGACAATCAGCTCCCTCACCCAGCTGGCAATGCTGTGCTGGATGCACACAGGACATGGGTGGCCCTCTTGGCTGCCAGGGCACACTGTTGGCTCATGTTCAACTTGCCATAGACCAGAACCCTCAGATCCCTCTCCGCAGAGCAAGACACAGGCTGATTTCTGGTGGATCTGCAAAATTACATAGTGACCTAATAGAAGAGTTTCAAAGTTTGAAACTCAGGTAATTAAAAAAAATACAAAACAAACTTGCAAAGTAGGACCATCACCAGAGATTTCCTTCCAACCTAATTTATGTCTCCTTTAACCACTGTAATATGCTGCACTATTGTGCTTCAAATAGCCTGGCCAGGTCTTTTGTCTCAAAAAGACGGTAATGGAAAATTTCACAGACAGAATCTCAAGCAAGGGGAAGCCAGTATGCTAACCCTAAATTAAATGTAGTAGACTTTCTTGGCATGGAAAACATGAACTATCTTGTGATATAGAAATAATCTTTAAGGAAATGGGTTGCAATGCTGAAAACTCAAGCTCTTTTAGACATCCAGTCCTGAGAATGGAATGTAAAACTCACAGCTGGGTGACAAATTCCCTACCCAGTGAATGCATAGCATAAAAAAATAAAAAAATCTGTGCACTGAAGAGGAAGCCTTTATTATTTCATTTGACTGAGTCTAAGTGAAGTGTACCTCTTTCTAAAGCTTATGAAATTGACCCACAGCTATGGCTACCTGAACTGGAGTTATCCTGTGGGTATAAATTTACATCTCTTTAAGTGCCTGTCACAGGAGGTGGTGGTAGCCATCCACCTTTCATTAAATGAACTCATGCCTGCAGTAGCCAACTGGAATGACAGAGCAACCTGTCTATCATTTTCAACCAGAAGGGAGCAAACCCCACATCTTCTGTCAGTAATCATGATACTGCTAATTCCTGCTTTAGGTGTGTAAGCCCCTTGTCGAATTTATCTCAAATTCTCTGTAAATGTGAAGGCAAAACAACCAAAAAAAGAAGGAAAAGGAAAGACAGCTGTAGTAATCATAGATTTCCCATTAACTGCAGAGAGTGAACTCGTGTTATTTTGGTTTGTGTCCAAAGTTCTCTTGCAAAATCCAGGAAGAGCTCTTTAAAATATTAAAAATTAAAAAAATAAACATTTAACTGTGTTTCTCACCTTTAGAGAGTAAAAAAGGGACACACAAACACACACATACTCAGCCTCTTGTTTCTAAGGAGCAGAAGAACAACACAGAAGAAACAGAAGTGCTGATAGTGCTATAATGATACAGTGATGCTAGTAGAAAGCTTTTATGAAAGAAACTAAAATGTGTAGAACCTCAAGGAAATGTAGAAGGTATATACTTAATAACTTTCTTAATTGAGCTGGTGTACCTGAAAAACCATATCAATAAACACACCACAAAAATAAATGGAACTGGATGATGCTAAGAATGATTGACATGCAAACACAGAAAAGCATGCTTTTTTTCATCTGCTTACCATAACAAGTATTAATAGGCAAATAAAATTAATTCTGACTGACTGGTAAAGGGCTGCATAAAGATTTATAATATTCAGTAAATAGTTTGTCATTGGGATTTTAAGGTGAAATTGACAGGATATGACATCCTATTTACTTCTAAGAAAGAGCAATTATGTCATGAACATAAAAAGTGGCTGATTATAACATAACATGACATTTTGAAGCTAACAGCTTCAGTTACTGTATCCAAATTATGGCCAAGAAAAATATTCCTTATAGGCATCTCTCTTGATGTTTTAATTTAGAGTAGAAAAACAATTAAAAAGTAGGCAAGGACATCCTCACCAACTTGAATTGAACAAGAAGGGAAACATGATGCTAGAGGGCTTGTGTTTTCTAGTGGAAAAGTACACTTAAATAAACGGGAAAAGAAAAACCAGCCCTCTTCCTCTGAAATACAGACAGAATTTGTCTCCTTTATGAAGCCAACATGCTCCTGAAATTAAGGATGATTTCAGTCTTTTGGAGATAGGTTATATTGCATGCATTGACAAAAACCACCATGGATTTATACACCATCCTGCTGAAAAGAGTAACATTTCCAGCCATCAAAACTAAGCATACATATTTTTACACATCTCATTTGCTCATTTAAAGCCAACATTAGCAGTTCTGCGTGTGATCAGTTCATATGGGCCAATTGTGTACTCAAAAGGTCTGCTTTACCCGCTTATATACAAAACTACCTGTTTTCATAGTCCACTGGCTAGAGAAGCTAAACTGCCTACACACACAGCTACCAACCAGTATGTTGTCCTTTAAGTCTTTAAATATCCCTATGAAAGACTAGGCACTTAGAATACCTCATAAGGATCTTTTAAGGTTAGTGAAAATTAAGATTAGGCACCCTGGTTTAGAAGTAGTATTCCTAAATATGAGACAACATCCAAAAGGAAAAAGTGAATTATTACCTTATGTTTGTGATTTTGTGCCATTCATAATTGAGAACATATTTTTTGACTATATGGATAGGAACAAAGGCATTAACACAGAATCACAGCATAGAAAGCAGTTTTTGCCATCATATTGTTCCAAGCAGTTTATTATGATATGCCTGATTGCAGGTATGTTTTTTCCTTGTTTTTATTGTCATTCATCAGGTGAGGCAAATGTTTCAGCAAATCCCTGCATAAGTTCAAATTCAAAAGCACCATCAGCTTCTGGGTCCCACCCCCACTACATGGGCTGGAGACTTGATAGTATGCTCTCCCAGCTCTGTTTACCACCCATCAGTCCCAGCATGCCTGCACAGACACACCATACAATGCAGCATCCACACCACAAGAAGAGTGATGGAGGAGAAAAGGCTCCACGCCCCTGTCTAGAAAGGTGCTGTTTGTACCCCTCCATGCATTCTGTTCTCCTATTTAGAAAGACAAATAGAGATAATCTCATGATGGTGACACTTGCATTTAATAATGCTGCAGACTGCTTTTATCCTTGGAATTCAATACCTGAAAAGGTTCAGCAAAATATGTTCTGAAGAAAATTAATCTGTCTGCATCAGATCTGATCTTTACAATGCAACACTTACTTGCTTTGCATTTAGACAAACTTGTCTGTGTGTCGTCTCAGTCCAGTGCATCATCAAGTTAAGAGTAAGCTTTTAAATAAGGAAATATCTTTCTTGAGATTAAGTGCATTGTGAATATAATTTGAATCAGGTGCTCTAGGAGTTTTGCTCCTAGGAGAGTAACCAGCAATCTAAATGAAATGAGATAATTCAGTACTGTGCAAAATGTTTACATGAAGATTTTAGGGGGCCAATCACAAAGTCCTTCCACACGCAAAGGTAACTTTAAGGATTTTGGCTATATTAGCAAGCATTTTACCCCAGGGGGGACTAGTAAAAATGTTCACATTTGAGCCACATGACGAAAAAGTTCTGCACCCAAAGTATCAGCCATTTTATGTGCCCAGAGTGAATAGAAGTGAGTTACAATTCCTTGCGCATGACGAAAAAATCCAGTGTTGCTATGCAAAAAACTTGTTAGAATTGGGCCTAAAGTGTTAGAGGAACATTTTGCATCCAAAAAGCTTTCTCCTTCTGAATACAATGAGAGGTCAGAAACAGTTACTCAGTCACATTTCTAGAGAAGGAATGGGCACATGCTACTTCTTGACCAAGTGCATAACTAGGAGATCTCTATGAATAACATTGTGTTTAAAGAAACTTCAGATGGTATATGCATAAAATGTATCAAAATTGAAAATGTAATTCAAACACATTGTGCTTTGTTTGCAAAGGGAAGAAAATTGTTCACAAAAGTTGTAACGACCTTAGCGATGAAGCAATTTTCAGTCACA
The DNA here is from genome assembly GCF_036013475.1 of Columba livia. Lineage (NCBI taxonomy): Eukaryota > Metazoa > Chordata > Aves > Columbiformes > Columbidae > Columba > Columba livia. The sequence goes on from NC_088642.1 coordinate 37,303,182, forward strand.
AGGATTAGCTACTGTCTGTTTTACTCACTTTTCTGTGCTGCAATTATTTTATTTTATCTGTCAGTGTTCATGGTATACCGAGTTAGTTCATGTTTCTAGTCTCTTGAAGATGGAAGACACTAAGAAATTAATATTATAATTTTAATTGACTTATGTTTCATTCTGTAGATCTTCTCCTACTCTCAGCATGAACAGATGACAAGAGGTACTCCCCCTGTTCCTTCTCCATATTATCTTTTGATAGTCAATACCAAATATTACTTATTGACCTGAAATAATAACTACCCAAATTATTTCTAATCAGATAAGCATATATAGGGTCATACTACAATATGAACTGAGAATATTTTCTTTCCTGAGTTTTCCTTCAGTGCAACTAATCCTAAAAAAGAGAGCCCTTTTCAGGGATGGTAATATACCATGTGAGGAAATAGCAACATATAAATATACTAAAGCTTTTGGCAACAGATAAAGCTGCTTTTTTCCTTCATGTGCACCAAAACCACAGTGTGTCGGATTAGAGATGAAGTATGACTACAGTCTGCTAGATAAATAAGGCAGAATATAACTCAGAAACTCTCCACAGTAGTTTGGAAAACTGTGTGAAGCTGCTGTGAGATCCAAAATTTAATGTCTTCTAACAGGAATAACCTGTGTTTTGGAAGAAGTATCCAGGCTCAGCAGCTCACTACCCTGGCAAGCAAGTGTTTTCATGAAGGCAGAATTACAGACACTTGTAGTGGAGATTAATATTATTCAATGAAAAGATGCAAATTTCAAGTTCAGAAACATTCCCAACATGCCTAATCAGGGTTAACTGAAATAGGACTGTCGGCTATAGCTTTCAGTGTTCTCCTGTTTCTCAATAACTTGACTGGAACATTCACCACAGCTGAACTCCAGCCTTATTTTAGCTGTGTCTGGCAGCCACAGGCCTCTGGAAGTGTTTGCAACTTCTAAGAATCACTTTGGCACATCAGCAGTTGAGGTATGTCCCTTTTTCCTGACATATTCTGACACCAGCCCTTAGAGCTGGAACCGGAGTATAGGGGCAGTATTTCCCACATGGGAATATTCCTTTCACATTGCCAGCGTTGTCAGAGTACTGTTAAGAATCTGGAAGAGGCAAGGAAAGTGACACAAACCAAGGAGGCTGTGATGTTTTAAATCAGCTAAGCACCCAGCCCCAAATCTGCAGAGAATGCAGTGATGTTCCACCCAAATACAGCATCCCTCCATATCCTTCCACCTTGAACACCTATCTTCCTTTTCTGTGATCAGGAAGTAAGAGACTGGGAAACATAGGAAATTAAAATGACTTTTTTCAGTTGTCCTCTGGGAATTCTCTAGTCTGCTAAAGTCATTTGATCTGGATACTGAGATACAGTTGCATCAACAGAGCAGGGAATCTGTCCCTCACCAGTTGCACATAACAGATTGATATAAACACAAAGACAATTTTACTGGCTTCAACCTTGTAATGGGTTGGAGTTGTGTCAGAGCTTCAGCATCACAGCTTGTGGCCTGCAGCCTGCATCCTCCTACAGATGTCTATCCCAAAGGGTGAAACATAGCTCTTCCTCGTTACAGTGCTAGTTAAGATTAGACTTCTGTTACACATTTTACTTAGGACAATCCTCATGGAGAGGCTGAACTTAAGCTGAGGTATGTATGTATAGCAAAAACTGCAAACGTAGGACAAATGTCTTCCAAAATAGTCAGGGTAGTTACAGGATCAGCTGTAAATGGTCTTTTTATATGACATATAAACAACACGCTAGAGGTGGACAGCCAGTGATTGTACAAAATCTAGTAATGGAGCAAGTTCTTGCCCAGTGCCTGACCAATATCCTCACAGCTCAATAGAGATTGTATTTGCCAGCCTGCGGGCACAGTACATGTTTTTTGTTTGGGCAGACTTTTCATTTAATTTCATGTTTAGAAATATGGTTGGATTGTTAATAGATAAGGACTCTCCTATATTCTGTTGATTTCTTGTTGATGTCTTTTTTTTTTTTTTTTTTAATTTGTTGTTGTTGTTGTTGTTTTTCTAATTGGAAGCTGAACAGCTGCTCCAAGAATAAATTTTAGTCAAAAACAGTCTATTTAGTTCTCTTTTTAGGTTACAAAGCAATCCTGCTTTAGCCCTACAAAGAAGAGGTGTCTGGAGCCTGGTATTCTCGTGGACATCATCCAACAATTGAAAAGCAGCTGCTTCTTCTGTCTTCCTACCCAGTTTTTGCCAAAGACCTGTGACCTCTTCTGCCATATGGGGGGCGGATTCTTGTTTCTGGAGTACTTCTCCCTCTGTCTTTAAGCTCCCCTAGTACCTGTGAGAGGAGGTTTGACGTGGTGTCTGCTGTTGATCCTGGAAGCAGCCAGTGATTAGTCACTGTATCTCCAGCAACAGCTGAGACAGAAGCACCGAGTAATGCTGGCTCAGATGTGCTCAGTGCTGTAAGGTATTTCATTTGGAAAAAGCCAACAGAGAAGTGGACAAAAGAAAAAATATATACTCCTTTGGTTATATGTTAAATAGTATTTGCATTTGAAAAAAAAAAAAAAAAGAAAACTTGAATAAATAAAATCTCAGAGACAGATGGGTAGTGCATTTTCCTCTCTCACACATACAGCTATTTCTGAACTAACTGATGTGCACGTGTATCTGCTGGAGGTTCTGCTGACACCATAATAAGCAGAAATGTGCCAACTGTCTCAGTTATTTCTTTTCCTTCAAACAAAGGGTAAATAAAAGACCAAAGAGGATACTAATTTTGACAGAGTGACTCAATGTGTTACTGAAAAAATGGCATGAAAAAAAATCAGGAGGAAAAGATAGTTTATTACAACAATTTTCCATCCTAACCAAACAAAAATCTGCTTGGTTTGCTTTGGTTCTCTTCTGTAGTATGTTTCTTTGTTGTTGTTGTTGTTGTTGCGTTTTGGGGTTTTGTTTGTTTGTTTGTTTGTTTTTAATATTTTTCTGCAAGAATGAGGAAACCCAAACAAAAACAAAACAAGAAAACCCACAGCCCTTTGGCTTGGTTGATGCTGATGACAAACAGAATTAAGAATTGCCACTTGTTCCGCTTCATCCTTGTGTTATGTACCTACAGAGTTCAGCTAAACCTGCGCATACAGCAGCTTCCTTACACAGTGCCCATTACCCTGCAGTGTCTCCAACACATGAAGGAGCAGAGGTCATGTTTTCTTTCCAGACTTTCAATATCTCACTGGATGACAGCATAATAAACCCAAACCTCCATCTAGGTCAGCATAAAATCCAGAAGTACAGACAAAAAGCTGATTTGCTACAATTACTTTTGGTTCTGAAACACTGAAGACACAAGGGGCAAGGACAAAGTCCTGGGATTCACTTCTTCAGATGACATCTTTCTACATTACATACCTTTATTGAGATTGCCTCAATTTCCTGTCATCCAAGTGACTAATAGGTAATTTGTTTAATTGGGTGACTATGCTTAGAATACTTTTCTTTGACAGAGATACTATGCGCATAGTTCTGCCTAGCATAAACTACGACAGGGTCGAGAAAAGCAATGGTATTTTACTCCTAAGTGGGAAAGAATTATTTCCAATAAATTGTCTTTTTCTTCTCTGGCTTTTTGTAAAATGTTTATTATATGCTGGCATATGAAGTAGTCAGACAAAAGCATTAGTCACCGAGGGCTTTGATTTGTTCTTCTGTTAGAGGGGAGAAAAAAAAAAAAAAAGAAAAAAGAACAAATCTAAACCTTTCATTCTAATCATTGGTTGAATACCATGGGCATGATCCTGCTCTTTTTGAATTCACTAGCAAAATTCCTATTTACTTCTGGGCAGAGGATCTGATATGATAGTACAGTAGAATTTCCAGGAAACTCTGCTTGTTTTATTTCACTTCAAAAGCTTTTCCTCTTTTTTATTTATTATGTAAAACAACACAATACTCACCTCTAAATTGTGATCTCACTCACATATATTGAATACCCTTTCTCAGTGGAATTTTTCCTTATTTTCCAATTCCTTTCCTTTACACCACTCAGAAACTGTACTTTCTCCTTTTTCAAAGTTCTTTGCACTTCTTTAAGCCCTCCTCCCCCTCACCTACAACTCTTCCTTAAATCACAGAGCTGCTTCAAGTGGAAACTATATATCTTTAATTAACTGCCATATTCATTTGTCTTCCAAGTAACTTCCTCTTTCCTCTTCAGCTGTGCTACTGCAATTTAAAGATTAGTGATTGTTAAACATCCATCATGAGTAAAGTGGATTGTCCCTTATTGTTAACAAGAACATAGTGGCCAAAGACTGTAATTTTCTCTATTCTTTTTTAGACTGAAGTTCAAGGAAAGGAGCAAATCCGTTCTGTTAAGATAAGCAAGGGAAAGATTTCTTTCCCTCAGGGTTTCAGTGGCCTAGGTCGCAATATACGGTTTGTCGTCCTATTTTCAGATTAGAGGGGGTGGGGTAGAACCTGCCCCATCACCTCCTGCCTGGTGTGCCCCAGAGAGACCTCACTCCTGGGGCATCTGGCCCACACTGTGCCCTGACAATATCCAAGCTGGACATTTTGCGTACTCTTTCTTCACTTTCAAGTATAACATTCTAAACTCATTCATCCAGCTAGATAAGTTGCCCATCAGGTATTTTTACCTCGAGGATACAAAAGCAGAGCAGCAAAGACATGTCACAGGGCAAAGTGTACCACTGGAAGAACTGAATTTTCTCCCAGCATCTCTTCTTTCCTTCTGTCTCTCTTCCGTCTTTTCATTTGGTTTTGCTATTGAAAATCATCTTTATTCTGGATAAATCACAGGGGAAACTACTAGAGAAACAACATTACTTTAATGTTGTCAGAGCAAAAAGAAAACTGTAATACACTTTTTTTTCATTTGTTTTCAGATGCCATTAAGTCTTTTTTAGATGTATGATTCCACTTATGTGAATAGTACTCATACACACAGTACCCAGCTGAGAGCACTATACTGACTGTCTGCTATTCAGCTGGTGACAGGGAGTGAACCAAGTCACTTTACCAAAATGACTCAGCCAGCAAAAGCTGCAGTTCATTCGATGAAAGTAGTATAAAGGGCAAATGCCATATCAAGTACCATGTTTGAGTATATCGCTACAGTAAGATACAATGAACAAGGAGTCCGTTGTAAATAACTCCGTTGTTTATTCCATTGCATTTGATTTCTTATTTCTCACTCTTAACCCGATCGTAGTAGTGGAAGCTTTGCAATATTGCAGGTAATGGCTGCACTAGGTGCAACTTAGGATGACAGAGTCTCAACATTGTCACTCTAGGTAAAGGAGTTTCTAATCCTGCTTTCTGAATTTAAGCATGCAGTTGCAACCTTGCCTTGGCACACATCCTTCCAGTCATAAGATGCCACTGAGCTCCCCTGTTGTGCAACTGAAGCAAAGTTGTAGAAAGTGCCTTCTCCACCTCCTAATTTTACTTACTAATTGAGAAACTAGATTATGATATTGTTACTCACTGTGAGTCATACTGTACAACCATAGCTGGGATTCATTAATTCTCAGTGGCTGCTTAGCTATATTTCAGGTTATAAAGACCGGACCTTTATGTGTTTGCCAAGGAACAAAGTCACATTTGTTTTGCAGAAATAGTCAGAAAAGTAAGTGCTACAATTTCTAGTCTTATTTCAGACTCTAAAAGGTTGTATTTCCCTTTGGTCTGGCATTATAATGAATTATTCTAATCCACAGGCTATTTGCTTTTACTTAAAGCATTGATATTTTAATAGAGACAGTTATCTTAAAGCACATCATGTAAAAGTAAATGGTATTAAAAATGTAGAAAGTAGTTAGAAAAAAGCAACAGAATGTGAGTTTGGGTGGTCACGCCCCTCAGCAGAGAGGGCTGTACTCAGGCCTGGCTCCTGCCACTCCACCGAAGTGCCTCCTGCCCAGCCTGGTGAGGGCAGGCACCAGAGACTCCTTTTGGAAAATACCAAGCTGGAGGTTTGCTGATGGTGAGGAGATGTTCGGCCCAGCAGTGTCCCATACTATGAAGTACTGGTTACAATGATGTTTCTCATCTTCATACTGTTAAGTACAAAGGTGGGACTGAACTTGTGTTGAAATAAAGTGATATATGGTCACAATTGTCATTCAAGCACAGGAAGAGCCAGTCTTTTTCAAGTTCTTCCTCCAGAAGAAGCACTAGCAAATCTTGATCAAGATCTCCTGGTTGGCCAGCAAAGGCAGACGTCCTTCTTCTTCTCAAGCAGTGGAAGCAAAATAACTGGCAGTGCAGAGGCAAGACCACTTGGGCTGCCCCATTGTGGCAGGACATTGCTGCTCAGTGTCAGGGACCATATTTTAAGTTGTCTCAAAGTCTGCTTGTTCCAGGAGTCTGCACAGCAACAAGTCGCAGGAACCTGCGAGCCTACCCAGCAACGAGAACTTTGCCTGGCCACAGGGGCCAGGTCTGTGGGGACCCTGCCCAGCAACAGGCAATGGGAAGCTTGCCTGGCTGAGCATAAATCACCTGCCCCCGCCAAAGCATGCATGGTGTGGCAGAGGACCAAGTCTGGGCTATGTGCAAAAAGGTGTGAAACCAGGCTTTATGAAAAGACCACACAACACGGGTGGGGACGTAAGAGGCGGCACCTCATGAGTGATGGATGAGCTGCCTCCCTGGGATGTGCTGCCCACCCCACCTCACCTACCAGAGCAGCCGATTGGATCCTGGGTCCATGGTGGTAACTTTCCTCTCACCAGCCTCTCCCTTCTGCGTGCCAAGTTTCCTACTTTTCTGCTCTTCTCATTTCCCCCCTGCTGTATTGCTACTTTCCCTACCAAAGTTCAATAAAGTTCCCAAGTTCAATGGCATCTGACCTTGTCTGCGTCTTAATCTCACTGCGGGCAATATCAAAGAACCTCTCTGACTCAGGGATTCCCAGACTGGACCCCAACACCCAGCTAGAGAAACTGCCTGCAGGAGTATATAATGTAGATACTGCTGTGCCTAAAACTCGAGCAACTGAGGAGCAACAAAATAGTCAGCAAGCAGATCAGGCTGCTAAAATGAAAGTACCTGAGGTAGATTTGGACAGGCTACAGAAAGGTGAACTTCTTCTAGCTTGGTGGGCCTGTGATGCTTCAGGTCATTGAGGAAGGGATGGAACATATAGACAGGCTCATGACCGAGAGGTGGACTTAAGCATGGACACTTTGTTTGTTCAACAAGTTGTTCCCTACTAGCAGTTTACTCAGCAAAATAAGTTCGTTTTGTAATAGTTATAAGTAAACATTTTGTAAATGAGAAAGTGGATATAGTCAACACATAGGCCTACCATACATAACACTATGGCATAGCTATTTATCTTAAAGGCCGGCAGCTGTGCTTATTTCTGAGCTGTGTGAGCAACCCCTCTAGTTCAATCAGTAACAATGGTGAAGTCCCAGGTGAACAATCACACACATCAATCATACTCAAAACAATTTCCACTGGAAGAAGAGATTTGTTGGTGTTTAAAGTTATATTATTTGCACACACAAAATCTAGCTCTCTTGTCTCTTCAGCACACCGTTTTAAAGAAAAAAAATCAATATTGTACAAACACTTCCAAGATTTTATAGGTTTGTTGGGAAAGCAGTGCCTACAGCCTCCTTGGTTACTGTGAAACAGTAATCTCACTTTACAGAGTAAATCTTGCTATTCTTACATCTTTTATCATTCGTGTATAATCAAAACTTTCTGAGTGGGGACAAATCTGTGGGACTAGAGTATTCCACTCTCAAAGGTCATTGTTAAAACAGTTGGCAAATAAAAACTTTCTGTAGAACTAAGTTAATTTATAATACAACAATACAACAATATCTATTGACTATGTGTGTCTAAGAACAGGTTTTGTTCCAGCTATTCAGAGTATGTAGGACTGATTGGTTAAAAAATTTAGGTCTCCATGAATATATGACAAAGGCAGATGCACGTATGTCAAGTTTGAATGAGGAATTCCATCCAGTTTCTAAGAGTTTTGAATATTTATATCAGACATGAAGAACTAGCAAACAGTCATGACAAAGAGAACTTTTGCTTTGTAGTAGATAAACAATAAAGATACGGCGATTTAGTAAACCCATGCCACTATTGGGTATTTTTATAATTAATCATATGAGTCCGCATTTGAATCTTCATCTAGGGATTATTTCATTTTGACTGAAGTATATATATCTTCAGACAATTTCAAGCCCTTTTAACCTAATCTAAAGAGCAGGGTGTTAGTGTCAACAGCAAGATCAGTTTCTCCTTTCATTTCAACAACCGAATTTGCACCACAAGATGGCAACCTAAAGCAATCTTCTAAAAAAATGACGTTTGCATGATGTCTGTTGTTGGAAATGCCCTAAAAATACTTCTGTTAAAACCACACTGTGAATCTATATCAACCATGTTTTAGAAATAATGATGCAAACATCTGCAACACATGATATATATTTTCACTCACATCAAGGAGTCAAAACTATAAGTGTTTCTAAAATCCCCAACATAGTGTCTGATTATTTCAATAGAAATACCCTCAAAATTGCCTGAACACAGATAACTGATGTAATTAAGCAAAAGTAAAAACACCTTATTTAAAGTAGTGATAAAGTTCATAATTGAAATATCCAGGGAGAAATGTCTCAATATGACTGTAAGGCTTGAATACTCCAGGGAACATCTGCAGTTTCCTATCAATTAACTTAGCAGCTATTGTTTTATATGATTCACAACTAATGCAATCCCCTAATAATGCAACAAACCCAACATTTTTCTCACGTGCAGTATTTCAGCAATTTGCACTGATTGCGATTTCCATAAAAGATTATAAACAACTATATACACTGGTAGCTCTAACACATTGATAATAGAAAAATAGAGTTAAGATGTTATACATAATTTCAGTATTTACATTAATCTTTGGCTCAATAGGAGATTATGATTACTACATGATCACTGTAGTTCAAATAAGTAGCTCATGGAGGGGAGCAGATACTTAGACTTCTAGTAGTAAGTGAATTCAGATTGTTCTCAAAACAGTAAATTTGAGAGCATCTGGCTGTGTTACTTGATTCAGACCTTCAAATATACCCATAACTGAAGCAACAAAGCACCATGAATAATACTTAGCACTGGACATTCAGTAATTAAGAAAGGGTCAATATACTCATGAATATTAACTGAAAACTTATTAGATGAACTGCGCCTGTGATTGTACACTTTGTGGCCATTCAAGCATATATTTACATACAATCAGACCACAGAATTATACAGAGAAATAATGAACTGTATGAAAACATTAGGAAACAATTCACAGACAACCAATATCAAATCTGCAATAGCTATGAATATTTTCAGTAGATATTCATCGACAAGAGCTGTACTCAGTAAGGGAAGGAAATCAAAAGTCTTGACATCTTTACAGTGAGTTTTATACACTAATAACTAAAATGCAGAATTTCAGAATGCTGAATGCTCCCCCAAAACCTGCTACTATATAGCATGTACACATCAAGGATTATGACAAATTAAGCAAAATAATTTGGAACAAAAAAAATATATAGTATTAGAAAACCATCCTCCTTAATAGAGACAGTAGGAAGCAGAATAGAAAACAAAACAGTGACAGTCATGCCAGCACCAATGACAGCTGCCGCTGCCATTGCAACTCCAACAACTGGCACCGTAGCTATGCCAGGCCTGACAACAATTACCGCTGCCATTGCAACTCCAACAACTGGCATCGCAACCACGCCGGTGCTGACAACAGCTACTGCAGCTACTGCGGCTTCAGCAGCTGTCACCGTAGCTATGCCAGCTCTGACAACAGTTGCTGCATCTGCTCAAGCCCCCACAATACTAAATCTGTGGCCATTCAGATTTCAGTGGTTGCCCCATAACCAGGAGACAATACAAAACAAAATTAGAATCCATTGTGAAGATGAAGAGCGGGGAGACGGTACTTTTGGAATAGAACCATTAGTGGAGGAAGATGCTGGCAAGGCGTGGCAGCCTCCTCTGCCTGCCTCTCACCCTGGCGCTCCTGGCAGGTGGTGGCTGCAGCGGACCAGGCCCAAACACTCAGCAAAATAAGTTCATTTTGTAATAGTTCTAAACAAATATTTTGTAAATGAGAAATTGTATACAGTCAAGCTGATAGCAGACCAGATATCAGAACTCAGAAATCTCCAGGCTTCTCTCTACAACAGTATCATTACATATTTTATCTATCTGAATACTGTTTCTATTTTAATGTGCAATATTCATTGATCATGAACCATTATATATTTTTACAATACAAGAAATTACTTCAAGCATAAGACATTTTACAGCTACATTACCACTGCAAAGTGAACCTACTTTGTGGCTTACTCTAAAATGAAGGATAGGTTTTGAAGAACTTTATTTCATTTGGTTTGTTACTTTTCTGTGTTTTTCCTGAGGCATATTACACCTATGTCACCAAAGCTTCCTCAGCACTTAGTATTCTTCTACCAGACTGAATCAGAACTTTGTACCTGAGCAGCTAACTCCTTCTTCTGCCTATCTTACTCAAAGCAATATAGTTGGATGAAATATTGAAGATGAGTATATGACAATATATAAGGAAGATATTTTAGGGGAGCTATACAAATATCTTTCTCCTCAAAATCAGTAAAATAATGCAAATCCAGGACTCCCATAAATCCTCTACGCTTTGGAGTGAAATGCTAGTCACAGAGCAAAAGTGCATTAGCTGAGAAAGAGATGGAAAATAAGATATCCTGCTATGCGGGAGGCCATGACAGCTTCTCTGAATGCTTTCACAGAGTGAAATTCCTGTTGGTGCAGTCAGTGGGCATTTGGCCCGGAGACTTAGGCCACTAGCTGAGAAAACAGGTATGATTTGAGCCAGTCTATAACTGTGAGACCTGGGGCAGGCTCTCTGCCTTTGCATGAGTTTTGGGACTGAAGTACAAATGAGAGAGTAAAGGCAGGACAGCTCAGGCTGCCCCCAGCATGCCCCTAGGAGGCACGTTGAAATAAGGAAAAGGAATGACCACATTTCTCTGCTTTCTACTCACCAGCTAGTGCAAGTGTGAAGTTTAATACCACACCAGGTGTAAGAACTTGATAATGAACCTCCCCTCCCCAGGCACTTGTCACTCACAGGCAGAGTGCCTCTAGCTGCCCTGCCAAAGTCCCCTGGTAATGCAGATTAGAGTTCTGGAGGAAAGAAAACCCATGAATACATACAGGATTTTCAAGCTGCTTTTCTACATTTAGATGGAGGTGACTGCAAGACCTAGGAGCTGAGGATATGTATTAAAGTTCTGCCTGTAGCATCTGATATCCAGAATTAAAACAGCTGCCTTATAAAATAAGAAGGCATCAGTAATTGCAGTATAACAGATTGCAAAAGCATATTAAAGATCTACCTAAAAAGAAACCACATGAGACTAGCCAAGTACAAAATACATCAAAGCTGACACAGATTTGGAATTTGTGGAGAAAGCAAATTGGGTAAAAGAATTCTGGTATTGTCCATTGCCTATAAGCCACCATAAAAAGGACTATATATTTATTTTTTTGATATTTTTCTTTCTTCTTTACAAAATCATAATAACTCTGGGGGTACAGAATGGCATCTGTCATGGTAGGTATGTATCTCTTTCTGTTTCTGTATGTATGCATGTGCATTTACAATTACAAGTATCAGACTAAATACTTAAATATGCAATGATAAAATATGTGCAGTTATTTACATAAGTACCACAGCCTGCATATTTCAAAAGTAAGATTAGTTGGTTCAGGTTTAGGAATGTGGAATGTTAATGCTATGCAATTCAGCATCCACAAAGTATGCTGGTTTTCAAGCCTGGAGACTTAAAAATTGTTATATAGAAATTTCCTAGTCACTGTTGAAAATACAGACCCTTTTAGTTCATTGTTAACACTACCTGAGTAATTTTCCATAATATCTATGTTTTAGCAAATACTTTTTGCACAAAATTTCTGTAATATTATTTTAGAGAAGATAATTCACAACAAAAGAAGAAACCCATAGCAGAAAAGCTTAGGAGTCATAATAATTGGGAAAGGATCATAGGTGGCCTGGTTTACCAAATGACATCCTGCCTCTAGCCTTGTGCTGCAGAGGCACAATATATATTTTAATCTTGTTACAGACAAGCATACTGACTGGGACATGACAGGCCATGAGCCTAGCTCCTTATCTCACTTCATAGGTGGTTTACCCTGGGGTGTGAGCAACTGTTTTCCACAGACTCGGGAGAAATGAACGCCAAGAATGAACACTGAGCTGAGTTCCTCCCACAGCCTTGTACAAATATATTATATGAACCACAGGATAGCTTTCTGTTTCTGTTGCTATTTTCATACATTGCCATTTTCACTGTAAAAAAGAAAACAAATATAAAAAAAGAAAAGGTGAAAAACTGTGACATTAAGTGTTGATGCTGCAATGCAACAAAGAAATTGCACTACAGCAGAAGTAAAACACATCAGTGAACATGCAGCAGGTTGGGCAGTTCTCTCCAAGGTAGCTATCTAGACAGGCTTATAGCTCACAGACATCAGTTTCTCTCTTCTTGGTTCCTTGGGTTAGGAGGAGATAATCTGTATTCATCAGCTTTTGAAGCCCAGATTTTTATAGGAGGAGGAAACACCCATGCCTCTTCATCCAAAAACCTTAATGCCTGAATCACCTGATAACTCTAGCTCTGAAATTCTACCATCCCAGAGACATGATGAGCTCACATAGTGCAAGTTACTAATTTTTCCCCAGGCTGAGTATGCTGCATGACCTCTTTATTCTCACATCGCCTCCTGTAAAATGGGCAGATATGTACATTTTTGACTGTTCTTGAAATAATGCATTCTTACCATGCTGAAAAGAGAGTGACAAATTTGACATTTTCTTTTGCTACCAAGACTTTTAAAAATGATTCAGTAAGGGATTTTTCCTCGAAGAGTGAGAGAGAAGATAACTTACACTTATGTAGTCTTTTCTAAGATATGGATTGTGAATTTCATTTGCCTAATGTAAGATAAGATGTATGGCTGCATAAACTTGTGCATGACACTCAGACAGAAGTGAATATTCTTGGTGCTGACCTTGATTGCCTATACAGTTAAGTTGTGTCTGTCCTCTGTAAACTAACACGTTTCCAAAAATAACAACAAAGTAAACTTATCTTCTTCCTTCAAAACATGCTTTTAAAATTCTCCTCTGCTGCAGTGCCTACAAAAAGCTTGACAACAGTTGCTAGAATTCTGGTGATCTGAGCCTACCATCAGCTTGACTGGTGATGTCAAAGTGTTCTTTGTTCCATCAATCTGTCTTTTTCCATTTGCTGCATCTCACTTCCTATAGCAAACACTCATGAGTAGGGACAGCTGTGTTTTCTGATGTACAGCAGTGAGCACAATCACAGGTACCATAGAAACACAAAAAGAAGGAAAAAAATTATTGTCCATGGATAAAATCTGAGAAATCTTCACAGGATATTAAAAAAAAATAAATAAATCCATAAGGTGTTAACAAAGAGAGAGAAGGAGAGTTTTATCCTTCATATACTGGAAAAAAATAACTACTTGTCTGATTTGCATGAAACATGTAGTTTATTTCCACAAAAAGAAATCTCTTTTTACATCACCTACGAGTGTTTGAAGCCAGCCTGACCCTGGCAATAGCTTGATTACCTATCAGCAGAGAAGGACCATCAAGCCAGTTAGTAGGACAAGTGACTATTAATCTGTTAGGAAGAAGACCATAATGGGCAAAGAGCTGCAGCCTTTAGTATCTTGTTTACCATCTCCAACATAGTAAATAGAGGCTGAAGTGAGATCCCAGTGTAGAAATCATGTTTGTCTTTGCAATGTAGAAGCTCATTTCATGCAATGCTCAATGATCCACCATTAACAGATCTTTTTTCTCCCTGAGAGGAAGTAAGTTATGTGTTGCTGGGATAATGTTGCTTCTGCAAATAGCTCTGCAGTTGCCCCCAGTGAAAACATTTTACCTTCTCCTATTCAGGTGCATACTGCCAACATCCCAGTTCAGATCCTTCCACTGTTGAAGCCAAATTCCCATTGAATTCAAAGGCACAAGGCCATCATGTGTGGAAATGTGGAATTCTTCCCACTGACCTTTCTGCAAAGCAAAAAACGTCCTAGCACTGCAGCTTAAGTGCTAAATCAGTTGTGATCTTAAGCAGTTACTTATTAAAGCCATCAAACATAGCTGGAAATGAGGAACACATTTGCATAGCACATCTTACTCCATTAATCTGAACGCTATTTAAAATTAAGTTGATGACAATCTATTAAAGTTTTCATCAACAGTGAACCACCACCACCTTCAAAGGTTTGATTTTTAAATTCTACTTATCTGAAATGGTTTATTCATGGGAGTATGATATTTACTTTGTTACTTATTTCAATGCTATTAATATTGTAAAGACTCTTTTTGGGTTAGTGAGCCTTTTGATACCAACCCATGTTTGTTTCTTGAAGCATAGTGCTGCTTTTTATTGCTAAACACATGAAGTTGGTTTGTTTGTTGTTAGACAACTGATGTAAAGTAATTACATTTTGTCTGGCTAATGAAGTAAGACTGGATATTTTTGTTTATGAATCATTATGGCAGAAATAGAAGAATTTTTTTACCAGTAAAGCAACTTCTGTTTTGTTGTACTTTAATTTCCAGATGGGAGAAATAAGAAATGTAAGGTGGCCTGGATACATTTGCAACAGACAGCGTTAATTAATAAAAGGGGTGGTGGGATCTGACACTATGATTCTTCAGCTGTAGGAACCACTGGCTTCTTTGTTCTACCATAATTGATAAGAAAGCTTCCTCTTCAGCTTTGTAATAAAATGGTATTTTGGGACTGTTCAACACGGTAATATGATTCTAAACTCCTTGAGATAAAATAAATTGTTAATTCCCAACTCATTTCCTCAATTAATTAATATTTTCAAATATGTATATAATTATGGGGTTTGACTCTTGAATTTTCAATAAAAGTTAATGTGACTAAGACCCACAATAAAGATGTAATTTTATCAGAAAGCTATATAGCTACATTTGCAAACCAAATAAAATAAACTTCTACATGACTGTTACTATGACAAAACTTAACTTTATTTGATTTTGTGACAAAACATCATTTTGTTTTTAACAGTTTTGGGGACCAATATTTAATCATGTCTGTTTTGAAAGATGGTGTGTTTTCAGTTATGTTGTACATCAAGCAAGCGGAGCACAAGTCTAGCTTGGTTGAACAGGGAACACCTTGTGGAGCTCAAGAGGAAAAAGAAATAGTATGACCTAGTATGACCTCTGGAAGCAAGGTCAGGATTTGCAGGAAGATTACAGAGCTGTGCTGTGTATATGCAGTAAGAAGACACAAAATGTCAAAGCTCAGATTTGAAACTTGCCAGTGTTGTGTCAGACAACAAGAAAGGCTTTTTAAGTATGTTAATAACAAGAGAAGAACTCAAGGAAACATCAGACTGACACTTATTGAAGATGGTCACCTGACTAATAGGAATGAAGAAAAAGTGGAGGCATTCAATGATTTTTTTCTTCAGTCTTTAGTAATACACATAGACCTTGTGCTGATGGTCTCTGGAATCAGCGCGAGTGTGGGAATGGTGACATTCTCTTTGTAGACAATGAATGGTAAGGGACCAGGTGTATCTGCTGGATGTTTACAAGTCCATGGGGACTGGTGGGATATATCTCAGGGTATTGAAGGAGTTAGAAGATGCTATAGCAGGACCCCTCTTAATCACGTACCAAAGGTCTTGGGAGTCTGGGGAGGTTTGCACTGACTGGAAGCTAGCTGATACTAGTCCAGTTTATAAGAAGGGTGTGAGGGAAGACTCAGCAATCATCAGGCACCGTCAGCATGGGCTCACAAAGAGAAAGTCCTGTTTAACTGACTTGGTATTCTTCTATGATAAGGTCACCTACCTAGTAGATGTAGATGTTCTGGATTTTAGTAAGGTTTTTTTATACTGTTCCTCACAGCACCCTTCTGAACAAGTTGTCCATCTGTGAGACAAGCAGGTACATGGTGCACTGGGTGAAGAACTGGCCGAAGGGCAGAGCTCAATGGGTTGTAGCGGGTGAAGTACCATCTGGCTGGTGACTGGTCACCAACAGAGCTCCTCAGGGCTCATTTTCAGGGCCAGTTCTGTTCAATACATTTATTAACGAACTGGATGAAGGAGTTAAATGCACCATTAGTAATGATGACACCAAACTGGGAGATGCTGTGAACTGTCTCGAGGAACAAAAGGCCTTGCAGAGGCATCTAGATAGACTGAAGCATTAGGCAATCATTATTGGCATGGAATTTAACAAGAACAAATGCCAGATTCTGCACTGAGATTGAGTAGCATGGGGCACAAGTATGAACTGGGAGAGCAGTGTCTGGGGAGCAGCCCTGCAGAACGGGCCCTGGGGTGCTGGCTGACAGCAGCTCAGTGTGAGTCAGCAGTGTGTGCCCTGGCAGCCCAGAGGCAAACCCCATCCTGGGGACATTAAACACAGCCAGAGCTCAGAAGAGGGGACTGTCCCCTGGATTCAGCCTTGGTGCGGCCTCACCTTGAGCACTGTCTGTGGTTCTGGGACCCACAATTTAAGAAGGATGTGAAGGTTCTTGAATACATCTCCTCTCCTCTCCTCTCCTCTCCTCTCCTCTCCTCTCCTCTCCTCTCCTCTCCTCTCCTCTCCTCTCCTCTCCTCTCCTCTCCTCTCCTCTCCTCTCCTCTCCTCTCCTCTCCTCTCCTCTCCTCTCCTCTCCTCTCCTCTCCTCTCCTCTCCTCTCCTCTCCTCTCCTCTCCTCTCCTCTCCTCTCCTCTCCTCTCCTCTCCTCTCCTCTCCTCTCCTCTCCTCTCCTCTCCTCTCCTCTCCTCTCCTCTCCTCTCCTCTCCTCTCCTCTCCTCTCCTCTCCTCTCCTCTCCTCTCCCCTCTCCTTTATTTCTATTTCAATTTATTTCCACTTACTTCTATTTTTGTTTCTGAATGGAAGTCTGTATATGTAATCTTAAATACTATTTCCAGAAAATTGAAAAATACTTAGAAGATAAAACTGTTTCCTTTGTGGTCAGTTTCCCAACATCTTTTCACTTCTCCATCCCACTTCCCACTTCTGCTAGTAAATCATGGGATGACAGTGCTAAACAGTTTTATGCAAAGGAAATGCAAAGCATGCAGCAGAGAAGAACCAACAGGCGTATACTTTCCAATGTTCAAATTCAGTTCCAGGAAGTTAGAGTGTAAAGGAAAAAAAAATTTCAATGATGCATGGAGAACTCACTGATAGAAGCATTTTTGCTAAACTGTCTTAAGTCCTCTGGAACTGATCTGCCCCATGCACACATAAGATGACTTCTCTATTGCTCAGATGTTTGGAAAAACATTCCATAAGTGGCTCTGAAAACTTTTCACTTTGATGTCATTTACAAGGATAGATACCCTAAATGATTTCACATTTGAAATCTCATATGAATTCCAGCTAGACCTTAGGCTAAAATGAATCTGTACCCTTGGAGCAGATTTCTTTCAGGAGTTACAGAGCATCATTTGGAAGGTTAAGCTTATCAAACTAGCACCTATGGGATACTTTTGTCTGGCCAGAAACCCAGCACTGAGTGCCATGAGTCTTTCCTCTATGAAACTTTAAATTATTTTTTCCTACTCATTATCTTCATAGAATAAATGATCCAATAGCACAGAACAACACATCACATTATAAGCAGTCCTAAAATTTAAATGGATTGGATTGAATCAAAGTGCCACAGCATAAAGAAGTGCTTATGCCATATCCAGACTCATTTCAGGCAGGATACAATATCTTGGGAGGGTTGTGCCTTGCGTCATCTACGATCTCCAGCCTGCTATCTTAAAGAAATAAGAAAAGTTTTAAAGCAGTTTGTAAGCATTGTGGTAGGCAGAAAGCTGGCATAATATTACATCATAAGAACACACTCAAGTCTGCGAAAGGGCAGATATACAGCAAAATTTCACCGATTGAATTAATATATAACTTAAAATCACACACACAAGAAGAAAAACAACCCAGATTTAAACTTAGCAGTATTCACAGTTGAGAATCTGACAACATAAATGTATTTTAATATCTTTAATATTCCTTTCTGATTTCCACAGTTTTAAAATTTCTAATATGTTAAAATATCTTAGTTATATATAGTTGCTGTCAATGCAAACTGGAAGATTTCACCACAAACTACATATGTGATTAACACAGGTCATAGAAACCTTAGTCAGCACTTCCCTGGGAACTCCAATTTCCCCTTTAAAATTCCAGGATGTCACTTACAGAAGCTGCTAGGAAAGTGTCACCTTTAGCATATTATACTTCCACATTTTCCTGCTGTAGTTTGAGTTTTAAAGGTGACAGTGTTGGGTTACAGCCACATTATAAATTATGGGGTATAAAAGAAAGTCATTCCAAATAAAGGATTTTATGTTTCCACCTAAAATTTTCAGATACAAGACAGTTACTATCTGAATAGAAAAAAAAAAAAAATGTTAACTGTCTGCAAGAAACCAGGCAAACCAGGTTATACATTAAAGGCAGAGATTTATCTTTTCAGGCATCCAAATGCCTCACAACAATTGTTTGTATTTAAGAGCTACGATATTTAAGAGAGATGACAATTTAATGTAGTATATTGCACATGAAGTAAACTTGCCTAGCGTCCACAGTTATAACAACGCACATTAGCAGCTATACTGATTACTACAGTTTGTGCAAATATAATTGCATGTATGTGTCTGTCTGGTCAAGAACAATACAATATGGAAAAACTGTTGACCAGTATTGAAAATATTTCAGTGACTTGCTGTACTTCTTGGGATTTGCTGACAGAGCTCCGTGCCTGCATCTATTTCTCTGCTTTTGGACATTTTATAAAAAGAATTAAAAAATGAGAGCCCTACAGTGTACTTCTGAAGCACGCATCACTCCTCATTAGATTATGTCAGGTTTCATCATCCCATGTCATTTGATGTTTATTAGTCCAATACCACGTGTGGATGATGATTTGTTGTTAATTTAAGAAGCTACCATCTAACATTTTCAACACGAATAAAATGATAGCAGTTATCAAATAGTGCGGTCAGGAGAGGTATTTTTAAAATTAAGAAGAAATGGATCAGCTAATCCATAGTTTAAAATTTAAAGTTTTCATGGATGTGATGGAACTGAAATAACTCGGTGATGAGAAGACTGAGGAAACAATAATTTATGACAGAATCTAGAGAAAACCAGGAAGCACCCAAGATAACCATCCATAAACTGAAAAGATACCTCATCACTATTAAAAACAATTCACAGAGAATATACAAATTGTATTATAGACATAACACTAAAAGAAAGACAAAACAAATGGTCTAAGAAAAAATAACTCAGTTTTAAGGAATGAATTTAAACAGCCAGATGGAAATGCAATAACTACATTATGTAAACTGCATTACAAAAGTTCTTCCCACTTACTGCATCAAAAATTATGAAATGGTTATCAAGTCACTAATTACAAGTGTATGGAATATTTTATTTTCAAAAGATTCAAACCACTTCCGAATTTTAAGCCGGATACTCCCTTTCATTACACTTCCTTTACAGCATCCAGGTGGCTAAAAGTGGCCACAAGATCAACTTCTAGAAATATTCTGAAATAGACACAATATCTGCAATGGTACTGAGGCAGTGTAAGGACTCCTTATCATGTTGGTACATAAGCTAGAGATTGAGAAAGCAAGAGAGTGTGTGTTACTGTGCTGCAACAGACAATCTAGGACTCTAAGCTCCTAAAATGACCTTGTCTTACTACTACAGGTGACTGAATATATTTTATTATTGCCCCAAGAACATAAAAATCTTTACCACAAAGTTGTAGATTAAAAATACTTGGAGATTCAGGTGAATGCCTTTGGCTGGAGTCACAAAACAACACAAAAGAAATTGAAAAAAACATCTAAGCAACAATGCTTTGTCATATGATCAGAAGAAATAGAATCCCTGCCCATACGTGGAAAGAGTACAGCATAATTTATGAAGGGACTTTACAAGGTACTTCTACAACACTCTGGATTCCCTAAAGCTACAGGAAGGCCATTGCCACACTCCATTCCTCCCAGCCAAGGTATAATGTTTGATTCACATATTTTTACACACTATGCCCCACTCCAAAAATCTTTCTTCCAGAAACCGTTAGGCTTGTTTGAAGGCTGCTGCACCCTTTGGAATCAGAACAAGGTGAGAAGGCCACAGAGGTGGTAGACAACATTTAGACAGACAGTACTTAGAGTATACTATCTTGCATGCTTTTATAACTTTTCTCTGCTTGCTTAAAAAGTACTTCTAAAACCAGACATGTAGCAAAGCTTTGTATTCAGACTTCTATGCACTGTAAATATGGAGGAGTTCAGAAGAATTCCCTCCATTTGCGGTACAAGCGTAAATAAACCCAAACTGCAAGCCTAAGAAAGAAGTAATAGGTAGATAACTATCACGATTCATTAGATGACTTGGGAGCCTAAGAAACCAGACTGTGATCACATAGATTTATAAGTGAAATTAACAAAACAGGCTGGTAACACTTTTATAGAAATTTTAGTCTTTTGTTAGTACAAATATAATGTCCACACATGATACGTTAACAAAGTCAAAACACTGAGGATGCTTCCCTTTAATTGTACTTAACTATTACAATGTTATTCACTATGATGGCAGCAGCTTTATTTTGGCAAGAAATGAACACGATTTCAGTCAGGCAGTTTTACCTTGTTAGTTGAGTGAACATCAAATTCATTCAGCTTAGTGCTTTGGCCTCCTGTGTGAAGTTAGAGCAGTTTTACATTAGAGAATACTTGCTGCTCGTAGAGGTGGTTCATACCACAGACATCTGTTGGTCAGTTAGAGGACTCCACCAGTTGGCTCAACATATTGTAGTTGCACCAATGCACTCAGATAATGTGTCAAGCCATTTTGAGGCTGTACACAGTGGCAGTAATTTCACTTTATTTAAAGTGTATGATTGTGTTACTGTAAAATACAGTAAGAGTATCAGGCAGATTAGCATAATAGTGACTGCAAAAATCTCATTTACAAATATCAGCTTTCCATTATTCCTCAGAGACCTCATTGCTGCAGCATCTTGGTGTTAGAGGCCTGGCAAATATTAGAAAGTGGTAAACGAGTGGAATTGTCCTTTTCCTGAGAACCATTTCCTGAAGTGTAAGACACAATTGTTTTTCCACCTTAAAATATGACAGCCCCGAAGAAATGTTTAGGGTTGATTGGATTCAGGTTTTATTATCCATCCCATGGAAATATGAAAAAATTATCTGATACATAAAACAACATCTACTTTCTGCTTCACTGTAAATTTTTAAGCCAGAATTTTTATTGCCCTTTTCATTAGTGATTCATTAGTGGATCAGTATGCCCTCAATTGATCTACTTGGACCAGGTCCATCTTAAATCAAGTCTGGATTACATACTGAGCACAATGAGCAGACTGCCACTTCTACTTCAGATGCTACAAGATCAGCCGCAGGAAAGTACAAGCAATTTGGATGGTTTCTCCAGATAAGGTTGTGCTATGTTGCACAAAACAAAATTCGGAAGGAGGCAACGTGGATCTAAGTAGCAGGAAGCTTAACTGATTGCCAGGTCAAAGGTGGTACTGATTGACAGTGATGCTAGACATATGACAGAGTCAATAGTGTTCCAGCTTTTATTTTGTATTTCTTCCACAAATTATGACCTTCATAGATGGAGAAAACAGGCTGGACCGCAAGGCACTTTTGTTAAAGAAGCCAACAAACCCAACAACAAACCAAACAAAAAACCTGCTTCCCTCCCCGCCCCCGCAAAAGACACTAAACAACAAAACCAAACAAAAATCACCAAAAAAATCCCACGAAAACCACAAAACAAACAAATGAAACCATAACAAACCAAAACCTCAGAGAATTCTTTTTTCCTTTTAACCACCCTTCCATTCATGCCAATATGACCAGTATGATAAAAATAGAACTGATCTTCCACTACAAAAAAAAATTTAGTTCAGTTTTTCTTGTCTAGCAAGTAGAAAGCTAGCCTGAACTGAGTTTTGGTTATATAATATTCCTAGAGTGCAATATAAATTCCTAGATTTTTTCAAGTAGGCAATTACTTAAAGACCAAGAACAGCAGGGAAGAGGAAAAAATATCTTTCTGCATGAAGGGCACTAAAATGGCACTATTTAAACAAAGAACAAAGTGTACATAACTATTTTCCAGCAAGTTAAAAAAAGATATATTATTTCAATGTTTTTTTCTTATCAGAACATGGATACATTTGAATTTACAAACACACATTTTAGAGATAGTTCATTGACCTGTGAAAAGTATAGATTAATCATTATTGACATAGCAAAGAGAGGAAATTCTTAGAGATTTTTGATACTTTGAACTTTCAGAAACAAACAGTTTCATAAAAAAAACCCCAAAAAAACCCAGAAAACAAAAAAAAACCCCCACAAGTAAACAAAATAAAGGATATATCTTTAAATAAAAATTCTTATCAGACTATATAGCTCTGGTGGACACTCACGATACAGGAAAGACACCACCTTTCCCACAAAAAAAGTGTTCAGTCTTGTTCGTTCTTACTATAAGTTTTCTATGTCCTACTGTACTATAACAAAATGCACATCTCATGGTATGGATCTTATTGTACACCCTTCATTGTCTGTTTTCCCATAAACAACTGACTGCTTGACTGAATTTTTACTATTTTTACTATCTTTTATTATTTCATCACAAGCCATCCTATGCACCAGTCTTTTCCACCATTGCATTTATTCTATTTTCAATAACTCGTTCTTGAACTTGCCTGCCAAGAATTGTTAACAGATTGCACATAACTAGTGTCTTCAGCTAAGCTGTTTCTCTTAGTTGAAAATACCTTACCTGTGTATACCAGGAGCTTGTCACCTTGTTACATAGAAGCAGTGCAGAGATGTCATACTCCTTATCGTTTCCAAGTGATATGCTTTAGTGCATACCTGGTATTTTTATAAGCACATAGCTCCACATTTTCTATTATTTTATTATTATTTATATTTATTTATTTATATTATTTATTATTATTTCTCACCCAACTTTTATTATCCCAGTCATGGATGACATAAGGTTTCTGCAGAGATGCAAACTTTATTCTTCTTGAGTAGTAATTTGTGATGGTGAAGTCTAAGGAACCCATTAGAGAAATCATCATAGTTTTGGACACTATTGAAAAGCAAGCATTGCTTATATGCCTTCATAGTTAGGATTATTTTATCATTAAAAAATGTCTGTGATTATTTTCTTACAAATCTCTTAATTTGTTGTATTGTGGTCCCACAGTATGCTGTATATTGCCAAATCAGGACAGCAGACAAAAAGGGGTTTTTGCATTAAAGTGTTAGTATGGCCCAGGACAGAAGACATAGTGGTATGATAGGACTAAGTCCGCTAAAACTTTGACAGTGGCAGACTGGGTCCATATCTCAGAACTGAGTACTCCAAAAGAACAAACAATTTTTTATGGTAATAGATCAGGTTTTATTCCAAGACAAGTCATAATAGATTTTTTTTAGACTACAGAAGATAGCGCAAACATTAAAAAAGGATTTTAAAATATCTCCCTCCTGCTACTGTGTCTTTGCAAGGCCTCTCTTCTTTTTTTCCAGGTTTGTTCTGAATCCCTGCTCACTTGCTGTAAATTGTAACTCGGGTTAGTGCCAATCTTATATAGTTTCCCCAGGGCCTCAAGAAGCATGTCCCTTTCATCTTTAGAGAACATTCATACTGGGTTATACCCAAGACCCATGCTGGTTTTGACACTCACCTAAAGCAGGTAGGCTTAGAAATAAAATATAAGAATAGAGGAAGCATATGGTGATATTTACCCTATATACACCCCCAAGCTTCAACCACACGTAATACTGGGACTTCCAGAAATAGCTTCTGTATGTTCTGCAACTCTCAATGGATTTTTCTGCTATGAACTTGAACTCTTGAACCCTATTGTAAATTGCCAACATTTATAGCTTTCTGTAACAAAGGATTCTTCAGGTTAACCATAAGTGCGAAGATCTGTGTCTTTTGTTTTGTCTCCTGTAAAGGGCAAGCTCTATTTAATGTCTTCTATAAGAACAGAGTACTGGAAGAGACAGTGAACAATTGATCTTTGTCCTATTCTTCCTTTGTTGCCTCTTTCAGAGCAGATTGTCCTAGCGTATTTTGTTGTTTCTTGTAAAGACATTATTCCAATCCTTCTCTCACTTGTGCTACTCTTTGCTGATATTTTTCCTGTTCTGCTACACTCTTTCTAAAAACTCATAATATATGAGATGTAGTGAACCACGTATTTACACGGTAATATATGTTCTGTTCTAGTCTCTATTTTTCTCAAGTAATTTCTGACATTATTTTTGCTTTTTACCTGCTCCTAAGCATTAACCTGAGTTTATAATAGTTGCATGAAAATCCCAAGGTCTCACCTGAGTGGTAATGGTTTGCTCAGATAATGTTATATATGAAATTCAGGTTTGTTTTATCTTCATACACCACTTCACAATTACCTAAGCTAAATTTCATCTCTTTTATTGCCTTCTAAAACACCCATATATAGTTCTTCTAAGTTGGCCCTCACATATCATTACAAAACTGTTTGTCTTTCATTCTGTTTTCTAGGTCACTTGTGACTTAGACAGAGAGCACAGAAACCTGTTGAACACTGTTAGAGACATTTAATCACACCCTTTGATCTTTTATACATTAAAAGACGTCCTCTGTATCCCAAGGCTGTTTACAGGCCTTGAGAGCCTTTGCTGAACTCACTTAGGAAAACCTTTCACATATCCAAGTATCCTCTATTTACTTCTTAGTTGGGCTCTAAAAGACAAGCAATCAAATCAACCAAAACCCTCCCATAGATTCACATGACAGAATTTCTTCTTACAAAGCTGTATCAGTTCTTTCTTTATGTGTTTTTCCCCATGTATGCTTGTTCTATACTTCACTCAATATGGATTTCATGTGGTATGTGGCACAGCTGATCTGTACTTCCTTTGGTCTCTCCCATAACTCTTTTATAAACAGACAACACTTCAGCCTCTTTCCCCTCCTTTAGTATCAAAGCAACTTAGCACAAGAGACTGCACATTACAATCACTGTTTGCTTCCCCCCACCAAATCCCACTTCTTTGAGTGCCTTTAGATCTATTGAGCAAATAGCATGCTGTCCAATGAAAATCGGCAGCATTTACCTTGGTCCCATACTGCTCCAGATCAGTCAAACATCATCAACTTGTCCAAACAATATCCATCTTTCTCTGCCTGTAGGTACCGCCTTGCCCTCTGGAAGCTTCTCTTTTCCCCCAGGCATGCTTAGGTGCTCATTGGGAATGAGCAATCACATCCTCATCCAGAGGTATCACGTGCTTTAATCATGCTCAGCTTGGCTTTGTACACTGCTTACATAAAATAAATCATAAGTAAAAGATTTACTGCCCAATTACAGACCATGTTTGGTGTTCCTAATCATTCAAGACAACTGTTGGGGTAGGAATACAAAAGAACAGGGAAGTCACATGAGGCTCACCTGATTTTTTTTTTTTTTAATATAAACAGGTCTCTAACAGTCTGAGCAAAGAGGAACGGGAAGAACGTATCCAGATCCTTCTAACTTGAGGCATTTCTCTTTTAGATTTTTTAGATTGTCTTGCTCACTCCTCAAATACTGCTTCAAAGTAGTGGAAGTGTCTCATTGGCTTTGTGTCTTATCTTCCAGGCCTTTGGAAATACTCCAGGTATTCAAACGGCACTAACTGTGTACATGTACATGGCTGAATCACTCCCCAGGTGCATACATTTTAATCAGCAAGGCATTTATGGTCACAGCTATTACTTTCCTGATAAAGCCCAGAAATGTGCCAGAAGACAGGACAACAAAGTGAGTGAGACTGACTGAGAAATGGCACTGAGATTCACCAGCGGTTCAATATCAAAATGACATAGGTATTAAGTGGAGTTGTCTGCTTTTGCTATCCAAAACTACTATTACTGCTTAGGACAATGAAGCAGAAATATGCAAATTTGTGGATGTTCTTTATCCCTCCCCTAAGTGGAGAGAACAAGTATTTGCTGGAGGACAGACTAGAGTTCAGAATGGTACCTAAATACAATAACTTCAATCTGAAGATGACAGTAAGGAAAAATAGAACTTACTTCCACAGGGAAAAGTGAAATCCAATAGAAATGTTTGATTTCACAAATACAGAATATAGAATTCTTTAGGCAGTTGCTCCAAAGCAAAGAATCTGAAAATGGGGTGAATTCTGTGCTCAGTACTGTACCAATGTCCTCCTGATGCATGAAATGCAAGTTGTGTGCTGGGATGCAGAAACAAAGGCAGAGATACTAAGTAATCCTTTTGCTCTGCTGCAAGTGCTGGGCCTTAACTAAAATACTGTACTTTATTTTGAGTGCCACACTTCCAGAAAGATTGTGGGCCAGCTGAAGGGAGTCCAGGTGGAACAAGGGGTAGGATATTTGGTCTATAATATTTGCTCAGAGAGGAAGATTGAGTGAATTAGGGTTGTTTAGCCTAGGAGGGAAGACTACTAGGAAAGCAGTTGTAACAATCTTCAGATTCTTAAGAGGCCACTGCAAAAGTGAAAGGATGATTTGTCCTACTTCTCCAAGTCAGTGCTGCATAAGACAAACATAATAAGTTCAAATTATCTGGATGAGGTCATTGCTGGACCGCTCTTCATCATCTATGCCAAGTCTTGGGAAATGGGAGAGGTGCCTGAGAACTGGAGGAAAGCAAATGTTACTCCAGTCTTCAAAAAGGGCGAGAAGGAGGACTCAGGTAACTATAGACCAGTCAGCCTCACCCCCATCCCTGGGAAACTGATGGAACGACTTATCCTTGGTGCCATCTCAAGGCATATCATGGATAAGAGGGTTATTAGGGGCAGTCAACATAGCTTCACCAAAGGGAAGTTGTGCTTGACCAACCTCATTGACTTTTATGAGGACATAACAAGATGGATGGATGATGGCAGAGCGGTGGACGTGGTCTACTTTGACTTGAGTAAGGCATTTGACACAGTCTCCCACAGCATCCTCACAGCTAAACTGAGGGAGTGTAGGCTGGATGATCAGGTAGTGAGGTGGACTGCAAACTGGCTGAAGGAAAGAAGCCAGAGAGTTGTGGTCAATGGGGTGGAATATGTTTGGAGGCCTGTATCTAGTGGAGTGCCTCAAGGGTCAGTACTGGGGCCTATATTATTCAATATATTCATCAATGATCTGGATGAGGGAATAGAGTGCACTGTCAGAAAGTTTGCTGATGACACGAAGCTGGGAGGAGTGGTTGACACATCAGAAGGCTGTGCTGCCATCCAGCGGGACCTGAACAGGCTGAAGAGTTGGGCAGGGAAAAATTTAATGAAATATAACAAGGGAAAGTATAGAGACCAGCATCTGGGTAGGAACAACCCCGGGTTCCAGTATAAGTTGGGGAATAACCTATTCAAGAGCAGTGTAGGGGAAAGGGACCTGGGGGTCCTGGTGGACAGCAGGATGACCATGAGCCAGCACTGTGCCCTTGTGGCCAGGAAGGCCAATGGCATCCTGGGCTGTATTAGAAGGGGGGTGGTTAGTAGGTGGAGAGAGGTTCTCCTTCCCCTCTACTCTGCCCCGGTGAGACCACATCTGGAATATTGTTTCCAGTTCCGGGCCCCTCAGTTCAAGAAGGACAGGGAACTGCTGGAGAGAGCCCAGCGCAAGGCAACAAAGATGATGAAGGGAGTGGAGCATCTCCCTTCTGAGGAAAAGCTGAGGGAGCTGGGTCTCTTCAGCTTGCAGAAGAGGAGACTGAGGGGTGACCTAATTAATGTTTACAGATATATAAAGGGTGAGTGTCACGAGGATGGAGCCACGCTCTTCTCAGTGACAACCAATGACAGGACAAGGAGCAATGCGTACAAACTGGAATACAAAAGGTTCCACTTATATTTGAGAAGAAACTTCTTCTCAGGGAGAGTGACAGAGCACAGGAACAGGCTGCCCAGGGAGGTTGTGGAGTCTCCTTCTCTGGAGGCATTCAAGACCTGCCTGGACACATTCCTGTGTAACCTCATCTAGATGTTCCTGCTCCGGCAGGGGGATTGGACTAGGTGATCTTTCGAGGTCCCTTCCAATCCCAAACATTCTGTGATTCTGTGATTCTATGAAATCACAACAAGGCAGATTCACATTAGACATTATGAAACACTTTTAGCAAGGAAGATAGTGAAGGACCAGAACTGACTGCCAAGGGAGGTTTAGAAAGAAATTCAAGAAGCATCTGTCAGAGGGATTGAATTGATAATCTTTTAAGATTCCTTCAAGCTTTCAAGTCCCTCATTTGCATTCCTAAATACAACGACTTCAACCAGGAATGAAAATAAGATATAGGTTGACTCATTTTACATAAAGCTTCACCCATGTAATTTTTTCCTACATATTTAATTTCTAGGACAAGATTCCACCACCATTGCTTTCAAAAAACAACAGTAAATAAACAGGCTTTCTTTCCAATGCTAGTCAGAAGGTCTGTTTGTTTCTTGGGACTTGCTAGCCCTATAATTTTTCCTGTGTCTACTTCCTCCAGCAAATTATAAAACAGTCCTCCATACATAGTCCTATGTGATTCACTTCATTTAGTGACTTCATTATTGCTGATTTTATAAAGGAAAGTTAGACAATTAAAAAAATGGTGGTCGACTAAACATGTTTTTGGAGTGAATTACCCATTGAATTTTCACTACATGGATAGAAAAAATACCTAGTGGACTGAAATTTTTAGGATAATTCAAAGCACTTCCCTCAGCTGAGAATTACTGTAGTCCTAGAAAGTATGCCCCACAGTACTAGGCTTTGGATGGATTTCTCAACAGAGGAGGGGTTTTTTGCTTAAGGTATGGTGTTAGTGGCCATAGTAGTGTTCCAGTCAGCTACCTAGTCTTACTTAAATGCCAAGTTCAATCCAGAATTTACAGCACTTGCTTCTGTGCTTTGTTTCTCAAATACACTCTGGTGTATTTGCACAGTCGGGTACAGGCAAAGACATCTCCTTCCCCTGTCTGTGGACCAGCTGGCTTCTTTCTGGATTCAGTGTAGTCCCCTTTTTTGAGACCAATCTAAACTATTTTACCATGTTGGAGTAACAGCAGAGCAAGGCTGGAAATGCCTTTAGCTGCTGGTGCTTACATGCATGCAGGCAGCTCCCCTGTATTTCTCTCCAGAAATGTAGTCTCTCCTCTATCCACATTAAATATTATCTTTATTGTTGTGTTACTCAGGCTTGGATTTTTCTGCACGCAATAGTCTGTACCTGCAGAATCTCCAGTAATACAGTAATAACACTATTGAAGAAAAAAGAGAAGAGCATGAACTTCTGTTTCTTCATTGTGGCATTTTGCCTTTGTTACCGTTTAAGGCAAGGCAGCAATAAACCATGGCAGACGCTCCCTGTTACCTCCTCGTTTCCTGCCACCCCCTTTCCTTTACATCGGAAAGATGATAGGGAAGATAAGGAGGAAGGAAGAGAGACTTAGACTTCAAGTTGCAAGGTTTTAAAAGGGTTTACTCATGCTACTAATAAATAGAGAATATATACAAAATACACAAAACCAGTCTGGAGTGCTGGATGTGGAGCTGGCGCCACTCAGCAGCAGAGCTGGGTGTGCGGAGCTGGCGGCTCCAGCAGCTGCAGCTCAGGCCCCCGGAAGTCACGGGCGGGACTGCACAGCAAACCGGAAACTGGATTTCAGGGATGCGGGGCCTGAGGCCTGTAGGTCACAGGCAGACAGGCACGGTCCTCTCTAGATGGCGGACACGGTCGAAGAGAAGCGAGACCCTCGTGGTCCCATCTTATATAGGGGGTATGATGATTATGGGATGGAATACTCAGCTGGTCAGTTCTAGTCACCTGTTCCATCCACCCCTCCTCAAACATGCCCCTCTCACAATGGAATGTGGGAAAACTTATCAGTCTCTCTTGGCTACCATAGTGATAAATCTAAACGCGAGCTTCTTCAGCATTCCGTTGGTCTCTTATCAGCACCAAGTACAGCATCCGAGGAAAAATATGCAGGCTAAAACTCAGAGAAGTACAGCCACCTAGAAGAACTTAGCTGAAAGAAAAATCACTAAAAGAGAACTGGTCTTGTTTTTAACAAAACCAGGACAGCCTTTAAGTTCTTCTGAACAACTTTATTTTTAGTGTTCCCTGTAAAGACTAAAAAAGCAAATACCTTTCACACACAGATTGTTCATCAGTATACAGAATGTAAGTAAAGCAAACAGTATGATGCCTAAGTTAGATGTCAGCAGGAATTTAAACATGTTTAGTAATGGATGCATACATTGCTGCCTTGCAAATTCATGTGTTTTCTATGTCAGCAGCAAGAAAGTAACCTCTGACTACCAATTCATAACAATCTTCTATTAACATGCTAAAAAATTATCTCTAAATACTGCCAATTCTAGGATAATTTCTCTGGAAATAAAGTTGTTTGTGCTGTGTTGCTGTATTTATTTCTGTATTATTCTGGAATTTAAAAATAAGTTGTTTTCTGAACAGTGGCAGAAAGAGCTTCAGGTATGACATAAAGGAGAGCACAAACTCCCAGAAAAAGAGAGGAAGAGCACTTTTGAGTAATTACGAAAATATGGGAAAAAAAAAAAAGAAGCTATGCAAGGAGACCAGACTGTATGTGTTGCCTTTTAAGACCAACCAGCCAAACAACCAAAAAAGCCAAAACACACACAAAACAAAACACACACACACACACACACACACACACACACACACACACACACACACACCCAACAAACAAAACCTACCACCAGCACAACCAAGAAAACAGATGAGGATGTCATTAAATCAAAAGCAGTCAGCTGTTATATTTCGCCAACTAGCATAAATCACCACTGTAATGCCTATGCTCAATTTGATTCTGACATGTTTAGCTTACGTGAAAAACAGCGATTCTCAACAGTGCTGGTTGTGCTTTCCTCATAAACTTAAAGTGAGAGACCTATGGTGTGAGACCACTAGCCTTGAAGAGGATCTTTGCTCTGCAGCTGGAACATCAGGAGGTGTTACTGACTGCCCATGCAGGTGTTGGTCATTTCCTCTCATACTATGAAGCACATATAAAAGAATATGTCTGCAGTGACATAGCCCTCCAGGGATTCCTACTCCAAAACTACTCTTTGAAAATCATGGGCTACCCCACCAGCTGTGGAATAATCCAGATACTTACTTACGTGATCTTTTGCTGGGAGTACCAAAGAATTTATTGTCAAGGCACTGTGGGAAGTGCAAATGACCCCTTCAGTTGCACTGTAAATCTTGGTTGTAAGTAGGATTCTTGCTCACTCATCATTGAAACATAAATGTAGATCCATTTTGACACATACTAGAAGAACTTTCTTACTCCTTATGTTTCTGATCTCATGAAACTTTCAATTCCAGTACCCTCAAACGCCAAATAGAAGCTTCAATAGGAGTCATGTCAAACTCACTTTCACCAGGGGCCACATCAGCCTGGTGGTTGCTCTCATAGGGCCAAATGTAACTGTAGGACTCTATAAATGTAACTACTATTAACCACCCCTGCTCTATATGTTACCTGTTTTTTGATCCAACACCATATAAATCAGTAAAGTTTTCCTAATCTGCTCAGAAGCATCAACCAAGGTGACTCATGTATCCTCCACGTCCAAAATTGTTTTGGACTTGCTAAGGTTTGTGTACCTAGGCATCATTCTAAACCAAGCCTGGCGAGAGAGTTCATTAAGTAAGTGGTCTAAGGCGTCAGTTATTATCTAATTACAAAAAAAAAAGTTGATGCAATCATCACTTTTTACTGGTGTTTTTTGAAGAATAGTCAATATAGAAACTGCAACAAGGGCTGCTACTAGATAGCATTTTTCCACATTTCATTTTTTCAATACTATAATTAATATTTCTTTCAGGTAATTTTTGACTTGTGATCACACACCATATTTTGTCATTTATAAACAGAAGTAGTTGTTATCCATTACTAAACAATTCAATATGAATTAGTTGTAAATAATTTGTAAGAAGCATTTAAGAGGTATCTCATAGCAAAAGTGGAAGTGTCTGTTAAATCTTGTCTTTATCACAGGGAATCTAAGAATGAAGCTGACTATAACATCTGTCAAATACTCTAGAAATTAATTCAAACATCAATAATTCTTGAAAGTCTGACATTTTAAGGTATCTTTTGTAGCGAACTAGAGCTTTAAGGTCTTAAAATCCATCCAATTTCTCATTGACAACTAGAGACCACATTTCCTGGAGGTGAATGCGTATCTGCTCTATTGCAAATTTTGTACATGATCACACACTTTCCTTACTTGATGATCTAGGTCTTCAAGCATGTCACCTGAGTGATGAAAGAAGCAGTTCTCACTTCCCAAAGCACACATATTTCTAGTGACCCAACATAGTGCTACCCTGATGCCCCGAAAAGGTTCTTGTTCTATACTTGGAGAATTATTTCCATAGGTCTACACCTAAGGTGTTCTCAAAGCCTGTGAATAAAGCCTAGAAACACCTGTAAATCAGGGAAGGCACAGCAATTTTGCAGTGTTCCCTGAGTTCCTGCCACTGTCTGCCTTCCTCTCTTTGCAACACAGCGTGACTCTGGAACAAGTCAGTCTGTGTTGTACACTAAGGCTAGCAGATGTCCCGAGCTTTGTTTTCAGGCACAGAGGGAAAATCTTCTGTGGCCAAGATGAACACACAGGAGTTCATGCTGACTGATTTAATTATTATAACACCAACCCCTCTGAGAAAATCCCAACAAGGGTATATTTGTAAAGCTATGAAGCACGGTTAACACATTCACCTTGTCCTTTCCAATCCTGCAGTTCCCCTTCCTCAGACACACAGCCCTGGCCACCAGAATGATAATTAAGGGTTGTCTGTGGGATGGGAGAAGGGAGAGTTCTACACTGCACTGCAGCTGCAGTGACATGGACCGGTAAACTCCTCATTTGGTCTGGTGTTAGAGGAAAAACTCAGGTCTCCTGGTAAAGCTGATAGGGTTTCTCCTTGTTAATATCAAGCAGAATTGCATCAAAACAATCAACCCTTTAAAAAACAATCCGAGCCACCAGCATATCTCCTTCTGCTTATACGTAGCAGGAGAGCCGCTTAACAGAGCTTTGAGTGCTTTATCACAGTGCTGCTGCTGCACTGATACAGCTTATCATCACTGTTCTCAGGGATAAAGAGATGTTCATTTGTTGAGTTCCTAATCTCAATGCCAAGAAGGTGTTGTTGTTGGTGGTGGTGGTGGTTGTTTTTTGTTATGAATTCAATCCAGATTCACCTGGTAAATCATATA
Organism: Columba livia; assembly: GCF_036013475.1. Lineage (NCBI taxonomy): Eukaryota > Metazoa > Chordata > Aves > Columbiformes > Columbidae > Columba > Columba livia. The sequence continues at coordinate 37,336,715 of NC_088642.1, forward strand.
TTGGACACCTGAGGTTTAATGCATTTTGAAAACTCAGTACTACAATGCCAGTGATTTTTAAGCTCTGACAGAGTACGCACTTTTACGATCTTGTTTATAAACATCAAAGCTAACTTTGAAATGTCAAATTCCCTATTAGAAATTAAAGATATTAACTACGTTTTCCAAATGCCACAAATTCTTTTACTTCTGAGCAAGCTGCAGTTTTTCTAGTGAGGTATCAGATCTGAAGGATCATTTATTTTCTATGTTATTTAGGAGCACTTACAAACCTCCTAGCTAAGGACAAATTTTCATATTACCTGCTGCTGTACTGCCTCCTTATTTCCTCTCATTATTTGGAAAAAAACAACCTACCAACCAACCAAAACCAAGCAACCAACCAAAACCAAACAAATAAAAATATTTAAACTCTCTCAGTTAAAAATGAGAGTAAACATGTTCATAGGAAGATGGTATGCTCTGTTTGTTTTCTGTACTACACACACAGAGAGAGTACATTTGGCTCTTGCAGTTGCCCCAGCATACCTCAGAATTTCAGTAAGTCTACTTTGGCAATGATGTGAAGAAGCTACGAAATGATAATTTTGTTTAAAGTTAGAATGGAAAGACCTTTTACCTTTCACATTTTTCTCAGAAGCCAATTGTTTCTCCTGTTTTCTCATCACTGACATAGCTGAGGTTACTCATCTGCTCCTGTTTCAGACTGAAATGAGAATGAACTGATCCCAAGGCAACTACACAGTCCTTTGGTTGCTGCACTTACCGGGAAAATGCGGCATTGAAATTAAGTCTCCTCAAGGTACTGTTGGACTTTAATCCTTACTGGTAACGGCTCTAATCACCACGCTATTGATGCTTCAGAAGTGTCTCCTCATTTCTCCAGTTTTGACTAGAACTTATGTCCCAGATTTCTTAGAGCTTTCAAGCAAATGTTTTTCACAAACACAGTCTGTGAAAAGTCAGGAACTGAAAAATATCTTCTTCTGTGATGAAAAATCCACTCAGGAAAAGCTCCCAGCCATTTCTAACATATATTCATAGCAGGTGACCCAGAAAAAACTGCATGTCACAGATCAAAACTTCTTCTCTACCTCTCTTATTAGCTAAATTGCTCTGGACATGCTGGAGAAGATTGCTTGCAATCTGTTATTTGTAGTAATTATATGAATTTAACAATCAGCAAGAATTATATGTTTGCTGCAGTTCAGATTCACACCAAGGCTCTTGATGGAAGTAATGTGTTGTTAGACTTAGAGCTTCAAATGAGTGCAGTGAATCTTTTATATGTTGTCTGGCATTTCTGTTTCATTCACTCTAAGTCATAGTGATTCAGATCCATTTGTTTTTACTATCCTTGCTTTGGCAGCTTTGGTACCATTCAGTGCTCTGTCTCTATCAGCTATTAGCCTCTAACACAAACACAAACTTGCTATACCACAGTTCAACATGTTCATACTTTTTCCCAATAAACTTTCTACAGGTTTCAAAATTTAACTTAATACACTGAATTTTGGGAAATAGGCCATTGGATGTTTTAACTGGTAACCCTGTGGTCACTTATGCAAAGTTATAGTAGGCTTATAATAACCTAATTTTAAGCCAGCTTCTGTGCTAACATGAGTGTTTTCAGCCTGTAAGTCTTTCTTGCTCTGCAGTAAAGCCATATTTCTGCATCTGCCACTAAGGCCAATAGAGGTTTTGCTTACATCAGAGTAATTAATACAGCCCCTACAAATCTTTTCTTTATACAGTAAAAATATATCCAGAAAAAAACAAAAACAAAAACAAAAACAAAAACCCCACAACACTGGAAAAGACAGCTGTATCGCTCAACTACAACTACTAGTTGTGTACAGCCATATGTTTTTATGGAATAACACATTAAAATAAAGCAAAATTAGCATAAAGGCAAGAAACTACTCCAGAAATCTATACTCATCATTGTAATTAGTTATCTGTGCTGAAGGAGACTAGGAAGGTGGGGGCTGACTTCTGGAAAAGTTGATCGAAAATGGCACTTTTTCTTCCCCACATCTGCACAGCACACTCAAGGGTCAAAAGCTGTGCAGTTAATAACAAGGGGAGTTTTCAGAATTTATTTTGCTTCTGTTTTTTCAACGTAGTCTGTGTAATCTCTGGTAGATCATAACCATTGTCTTGCGTGATATAGCTCTATAATACCCCCTGCATGTACTAAAGCATTGACTAGTAGAGCTCTTCACAAAAATGCCCATTATTATTTTCAAGAACATTTTGAATTTTTAATGAAATATCTGATACTTCTTTATTTTCCAGTGTCCTCTAGAAACTCTCAGATTTTCTTTTTGTCTTTAGAAAAATCAGTCAGTTACATTAGTAATTTTAGTAAAAATATATCCTTTGAACAGGATTTTGGGGAAAGATACTCCATTTTACTTAGTGCTTCTCATCTAGTCTTTTTATTGCTGATATATAACTTGTGTTCCCAAATGTAAACAAACATCTGCTGTACTTGCAAGCTAGCCATTTGCATGTATAACCACAAAATTATATATCTTGTGTCTTTAAAAGTAGATTTGATACCTATAAAGATAACTACTTAATATTGTATATAATCTATGTCATAGACAATACATGATATAAGTAATACAACTACAATATATTTATACTTAAAATACATATATGTGTCTATTTTATATATATATATATGTATATATGTATATGTGATTCATATACTATATAAAAAATATATATATTCCATTACTGTTTTGGCGGCAGTTGAAGAACTGATCTAAGGCTGTCTAAAATTATGCTTTAAAACTTTTCATCTCTATAAAGGCTGTGTGCATAGTCATTTTGGTACTGGTGAGTAACTCATTGCTTTCTTAAGTATTTCAGAATGTCTTCAGTCTGACAGGGTCACTGTAAAATGAAATTCAATTCAATTTAGTTTTTAATATACTGTATAAACCCCTGTGAGGTTCTTCCCTCCAGCATAAATTCTTTCTTCACCTTAATAAAGTTTGTAGCTGTGTTGCAGAGTCATAGATTCTAAATATTGTCTCACGGTACAGTTTTAAAGTCCCTTGAGTAACTGATTGTCCCTCTCTCTCAGCCGCAACACTGACATTATAAATGCTGACATTTCAGTGACAGATGAAACTGCACACATCAAAACACAAATATGGGGCATTTCCAGTTAGCCTGCTAAATCCCAGTAAAAGAGATTTTCTATGTCTGGAGGCATTGTTATAGATTAGTAGGCTTTTAGTTCATGGAGTAGTGTTGAAGAGGGACTTTCACACAGGGGAAAACTTTGCTGAAAACTTAGGTCTATTCCCCTTTCTCATGCTTTGAACAATTTTCCTGGCTGCAATCTGTTTCCTAGTTATCAAATAAATTTCTTGTTTAAATGCAAGTTTTCTTCAGTGGGGTTTTTAGGCTAGATAAATAGCATCTTATTTGCTAGGGAGCCTTCACTCCACTGAAGTGAGAACTCAAACTAAATGAGAGTTGACACCTTCATTCTGGGAATGCTTTTAATCTAGCTTTGTACATAAACACAAACATTCACTTAAAAAGCATAGTGCTTTAAAGTCTTTCAAATAAAAGTTGTCAATCACTGTGACATATCATTAGAAATATTTTTCTGTTATTTACAGCGTACTTTGTAACAAATCATCCACAGGTGCACATCTATCAGTGAAGTCAATGGAGTTATACTGATCTACAGTCCCTGATGATCTAGCCCTGTGATCTGAAATTGCTACCAGGAAAGCATGACTAGAGCATTTGGTTTAAAAAGTAAGTGCATGGATTCTGTAATAATGACAATTGGTTTATACTTGGTCAAACTCTTGTGCACTCTACAAAAGGCAACGGACATCTATAATATTAAATTACACTGTTGAAATAAATGAAATAGACTACTTGAATTAATACAAGATGTGAGAGGATAGTATCTTATTCTGCCTTTTTTTTTTTATTTATTATTTTATTGGTGGAATTTGGACAATATCAGCAAAAGGACTGTCAAAAGATTAAGCAGAGGTCTTACTAAATTTTTCTTTGTACAGTGGAAGTGCTGAGTATCTCAGGAGGTTTCAAAGTAGTTTTATGAGGAGTCAGATTATTCTAATAACAAATATACTACTGAATTGTTTTCCAACCCTCTGTTCAATATTGAGTCTTTTCAGAACCAATCCATGCTTATCTTACTCTTTCATCACTGATTAGAAAAATATCTCTTTTAAGTTATGTCATAAACAAAGGAATAATCCCATTATTCTTTTCTACAACATACAAATTCATAAGGTATATTGACTAGAGTAGAAGACTTAAAAAAGGTCATTTTCATGAATCCCTAAAAGCTCTTATCAGTCCTTGAAACTGAGAAGGTTGCTGTTTTCTTTGAAAGTTTCAGGTAGCTTTTAAGACAGTTTTCAACACTTCAGTTTCTCCCATTTAAACTTCAGAAAGGACTAAGCAATGGAATCATTATTCAGTCTTTCTTGAACTACAACAGCATTGTAAGTGTGAAAAAAACCACATTTTTATGCATTCAGAATGTTATCTATCAAGCACATCAGAGCCTATCCCATTTATGCACAAATAAGTTGAAGAAAAATAGCTGCAGCTAGGCGGTAGTATTACTTATTCCAGTTAGTTAGTTACATCACTTATTCCAGCAGAGAACTTTAACAGGATACTGGCTGCTGTACATCAAGTTTCTCTCAGTCCTTCCATTTTGAAGTTTTGCATGTCAGAGTTTTATTTCATAAGTATTTACTGTAGCAGGAACTTGAAACTTGGCTTACATCATCATTTTTTAAAAAAAGAGAGAGAAACTTTGCCCAGTTTGGTCCTATCTGCCAGATAGCACAGGTTGCTCTGGAAGCTGTTTCTCTGTATACAGCATACAGGGAGCTGGGATGCCTACTTTTGGGCTAACATTTCTCCCAGTGAGCAGGGCAGTAAGAGACACAGGAAAGGACCTGAGATCTTCACTCACAAGACATTGGTAAAAGCAATGACACGTACAAGGGGAGTTGCGGAATGATAGAGCCTAAAGTCAAGAGGTATTTTTACTTGTTTTGATTCAAGTTGCTATGTTCGTTTCGCTCTTTGATTTTCAGTCCTTCTACTGCAGGTGGCACCAGCTGCAGTTCTGTCTACAATCCTTTAGCACAAAGTATACAAAGTAGGACTCAGATAAGCATACAAAAGACATCAATGTTTAGATTAATGAATAAAGCTACAGACACTTAGGAGACGCAGTTACGGAATACATTGGTTATGTTTAAACCCAATAGCAAGAAAACCGATCAGAAACCTTTTCTATCCCAGTACACAAACTGCAGTGGTGTGTGCATCCATCCACAATCTACTGAAAACAGATAGGGGTCATAAAAGAGAAACAATGGTACAATCAGTGCCCTGGGTGATGTCCCTCAGCAGCTTTGTGCCAATAGGTGTGAATTGCCTGGATACTGCACTATATGGCCTCTTGCAAAGCTGATTCATGGAAGACAATTTTTGGTGAAATAATTATTAGAAATTTCATTTCATTTCAGAACCCAAAGGTAGTCATAGCACACTGTAGATGACCTTCTTCATTAGAGATGAACACTGGAACAATCTGATATTGCATTAGTATATAGTGTCCAGATTTATAAGTTGTTTCATGTTTATCTATTATGCTGCATAAGGAGACATGGAAAACAGTGTAATAAGAAGTGTATAAAAATAAAATATTCACAGCTAAAGTAATCCTAACCATTTTTCCAAATAGAAAATGCTCTTTCTAAAATAGGAATTCCTAAATTTCTCTTCTACCTTTCCAAAAAACAGAAGGCACTTGGGTTGTGTTGTTTTGGTTTTGTTTTGACATAATGCAAACAAACCACAGACCTGTGGATGTTAGCCTAAACTTTCTTTTCTTTACAGATAAGCCAGATTGCTTCAAAGACATGTAAAATAACAGCTGGTCCAAGTATAAAATATTTCCAAATGCCTTAAAACCTACATCTCACTACAAGAAAGACAGGTGCTGGAGGGTGTCCAAGGAAGACCAACAAAGCTGGTAAAGGGTCTGGAACACAAGTCTGATGAGGAGCGGCTGAGGGAACTGGGGCTGTTCAGCCTGGAGAGGGGAGACCATATTGCTATCTACAACTACCTGAAAGGAGGTTGTAGTGAAGAGGGAGTTGGTCTGTTCTCCAAATTAACAAGTGATAGGACAAGAAGTAACCACCTCAGGTTGTGCCAAGGGAGGTTTAGATTGGATATTAGGAAAAATTTCTTCATGGAAGGGGTTGTCAGGTATTGGAACAGCCTGCCCAGGGAAGTAGTTGAGTCAACATCCCAGGCGGTGTTTAAAAGATGTGTAGACGTGATGCTTAGGGACATGGTTTAACAAGACTTGGCAGTGTTAGGTTTATGGTTGGACTCAATGGACTTAAAGGTCTTTTGCAACCAAAATGATTCTTATGATTCTATGATCTGACGATTTTAGCTTGACAACTAAACACAGGAAAATGCTGAGTTACTGAGACAGTTTTGGATAAACTAATGGCAAATGTAGTCTCCATACAGCCCCTAAATTTGTACTTAGCAGTTTCACCACAATAAAGTTATTTGATTTATAAATCTCAGCCTTGCATGCTTTGGGGGGGGTCATCTTGCTGACTGAGAATCTAATGGCTTGTTTCAGTGAACATCAGTTTCTTTTGCCTCATGATAAATATTGACTTTGTCTTACCCTTGTTCTACATTAATGTATTCCATCAATAAATAATGATATGCATCTCAACAGAAGTCAACATCTACTTATTACAATAGTTTTCCTACTACCATAATAATGAGAAAGTCTTTTTAATCAGGATGGAAACCAGGTTGATTATGGTTGTTCACAGGGCAATAAAATATTCTTTTTATTTCCTGCTCTTCTTTACAATGACTGCTGGTTGAAGATTTTCTAGTATATGGCATGCAAAAAGAAGGGACAAATCCTGTTTGTAATTATTTTTTCAAAATGTCTCAGAGCTGCTCTGGGCCACCATATAAGTTTTAGTGGTACAAATATTGTAAGTTGAAAAGGTGAGGAAAAGATTTGTCTCCATTCCTTACAATGTATAGTATCTCACAACATATTTCTTTATTTATAGAACACAGTATCTAGTTTCCATTGTTTAGTCTGGAGGAGACTGAGAGATACCTCATTGTGACCTACAGTTTCCTGACAAGGGCAGGAGGAAGAGCAGGCGCTGAACTCTTCTCTCTTATGGTAGAACCTGAGGGAATGTCAGGAAGATGTGCCAGGAGAGGTTTAGGTTGGACATTAGGAAAAGGTTCTACCCCCAGAGGGTGGTGGAACACTGAAACAAGCTCCTCAGGGAGGTGGTCATGACACCGGGCCTGGCAGTATTCAAGAAGTGGTTGGACAATGCCCTCAGACACATTGTGTGAGTTTTGGGGTTGTCCTATGCAGGCGAAGGAGTTGGACCTGATGATCCTTGTGGGTCCCTTCCAACTCAGGACATTCTATGATTCTATGTCATTCAACCTATAATGCATATATGGCGGCTGGAAGAAAGCCACTCTGAAATAGGCAAAATTCAGCTGTGTAATTCAGTGGTCATGTGTAGCATGTGAATCAGGAGGAAGCAACAGACTGAGGAGACCACAGACTGATATTTCCTGTTGCTATTAATTAATGATAGATGCAGTCTGGCTACACTATTTTAGACTGTAATCTGAGGTTTGACCTATACATTCTACCATACACTGGAAAATAAATTAAAATTAAAATCTTCACTTTACAGAAAAGAGTTGGAATGACATTGAAAAGATACAGGCAGTCAGTTGGCATGCTTAAATTATTTTATTTTCAGCAGCATATGATTTAAAAGAATGGATCTTTTGCAAAATACAGTGCAATGCTACTTATGTGGCAAAACCAAATATTGTAACCCATATTGTGACAGGCATATCTAATAAAACTGATGTCATCATAAATAAGTTTAAGAACACCTTTTTCCACTGAATCAGATAGAGATGAAAGGAGAGATAAACTCAAAATAGTGTATCTTTTCCTCTATATAATATTCAGGAAAAGTAGTTAAAGTTTGTTGTCTTTTACTTTTTCAGTATTCTCAAATGGATCCTTTATCTGTATTTGGTAATCCTACCACATCCACCTGTTTGTTTTTTGGATCACTTAGGACACTTTTCTCCTGTCCCACCAAATCAGAGCCTCTTTTCAAGGACAGAATCCCCAATCAGATTTTTAGAACATAATCCTTTCTGTCTCCGGTAAGACACTACTGTTTCCATTGAAAACTAACCAGGGAGTTTAGGCATACACACAGTTTAATTGGAAGACAGTTTTAGTCTTTGTGGAAATTTTGTTCAAATAATGGCTTCCAATAGCAATAGGCAGCAGTCCAGGCTCTTCATAAAACTTTATGCTGTATTTCAGTGGATGGAACTTTGTGTGTGTCGCTGCCACCTCTGTATATAAAAACAGACAAACAAACAAAACCGCAAAAATATCCTTCGCTAGCAATAATTTTTACTTTAACAGAGAAAAAAGGGACAGAAAGAGAACAACGCTTCTTCATACAAATGTTTGGTTTAACACACACTGAACAAAATGATGCATAAATTGGCTATGATAAATGCTTGTGTTAAATGTGGTTATTTATTATGTGTTCCATTACATAAATTGGTTGCAGAACTATAACAAATGCTCTTTATTAATCTTACCTTCCCCGTGGCTGGAGAGCACTTGAGGCTATCATCTTCAGCGTGGAACTCAGCTCCATTATTGTTGACACGCGGAAAAGGCCAGACAGCCTCCTAATCCTGGACAGACAGCTCAAATCCCACCTCTTCTACTCCTTTAGCATCCTGCATGTCATCTTGCCTTTCTGTGCTGACATGGGCATCTCTTTCCAGCAATATTGCCTCTAGTTCAGGAATTCTTGAGAATGCAGGTTCAAGATGTAAGAAATATGAAGTGAAAATAACTTGATAGCTATTCATTTTACTATATATAAATTGTAAGACAAAGGAAATCTGTCTTCATCTCAGCAGTTTCACCACATATTAAGGGTGGCTGCATGTTCAGTTGTGTTTTGCATCGTTATTTCACCCTAAAATTCCCTGTGAAAGTCCTACACTGGAAGAAATCTAGACTGGAGGTGTGGGGTGTGGTGTGATTAAAAAAAATAAACCCTGCAAAACTTCTATTCCTATTTTCACCATTACAGTAAGAACAAAGATAAGGCCAAAATGCTATTATAGATTAATAGAATGTGTAAATGATGAGGTTGAAGATCTAATGGTCCTGCTTCTAAACTGTGCTAGGTTGACAGGGTGCCATTCCACTAGCAGGAATGAAAGAATTTCTGTTCTATGCTTTGAGAGAATCAAATATGTTTCTGCAACTTTAACTTGCCTTAGAAGGTTGAAACTATCACAAAGGCTTATGTCCAATACTCATTTCACAAGCATAATGAAGATGAGTCCAGTGAAGCTGCTGACCCCCCTAGAACCTGCTCCCTATTTGCTTGCAAGGGTTCATTAGAACAAGATCCTCAAGCACTGCTGTCAGCTCACTAAAGGGACCACTTGACTGTTTTTCTCCTCCATCTACACCTTTTGCTATTCTTCTAAAGTGAGCATGGTGGAGTGACTATGAAGGCAGATTAATTGTGCAATTGCCAGAGGGGAGAAGAGGAAATGGTTTAGGAAGGTCTGTAAAAAGAAGTGAAGGAAGATGTAACTGAAAGCTGATGCACCTCTGACAATTTTTCTAATATTATTTCTAATAAATAATAAATAATAAATAATAAATATTTCTAATATTATTATCCCTTTTGAGCTGTGTAGCTTTCCAACATAAGCACCATACAACCTCTGTGCTTCCTAATGCAATGGGCTCCTACTACAACCTGCTTCCAGATGCCAACCTAAGAGAGGTAACCAAAGGACACTCCAAGGTATTGCTCTCACCAGTGTTGAAAACACAGCTAATGGGTTGCAAGCAAAAACTCCAGCAGCTGCCTCTGTGCAGGTGGAATACTACTTAGGATGACCAGCCTTGTTGTGGCCGCAAGGGAAGTAACAGAATAGGTTTCCACACAGCTGGGATGGTACTTTTACCAATCTGGCAACTAAATTGTTTGACTGTGAATTTAAAAATCAAATGTCTTTTGGCCCAGAAATAATGTAAGGAAAGCAATTAAACCCACACCTTGACTTAGAGCAAAATTTTACTTTCTGGGGATACGGAATTCCAATATATGACTAAAAATCTCAACAGATACCTCATACTTGCTTTTGCTTATGTATATTTCTACTTCATATAGTGGAAAGCATGGAAAAAAAAAATAAAGAGGAATCTCTAGAGACCAGAATGCTAAGGAGCTTAACATTTCAGTAAACAGTTTGGTGCATTTTCTCTGACTCATTTTCTAACCTTTCCTCATAAGTGTCATTGAAAATTAACAAACATGCTCACCAGTGCATTGTTTTGAATGTTTTGTTTTGTTTTGTTTTCCAGAAGAATAATGCTACATGGCTCTTGGCCTGTTGGCTTAAAGAAGGGCCAGGAACATGTGATAGCAGCCCTCAAAAACACTGGTTAGTACTTGATAGTGTCACTGCATTCTCACACTTTAATTGCAAGGAGGCAACACAGGAACTTTAATGCCAAAATAACCATTAATATCTTGACATACTGTACTCTGTTAGAATATCTGCCTTTTCCAGACATCTGCAATAAATATCCTAAAATACTGAGTACATTACCAGAGTTACCTTATGGTTGCTTCTCCAGATGCACAGAATGGCATTTGTATTTTATGTATTTGTAAAACTGCAGTACTTGGTAAAAGATCAATAAGTGCATAAATGTCAGCAAACGGAAGGAACTGATGAAAAACCAGAAGTTTTTTACAGATTCAAAACAATGGAACACTTACATGAATCTTCTACCTAAGAGGTACAAGAGGCTGAAATGGAAGTGGTGCAAATACATGGGGAGTACCTGGGGAAAGAGCTGGGCTGTTTCAAGACCCATCATATGTGCCTTCTATGCATTCTCTTCCTGCCTTCAAAAGTTTCATTTCACATACATTCTCTTTGGACTAAAAGTTTCTGCCAAAATCTTCCTTTGGACCATCCACATTGCACAGAGCAACTGTCACTAACTTTTCATTTTACATGGGAACAAGGGAAAATGAATACTAGAAATGCTAAAGAGGTGGAATGACAGGTGTGAGAGATTTGAGGGATTTTCTTGAAGCTAATGTGTGGATGGAGATTTGTTATTAAACTAGCCAGGCCCAAAGGAATTTCAAGGCCACCTTGGAAAGCTGAAAACACAACGTAAATCAACAGACCTATCAGCAGTGAGACTCAGGCGTGTGGACAGCTCGCGAACATAGACAATATCCAATCAGCTAATGCATGCTTGGAGCGTGGATGCGTGATTAGGAGATAACTGCATATATAAGGAGGCTTGTTTCTGTAATAAATGGCTTTGCTTGAATTCATATTAGATTGTGTGGAGTCCGTGATTTTTCGCCCTCACAGACAGGTACAAAATACATAAGTCCACGTAACCATCCTCCATGACTAATACTTAAAAATTCACTACTTGAGAAACTGAGTATCAACAGAAAAGCAACGCTGAACTACACTGGAGTCAGCTTTACAGGAGAACGGAGTGAAGAACAAAAATTCTTCATACTAGGTAAGACAGGTCTGAGAAGCCTGTTAATTTATTCAGATATAGGATGCTAGAAAACCAGTTTTACTAAAGAATTAGCTTTCAGCTTTTCTATTCTTCATCGCATTACTGTAACTAACAACACTACAGAACTCTGTTACAGAATGTTTAATGTATTTACATTTAAAGAGTGTATAAAAAATTGCCCCATCTCAGAAAATTTCAGAGGACAAAACAAAATATAAAATAAATCCTGTAAAATAGATAAAACGTATTGTGTAAAGGCATGATCACATGACTAAATTACCTAAAGGTGAGATGAAGTATGAATTTAGATTGTATCACCTACTCCACAAAGACCACATGGACACAGCTTATACCACCCAGGGAAACAAGGTCTATCCAGATGAGCTTACTGCCAGGTTCATGCCAATAGCAGTGTCTGAAAGCTTTGATTAGAATGGATGCAGCACCTACCTGAAAATTCTTAGGTTTTAATATTCATGATACACTGAGGAGAGAAAATCAAAGTCTAGGAGCTGTTAGATTCCCAGCACACAGAGATGGATCTGGTGTGGTACTGAATCACAGAATCACAGAATGTTAGGGATTGGAAGGGACCTCAAAAGATCATCTAGCACAATCCCCCCATCGGAGCAGGAACACCTAGATGAGGTTACACAGGAATGTGTCCAGGCGGGTTTTGAATGTCTTCAGAGAAGAAGACTCCACAACCCCCCTGGGCAGCCTGTTCCAGTGCCCTGTCAATCTCACTGTGAAGAAGTTTCTTCTCAAATTTAAGTGGAACCTCCTGTGTTCCAGTTTGTACTCATTGCCCCTTGTCCTATCATTGGTTGTCACCAAGAAGAGCCTGGCTCCATCCTTGTGACACTCACCCTTTACATATTTATAAACATTAATAAGGTCACCCCTCAGTCTCCTCTTCTCCAAGCTAAAGAGACCCAGCTCCCTCAGCCTTTCCTCATAAGGGAGATGCTCCACTCCATCATCTTTCTGGCTCCAACACTGGACTCTCTCCAGCAGTTCCCTGTCCTTCGGGAACTGAGGGGCCCGGAACTGGAAACAATATTCCAGATGTGGTCTCACCGGGGCAGAGTAGAGGGGAAGGAGAACCTCTCTCCACCTACTAACCAACCCCCTTCTAATACAGCCCAGGATGCCATTGGCCTTCCTGGCCACAAGGGCACAGTGCTGGCTCATGGTCATCCTGCTGTCCACCAGGACCCCCAGGTTCCTTTCCCCTACACTGCTCTCCAACAGGTCATTCCCCAACTTATACTGGAACCTGGGGTTGTTCCTACCCAGATGCGATACTGTACACTTGTCCTTGTTCTATTTCATTACATTTTTCCCCACCCAACTCTTCAGCCTGTCCAGGTCTCACTGGATGGCAGCACAGCCTTCTGATGTGTCAGCTGCTCCTCCCAGCTTGGTATCATCAGCAAACTTGCTGACAGCGCACTGTAATCCCTCATCCAAGTCATTGATGAATATATTGAATAGTACTGGTCCCAGTGCTGACCCTTGAGGCACTCCACTAGATACAGGCCTCCAAATAGACTCTGCCCCATTGACCACAACTCTATGGCTTCTTTCCTTCAGTCAGTCACAGTCCACCTCACTACCTGATTGTCCAGACCACACTTTCTCAGTTTAGCAGCAGGGATGCTGTGGAAGACTTTGTCAAATGCTTTACTGAAGTCAAGGTATACTACATCCACTGCTTTGCCAGCATCTGTCCACATGGTTATGTCATCATAAAAAGCTATGAGATTGGTTAAGCATGACTTCCACCTGCTGAAGCATCCCATCAGGGACATATGGATATACAGATTGCTTAATTGCTTCCTAACCCAGTCCTCATCAACCGGGGCAAACTCCTCCATTGTCCTGACTTCCTCTGGGGCCTCAGCAGTACAGGGCTCCTCAGGACAGCCTCCAGCAGTGTAGACAGAGACAAAGAAGGCATTCAGTAACTCTGCCTTCTCTGTATCTTCTGTCACCAGGCCACACATCTCATTCATCAGTGGGCCTACATTGCCTCTGGTGTCAGTTTTATCTGTCATGTGTTTTAAAAAGCTCTCTCTGTTGTCCTTGACCCCTCTTTAAACCCCAAGTTTAATTCTAAGGAGGCCTTAGCTTTCTTAGTTGCCTCCCTGCATCCTCTGACAGCAGCCTTGTATTCTTCCCAAGTGGCCAGCCCCACCTTCCATGATCTGTAAACTCTCCTCTTCCACTCGAGCTTGTCCAGCGGTTTTCTGTTTAACCAAGCACGTCTCTCCTTCTTCCTTGACTTCCGATGTCTCGGGGTGCTCTGCTCTTGAGCTTGAAAAAAGCAGTCCCTGAACACTAACCAACTATCTTGGGCTCCTTTACCTTCAAGTCGACTTGCCCATGGGATTTCCCCTTACAATTGTTTGAAAAAGCTGAAGTTCGCCCTGCTGAAATATAGGGTTGCAATTCTGTTTGCTATTCTGTTCCTGCCACACGAGATCCTGAACTCCACCATCTCATAGTTGCTGCAACCAAGGCAGCTCTCAACCTTTACTGCTTCAACCAGACCGTCCTTGATAGTGAGGATGATATCCAGCAGCGCTCCTCTCCTAGTTGGCTCACACATCAGGAAGTTGTCATCAATGTACTGGAGGAACCTCCTGGACTGTGGATGGCTGGTATAGAGCCACATACACAGACTCCAGACCCAGCAGATATGCACACTTTACTGCCATGTAGGCTTATTTCAACCAATGGTCACTGGTTCCTCATGCAGACAAGGATGGATGCCTGCATGAGGAAGCTAAGTTACTCTCAAGATAAATTAACAAGCATTGAGAGGACTCCTGTACAGGTTTACCATTAGACTATAACCTTTGAACGCAATTTGTTTTTCAAAATATTACAGATGATCCTCCCTTTCTAATGCAGAATACTCTGGCATTCATTCAGTTGTGCTCTCTTGTTCTGAGAAAAAAGAACACTTCAGCTGCTGTCTCCTCTGGAAAGAGGAAAGTAACTGCAGCTGAGGACACTCCAGCCACACATATGCCCACCTCTTTGTGCAGGTAGTCCTCCTAAGCTGGAGGCTGAATGGTGGTGCAGATTATTACAGTTCTCAGTCAGATAGAGAGCCCTGCCAAAAAGGGGGCATTCCCAGCAAAGAACTATCCATTTCATGTTCTCCACAGTGCAAGAAAAGACATCCAGGAAACCAGTTATTCTCAGTTCTGCATTGTTATTCCCAATATTTTATGGTTTACTTTTGTAAAATCCATTTACAGAGCTTGTTATGTAAAAATAATGAAGTGTTTGATATGCACTATTCCTGCCATGAGGGGAGACAGGTACTGTTCTTAGGATTACTGGTATATCTTTCCAGTACTCTCAGGAGAGGTATTAGTTCATAATTTAACTCCATTTTGTCAATATTACCCTGGAGCCTGCACTTGCACTTTAAATGGAACACTTTATCCTGCAGTGAGATGATATTTTACTCATACCCAGGCAATTTCAGGGATATTCGGTGAGCCCTATTCCATGCTTTTAGTGGGATCACATAAAAGGATAAGTCTGATGTATAAACTTTTGCTGTGTGCTCCACAGTGCAGCTTTATATATTATATTCCTCAATTGCTTCTAGAAAAGAGAAAGCACATTTCCAGTCTGTAGCAAAAATACATTAGACAGATAATTTTATTTTATAAACCATCAATTTTGTAGCAAGCTTTGAGAGAAATTCAGCTTTAGCATAAGAGCAAAAATTAATGTCAACTTTACAGATAATTGTAGTGATCTTTTTTTTTGTCATGATGCATTTGACCTACTGATGATCATTAATTTCAAATCACTGAACACCTTCATGACTTGATTTTTGGCCTGTACTACAAGATATTATTATGGTACATCAATGGAATTATGGTGAGAAAACATCCACAAGAATTTTTAATCTCTTATTGAAGAGTTTATAGAAATTTCAATTTCATTTAATGATTTTTCTGTGATTTCAAAATATAGGGAAGCTTTAAGAAGGTACAGAGAGCAAAAATTTATGAAATATAAAATCCAAGGCAGAGATACAAAGAGAAGCTACCAAATTCGTGTATACTGTGATTCAGTCACAAAAGACGTACCCATCATTAACCAATTGACATTATAAATGCTTTCTGACCACTTACGAATCAAGAGGATATTTTTCAAGTTTTAGATCATTCTGCATGACAAGAGAGAGCAGATCAAAGTGATACATTGTTTAGAAGCAGAGTGCTTAGGTTATATTTAACTAATAATTAATAGACGTAAGTAAAAAACTAAACAATTATAACTAGCATCGTCATTTATTTCTTAGTATAGATGTATTGTATGTCAATTTTTTAAAAAGTTGTAATGCATATGTAATAATGTGAATATAAGCAACACAAGAGCATCCAGTCTTTGAAGCACTTATGGAGGATGATCCTCAGTGTTCCCCAGTGCTGATAAAATAAAGAATGCCACTTAACAATATAGTTGACTTTGCTGCTTGTTTCTTCTTTTCAGGTAGAGATTTTTTTATGTCGCAGACAGCAAAGCATAAGGGAGAAAAAAAGGAAAATAAACCAAAGAATTTTCAAAATTCTGGAATAAAAAAACCTTCACATTAATATTTCTGTAAAAAAGTCTTGCATTTTGTTAGGAAAACTTTCTGGTTGGTAATTCTTGCTCAGCTCTTTTTAAATACACAGATATTACATTAAAGGAGTTGTATAATTATATTTTTTAGTCTCAGTCTAATACCCACAAAAAAATTACTCATGTACCAGTCAAAATCAAAAGCACATTAAGTATGAAGTTGTATTCTTTCCATAACCAGTTTCAAACATCAGGTCTTTCTAAGGTATTTGAGGTATTTCCAAGGTATATACTGCTGTGATGTTTAAGTGCCAATATCTGATGTTTCCTTTTGCTGTAAATTGATTCTTTCTACCTTGTCAGATGTGTGAACCTTCCTACTGTGCATCTAAATACACTGAGAATGTGTGTGAGGGTCCATGACTATCACAAGTAGCAGAAAATACCCTTACTAAGTCTCAATCACTCTCAAAATGTACAGGGCTAGAAAGCAAATTAGGACTCTGTTTTTGCTCTTCACTGTCTACGTGGAAATTAGATGGGGGATGTCTGCTCAACCCTGAAAAGATCAAATAAGAAAAGGCATGCTTTACTTAGCTTTAGCCTTGTGTTAATTTTTTTTTTTTTGTTTTGTTTGCCCTCTGGAATAATTTTAGAAACGCATTTTTTATTGGATCTTGGAAACTGTGGGGTTTTGGAAGGACCTTTCTTACCTGAGCCTGCATTCAAAGGAAGGCATTCCTTATTTTCAATTACTCTTTTTAGGACCAATTTCATATGTTAACAGTATTGTGATATTTTTCCTGTATAAAGTAAATCTTCAGATGTGGACAATTGTTTATTATTCTCAGTGAGGCAACATTTCAGATT
Source organism: Columba livia (assembly GCF_036013475.1). Lineage (NCBI taxonomy): Eukaryota > Metazoa > Chordata > Aves > Columbiformes > Columbidae > Columba > Columba livia. Next base: position 37,353,930 of record NC_088642.1, read on the forward strand.
AACATGAAATTATCATTGCAGGGTATTAAACTCAAGCTAAATTAATTCTGCTATCTACTATTGCTGTCTGAAGCAGGACTGATTTTTTTTTTTGTGTTTGCTACTAAATATAGAGCTATGTAGTAAATATGGCTGATTTATTTATTTATTATTATTACATGAGTATTACAAAACACCTTTGTTGTTTCTAGTTTTACTAAGCAATGATTGCAACATGAACAATTGTCAAAATAGTTTGTTGTTAGCAAAACTTTGTCAGGGTTAGGGCACTATAAGCAAGAATATTCTATATACAATTAAAAGAGTGCTATGGTCATAATTAATATGTTTGACATAACAAACATTTTTAGTTTTTCCCAATATAAATTTGATACATATATATATAAGCTTGTGCTAAGTCAGTTTCTGGATAAATAATTTTTCTAAAATGAAAAGACAGGTTCACAGTATGTTCACAGTATGTTTGGGATTGGAAGGGACCTCAAAAGATCATCTAGTCCAATCCCCCTGCTGGAGCAGGAACGCTAGGTGAGGTCGCACAGGAACATGTCCAGGCGGGTTTTGAATGTCTCCAGAGAAGGAGACTCCACAACCTCCCTGGGCAGCCTGTTCCAGTGCTCTGTTACCCTCACTGAGAATAAGTTTTTTCTCAAATCTAAGCAGAACCTCTTGTGTTCCAGCTTGATCCCATTACCCCTTGTCCTATCATTGTTGGCCACCGAGAAGAGCCTGGCTCCATCCTCATGGCACTCACCCTTTATATATTTATAAACATTAATGAGGTCCCCCCTTAGTCTCCTCTTCTCCAAACTAAAGAGCCCCAGCTCCCTCAGCCTTTCTTCATAAGGGAGGTGCTCCACTCCCTTAATCATCTTGGTTGCCCTACGCTGGACCCTCTCCAGCAATTCCCTGTCCTTCTTGAACTGAGGGGCCCAGAACTGGACACAATATTCCAGGTTGTTTTTCCTGCACAGAAATTTAAGGAACCTCAAATCCAGACTACTTCTCAGGTTTCACTCCTAGTAAATTATCATTTGGGCCTCCATGCTGCAAATTCACATCTCTTAAGACTCATTAGCAACAATTATTTCAGCTCATCCTTGGCTTCCTCTTTTAGCAAGGCATAGGAGGGATTGGGCAACAGGATGTTTAACATTGAGCTGAGGATAACCTACCCCTGTTTAGCACAAATGGATCGGTCTCCTTAGGAGCAGCAATAGTTGCCCAAGAGGGTACAAACTTCTTCATTTTTACAGAATGCTTGAAATGACTAAAATCTTATGACAAAATTGTGACAATGATCAAATGAAAGAATCTTTTTCACAAAGCAATGTACTTGTCCTGCTTTAAGCTGGGATAGAGTTAATTTTCTGCCTCATATCTGGCTGTGGCTGTTGCATACAAACCCGATGAAGTCCAGAGCTTTCAATAGGGCAGCTGATGGCTCTTTAGCACCTTTTGTGTCCCACTGTGCCCGTCTTCCTGAATGCACCACCTGAATGCACGTCAGTCATGTCCAGCCCTACCCAGGGCACGGTGACTCCTCACGTTCACCTCCTGCCCCTCCCACGGCTTAGCAAGCAGGAAGGGCAGGACTCCCGGTCAATACACGGAGTCCTCTGCCAACGAGGTCCTCCAAGACCAGAGAAGTTTCTGGAGCATGCTTGTAATGACCACAGCCGGATCTGACCGCGCTATAAAACGAGGACACACCAAAGACCCCCTTTGAGTGGTCTTCTTGGACCATCGGATCTGTGAACAGAGTCTTCCCCTTAGATCAAGGATGCTGTCTAAGGTGACCTCCTGAGTCTCCTTTTCCTTGGAGAGTGATTATTTCTTTTCGATATAACCTAGAATGAGCCCCTGCCTGCCCTGCCCCAGCAAATGATTATTTTTTCTGGGTACCTTTAAGTGAGAGAGGCCTTTTTTTTGAGTGTGCACGCTGTGGATCATTATTCTTGTGTACTTGTATGGCAGTAATATCCCCAACTGGTACATCAAACCTACAGTTTATCAAATGTTGCTGTAAGGAACATTTAACAAAAGAATGATGTTTTTACAAAACTAAGGAGCTAGTGCCTGATCCCAGATGGGGAGAAGGACTGAGAGACATCAGACTACGAATAATTTTAAACGAAGTTTCTTTGAACTAATCCTGGAACGCATACTGATACCTGTATTTACAAGTTAAACTAGGTGGAAGGGTAGCCAAAGAGCCAGAAACCCATATTTTAAATTGATTGACAAGGGGAACGGTACTGTTTGCATTAGATGAATGAAACATGTAAACTGGGGCATGCATTGGGTAATCTGTAAACCCTGAAGTACCCAACCAATGAGGAACAAGGGAGGGAAATTGCGGCTGGGATTTCGGGGGATATAAGCAGGGGCTTTTTGCCCTATTATGTGTGCCTACCTTTAGGTAGAACACCTGATCTTGCAAAATCATTATTAAAATACACTTTGCTGAGAGATCCTGCCTGGGCCTATTATATTTGCAAGGTAATTGTTTCCTACATTGCTGGAGTACTGATTGATTTTGGACTGCCCCCAGCCCCTTCCTACCCCTCCTCCCGGTATTGGTTTTGATTAAGGTTTCCATTCCAAATGAGAGTTGGTTTAGGCTTACAATTGCTTGGAGTTGTTCTGGAGTGCCTCCATGACACTGGTATAGTGCTGTATTTTGCATTTAGAAAGAGAATAATGTTGATAATACATGTATGTTTTAATTGTTGCTAACTAGTGAAGGACTTTTTAGTTTATCATGCTGTGCCAGGTGCACAAGAAGCTGGTAGAGGGCACAGCCAGGACAGTTGACCCAAAATGACCAAAGGGATATTCCCTATTGCATGATGTTATGCTCAGTATACAAAGCTGGGGGGCAAAGAAAGGAGGAGGGACTTAGAGAGTGATGGCATTTGTCTTCCCAAGTAACAGTTACGTATGATGGAGCCCAGCTTTCTTGGACATGACTGAACACCTCCCTGCCCATGGGAAGTGGTGAATTAATCCATTGGTTTGCTTTGCTTGCATGTGCAGCTTTTGCTTTACCTATTAAACTGTCTCAACCCACAAGTTTTCTCACTTTTAGTCTTCTCATTCTCTCCCCCATTCCAACCAGGGGGAAATGAGCAAATGGCTCTGTAGTACTTAGTTTCCAGCTGGGGTTAAATGACAACAGTTTTGAAAATTATAAAACTGAGAAAAAAAGCTGAGACATGCAGAGATGCATGTCTTTTCATGAAAGCCACTCTTCTGTGGATAAGTAAAGAAGAAAAGAATGGATGGCACATCACATTTGACTTTGACTTTGTTATTTAGCTATAACATTTTTCCTTCCTCCTAGGCAAGGTGAACTTAAATTCTTGCCTGAGTAGTTATAGCTATTACATATAGGAGAAAACACGCCAGTAGATTTCAGAAGTTTTCAACCATTTGGGATATTACATTTCCAGAAGGCGAACTAGAACATAACATGAAGGTTAAAAAAATCAATGGAAGAAGGTGTCAGCAATGTCTTTTAGAACTCAGTTCTACCAGTGGACAGCACAGTGGTCCACAAGTAGCTGAACAGGGAAGCTCAGGTTTCTTCTCTTCTGTTGACACAGCAAGAAGTTGAGTTTGTGGATTAAGATCCACTGATGCACAAACAGAACAAAAAGACACTATGACCCTCAGATGTTTACAACTTTAGTCCTATATGTATGACTCAGTGTAAGTCTATGTATTAGAAAACTGTCTGTGGCTTTAGCTAGTATTATCAGTGACTCCAATATAAACAGTTTGTGTTTCTGCATTTTTCTTCATTTTTGTTGGATTGTAAACCTGATAAAGAGTTTTGCATGCGTTTTCTGATCTCAAGTGCACTTCTGAATGCATAAAAGTCTGCATATGAATGCATATCTTTGGAAGAATACATGTACATATATCCATGAGCTGTTTAGAGATCGCATGCTGACACATCTGTGATTAAAAACTATTTCTGCACAGAAACCAAACTACTGTAAGTTATAATACTGAATATCTGTCCTGTCAGAAGCAAATAATTTGACCAACTTTTCCTTCTTGAATTTCTCTAACAACATAAATTGTTATGCACAGTAAGTTAGAAAACTTCAAAAACAATTAGAAGTAGAAGATATTTAAAACTGAGTAGAATACAAACCTGGAAAAGCAAAAAGACAGATTCTTGACTTCTCAGCTGCACGGAGGTTGTTAGTCACACCAACAGCTTTAAGTAGATACTCTTTCAAATTTTTAACCCTACAGGAATATTGCCAGCCAGATGCTATGCATTTCCGAGCAAGGGAATTGCTCATTTACATGGTAACACCAAAATTTCAAGGAAAAAGTAGTCATTTTCATATGCAATACTCAATATCAACTTTGATTAAAATTGATCTCCATTTTAATGATTTAAATAAGGTAGCTCTTCTTTGATCATGAGTGCTTATTTCCAGAGTGAAGACTGTTCATTCTAGTCTTGATGCCCTAATTAAAGATGATAGCCTAAATTAGCATTCAGCTACTTACTAAGTTTGTCACATCTTAAGCAAAAATGTATCACTTCTCAAACGACCATGACCCCTCACTCCTAGAACTGGGAATTCTTGCAGAAGTACAGAAAAATGGTTCAACAGTTCAATTAGAAGTTAATTCATCTTAAAGACTGCAACATTTGTGTGAAAAGCAACAGCAATGTCAGAACAGGGATTGCTATAGTTATTTTTGAAATCTGAAGTGCAAGAGCACAAGGACTTCCACAGCAGAATCAACTGAGTTTAAGTGTTATCTGTTTGGTATGCCAGGCTGGCAATCAGTTTTCCTGGGAAGATGCTTCAAGAGTTCAGCTGGAACTTGGTTATTACATCCGACTGAAGCCTATGTCACCTAACCTCAAGTGGTTAGTGGACACTGGAAAAGATAGCCCTCTGTTATAATCCTTGGTACCTACTGCTTACTAAGTAACACCCAGTCCCAGGAGTATAATGAAACTCTGCAACAGTGGTACTGGTGCAGAGAAAAGCCTCACAGGAGGAACTCAGCAGACGTGCAAAAGATCATGGGAAAACATCCAGGTGCAAGTACGGACTACCACAGAATGGGACTGATTTCTGAAAATATCTGATTTTGAAATACACAAAAGCAAATAATTTTCATTTAATGCAGTATATAATAAAAGAATTTGAAGGTAACTGCACTTTCCACAAAAATATAAACAACATGTTAAAACATTATTCAAGCTTTCTAGTGATCTATTTCTGAATTTGTCTTACAGATAAAGACATGCAGACAAATATGTCATCTCCCACTGATTAGTAAATCCTCAAGGTCATCTTGGCAGAACAAAATGTGGAGTTCACACTGTTAGTGCCTCTGCTAAAAAGAAAATAGAAAATTTGAACAGCTGTAGAGTCCCAAATGTGAAAACAAAGAAAGAATGGGAATATTTCTGCTGCTGATAGCCCATGGAAAGGAAAGATGGAGGAATGTATTTATGTGTGACCTTGAACCACTTCCTAGGATAATGAGTATTCTTTAATTCCATAAGCTAAATAAAATAATTCTGTTTTTCAGAGGGAAAGCCGGAAGGGTATTAAGCACTTTTTGCCAGCAGTAAGTGTCAAAGAATGATTGTCATGCTGTGAAAAACTTGCTTTTGGTTTTCACTGAAAATACGCAGAGAAACAAAATGTCCTGCAGCTAATATCTAATCAATTAATTTAAAAAATGCAAGTATTTGTGTTTGTCCTACAAAATCTTATCACAAACAATGAATCAGCAGCTTTTAAATTTAATAATCACCACCATGGGATTCTTTTGTTAAAATCTCTCAGAATAAAAGATTGAAAGTACTTATGTTTTTCAGATTTATGTAAAAAAACGAGGATTAAATACTTAAATACTATCCATCACATACACTATAGCTTTAATGTATGTGAAAAATAAATACAAAATGGTAACATGATTGTACACATATTGACCTGGATTGGATAAGAGTTCAAACACTGAGCCATTAGTTCCATAGTGTAAAGCTGAGTGTACATCCTTCTTGAACTTCAGAAGCCTTTGGGGTGTGAGAGTTGAAATTCTATTTAATATCTTCTATAAACAAAACAACAGTAGTCATGATGCCACAGGTAATAACATGTTCATTCAGATACCCAGGAGAAATACCATATAAGAAATATGTTTGATTTAGACACAAGATATGTAGAATGCAGAACATTGTTGTCTGTAAATAAACAGTCAAGTTCTGCCCTAGTTCCAATTCTACTCCAGCTCTGGATAAAATTGGATAATACTGCACACCACGTGAGTCTTGCTAGAATTTGGCTTTGCAGAAGTGGGAGCAGAAGGGTATGGAAACTTTACTCCATCTATCTTTTCACGGTAACACTGGAAGAGACTAACAGTAGCATGCATCCCTGATATGAAATCCTTTATATTATACCAGTAATATTTCATCACACCGTATTAATACTAATTTTAGCAATCAAATTGCCAAGATGAATTCAGTTGGCAGTTGTATTAGACATTATTCTTCATGTCTCATTATCATGAGATATGAAAGCCACTGATGCAGCAAGACTTTAAAAATCTATTAGCAAAAAAGTAATTTTAATATGTTCTTATGAAAGCTTGCTAATTTAATGCAGTGGACTCATCCAGAAGACATTTGGTGGAGGTTATCTGAATTTCTCTGGCCCTTATACCATGCAGAAATTTGTGAAACCCAACAGTGAAAAAAGATATAATACCTAATTAGAAGTTAGCAGACAGAACTTATCTGAATTGTATGTCTTCTTTGATGTTTGGGACCCCAGATGTGCTCTACCATGGCTATATTTATAGGTTTCATTTTTTTCCCTGGCATTCACCCAGTAAGAGCAGTACTCCATTTAAGAGATTTCTTCCAGACAAGAGCAGTTTTATCCCCAAAGACAGACTCCAGAATCTGCCCACAGAAAAGCACCAGATGCAACTATCAGGCAATGCATTATATGAAACAATGACGACCTGTTCTGGAGTTTGTACCCTGAAGAAACACAGGTCCAAGTAAGACTGTTTGACAACAACTTCATGCTACAGTCACTGCTTGATGTTGTTGACGGGAACATCAGATGTTATCATCACCTGTATGAAATCAAGCACTGTTTGTATACTGATTATTTTGAATGCTGCAGTTCATGTATGCTTCATAAATTCAAGATTAATTTGTGGCTTACATTTAAAGTAAACCAGTAAACTTTCTGATTCCATTTAATTCCATTTTGTTCCTTAGTTAAAACTGGACATTAAGGATATTTTGCTTTTCCAAGCTTTTTTTCTTGGAATATAGAAGTTGGCTGTTGATATATAATCCTCTCTGTAGGCTTTCTACAGAACCTTTAAAAATAAGTTGGTTTTGTTTGGTTTTGGTTTTGTGTTTGTGCTTTATTGATGTTTGTGCTTGTTTGTTTGGTTTGTTGTTTTGTTTTGTTTTTCCTTATTTGCTGTAAGCTGGTAAACTGAAATACCGAGCATGTAAACATACTTGAAGCATCTATAAGTCTGGATATTTTGGCTACTGAGATTTGAAGGAGAAAGCAGAATTTGAATCACATGCCTATTTGCCAAGAGAATGAAAAGAAAGAAATGTGTAAAAAATCCTGGAGGATCAGAAGAACCTAGAATGTAATGTGTGAGAAAGCTTGGCCAGGGGATTAAACGGAAGGAGCTAGTAGCTAACCTGTCTGACTTAGGAACAGAGATGAAAGTTGTGCAATAGTTTGGTATCTCCAGGTGGGATCCGTTATTCCTCCACAACACATATTTGTATTTTATATTTGTGGTGTGCCTCTCTCAGAAAAAAATCAAGATAAGTAACAGTTGAGCCTTATACATAAGCAGTTAAGTGTCTCATGGAAATATCACAATAGCTTCCAAATTGTTTTCTGAAACAAAATCTTTGGAAACATGGTATTTGTTCCTCTGCCTTGTGTGGAGAACAGAAGTGATAGACACACATCTCAGGCACAGTGGAACCTTCTGCTAGAGTGGTAAAGCTTGATTGTGATGTTTTTTCTTAAAGCCACTACTGTGCAAAAACCTTCCATGGAAGCTAGGAATCACTACAAATTAGACTACCCTCTGTTCCCAGAACAAAGTTATTTTACCTTTCCTGTGCTAGCACAAAAAAACGATCTGTGCGAACAATTTTTTTACAAAGCCAACAGCAAAACCCCCATAATCCTATGACTGCCAAAGAGTACAGCTAACAAGTGTCTTAACAGAGGAGGAGGAGAAGAATGAATAACAACTTGCAGTACTGGTAATTCAAGTAGATGCTTAGTAATAAGCAGAATTTGATGGGGTGGCATAGGGTAGGATGGTACATGGTAATGTGGATTGGGATGGTTCAAGCTGGGCTAGGCTGGAATAGCATAGCATAGTGTAGCATAATATAGCATAGTGTAGCATGACGTAGCGTAGCATAGCATAGCAGGATCGGATGGAATGGAATGGAATGGAATGGAATGGAATGGAATGGAATGGAATGGAATGGAACGGAACCACAGATGACAAGGGGAGAGAACGGGAGGAGAGTGAAGGAAAGGGGAGGGAAGGGAAGAAGAAGTAATTTGCCTCAAAATGAACGTGCAAGTAGACTGCTGTGTATGTTTGCCCCACCTAAAATCCCAGTGTGTTAAAGATTAATGCATCATTAAAATGCTCCAGCTCTTCTCCATTTTTAATCCCTACCTACATATATCTGTAGTTGCTAATCCTTTATTATTCTTTCTGTATCAGTAATTAAATGAAGAAGGACCTACTTTTGCTGTAGGTTCTCTTTTACCTCTATAGTAACCTTTAGCTGTGAGAAAATGGACAATAGGGTGACTTCGTATAATTCAGTGTCCCAAATTCAATATACTACCGGTGAAAATGACAAGCAAACCTCTTTGAGATTAAGGCATAAAATACCAACAGAGAGTTTATAAGATTTCCCCATAAATTCATCTTCTATTAGCTCTTCAGTTTTGGACCTCTTTTTACCTTATCAGCAAGTAAGTCAGTGGACAGCAAAGGTAAAGGCAGCGACTCACAAGTGAACAAAAGGGCACAGTGTTAGCGGACTTCAGCTGAATATCATACTCCTGTAATTTCACTGCAGTTCTAATTTCATTTCAGACCTCAACTCTTCATCTGAAAATAGATCTATGGGGTGAATTTGGAATTAACCTGTTTAAAGACTTCTCTTGAACATCAGCATAGATTTATTAGCTTTGTTCAGGGAGAAACCATAACATTTTATGTAGCAGTACTTCTTTTTCCTGGGACAATGGTCCTTAACAGAACTAGTCAAAGCTACTAAAGGTGATGAAAAATGAAATAATAACATCAAAGGCATATACCAACAGAAATGCGTAACCTTGCTCAGAGAGAGAGAGTGTGAATGTGAAAATTGATGGCTGGATTATACCTGGTTTTATCACTAGTCAATGTGGTTTCAGTGGGGAGAAAAAGATTCATAAGCTTCATGTAAAAAAGACAGTTACTACACCTATCAAAACTCCTCCAAGCACTAGCCGAGTGATAAAACACAGAAGCTAGGTACGATTATAAAGGGGGGGCATCCCTTCTCCCCTGTAGCCAGCAGAGCTGCCTGGGAGCTGAGGCCAAAACGCACTGCATAGCACTGCTCTGCACATTACAGAGTGTTCAGGGCCTTTCAGTACTTAAAGGGTCATATAAGAAAGATGGGAACACAAACTTTAGTGGTTGTTGGACAAGACGTAATGGTTTTAAACTAAATGAGGGGAGATTTAGACTAGATATAAGGAAGAAATTTTTTACAATGACAGTGGTAAAACACTGGCGCAGGTTGCCCAGAGAGATGGTAGATGCCTCATTCCTGGAAACATCAAAGGCCAGGCTGGATGGGGCCCTGAGCAACCTGATTTTATTGAAAATGTTACTGCACATTGCAGGGGGGTTGGACGAGGTGACCTTTAAAAGTCTCTTCCAACTCAAAATATTCTGTGATTCTAGGACTCTATGATTCTATGACTATACAATGCATAGTTGTAGTAAAGGGCAATATGATGCCTTACTGCACTGAGTCATTTCAGGGAGATATTGTATAATATATTGTCAGGCATCACATTGTCATTGTTAGAGATTATACAGTCTTGCTGAAAACTTGGGTATTTGGGGAACGAAACATTATTGCTCTACTTCATGCATTTGTAACAGGACAACATGGTCATATTTTAAAATATGGCTACTTTTTGTATATGACAAACTGTGAACTTTGTTAATGGCAGCATCTAGCTATGCTAACACGAACTTTGGCACCAAATTGCCAGTAAGTTTCCAAGTGGAGACGATTTTTTTATTGAGACACTAAATTGTACAAGTTTCAGATAATTTATTTGGGGATATGCATATGCTAGAACTCAGAATCTACCTTGGAGAGCCTCAGAAGAAAACACAGCATAGTTACAGAAAAAATCTTCAAAGTAAGATTCTGTTAATTCTAGGTTAATGTCAATCTGGAAATGGTTTATTTTCATATTGCTCGTTTAGGAATGGTAGGAATTTATAAACCTTTTGATTTGTCTTTTCTCTCTGCTCTCTCATATACCAATAAATGGTTCGTTCTGCTTCAGATAAACATCATTCTCTCAAACATAACTTTGAAAACTGAGTTAATGCTTGGCCAATACACATGAAGGCTAATGAAGCTGTGACATTGGAAGAAAGCAGAGCAAGATGAGACTAACTAAATGTACTCTCTGCAGAGATTCTCTTTTGACTTGGTGCAGAAGTTGGTGGCAGTGCAATAAGCACAAGGTAACCAGGAAAGCATCTGACACTGTAGGCCAGTAAAAAGGGTAACAGAGGTGCTGGTTCCTGCCCTAGGGAAAAGTCTTGCAGTCTCATGACAAAATCTTGAATAAACAGCCGTGGCACTATGTGCCTGTCATGGTTTAACCCAAGCTAGCAATGTAAACATAGTAGCTGCGCACTCACCCCTTTCCCACTCCCCTAAATAAAGGAGAGAATCAAAAGGGAAGGGAGAAACTTGGATTGAGACAAACACAGTTTAATAAAATAACAAAATACTGATACACTACTATTAAATATGTATACAAAATAGAAATAGAACACAAAATAAAAGATACTCCAGGCAATACCTCACAAACTTGGTCCACACCGAGCAGCCAGTCCTAGAAAGCAGCACCCTGGCCCCAAACAGAGAGAGAAAAGAGGAAAAAGACAGAAAGGCCCAGAGGCCTCCACAAAATGGCAGTATGGCAAAAAGGCCAAACTAAATGCCCAAAACAGAACTGGCCCAAACAGATTCCTGAGAACAAAGAGAAGAGCCATAGAGAGAGAGACTGGAAGATCCCAACTTTCCTTAAACATGAAGCATGATGCTAATGGGTTGGAATGCTCTTATTGATCAGCCTGGATGTCAGTCAAGCTCTGCCCCATCCATGCCACGCTTCCTCAATGCCTCACACCTGTGAGCAAAGCACTCAGAACATCCTTGGCTCTCAGACCACAGCAATTGAAAATATTAGCTCTGTTCTGAGGTGTTATCTGCTTGTTCTCAAACTAAGTCCAAATAATGACTGTGTTAGGTATGAAAAAGAAAAGTTTCTAACTGCATGAAGAAAATTAACTCATTTTCAGTCAAGCCAGCACAGTGCCAAATACCAGAAGGGATTAACCAGACTAAGGACTAACCAGATAAAATGCAGAGAGTAATTTTTCTCTTAATCCCATGATTCATGTATGCCTTTCTGTTGAGTGCCTCAGTTTAACAGGAGTAGTCCAGCCCAAAGGCTTGTGTTCAAAACACTTCAGAGATTCAGAGATTTGGAGGTCAATTCCTTCCTTACCCTCCCACATGAAGATGACAGAGAGACAGGTTTTATACCTGAGGGCTCTAGCTAAATTATTGTAGAAAATTGGAAGAACTCAGCCTCCTCTTCCAGCAGTGAAAGTGGTGATGACAGCTGTACTCAGTGCCTAGAAGTCTGTATATATTAATAACAGGTTGTCCTGAAGACATTTAACAGATAAGTTACCTTTAGGGATTTTTGATGTCTCCTTTTTCTTCCTGTACAGAGAGATGGGGTCCCATGTAGTCAGTGGAACATTTCTGAGCTTGAGTAACTGGCCATTCTAAAGTAAGCAGGTACACATTGACTTGAGGTATCCTGAGGCAGAACATGCTCAAAAACAAGCAGACATGTATGTGAGTATCATTTCAATTCATAATTTTGGCAGATTGTTTTTTGGCTTTTGTTTAGTTGGTTGGTTTTTGTTTGTTTATTTTTGGAGTTGGTGGGTTTTGGTGTTTTTGTTGTTGTTTTGTTTTGTTTTAGAATCAAAGAATCATAGAATCACTTAAGTTGGAAGATCCCTCAGGATCGTTGAGTCCAACCATAACCTCAGCTAACTCTAGCACTAAACCATGTCCCTAAGAAACTCATCTAAATGCCTTTTAAACACTTCCAGGGATGGTATCTCCACCAGTTCCATGGGCAGCCTGTTCCAGTGCCTGACAACCCCTTCTGTCAAAAAAATTTCCTAATATCCAATCTAAACCTCCCCTGGCACAACCTGGGGCCATTTCCTCTTGTCTTATCACTTGCTACTTGGGAGAAGAGACCAACACCATCCATGCTACAACCTCCTTTCAGGTAGTTGTAGACAGCAATAAGGTCTCCCCTTTGCCTCCTTTTCTCCAGGCTAAACAGCCACAGCTCTCTCAACTGCTCCAACCTTCAAACTTGTGCTCCAGGTCCCGCATGAGCTTCGTCACCCTCCTCTGCATTCTCTCTAGTACCTCAATGTCCTTCTCATGATGAGGGGCCCAAAACTGAACACTGTATTCAAGGTGGGGCCTCACTAGTGTTGAGTACAGTGACACAATCACTTCTCTAGCCCTGCTGGCCATGCTAATCCTGATACAAGCCAGGATGCTGTTGGCCCTTTTGGCCACCTGGGCACACTGCTGACTCATGTTCAGCTGGCTGTCAATCAGCACCCCCAGATCCCTTTCTGCCAGGCAGCTTTCCAGCCACTCTTCCCTGAGCCTGTAGCACTGCCTGGGGTTGTTGTGACCCAAGTGCAGGATCTCGCATTTCTCCTTGTTAAACCTCATGTAATTTGCCTCAGCCCAATGATCCAGCTGGTCCATAACCCTCTGTATAGCCAGCAGGTCAACACTCCCACCCAATCTGGTGTCATCTGCAAATTTACTAAGGGTGCACTCGATCCTCTCATCCAGATCATTGATAAAGAGATTAAACAAAACTGGCCCCAATACTGAGACCTGGGAAACATCACTTGTGACCAGCCACCAACTGGATTGGACTGCGTTTCCCACAACTCTTTGGGCCCAGCCATCCAGCCAGTTCTTTATCCACCACAGAGTACACCCATCCAGGTCATGAGCAGCCAGCTTCTCCAGGAGAATGCTGGCAGATATCAAAGATATCAGATATGATATCAAAGACTTTACTGAAGTCTAAGTACACAACATCCACAGCCTTTCCCTCGTCTGCTAGGTGGGTCACCTTGTCATAGAAGAAGAATCAGGTAGGTCAAACAGGACCTGCCTTTTATAAACCCATGTTGACTGGGCCTGATCATATGGTTCACTTGTATGTGCCATGTGATGTCACTCAGGCTCATCTGTACCATGACCTTGCCCAGCACTGAGTTTAGACTGACAGGTCTGTAGTTCCCTGGATCATCCTTCCAGCCCTTCTTGTAGATGAGCATCAGATTAGCCAACTGCCAGTCCACTTGTGGTTTTTTGTTTTTTGTTTTGTTCTGTTTTGTTCTGTTTTGTTCTGTTTTGTTCTGTTTTGTTCTGTTTTGTTCTGTTTTGTTTTGTTTTGTTTTGTTTTGTTCTGTTCTGTTTTGTTTTGTTTGACAGGGGAAGCAAATGATTGAGTTGATGTGAAGTTCCTGACATTTTGGAAGTTGCTAATCATGGCCAGATATCTGGATGCAGTGTGTTAAAAAAGTAATAACGGGGCCAGAAAGAGTAGACATAAAAAACAGACATTAAAAATGATGTTAAAGTTACCTATTATTTTCCCTGACACAATATTGGAAGGCTCAGCTTTTGTTTTAGCAAACTCTTAAGTTTGACAAAACATATACAAATTATACCACATGGCACACATAATAGCAATATCATTTAATTTAAATGTCATGAGATGACTATTCAGACCCATAAAGGATGAGAGCAACTTAGGTGTAGCTAAATTTTGCAATATTGAAGAGGCATGATTATCTCATGCAAATTTACACCAATTTATGCATTATTGCTTCAGTTTTGTGTAGCCACAGCAAGCAGGTAATTACAAAATGTATTAACATTAAAATGAAAATGTATAATCATAAAATAGAAAAAAAGAGCGAATATACCAACATGTGGGAGTTATCACTTATTGCAAAATAATTGTCTACAATGTTTACACAAAACAGATGTTTTTAGTTTCTGAGGTCAACAGGCAAGTGTTGTCTAAGCAACTGGAATGTAATGCAGTGTGCAGTGAACCTGGATTCAGCCAACAAATGAAGGCACAGTGGAATTGCCCCAGCTTACAGGCTGTGATTAATCTTGAACGCTGATAAAACTCCAATAGTTTTCATGAAAGCAGGCTTATCTTGTTCACCATTTATAGAAAGAATGTGTATTTTATTGATTAAGCCCTGAGCAAGAAAATTGATTAATCCGAGATTTTGCTTTTCAGCAGAGTGACCCTAATTACCTTTGACTTCAGCTCTACAACTGAGCGAACTGCTCAGGAAACTATTTCCATGTTCACTTTCCAGATGAATAATGCCACTCAGTTAAAGGAAGTCTTCCAGTCTTATGAGAGAAAATAGTATCCTTTGGGAATGATCTGCCTGCAAAATCCATAATAAGCAAACATCAAAGTTGGCTAATCTTTGTGCTTAGCCTTGCTATTCAGGATCATGCTACTGTAGCAATATTCACTGAAGTTCAGATACACAAAAGGACGTAAGGCTTTACTGTTGATTCATTCCAATTGACTGATGAAGATAAGTAACAATTGGCTGAATAAAAATGGCAGCCATACAAAGGTGGATTGTTGGCTCTCATTCCATGATAAACATTGAAGCATGGATTTGGTATACTACACAGAGCATGACCTTGAAATTTAAAGACAGTTGTCAACCAAAAGCTTCTCTCAGAAAATTCTGATTCCTGGCCATTTATATATTTCACTTTCAATGTAGAATCTTCGTCTTGTTTAAACTGACAGAATTATGAAGGTTCCTTTGGAGAGAGTTATAATACATGTGGAAAAAAAATTGAATCATTTCCAGCATGATGCACAAGTTATGGTTTTATATAGAAACAAAGAATTGATATCTTAATACAAAGTACCCCCTAGTGTGCTGTTGGTGCTGATCACTTGTAGATATCACCAACTACCAAGCTTGTCTTCAGAAAGATGTTATACACAATGTGAAAAATAACGAGGAGCATGGACTGAAACTGCCTTAGTGGTGACTCCTTAATTAATGCAGTGGTGACTCAACCTTTATGAAATGTTGAGTCTACAATCAACTCCTTGTAAAATTAGTTTAGCTGAACGCCTACACATGACATTTGCAATATTATTATAAAATCATAAATTCATAGAAAAGTCCAGGTTGGAAGGCACCTCGTAAGATCATCTGGTGCAACCTCTTATGGAAAAGAGTGCCTAGATGAGGTTATCTATCACCCTGTCCAACCACATCTTCAGAATCTCCAGCAAAGGGGACTCTGCTACATTCCCAGCGAGGTTGTTCCAGTGAATAATTGATCTTACAGTAAAAAATTTCTTTCTTATATTGAGTTGAAATCTCTCCCATTGCAGCATGTACTGATTGCATCTTGTGTTCTCCATGTGGCTTCTTGTGAAGAGAAAGCTTCTGTCCTCTTTTTAGCCACCCCTTAAGTACTGGAATGCTGTGATAAGGTCCCCCTGAGCCTTATTTCCTCCAGAGAGAAGAAACCTAACTCCTTCACTTTTTTCTTGTAAGGCAGGTTCTCCAGCACTTCGATGCTCTTTGCAGTCCTCCTTTGGACCTTCTCCAGCCTGTCTGCACTTGAATATTGAAAGAATATTCTTGAATCTTCATCTTTTGTGGCATTTGAATGCAAATGTGCTTGTTTGATACATATAATTTGCTATTATTCAACATATAGAATTAGTCTGATCTTTAAACTATCAAGTTTTAAGTTCTCAGATACTTACTTTGTTAGTTGTTACAGGATTTGACTCTTGCCTGATTAATTTTTCTTGATTATTTTTCTCATCATTGCTGCCTGTGGTAATTTTGGGACCACAGGTCTCATCTTCACATAAAGCAATTTGACAAGACACAAAAAGACCTTCTGTGGAACTGTATCTTAATTCAGACATGAATTCAGACATGACTGGTCATACATTTTATTTCCTGTTTGCAACTTCCTTCAGTAGCATTAGTGATTTTAACAGCCAGTTCAGTTTTACTGTTAGGCTGGTGCTGTCACTGTGATTCACTGTCATAGCTGAATTCTGTTTTTCTTGTGTACCTGAGTGGAAAGGATAAACACATTTCTAATAATTTTATTACACAAGTTAAAAATGAAACTGCAGAGCAGTGACAGTGTGTGGCAAATGTATGAAGCAAGCTCACTAAATTCAAGAAGGTCTCTGCTCTTCTTGCATCAGGATAATATCATCTGCAGTTTCTACTGTTCAGCACAACACTGGAATAGAAATCTAGACCTCACCTTGCCATGAGAAAAAAATAAAATCCACAAACCAGCAAAGTAAATGTCACATATTCATTGCAGGTATACTGAGTCCCTCTGCCTGGGAAGATACAGTTTGTAGTATCAAACCTTTTCAAATCTTGATTTTTATGAGATTATTTAGACCTGTGTTTATCTCCTATGAAGTGAACAAAAACTAATCTATGGAAAAGCGTAGGCGAGCAGAGAAACTCTTCCTTTTCTGCAAACTAAGAAAAAAAAGTTGTTTAAAGTCCATTGTTTACTGCTTGCCTTACATTCTCACACGTATAAGAGATGCCTATCAAATTGTAAAGCCAGGGATGTGTTTAGTTAGTGGACAGTAAATTCTTCTTTTCTGGATACAGCTTTCTGTTTCAGGGGTTTGAGGTCAGTTCTTTTTCTTTTGTTTGTCTTTTTTTGGTTTTGGTTTTGTTGGTATTTTTTTTTGGGGGGTGGGAGGTGTTGGTTCTTTTTGTGTTGTTTTAGTTTATTTTGGGTTTTTTTTGTGGGTTTGCTTGTTTTGTGTGTGTGTTTGCATGGTTTGTTTTGTTTTGTTGATGTTTTGGTTTGGGTATCTTTTTTTTTAAATAAATGCTCATTCAGCAGCTGTCTTGTATTCTCAGGTAACGCACAGAGTATGAGTTCACCCAAAAACTATGAGGGGCTCTCCAACTGACCTACAGCCTTTTTACCACCTGGTTTTGTCACTGTCAATCTGTCTATCCCAAACAAAATCTAACCAGGTTCTTCTCAACCCTGGAGACTTTAAATTAATGCACAACCTGAACTGGCTAACATTTAGTGTGGATTTCTATTTTTGTGTGCTTTTCTCTGACTAAAAGCTCACTTTCCTGTGCCATTTCCACATGCTATATGTAGCACAGTTTTGAGGTGGGAAAATCCTCTTTGTTCATATACCTTTATTAAAAAAATTATAAAAAACATAATGTATTATGACAGCATTTTAGGCTAATAGTAGTAGCTTTTGAAGGGTGCTTGTTATTAGCTTATGATCACTTTCTACTTGAAGAGTAGAAACAGCTGCCTTTAAAGAAACTATTGAACTCTTCAAAAGATGAAAGTTACAGCAAAACTTTCTTTTTCTCCTTGGGTGTATTTTTGCCTCCACTGGCAATTGTTACAATAAGTTACAGTTACCATCTCTCCCTTTGCTAGGAGAAAAGTACCCCTTTATTCATGCAATACCACACAAAAAAAGGAGAATGTTGGTTAGTACAGTTGATGACTGAAAGATGTCAACATCTAACCATGTTAGCCATGCTTGTGCTCTAGTTTTCTTCAGTAGTGAACCTGATCTGGTATCTTCAAGCATAGGCAGCCTGTAGCGTTTAAAGTTCATGGCATAGTCCATAGGAAGTCAGCAAATGTGGCATATATTGTAATACTAATGATGTTGTAATATATATTTAGTAACTAATTTAGATTTAAGAAAAACGCTGAGTGAAACATACCATTATTTTGGCCATACTGTCTCCATATCCTTATTACAGATGGTCATCAGACATTTAATCCATGTTACTCCTGTTAACATTTCTTGGTAATGTTATTAAACATTATCAAAATTCTTCCTTGCAAAATGGATGCTATCCAATATCCTCAGCTGTTTTTGTATCTACCCTAGTGCCTAAATGCAGTGAAGTAGTGGTTTCGTTGCCAAGTAGAAACTGATGGTATATTTCCTTGAAACCCATATGAACAACAGGTAGTTCTTAAACTACAGGCATGTGGCAGTCAGTTGGCTTCATTGCTTCATTAGAACATGCTCAAAGTTTGATATCCAAATGGTCACCAAACTGATGAATCAACTGGCTTTTTTGGTTGGTAGATGAGTACTTCTAGAGAAAGAGGCTTGTACTGAAATGACTGTGTTTGTCCACTTTCACATGCAACAAGTTTGAAAGATATCCTAGTTCTTATTTCCGTAACACTTTGCCACAAGAATTGCAAAACATATTAATGAAACTTTTGGTTTTGTTGTGCTTATACACAAGCAAGTCTAATGATACAAAACTGGGAGAAGGAGCTGATATGCCAGAGGGTCGTGTTGCCATCCAGTGGGACTTAAGAGGCTGGAGAAATAGGTTGACAGGAATCTGATAAATTCAACAATGGGAAGTGCAAAGTCCTGCATCTGGGGAGGAACAAAGCCAGCCATCTGTACCCACTAGGCATCAACCAGATGGAAAACAGCTTTGCAGAAAAAGACAAACATGAGCCATCCACATGTCCCTGCAGCAAAGAAGGTTAGTAGTATATAGGGCAATATTGAGGTAAGTGTTGCCAGCAAGCCAAGGGAGGTGATCCTTCCCCTTTACTCAGCACTGGTGAAGTCACATGTGAAGCACTGGTGACCAAGCAGTAGCACAGAGTGCCCAAAGAGGTCGAAGAGTCTCCATCCCTGGAGATATTCAAAAGCCATCTGAAAATGGGCAACCTGCACTAGGGGACCCTACTTGAGCAGTGGTGTTTGTTGTCTCCAGAGGTCTTGTCCAACTATTTCATCATTCTGTGATACCATACAAATAATTTCTACAAAGATTAGTGTTACTAGGTTCTTGAATCCACTTGGTTTAGCTCAAAGCACTGGATTTTGTTTCCACATATTTTTCTACAACTCTTCTGTTTAAAAGCTACACAATGACTGCGAGACCATGCCGTAACACAGCTTTAAGTTGGGTGTGCTTGTATGAAAAGAAAATGAAGTTGCAAAGACTAGATAAGATGTCTGTAGTAAATAACCTTTTACCATTAGTATCTATTTACTATTCAATTTCTTAAATTCTGTCTTTGCACCTAGTCCTCACCTGAGTTTCACAAATTGGTTATTTTCAGATTTTTGCACTCCATTTATGCCATAGGCACCCAAAAATTTAGTCTTCTGAGTAAATGATTTGTTTTTCTTCTTGTTTTACTATTTTTTTTTTAATTTCTTTTCTTGGGGAAATTATTGAGTATAATGTCATCTGTAGGATTTTTCTAATTACATTTTTCTCCATCGTAGACACAGGTCTTGATCTGCTTTCTATTTCAAGGGAAGTTTAGATTGGGTATTAGGAAAAATGTTTTCGCAAAAAAGAGTTCTCAAGCATTGCAACCAGCTACACAGGAAAGCAGTAAAATCGCCATCGCTACAGGTATCTAAAGGTCACATAGATGCGGTGCTTAGGGACACAATTTAGTGATGGACTGTGCTTTGCTAGGCCAATGGTTGGACTCAATGATTTTAAGGGTCTTTTCCAGCCTAAATGATTCTATGATTCTCTCTGTCTCTTTTGTCCGGTGCTTACACAGTTCCTTTTCCACATATTTTTGTATTTTTTTTTTTCCCCCGTTCACTTTCATGCTTTTTCTGTTCCATTTGGAGAGTGACTTGTGTCAGCATTGCACTAACCGCTAGTTTTAAAAGCTCTTTAAGATTTGGTAAAGCTACTCTGGGCTAAGTGTTCACAGTTAAGCTCCTGTACTCAATCTCCCAGTCATTTACGTACCACATATTAATTTGCTGATGGGACTGAAAAACCTCAGGTCAATCACTCTGTGTAGTTTGGCAATGTATACCAGCTGATTATTTCAGTATCTTCATTACACTATGGTTTTGAAGCTTTCAAAGCAGTACACAGATTGTAAAAATCAGCATGTCAAAATACTGCTGGAATCTGTAATAACCATTACTCGTTTTCACTAATAGTATGACTACTCTCAGTTTAAATTGTACTTTTTTCCAACCCTTCTGCTATTTCTTTAGTTTACCATGAAAAAACTAAAAATGTTTAATTTCTAATTTGTATCTTAAAGTCATACATATCTGCTCAGAAGCAGGAACTTGGCAGATTGTCCATAGGTTATTAATTGGTTTTGAAGTGGTTTTTAAGTTTAGATTTCACTAATTGGCAGAATGCCACTCATGTCTGACTCTTTGTTCAGTGCTAAAGCATAAAAAGAGTTAATTAAAAAAGCTATGTTTTTCTGCTTTTGTCCCTCTGCCATACAAACTGATTTCTGGCCACGAGTAAGATCTTCTCCCTTCCTCCTGGGAAAGTTGTTCATACTACATTATTGACATATTTCCTCTCCAGACACTTCCAATTTTGTCACTTTATATTTTCTATAATTCTTTTGCTTTTTCCCCTAGGAAACAAGGCTGGCAGTTGAAGCAGATACATCCAGCAATTGCATGTTTAAGTTACAAGACTGTTCAGCCATGAGGAGCACTGCATGCTCAAGAAGGCTGTGACATGGAGAATCTGGAGCTATGCCTGCACATGCAGGCGGCTGAGGTCATCATCTCCAGCTTGTTCACAGCATGCCTACAAGCAGATCAAATATGCTCTCACACTTGAGGTGTGAGCATCTGCTAAAACCAATTCATGCTGCTGTAGCCAAGCGCCAGTGTCAGAAGGCAGGCAGCGACTAGTTGCAGCTGAAGGTCAGTAGTTTCTTAACTGCCACTCCACTGATTCCAACTGTGAATGATGCTCCTCTATCTCTCTCTCTTTCAGTGCAGATTCAGACATGTTAAATTCAAACAAGCAGTATTTTGAGCTACAAGTAACAATGGAGCGCAGAGCTTTGCAGTTCTTAATCACTGCTCCTTGGCACAGTACAAGACTGAGTGCTTCCCACCATCTCAGTCCAAACCACTACAACTTTAAGCCAAATAGTTCATCATTCTTCACAAAGACTAAGAGGAGAAGGAACACCCACACACCATTTGGTCTGAGGGATGCCAGCTTCAGTGCCTTTCTTCTGTGGGAGGAGACACACAGAGGCACTGTTCTCACCTAGGATGTGACAGGTGAGAAGCTGAGATTGCCAGCTTCAGACAAAACCAGCACTTGAATACATGGATGACCTTAAGCCAGTGGCTAAAATACTTTTTCCAACACTACTGTAAAGAAGAAAAGAGGAGCACCTGTGTAGTCCAATCACTAGCCTTGAGGAAGCTGGCTCATCTTGCTTCTCACATTGAAGATATGAGTGATTTCTGGTTAATCTGAAAAAGAGTAAAAATGCCAACAAAAACTATTATTAATCCATTTTGAGATTTACATCTACAATAAAAAAGTCCCTGAATCACTCCCTTTACCTTGAAATAGCAGGAATGAGAAGATCAGTCTTGAGACCTACACACAATGAAGAAGGATTCCTACAGCAGTCAGTATAACACACTCTCAAATACAGCATTACCCTGCTCTTGAATGTTCTCCAATGTCATTGTGTTGAACTTCGAATGTGGCCTGATGTGGCCAAGTGAACATTCCATAGATACCTGAAAATGTTTGAATTGAAACATTTTTCAGTTTTTCAGTCAAAATAATATTTGAATCACAGTGAAGCATCAAAACATTCTCTTATCCCACCCTCTCTGATTTTAAGACACCACGAAGTTTTCTCCTAAATCCTGCCCTCATATGGTCAGATGAAGACTGAATGAATCTTTCTGCTCCTTTTCCTTTGCTCAACTTTATTATATGCTTCTTTTATCTTTGTGTATGATGAGTTCCCATGGCTGAAGAGGGCATGATCAATATCTGCAAGCTGAATTAAAGACAGACATTGCCACAGAAAACCAGGAGAAGCATTACAGTGAAGGGGAAAAAATTTGGAAAAAACATTAGTTTCAATTTCCCCTTCTACAATTTTCATAGAGATATTATCTTGAAGTTCTTACAATCTCTTCCTCCTAGAACATAAGGGTATTTGGAAGCAGGGCTTACCAGTAGCAGAAATACAGAAGAACTGTATTTGCAACTGTATGAAGCCAAACAATAGCAGCATTTGTAGTCCTACTTTTCTAGTAGGGGAAAATACAGTGATGGTAAATGACAGTCACAGCTGGTAAGGCCTGCTACACATACTAATTGATGAAATCATGATGGCTAAGCAAATAAAACATTAATATATATCTCTGTGCTGCTACTTAAATGTTAGACTGATGGTGTCTGCAGACAAGAGAACTGACATTCTACACAGACTTTACCAATTACCACAGACCCACATTCTGTGGCTGAACTTGCTTCAAGTGTGACAATCACAGCTTCAGAGAAAGAACACAAACTGGGGTCCCTACAGGCTGCAAGAGTCCACGAGGCACATTGAGTAAAGGAGAAATGTCTGACAGCACAGCAAAACCTTTAGGAGCTATGTATGGTAGGTTTTTCCCAGCAAGAACTCAGTCTCACACGAGAGAGTTTTCATACCTGAAGCTCTTAATGAGCCTTTTATACTGAGATGGCTCTGGCTGAATGATTATTATGGCTTCAGACTGCAAATTTTTAAAAAACTTATTTTGTCAGAAAATACAGCTTCATATGTTTTTTTCCATCCTCTCAAAATACAAAAATTGCATTTATGTGAAGTGGGGAAAAATAGTAGACCTAATGGAATCATAAAGTACATCTACTGGACCTTTACTCTCCTTTGCACCTTGAATATGCAGAAAACAAACCTATGAAATGTGTCTGGCAAAAGCCACAGAGCCCTTACAATTTTCTTTAATGCATTTTGAAGGATGCATAGTCTGTTTCTAATGCTCTTTCTCTTAAATACAGTCTGTTACAGTGGTAATTTCTGAATGAAAATATCCATACATGCAGAATGAGCTGAATTCCGAAACCATTTGTAGACATTTTAAACCACTCTTACAATTGTCTGATCACTTTCACCCAGCTGATAAATGTGCAATTTCTAGCTCAAATTATGTGACAAAATACCACAAATTCAGTCCAGTGTTTCTTAATTTTGGTTGTTAAATTACTGACATGTTTTCCTCATCTGGTCTCATCATTTGAAGATGGTGGAGGAATTAGCTTAGTGAAGTACCAAAAAAAGAAAATAGTATAAAATGTGAATTCCTAAAAATGTATGAGTAGAGTTTTCATAGTTTTCTTTTGTCTGTATTGTTAGAAATTTATTTTCAATAACAGACTACACCCTATATTACTAGATTTTTAGATTTTACTACATAACAAAACTGTCTTCATTCACACATAAATAGCTAATTCCCTAATGAGGTCTATGGATAATAGCTAATTAGATGATTTCCCAACAGACCTAAATGAGGTGTTAATAACCAAGAGATTATCTCTTCTAGCCATACACAAAACAAAGGGCAAACCCAGCAGCAGTATGCACACATAAGCCAAACAATAAGGGAGCTGAACGATTTAAAAAGCATTATCATTAAGAAGGAGGAGATACTGAAATCCAAAGGGTATCCCAATCTAGATAAACAGCTATTAAATGTGAAAGCACTTCAGTCTATAATTGTCCTAATTGTTTTCTCATATCTAGAGAGAACTGAGGGTTTCTGAGCAGCTGCGAAAGAAAAAATGCAAGCCTTAAGGTTTGCCTTACACATTTCCTTGTATTTTAGCCATAACATCAGATAGCATAACTAGAGCATGTTTCAGCGATGACACAGTTTCAGGTGGGTGCTCAGGTTATTGCCATTGTCACCTGTCTCATCCTCCATACACACTGCTCAGCCCCTAATGACTCAGCTGAGGAACTGGAGAGAGCTGCATCAAATCTTTTTGGGATGAAGCACCACTGGCTTCAGTTTATATTAAAGCACTATCCTGTTAACTACAGTGCTTCAGGAACATCTGCACAAGCATCTCAGATATCTGTCTGCTGCAAAAGGAAAAAACAGGAGGCAATAGTTTCGGAGTTAGACCAAGCTATGCTGCTCTTGCTTGAAAGTCAGAGCTGTGAGATGGTTTTCTCCCTCTCTTATACCACACCATGGTATTGTTCAATGTGCACATGGGAATACAATTAATAATATTAAAAAAAATTAAATTCTTATGTAAACAATTTACATCTATCTACCTATATTACTAACTTATATTTCCTTAAATAATGAACATTTTTACCACTAAGTTATTTGTGCACATACTTATATAAATGATTATGGGACACAACTATTCATTTAGATAATATTAATCATAAGTGGCATACGGTAGAAATGCAAAATTGATAGGAGTTTATAGTATGGATTAAGCAGGAGATTACATCCTTCTTTACAGTCAGATACCATTTTTGACAAAAAAAAAAGTAAAAAACCCAAACATTTCAAAGGGTTCACTGACGTTAAGACTTTCAGAATCAAGCATAGGAAAAATGCAGTGACTAGATCAGATCACATCTTTAGTGCCACTCGGTTATTTAACAAAATTAACTGTCTCTGGCCCAAAAGAAAAAGCAAGAATATTTGTTCTTCCACAAAGCTGAAGAAGTCACAAAGCTATAAAGGCTTCTCCACATTTAATGTGGGGGAATTAGCAAGTACTGCTCCTGGCCTTTTCAAATTCCCCTCTTCATTTGATTATCTACCCTTTGTACCTTGAGGACATTTTCTGCTGTTAAAATTAGAAACTGAAGTGTTCTGAGAGAGGGAGCCAATTGCTTGCAATTGTATCTTGAAGGAATTGTGTGTTTGCTTATTTTGTGAAATACAATTTAGATATAAGCAATGCTTCATGCACTTTAGTTAATGGTTTTTATGAGTCCTAAATGACCTTTTTAACTAAGTCTTCCCTCGATTGTCCTTGTAGCCTCTAGGGGACACTGCTACACATCAGGGATAAAGCAGTATGGAAAATTTTGCTGTTTCAGCTGGTCTGTGTTAAGCTTCTGATCACATATGAGAAAAGCAGGGCATTTTTCCGTTAGATCCCATTAACCTTTGTGTTGTCTAGATAGACTAACACAGACCCTGTAGGGGAGAACATGGGTCACATAAGCACGGTGAACAGACCTGGCTGAGTGGTTGTGATGACAAAGCTGTAAGGAATGTTGTTTTTACAAAACTGAGGACCAGGCGCCTGATCCCAGCGGGTTGGGACTGGGTGGGGACAGGGAAGGAAGGACCAAGAGATATCAGACTATGAATCCTTAATGTAAAACAAAGTCTCTTCAAGCTAATCCCAGAATGCATACTGATACTTGTATTTACAAGTTAATCTAGGGGGTAGCGTAGCCAGAGCGCCAGGAACCCATATTTTAAATAGATCAATAAGAGGAAGATTATTGTTAGAATTAAATGAAGGAAACATGTAAACTGAGGTAGGTGGGTAGTCTGTAAACCCTGAAGTACCCAACCAAAGGGGAAGAGGGGAAGGATTTTGCATCCGGGATTTGGGGGGATATAGGCAAGGGCTTTTTGCATCATTATGTGTGCCTACCTTTAAGTAGAACACACGGTCTTGCAAAATCGCTAATAAAAAATGCTTTGCTGAGAGATCCTACCTGGGCCTACAAAGTGATGAACTGCATACATCATGGGCTCTGATGCCAATTTCTTTTACTTCCATGAAGCTGTTTAATGAGATTTTTCATGCATAAAATTATTTTTTCCGTATTCTATCAGCTTCCAACACTAAAGGATTTACTTATAATTTTGTCAGATTTTATTTATATTTGCAATAAATGGGATCAGAATCATAACTAATGCTTTCATTGATGCTGATGGGAAACATAAAAGAACTAAGACAACTGCTGAGCCTACTTTTAGTTATGCTTAGAAAATATGCATGAGACACTACTCACATAAACTTACGAAATCACAGAATCACAGAATGTCAGGGATTGGAAGGGACCTTGAAAGATCACCTAGTCCAATCCCCCTGCGGGAGCAGGAACACCTAGATGAGGTTACACAGGAAGGCGTCCAGGCAGGTCTTGAGTAGGAGTAGGAGACTCCACAACCTCCCTGGGCAGCCTGTTCCAGTGCTCTGTCACTCTCCCTGAGAAGAAGTTTCTTCTCAAATTTAAGTGGAACCTTTTGTGTTCCAGTTTGTACCCATTATCCCTTGCCCTACCATTGGTTGTCACCAAGAAGAGCCTGGCTCCATCCTTGTGACACTCACCCTTTATATATCTGTAAACATTAATGAGATCACCCCTCAGTCTTCTCCAAGCTAAAGAGACCCAGCTCCCTCAGCCTTTGCTCATAAGGGAGATGCTCCACTCCCTTCATCATATTTGTTGCCGTGCGCTGGACTCTCTCCAGCAGTTCCCTGTCCTTCTTGAACTGAGGGGCCCAGAACTGGACACAATGTTCCAGATGTGGTCTCACCAGGGCAGAGTAGAGGGGAAGGAGAACCTCTCTCCACCTACTAACCGCCCCCCTTCTAATACAGCCCAGGATGCCATTGGCCTTCCTGGCCACAAGGGCACAGTGCTGGCTCATGGTCATCCTGTTGTCCACCAGGCCCCCCAGGTTCCTTGCCCCTACACTGCTCTCCAACAGGTCATTCCTCAACTTATACTGGAACCTGGGGTTGCTCCTACCCAGATGCAAGACTCTACACTTTCCCTTGTTATATTTCATTAAGTTTCTCCCTGCCCAACTCTCCAGCCTGTCCAGGTCTCACTGGATGGCAGCACAGCCTTCTGGAGCGTCAGCCACCCCTCCCAGCTTCGTGTCATCAGCAAACTTGCTGATAGCACACTCTACTCCCTCATCCAAATTATTGACGAATATATTGAATAAAATAGGCCCCAGTACTGACCCTTGAGGCACTCCACTAGATACAGGCCTCCAAATAGACTCCGCCCCATTGACCATGACTCCCTGGCTTCTTCCCTTCAGCCAGTTTGCAGTCCACCTCACTACCCGATCATCCAGACCGCACTCCCTCAGTTTAGCTGTGAGGATGCTGTGGGAGACTGTGTCAAATGCCTTACTCAAGTCAAAGTAGACCATGTCCACCGCTCTGCCATCATCCATCCGTCTTGTTATGTCCTCATAAAAGTCAACGAGGTTGGTCAAGCACAACTTACCTTTGGTGGAGCCATGTTGACTGCCCCTAATGACCCTCTTATCCATGATATGCCTTGAGATGGCACCAAGGATAAGTCATTCCTTCAGTTTCCCAGGGATGGATGTGAGGCTGACTGGTCTATAGTTACCTGGGTCCTCCCTCTTGCCCTTTTTGAAGACTGGGGTAACATTTGCCTTCCTCCAGTTCTCAGGCACCTCTCCCGTTTCCCAAGACTTGGAAAAGATGATGGAGAGCGGTCCAGCAATGACGTCAGCCAGCTCCCTCAGCACCCATGGGAGCATTCCATCCAGACCCATGGATTTATGGATGTCCAGATTGCCTAACTGCTCCCTAACACAGTCCTCATCAGCCGAGGCAAACTCCTCCTTTGTCCTGCCTGCCTCTGGGGCCTCAGCAGTATGGGGCTCCTCAGGACAGTCTCCAGCAGTGTAGATAGAGACAAAGAAGGCATTCAGTAACTCTGCCTTCTCTGTATCTTCTGTCACCAGGCACCTACCTCCTTCATCAGTGGGCCTACCTTGCCTCTGGTGTTAGTTTCATCTGCCACGTATTTGAAAAAGCTCTTCCTGTTGTCCTTGACCCCTCTCGCCAGGTTTAATTCTAACAAGGCCTTAGCTTTCCTAGTTGCCTCCCTACATACTCTGACAACAGCCTTATATTCTTCCCAAGTGGCCTGCCCCTCCTTCCATGATTTATAAACTCTTCTCTTCCACTTGAGCTTACCCAGCAACTCCCTGTTTAACCACGCAGGTCAGCCAGCCAAAGAAGTGATATTTTCAAGATGCAGAGTTCGAATGCCATCTAGTCAGACACAGCAACATGAAAATGAAACTGTTGACAATCAACTGCATTTGTTATGCTCAAACACCACCTTTCTCATTCTCTTTGAAGTTTTGTGCACTTTTGTCCTCAACACCGCAATGGCAGGTGGCTGCTTTGGGTAGTTGAGCCACTTCATCACATGCATTGTGCCTTTTCAGTCTGAAAGAGACCTAGAGGGAATAGTTGCTACTGTAAGCAACTTGCTTTAAGTGATATCACCCTTCACCCTGCAGCAGCCAGCTGCTTCCTGTTTCCAGCTCAAAGGAATCTACAATTGCAGGCCATTACCTTTTCAGACAAACAATAAATACTGAAAGGGTAGAGGGGCAAAATAGTGCATGCTGGTCAAAATTAGGAAAAATTCATAACGAGATTTTTGACTCTTGTTAATTGTCATATAGTTAAAAAAATGATTTTTCCCTTTCAATCAAAAAATTCATGAAACATTAGCACTGAGTTATAAGAGAACCTAAAAAACAAGGAAGAAAGCGAACCTACAAGTTTCATAATCCTGAGTAGTTTACAGTTCAAGTGCCTCCTTGAAATTACAAAACCTGGTGGTACTGAGGAGACTGCACACCAGAACAGCGTCATCAGAGTGTGTAGCAGAAGAAAGACGCTGTGACCCCTAAAATGTTTTCCTAATAAGGCAGACATATCCCTGCTACCTTTGTCAAAGTGGAACAAATAGCAATATGAGGGGGTAGGAGACAGCACATGACTACAGGGCACGAAATTCAGCTGCACCCTGAAACCCTTCCCAGGTTTCATGGCCTTTGGCTGGGAAGGACCCATCAGATCATCTTCTGTGGCAGCCATATAATTTGTTAGTTTGCTTTCTTGGCCTCAAAAATCTCCTGTCTTGTGGAAGTTGTTGTCAAGGGGAAAAAAAGAAAGTTCTTCTGTAACAAGCAGTTCCGAGAAATGTTTGTTCATTAAAGCTCCTGGAGATGTTTGTTTGAGTTCTGAGAAGTGTTTGGATTCTTACTTGCTTTGTCCTGCTTGATGTATTTACCTCATAACTAACCAAAGTAAGGCGATCGAAACTGGCTATGCAGCAGTCAACCTCACATGATGCAAGGCACACCGTGAGAGCCTTCAACATGAGTGAAAAGTTACACCCGGAAGCTGTGGACCAGAGATGGACTATAAGAACCAGAGAACTGAATTAGCTGTGTGCGTGTGCCGCAAGGGAGACTGAGGTCTCTAGGCCTCACCCAGCGCTGTCTTTGCTTATTGCTTGATTAAAAATAAAACTTTTGTTACTTACAAGACTAAGTCGAAATTTATTACACTTCCACACTAGAATGCCAAAGGACTTTGATCAAATAATTTAATCTATGTTTATTTCAGGCAAAGGAAAAACACTCACTTTGGTTGAAAGCCAGATGGCATAACTAGAAAGTTTATTTTAGGATCAGTGGATACCATCTGAGGTGCTTAAGTACAGGCACATGACAGGTTTGCTTTTTTCCCTCCTTTGTGTTAGTTGCCATTTGAGTGTAATTACTAGGTGTAATATGTGACAAAGGGAAAGCATAAAATGATCTAAAGGCTTTTAATTAAATACAGGGAGTGGAGGAGGGGCAAGATCAAATTCCTCACAAGTAGAGACAGTGCAATGGCACCTGCACAGCACTGATGCTTCTTCTGCCCTCTCCTTTTTGTGGTGGTGATGGAAAATGTCCACTAGAGTACCACTGTTCATCCTCTTCCTCTCACCCAGGACCCACCGTGTGTCTGCAGCTTTATTCCTGCTTTTCTCACTGGAAGTAGGTAAATGCATTTGTGAATAAATTTGCTCAGAACTGAGGGGCACTAGTACTCAAGAGCATGTACAACACCTGCTTTAAAGACTCATTTACAGAAAATTACAGCAAATTATTACAAAAAGTAACATATGATTTAAATAGATGAGATTTTCTGTGCTTATCTTTGTAGATAGAAGAAATAAAAATGAATATTCTTCCAAGAATCCTGTCTCTGTGCAAATGTGTTCAACCACCAATCTCCATGAATGAGAATTACTCAATAAACATATCTCTAGATTTGCGTGGAATGGTAGTGATTATAAAATATTTCATTAGGCTCTTGAAGAATCCTAAAGGTCTACCTGTCCATCTGTGCAGTTATATTGCCCTGTGGCACAAGCCAATTCAAATTATGTTGGATTAGATCAATGATGAAAGAAGGATAGATACATCATCAAATATATTGTATCCTGTGATATTACTTCAGTGCCATGAGGAGGCTGATGTGATTTGCAGAAAACATAAATGAGAATGATGAAAACAGATAAAATCACAATGAAAATGTTTCCAGTTTTGCACTGAGCATTTCTTTTGTGATTGTAAAACTCTTTGATAAAATTTCATTAGATGAGATCGTCAAAACAGAAATGTGAGGTTTCTGACTATTATTGTGAATATTTTACAAAGACAGTTATATCCATGCAGCATGAAAAACATGAGACATAGTTCAAAGAGAGATTATAAATAGATTAAATAAAAGCAGTTTAGAATTAAGACACTATTCTGTCCTCTTCTAACAGTGAAGTGCGTAAACTGGGATAGCATCACCTCCTGGAGAACCATCCTATTCTGAAAGTGCACCAAGATTTTTCCTTAACTGCTGCATTGTAGTTGTTCCAGCAATGTTCTTCCTCAAGAAAGACTCATTGTAGGGCATCTTGGTGGGGAAGTAAAATATTTTGATAGATTTCATTCTTACTAGAATTCTCATTCCTAGCAGAAATTATGAAGCCTGGAGCAATGTTACACTTTCCCACAATATGTGTGGAAGCACAGTGATTTAGAAGAATAATGAATGTCTTCTCTTTTCTATGTTGACTATGCCTATGGCAGCATCTTATACACGTCTGTCTCTTACTGATGTTTTACACCCCAAAAGTAAAATACATCAGTGCCAAAATCACAGCAGATATCAGTGGTGGCTTCTGCAAAAAGATGTAGTTGTTCACCATGAAGGCAGTATAGGAGTTTATGAGCTAGAGGGACCGAGTCACTAAGGCTAAGGATTTTGGACATGCACCAATGAAACCTAGTGGAATCTCATTTTGTTTGGACTAGGCCCAAGCCAAACACAGTACCCCTTGCTTGAGGGATTGAAACACCTGGAAATACA
Source organism: Columba livia (assembly GCF_036013475.1). NCBI lineage: Eukaryota > Metazoa > Chordata > Aves > Columbiformes > Columbidae > Columba > Columba livia. Next base: position 37,385,523 of record NC_088642.1, read on the forward strand.
CTCTGTGTATAAAATTGCTAACATAAGATGGTAAACATCCTGATAAACATCTGGGAATACCTTTCAAGCATAAGGCCAGCCGTATAACCTTTGCCCCTCACTTGCATGAAGAAGCACTGTGTTCTAAATATTAGATCCCCAGAGAAGGAAGGAAATTGCTTTCTGAAAAGGTCAATAAAATATGTTACTAGATTGCTCTACACTAGTGGGGAGTTTATGCTGATCAGCGTCAGAGTCAACAGAAATGCAGAAAGAGATGAAGAACTTGGAGTCTAGGGCATTTTTACATGTTTGTATGTGTATGTACAGAAGGTATGTATCAGATATCCCGGAATCATATTAAAAGCAAGTCAGGTGCAAAAAACCCATTGATGTGAACACCTATTAATACTTCCATGAATAAATAAGCAAAAGAGATGACCATGCATACCTTCTTTAGTCTCTAATATTGCCAGCAGCAAGAAAGAAACTGATGGACAAACAGGAAAGGCCACTGCAGGGTAAGCCGGAGGGGCAGGCTGGTGCACTGGACTCAGAGAAGCTAAGGCCTGGAGCAACCAGAGCTAATGAAGAACTTTTTCAGCTCCAAAAATCTTGCTGGAATGACTGAATTAAACTTTCCAAGGGTAAAGCCACGTTATACTTGTTCCCAGAAACATTAGATACTGGATTTTACCTTAACAAACACTTTGGTTACATACCACAGTTAGTATGAAAGAAGTGATAAGGACATTATGAGCATTGTAAAACACTGTAATAAATTACATTGGAATTAAATTTTAGTACACAAGGCCCTAGCTCTTACCATACACCTCCTTTTGGTGGACTAGAAACATGCATCTGAAATATATTCTTGGCATATTAAATAATTATTTTCCCTATGGTGTTGTATTTATGCATTTGCCTATTAATGTGTATGTGTCTATAAACTTCTAGAATAATATTTAAGTATTACAGTTATATGTAGAATAAACATACTCCATTTTTGAGCTTTTACTGCATGCATACTAATGTCATAATTCAGTCATGATTTTTGCTCACATGTAATGAAAACTCAGTGTTTCCTTAGCCAGGAACAGAGCAGCTTCTTTCAACTTATGCATAATTTAATGCTGCTGTACAATCTTTCATGTCTTTAGGAAAGCTAGCAATAACAATGTTATAATTTCAGAGTCCAAGACTGTACTAGTTTAAGAATGTGATGTCAGAATGTACGAATGAACTACGAAGACCGTGTTTTAACACCTAAGACTTCATTATCCTGCTGTCGAGGGTTAAGATTGCGGAGTGACAATAAAACCCTAGCAGATGTATTGTTAACCCCCTCTCCCCCCCACTTCCCCTCCTTCTCTCCCCTTCCCACTAAGGACAGGCGATCGGGAGGGAAAGAAGGACAGAGAGAAGAGAGCTGGAAGAATTATCAATGTTTTACTAATGCTACTAGTAAGAATAGAGAAAATAATACAAAACATACAAAACCAATCTTGAAAGTCTCAGCAACTGCAGAGCCGGCACCCGAAGTCCTGGATTGGACTCTGCAGCCAACCAGAGCTGGATTCACTCTGTCACTAGGCCTCAGTTCGCAGGGTCCTCTCCTAATGTCAGCCATAAGCAGAAGGGAAAAAGCAAAGGCAAAAGGGAAAAAGGGACAAGATCCTCGTGATCTCCCACTTTTATATGAAGTATTCACATGAATGGAATGTTATACACAGTTGGTCAGTTTCTTGGTCACCGGTTTTTCGTTGCCCCTCTTGCGAGATGTCCATCCGTGCTTATCAATAAGTTTGCATTCCATTGCTAGGTTTACCAAAACATGTGTCTGGTTCTCCAGGAAAATGCAGTTAATATGAAGGCTTTAGCTGATAGGCAAAATTCACTGAAAGAGAAACTTGTTTTTAACAAAACCAGGACACCTGCCAAAGCATGTATAACTGAATTATTATGATAGAAAGAGATAAGATTTTAATAGTTAACTTTTAAAGTAAAACTAAAACATCCCATTCCTGAAGACAGCGACTAAAGATTAAGATAAATTTAAGCATTTTCTGGACAACTGACTTCATTATAAGTTACACCAAAAACTGTAACTTCTGCTACATGAAAATTCAATGCCCTTGTTATTACACTGCTCCTTTAATTTACAGACTGCATCTTATAAAGAAATAAAGAGACAGAAATTCAGTTTTTTATTGGCATATGTGTGACTCCAACCAGACCTCGCTTTATC